>NC_139039.1:35815080-36545178 GCF_964662115.1 Mustela nivalis
GGAATTTATGCAAATATGTAGATAATGAAGGTGAAATCTGACAGCAAGCTCTTGTTCGGGCTTCCTAGTCTCAAGAGACTTTTAAATGCACAATCTAAGATTCCTTATGAAAACTTCCTGCGAACTATTCTTGCTACACCTATGTAAATAAATATAATGAGACCAGTCTTATTTTGTGATCATAAATAATCTCTCTTTGATTATTAGAGGAGGGACTATGGGAAAAAAAAATTGTGTCTCTGTGGGAAACTATGCATTGTTTACACTACACCATTCCAGGATATCAGATCCTAGCTATGTTCACTGTCTGAGTTATTTTGCACCTCTTTGTACCCTGCAGGGAACTGACAGATGTGAAAACTCCATTTTCTCTGGTAAAGATTCACTTGACTTCCTTCTCCCCTACAGAAAAACCAATTTCCATCCCTACCTGCATAGTGGCCCCATTCCTGTTACCATGCCCAAATTATCAATTCTTACCATATTTCCAATTCACGTGGCTTCCTGCACTACCTGGCTACAACCTCTCGAACTCACGTTCCAAATTGTTTCCAACCTGATTTGGCATCACCAAGTACTAGCACCTGACTGCCCTGATCGTGTCTGGGCTCTAGTGAACTTAAAACTGACCCTTCTGTCCAGGTTTGAAGAAACCCAGAGCACTGAAGCCCATGTGACCACAGTGAGCAGGATCCTCTCTGGACAGGCCGTGTAAAAGTGTGGCACAACTCTCAGGTTACACATGCCTTTTGGGACAGGTAACCACACCTGGTTCGAGACCCTGGAGACAGTAAGCCATGCTGGGAAACCAACTCTAGGACCCATGGTCAGGTCCCCTCAGGGCTCAGCTCCTGACTCTAGACTAGACTGTAACCTTCTGTATAAAGTTCTGCCAGTTCTTTGCATTTTAGGGATTGTCAGTTTAAGATGCCTAATCTCCAGGATGCTAAAACTGACCTTTGCCATCACCTCTCAACAGACAGAACCAGTACCAATAAGAGTCCTCAAGTCATTCTTAGACTCAATTTTGCCTCCAAGGTTATGACTACCTTTCAGTTATTCAGGGAAGAATGACATCCATTTTGAAAGATGGTAACACTAATGGCCAAAATTAGCAGGACAGGAAACAACGTGTGTTGGAGAGGATGTGGAGAAAGGGGAACCCTCTTACACTGCTGGTGGGAATGCAAGTTGGTGCAGCCTCTTTGGAGAACAGTGTGGAGATTCCTCAAGAAATTAAAAATAGAACTTCCCTATGACCCTGTAATTGCACTCCTGGGTATTTACCCCAAAGATACAGATGTCGTGAAAAGAAGGGCCATCTGTACCCCAATGTTTACAGCAGCAATGGCCACAGTTGCCAAACTGTGGAAAGAACCAAGATGCCCTTCAATGGATGAATGGATAAGGAAGATGTGGTCCATATACACTATGGAGTATTATGCCTCCATCAGAAAGGACGAATACCCAACTTTTGTAGCAACATGGACGGGACTGGAAGAGATTATGCTGAGTGAAATAAGTCAAGCAGAGAGAGTCAATTATCATATGGTTTCACTTACTTGTGGAGTATAACAAATAGCATGGAGGACATGGGGAGATGGAGAGGAGAAGGGAGTTGAGGGAAATTGGAAGGGGAGGTGAACCATGAGAGACTATGGACACTGAAAAACAACCTGAGGGTTTTGAAGGGGTGGGGGGCAGGAGGTTGGGGGAACCAGGTGGTGGGTATTGAGGAAGGCACGTATTACATGGAGCACTGGGTGTGGTACAAAAACAATGAATACTGTTACACTGAAAAGAAATTTTTAAAAAAATAATAAAATTAAAAAATTAAAAAAAAAAAAGAAAAATGGTAACACTGACAACACGAATGTCAAGCTCTGATCTCCTGGAAAACAGGGCTGGTCCTCCTATTGTGTTGAAAGAAAAAGTTAACTCCAAGGACCACTCTGCTTCCCCAAAATCCAAGAAAAGACTCATCACCACCATTTTCCTTCATGACTCGGATAAGGCTGTCTTCGTCCTTCTTCTTAGTTCCCAAAGACTCCCTAGTGACACTCCTGCTTACCTGACCAGCTTTCGCCTTTGCTCTGAGCACTCCTCATCGAGGAGAGATCTCTGCATTACAGTGCTCTGAATAAAACCATCTCCTAACTGCCTAGTACGCATTGTCCTTCACATCTTCCACATGTTTTTTTTTTTAACTCCTGGGAACAGAGTTTTGGTTACTCAAGAAGCAATAATCTCATTAGATCTACAGAAGTTTATCCTCTTTGGTGAGTTTTGAATAAAAAGTGATGAAAAGATGAGCAGTCATCCGATAATCAATCGAAGCAGAATCATCCAATTCCTAAGAAAGAATGATACAAGATACTGAATACTCACTTGATCTTTAAATACTAAATGAGCCACAATAACGTATCAAGCACAAAACCAGATGATAGTGATACAAAAAAAAAAAAAAGGATCCTGTTCTAGAGGGGGAAAATCTAAAGAAAAATGTGACCAAGCCTAGACTTTGAGAAAGAAAGAGAGTTTGACACATAGGGTAGGACAGATGTCCTAGACAGGATGAACGAACAACACAAAGAAATATTCATGACATCAGTGGCTCCATGGAGAATCTGAGAGTAGTCTGTATGGATTCAACAAGATGTCAGTTGCAAGATCAATTTTACAAAAGCTTCCTTAAAACAGCAAAGAAGATATATTTTGGGAAGAATTATGAAAGAACAGGACATAAGGTCAAAAGATATAATAATAAGCTATTGCAAAAAAATACAGCCTGGATGAGAGATGGGGGAGGTCACGGGTTTAATTGCATTCATCAGACATGAGAAGAAACATGAGCGTAAAGCATGTATCTTAACATTCTAGTGATAAGTATGAAGATCTCAGAATTTTTTAAGAAGTATGATAAAATTATATGGATAGACTGCAGAGAAGTTGAAATCTTTACCTTATGATTTGCAATATATTAATATAAAATTAAACTTTACTACTCTTCCACTACTCACGTCTACTCGCACATTCAAGGATATCAACTATAGAACGCCTATTACAGAGAGAGAAAAAACAACTGTAGGGCTCTGTTCTTTAAAAAGGAAAAGCACTTGTTCAAATACAGTTACACAGCACCAAAGAGGAATCAAAGAAAACACTGAAAGGCAATCCTGTGAACTAATCAACCAAACAGTGAGAAACAAATCACAGATATAAAATACTGCGTGTTAATTTCAGCGAAAGCACCTTTTGGAAATTCTAAAGCAGTCAGTGGTGGAAGAAAATATAACTATTTAGGAAACAGTCTGATTGGTTTTGTTTTAGTATTATCAAGGGTAGGTCAAATTAAACAAACATACTTGTTTTATTAGCAAAAAAACCCAAAACATTTTAAAAGTTAAACCTTCTTCACAATGGGTTTCAGGTTTAGGTACCATTTCATAAGTAAACAGTGAAACACCTTCTCCTAAAAATGAAGTGAAATGAAATGATCAGCACATTTACCAAGATTCTTGGTTCTGTTCACTAGAAATATAGCTCACAGACATACATGGGCAGTACTAGAATGAGATGTTTACATGAACTTTTAATGTAGTGAAAATATAAAAGACCAGATCAAATATGACAAGAGATAAATTCTGGAAATGTCCTTAAATTGCTTCCTGAAGATATTCTATTCTCTAACTCCCTAGAAGCTGTATCACTTAAAGTGTCTTAAGAAAGACTCACTCTGGATCCAAGAGAATGGAGGTTTCTTAAAGACCCAGCTCCATAGATGTATGCTCTGTATTGCTGATATCCACTTTAAACATTTTTTTATTAACATATAATGTATTATTAGTCCCAGGGGTATGGGTCTGTGAATTGCCAGGTTTATACACTTCACTAATATCCATTTTTTAATCTGATAATTTCTATGCTCTATAGCTGGGTTCACTGCCAAAAAATGTGGCAAAAATCTTTAATTTTCTTTTTTTAAGCTTTTCATAACCTAATTGTCTTCCCTTATATCTTTTTTTTCCCTTATGTAAAATTTATTTTCCATTAGGAGGATTACAGAGACTTCATATTTCTAAATAATATAAAATAATATAAGCCGTTTCTAAATGCTCTCAAATAACATGAACTCTGAATACTTACATATTGGAAAGGATTACTTTTTATAGTAAAAAAAAAAAAAAAGCATAGAGAAAATGTACAGCTAAGTTATTCATCAATACCCATATGTTTAAAAAAAAAAAAAAAGCAATACACATATGTCATCTCACTTACTGGGCTGCTTTATCGAGCAAACTTACTATCTAACACTGAAACCGCTCTGGCGTCCACACACACGCCCAGCGCCGGGCTCTGAGAGTGCGGAGCGGGCGGCAGCGAGGCTCTCAGCGCCATGAGGGCACTGTTCCTGAGTGAATGTTTGTGTCCCCGAAGTCCACATGGCGAAACCCTAACCCCAATGTGAGGGATTTGGAGGTGGGGCCTTAGGGAGGTGACGAGGTCGTGAGGGTGGAGGCCAAAGCTTGGGATTCCTGCCCACTCGGGAGGCCCCAGGGAGTTCCCCTGCCCCTTGGGCCATGTCAGGATACAGAAGACGAAGCAGGAAGCCGGCCCTCACCAGACCCCGAATCTGCCGGACCTTGATCCCAGCTTCCCAGCCCGCAGAACTGTGAGAAATAAATGTCTGCTGTTTGCACGCCAGCCGGTCCGGGGTGTGCTGTTACAGCGGCCCCCACGGATGAGGACGCCGAAGGCCAGACCTTGTGTTTACACCATCCGTTCTCTCCGCGGAACTGCCTTCCACCGAGAAACGGGGCCAGAGCAGGGAAGGTAAATATGAGTGCAGGACACCCTCAGAGTCTAGAAACGGTAGTACTTAAAGAACAGAGCGAGTGGGGAGGACCGCCGCAGGGGCCTCCCTCCATGGCCCAGTCGGGGACCATGTGAGCACCCTCCTCCCCAAACACACAACAGCAGTGAATTATCACCTACGAGGTAAGTCTGTGAGTCCACACGGTGTACGGTGGGAGAAGGGGATCAAGCAGGGCAGGGGAGTGGAGGGCTGGTCCTGGTCACATGCCGTCACCTGCACACAGAGACAGTCACTGCGCTTCCGAGCCTGAACCCTTTGGTGTGACCCTGGAAAGAAACTTGCTCAAACCACCTAAGTCTCAGGGAAGGGCAGAAGCTCCTTTTACAAACCACTCCAAATACAGCCCTCCACTGACCAAATCTGGCCCTTAGGAAGCAGATGGGATAGATTTGGGGGAGCACAGGCAAATCCATGGGATTTCCAGGCCAGTGCTATTATTCTGAATCAAACACGCCTCTACCCTTGACCCACAGGGGTCACACCACAAACTGCAACCCTCCTCAAGTGGCTCTGATTCCCAGGGTCCCAGAAACTGTGTTGCGTTGTGTTAAATCCTCACCCAAAAAACTGGAATGACACAGTAAAAAAAATACCAAAAGAAAAAAGAGGAAGAAGCCACAACCTGATCAGTGTTGGGAAAGATGCCAGTGCCTTTTATTCAATGAGCAGAATTAGATGATAGCCAGTGGATTTATTTAAAAGTAAAAAGTGGAAGAAGTTTATGCAAAAAAAAAAAAAAAGAACTACTTACCTTCCAAAAAATTTTTTTCCAAAACTGAAAATCACTGATAATGAAGACCAGAATAGGAAGGGCTCCAGACGCAACTACCGCGTTTGATGGTCGTTCTATATTATGTTCTTTCACAGACTCATCACTGATACATTAACTAAATCTAAACTCATGTCCAAAAGCCACAAAAGCATATGCCAAAATCTATTCGAAATGCCTCATATTTTATTTTTTTAACAAAGGCCATAACAATGCCTCATTGATTTTGAGTTGTGGTTTTATCTGTCACACTTGGAGTTAACCACTTTCCTTCTCCATAACGGTGTTTTCCCATCCTTTTTAAAGCTACTAAATTATCCTGGATTAATACCCAATAATTTATAGCTCTAATATTATTTGGAAAGGAATACCTTTAAGAATGAGTAAGAAGGCTTGACTAGACCTCACAAAAGGAGCAGTAATAAATATCTTATCACTGGAGAGGGTTATTGTTCCCCCAGAGAAGACAAGAAAAACCTGCTTGGGAAAGCCACCCACGTTTATGGTGACATCCAGCCTTTTGGACAAGTGTGCACAGCTCTGCTTCCTGTGTGTGTACAATCTCGCCCATCTTAGGAGCATGACACACGAGACAGCTTGTCCCTTGTTCACACGTCTCTGATGTCAGTGGAAATAAGCCGTAAGATTTGCAGGCCTCCCCCCACTTCCTTTCTTCGGTTCACTCTTTGGCTTGGTCCTGAGGCTGAGGCATTTCCAGGAGACACATCCAGCCATAACAAAGCTCTGAGGAGCAGGAGAGCATTTCTTCCCAGGGCTATCTCGAATGAGAAAACACTTTTTCCAGAAACCTCCCAGTAAGACTTCCCTTCACATCTTATTGGGCAGAAGTGAGTCATATTCCCAAACCCATTACTGGTGAGAAGAACAGAGTAACCACGATGAGCCCGGACTAATCGTCTGAGCGTCGAGTGGGTGCGGGGGGAGGTGGAGGCAGGGAGGTGGCGGGAAGAGAATTAACACGTATGTGCGCACTTCCCTTCACGCTGGCTGCACCCAGCCGAGAGTAAGCGTTTTCACTAGGGAGACCCAGGACTGGGCATCTTTGACTGATCCGTCATTTCCTTTACCCACAAAGAATCTCTTCAGTTGAATTTTTTTTTTAATGTAAAGACTAAGATTTGCTACTTCAGCAAATTATTTTGAGTTTCTGCAGATCTGAAAGAGATTAAACCAGGTGGCCACGGTTTACTACCATTTAGCAAGCATGCCTTACCAACGAGCGGCTCTAACTCTTTATACCTGGAATGGTCATCTCTTGTCTGCCTGGCCCAGGGGATGCGTACCAGCAGCTCATAGCACACTGCTTCCAGTGTCCCCGTGCGGGGCCTCACAGACCTCTGCTGCTGGGGAGAGCACGACGCGGGCATCTAGCTGTTTGTGGCCCACGGTGACGAGCTGTGGCACAAGGGAACGTGACTCAGAGCCATCCTGACTATCCCTCAGCTCCACTACTTCCGATCCAAAACAAAGCACACATTTGATAATACAGACAAAATCCTTTATTCTGTATTGAACACAGAAAACATGGTAAAGAGAAGGTGGTGCTCTTTGAAGATTCTTTTTTGATGTTTCTTACATAAATATTTTTTCCTCATATAACAAGAAAAAAAAATAACACACTAATGGGAGTCCAAAGCATTGCTGCACCACTGAGAGGCAGCTGGTTTTCAGATAGCTTTGCAAAGTAACATCTGCCGGGGGACGCAACACCTGTCATAACGAGCACATTCCCGTCACCACTGACTCTGGGTACGCTTTGCCAAAAGTGATCTATCAAAGCAATTACAGGTCATCATCTATACACCTGTTAGAAATCAACTTCAATCTTTGTAAGCTCACCTCTCCTATTATCTGCACTCAAAGGCCCTACACAGGAGATGAGTGTCTATCTGACTGAATACAGCAGGTCTGAACAATGGGTCATTATTTACGGGGACATTTGTAAAGGGTGTCATCCTCGAGGAAGTGTGGCAATTCCCCTAAGCGGGTAATAACAACATACTCTTGCTGATTTTTCAAGAAACAAAATAAATATCACCTGTCATTGGGATGAGTCACTGCTATTGCAACTTGACAGTTACACTTACAAACAAAACAACCCACAAGCTTATACGCTTCCAGCCGAGTCCACTATCTAGTGGCAAACAGCCAAAGTCCTGGAATTACTGCAAACGGCAGAAGTACATTCATAAAATAGCGGGCTCCAGAGCAGTGAAGTGCTCACTCAGGGCCTCTCAGAGTAGAGGTGCTATTAGGGAAAATAAACGGTTTTCACAAAAAGTGGCTCACACAGCCCGTGTTCTCCGTTTAAGAAGGCTTCTACGGCCCATCCCCGTCCCCAGAAGCCTCTCCTCTCTCCATTCCTTCCTCCAGCCTCCGTCCACCGCAAGCATCCTTTTTGAGAGAAGCCGATGAACTACAACTTCCTCTCCACCGTCTCCACAACCAAGGCACGGTCAGAACTCTCCAAGACATTCTTGCTAGCCCCTCTGTGTGAGGGTGAATTAAAAACTCAATTTATGCAGAAGACTCAATCCAAAAAGAGGTCATCATGCTCAAGAATGGCAGCTCTAGGGGGTAACAATTAGCACGTTACATAGAGCTCCCACAGGTCCACAGGTTCATTAGCAGATATTGGTTACTTTCAGATGGTTCTAATGATATTAGAAAAAAAACAAAAAGTATTTGTTGGGAACTTTGCAGAAGCAAATCACCAAAAGACTACAAACCCATGACTCTTGTCCCCTGGGGGAGGTGACAGGGGTAATTTCACACCAATGGCTCAAAGAGATGCAGCCCCATGTAACAGAGGTTCTCACCAGAACGGCAGGCCATCATCTCTCAGCCAGGCGGGGAGTTTTAAAACAAAAAATAAAATCCCAACTCTCCTTCCCTCTGTGCCCAGAGATCCTGTTTTGGCCCAGGCATGGCTTTGGTCAATAAATGCAGGAAGGGACATCGTTTGGAACATCCTGGAATTTGGAAGGCCATTTTAATTAAAGACACATGGCAGTCTCTGGGGAGTAGGGAAGTGAGCAAGCAGAGTGACAGAGACCTACCCAGTCAACTTTGAGTCATAGCTGCAGAACAAGGGACAATCAGTATGTGGGTATCACTGTCACCCACCCTTGTGCTGGAAAAACTAGCCAACACTTATTGAGTGCCTCTGTATATTAGATACCATCTTTAAGAATGTGTATTTCAACACATTTCATTAGGAAAAAAACTTCCGCAATTGATGCTAATATAATGCCTGTTTTATGTTTGAGGAAGCAGAGACACAGAAATATTAAGTACATAAGTCAACGTGATAGAACCAATATGCAGCGGAGCTGGGATCGGAACTCAGGTTGTCCGGTGCAGGGATCAATGCTTTTAGCAAAACATACCGTTGTGCAAAACCTTCCCACTTACACTGATACAAGACCATCCTACAAGTTTAGGAAGACCACTTGGAAACAAATGAGGGACGCTGAGATGATCATGACATTGTGTGATGGCTAAAAGCACCGGAAATGAGATAGCATGTTCAGTCAAACAACAAAAGGGAAATGGATCCCTTACTTACTCAGCATATAATTACTGAACACCTCTTTTGCATGTGGTACTCTGTATTGTAAGAGGAACAGGACACAGTTGGTGTCCTTAGAGGCTCATACCCTGGAAGAAATGTGAGACTAAGCCATTATTGGAACATACGCAAGCCATTACTCATCATTTGTCCTCTACCTAAGACACTTGTAGAAATCAAAGCATTTGTGATCTGGTGTGTAGGGTCTTTTCTTTCTCTTTTTCTTCTTTTTTTCTTTAACCACCGTCAAAATAAGTATACTCCTATATTGTGAGGTATTCGGGCCTCCATTTCCCTCAAAGCCTCCAAGCTTACATAAGGCAGCTAACACATTTCTGGGTTCTGACCAACAGCTTGTTCTCTAAAGGGACGCCCTTGATGGGCAGAGGTGACTCCCAAATGTGGTTTTAAAACATGGCCACTTGTGAAAAGCATCCAGGTGATGAATTAGCTTACAAGAAAAATTTTGCTGAGGAAAATAATATTTTGAACAACAACAAAAATGACAGAAGTAGAATAAATGGAAAAGCTCTGTAGAAAAAGAATTCTCATATATGTTTACCACAAGACTAGCATTTGTCTTATATTTAGCTTCTTCGAACTTCATGTCTGACAATATTAAATAAGTAACAGAAAACAGGTTAAGATTGGTCATAACATGTTACATTTTCTCCCTCTGAAAAGATGGGAGGAATATGTCTCCTTATCATTAATGTACATGTTATAAGATTATAGAGGTATAAAACTGCTTAGCTGGATTCTCAAATTAAAAGAGATTCAACACATTTATAAACATATTTAAAGTAATGATTCTAAAAAAGAAAGTTTCCTGCTGATTTAAAAATTGACTTCTCCCACTAAAAACAGGTCCTAAAGTAAAACCCTCCAATGGTGGTTATTATTCTGAGATTCTATAATTCTTTATTGAATTATTTTTGTTTTCAGTATTTGGGAGATGTTTACCGTATCTGTTGCAACCAGTGACTTGAAAGTTCAACTTAAAAATCCTTGCCTTTGACTTAGTCTCTCACGGCTCTGTTCTCAGAAGAGGATTTATTCTGTCTCCACCTTGGTTTTTTTGTTTTTTAATAGTTGTTAAAATTCACTCATTATTTCCAAGAATGGTAAACTGAGAAGTTCAGAACAACCTCCCCACTGTGAAAAATCAGTAAAGCTGACGAGATACAAGCAAGCAAGCAAACACTAGCTATCTGAAGGTACAGATGAGCTGATGAGACGATGAAGCACAGAAGAGGGCCATTTCAGAGGTGAGACAGCATTTGAAGGCCATTTTCCCCAAGGGATAGTTGGCCTCACAGAGTTAGAAGCCTGACCTCAAATCATCTCAATTCCTGGTAAGAAACTAAATCAAAAATAACCAGGCTTATTAGAGAAGCACATGACTAAAAACAAAGAGAAAGAACAGATTATAAAGGCAGACACTAAATGCAGCCAGAAAATGGAATTACCTGGTAGAGATTTCAAAATAAATATTTGTTGTGCTCAAAGAAAGACAAGATTTATAATTTTGGCAGAAAACTAGAGAGGACAAAAAGACATCCAAACAGAATTAAGAGAACTGGGGGCGCCTGGGTGGCTCAGTGTGTTAAGCTTCTGCCTTAGGCTCAGGTCATGATCTCAGGGTCCTGGGATCAAGCCCCGCATTGGGCTTCCTGCTCTGTGGGAAGTCTGTTTCTCCCTCTCGCATGCCCCTGGTTGTGTTTCCTCTCTCACTGTGTCTCTCTCTGTCAAAAAAATAAATAAAATCTTTTAAAAAAATTATGAGAACTGAAAAATACAATAAATGGGACTTAAAAACCAAATATATGTTTACCATCAGAATAGATATACAAAGAGGGAAAGGGCGAATGGAAAAGAAATCAATAGAAAATATCCAGAAGGAAATGAGGAAATACATAAGGACAAAAATTTGAAAAGCCGTGAGACAGGACATCTGCATGATTCAATTAAGTGCCTGACTCTTGGTTTCAGCTCAGGTCATGATCTCAGGATCCTCAGATCAACCCCACATCAGGCTCCACACTGGGCATGGAGTCTGCTTGGGATTCTCTCTCTCTCCCTCTGCCTCTTCCACCCTGCTTGTATGCACAATTTCTCTCTCAAAAAATATAAAATAAAAATAAAATAGAAATAGAAATAGGAGAGGACCTGAATAGACATCTCTCCAACGAAGACATCCATATGGTCAACATACACATGAAAAGATGCTCACTGATAATCAAGGAAATGCAAATTAAAACCACAAGGAGGTATCACCTCACACCTATCATAATGACTAGAATCAAAAAGACAAGAAATAAGTGTTGGCAAAGATGGAGAGAAAAAGAAACACTTGTGCACTATTGGTAGGAGTGTCACTGCAGAAAACAGTATGGAGGTGTCTCAAAAAATTAAAAACAAAGATACCGTATGATCCAGTAATTGCACTCCTGGGTATTTCCCTGAAGAAAACAAAAACACTAACTCAAAAAGATATGTGCACCCCTAGGATTACTGCAGCATTATTTACAATAGCCAAGATATGAAAGAAACCCAACTGTCATTGACAGATGAATGTATAAAGGAGATATGGTGTGTACACACACACATACACACATACACACACACACAGGAATACTACTCAGGCATGAAAAAGAATGAGATCTTGCCAATTGCAATGATATGGATGGCACTGGAGGATATTAGGCTAAGTGAAATAAGTCAGACAGAGAGAGAAAAATATGTACAATTTCACTTATATGTAGAATCTAAAAAAAAAAAAAAAAAACAGAAGTAATCGAAAAAACAAACAAAAGCAGAAACAGACCCATATATACAGAGAACAGGTGGGTGCCAAAGGGGAAGGGTAGAAGAATGGGCAAAATGGGTGAAGGGCAGTGGGAGCTACGGGCCTCTTGTTGCAGGGGGAGTCAGTCTGGGAATGAAGGCGCAGCACAGGGAATATGGTCAGTGGGAGCGTGTGTGGTGACAGATGGTAGCTACACACGGGGGGAGCACAGTACAGCATATACGGTTGTCAAATCACTACGATATACACGTAAAACTCATGTTTCAAGGAAATAAACACGGTGTGTCAACTGTTCTTCGATAAAAAAACCAAAATATAAAAATTTTTCAACAATGTGACAAAATATTTTCAAAACAAAAGTTAAAACAAATGTAAGGAAGTGACATAACTGAATTTATTAACTCTTCTTTTGTTCCTGAGCCTGCCAGTTGAAGGCGTATCTACATTATTCTGTATTTTCCCTTTTACCCACCTGTTTTATTAGTAACCCTCGACACAGACACTCCCTTGCACTCCCCACTGGTGTAGCATTTATCACTCAGTGCATACAATCATGCTGGGAAGGGCAGGGCACACGGGGGTTCTCCCACTTCAGGGGCCCTTTAGGGCAAGAGGCTTTGTAAGAACGAAGGGACGACGCTCCCGTCCAAGACCCACGCCTCCAACCCATGATCTTCCGCGGACCCAGCGCAGGGTGACCCAGGCAGAAGCCAGGCGAGGTCAAACGTTTGAAATATTAACTTCCAAGTTAAACCTCGTGCTTTGTGATCAGACAGGGTGAAGGATTTTTATGGTAATAAGTAATCAGTGTTAACTGGGCACTCTTTTTGGTTTAAATACAGGCATAATACCGAGAAGGAGATGAGTCGGTACACCTGTTTGCATAAGAAAATACCCCTGGGAGGTGTGCAGTGGGTACGTAATACCTGAAAGCGTGGCCGTCTAAAGCAGGGGTGCGTACGGGCTGTCACATGAGGCACGGCACCGTGGCAGGTGCAGGGGTGCTTGCGACAGCCAGAGCACAGGACGCCTGGTGTCACCACTCCTATGTGAGGGACTGTGACATCCTCCCCGCAGATCTACTGCCACACCTGACAGGTGATTCCTTCCATCTGGGGAGTCCTGCTCTGTGCTTTTTATTTTTTTCTGAGACAAACCAGAACACATCGACAAAGAAATCAAAGTTTCTACCACGTAGACTTTCACGGCATCTGTAATTTTAAATGTCTCTAACCGCAGCCAGTATAAGGAAGATGTCAGTGTTTCTCTTCCTCAGGTAGCATGTTTGGTCGGAAGACAGGGACGCCCCAGTGCCCTCTAAGTGGTGTCCTTGCTTCTTTTCAGATTGTTCCTTGTTTATCATGGCCGTTCCCCCATCGTGTGGAAATCAGGTTTCAACATATGATGCTTTCTCGGCCTCGTATGAATGAGATGTAAGATAACGAGTGGCTAATTTTAAATTTAAGCCATGAAGGCGGAGGCTGAAGAATCAGATAATGTTAAATCCTCCTTACGTTATTCACATAAGCGTGCTGCGTGATGAGAGCCAGCGTCGAGAGCTGAAGCACAAAGCCACGGGGACCTTTCACTCCGATGGCCTGAAGTCAAGCCTTCGCCAGCTCAGGTTCTCCCCTCCTGCCTAGTGAATGTTTATTCGATTACAAAACAATCGTTGGCGCAACGGAAACCCTCTGCTTGAGAGAAGCTGCTGGCATTTTTATAGCAAGAACTGCTTCGGCAAAGCGGGGGCAAAGCCTGCTCAACCAGTACTAACCCTCCATCCCGAATGTGACCCGTGCTCTCAGGGTTGCTGTCAGACTTTGCCAACATTCACCCATTATTAATCTTTTAAGTAAATTACAAGCTGGACAAGCTGGACTAGTTTAAGTGACATTAACCCAGAGTCGAACATTATGACAGAGAGGCCCTGGAAAGTTTAAAACAACACTTTCGCACACCAACCTTTCGAGCTTTCCCTCTTCTCTTCGATGCCTCGTGAGGTCTGGTGCGGTCCTTACAGGCTTCTAATGAGGCATCTAAAACATCATGCCTTGTTGGTCCACTTTTTACACCTGAAATCCAAGAGGATTTGAAAATTAGTTAGAACTTTACATGGACTGAATACTAATGCAACTTAAGCAAAATAAAAATTAACTTATGCATACTGGTAAGATGAAAGCGCCAGTCCTTTTAAATAAACATCACATACTTGCTCTGTGAGGTCTGTTTAGAACTTCGAGTTTATCCACTACGTGTCCCCAGCAATTACTTAACTCCAAGGTCAGAAACAATGCTTGCCTGTCCAGTGATGACATACCAGCTCCACAGGAACCCACCTGTCCAGTGGGCAATGCGAGAAAATGTCTGCCCGTACCTTAGGCTCTACTCCATCCCCAGTTTTTAGATTTTTACATAATGATCCAAAATGAACAGAATAATGCATAAAAGGCAAATGGCAGCCTAGGGGACCCTCATGTCCCAGGCACAGTGAAGTGATGATGAGTGATTCCACACAACCCACCATCCACATCGTCCAACTAGTCAGTCACTGAGGCTTTTATCAACAGTGTCTAATAATCAGGGGTTACCCGCTGGAGACGCAGAGATGCACAAGCACTGATCCTACTCTTGGGGAGTTCACAACCCAATATATAATGCAGACTTCGAAAGTAAATATAATACAAGGCAAAAGTAAACATCATGCCATCAGAAACTAAAAATCATACAACATGAGAACGATTGCTTTGCAAATATTTCAGATAAAATAGGATGCTCTAATAAAAGAGTTACGACTAATTTTGGAGGGTCTGATTTGAAAGTTCTAACTCTTCTTTCAAAAGTAGGAATCTGGGGGCGTCTGGGTGGCTCCGTGGGTTAAAGCCCCTGCCTTTGCCTCGGGTCATGATCTCAGGGTCCTGGAATCGAGTCCCACATTGGTCTCTCTGCTCAGCGGGGAGCCTGCTTCCCCCTCTCTCTCTGCCTGCCTCTCTGCCTACTTGTGATCTCTGTCTGTCAAATAAATAAATAAAATCTTGAAGAAAAAAAAAGTAGGATTCTGGTTAATTGAAAACAAAATGCACAACAATGGTTAAATATTTTCTTGAATTCAAACTACTTGCTATTTGCAACTTGGACTCTAAAAGTGTGTTGAGGTTAGGTTCTGAACAACCTTACACTAAACCCTAATACTAAATCCCTTTTAGATATACTCAAACCAATCACCTGCTGACCCCACTATCTCCTCAGTTATCTTTTATATTTGAGGTATATTCCACTTCAGACCTTACTGAGGATATGGGCTACTAGACATGCATTCTGCAATTGGCTACCCTGCTTCTTTTACTCATTTTGAAGGTAAGAGTGTTTCTCTACATGTATCACTTTCTACTACATTCCACAATCACTGTTTGAAAACACCTAGAATTTCTAACTCCTAGGGCAGGATATGGTTATAAGGTTTCTGATCTTTAAGATCTAAGATTATAAGTAATTGGAATATTAGAATAAATATTAATTGCACCCACTATTCTTTTTTTTAATTTAAATGTTTACTGAAAGCAAGAGTATATAAAAATAAGTAAAAAAAAAAAAAAAAAGAAAGAAAGAAAGAAAGAAATGTAGAGGACTACAGATATAATTTAGAATCCAACGCATTCTTCTTAATGCACCATGAGTTTCCTGCTTGCTAATGTGTCTATGCCATTGTTACAGCCACCTGCTTCAGTTCTACCCTAAAACAATAGGTTGTGAACAGTCTATAAAGATAAAGATCTAAAAAATATATCACAACCTCTTAAAACTTAAGACTAATATTACTAATAGCATTTTCACATTTTCTCACAAAATGTATCACAAAATGATATGAGAATAGACGTTCCTCAACTTAAGATGAGATTTTTCCAGATAAACACATTCATTCTAAGTTGAAAATATTGGAAGTTGAAATGCACTTAATACCCCTAACCCACCGAGCATCAGAGCTTACCCTAACCTACTTCACCCATGCTCAGAACACTTACAAGAGGCTACATTTAGGCAATGTTACTTAACAGACAGCCTATTTTATGATTAAGTGTTGACTATCTGAGGCAATTTAACAAATACTGTACTGAAAGTGACAACAGAATCCTTGTAGGAGGGGAGGGCAGTTGTCAGTGTGTGGGTTACTAACCGTCGTGACTGTGCTTGCCTGGGAGCTACGACTCGCTCGCTGAGGCTGACCAGCATCACAAGGTACTATGGAAAGAATGTTGTACTGTACAGGCACGTGGTTTATACCACATATCACTCGCCCCAGGAAAGATGCAGATTCAAAATTCCAAGTACAGTTTCTGATGAGCGCATGTTGGGGCCCCACAATAGTAAAGTCAGAAAATTATTAAGCCAAATCATCATGAGTTATGTGGTATGTAAAACAGCATCTCTGCAAACTCAGCTGTGGCGATTTGCTACTATGCTTTCTTCAAGGATGTTTCAGTAAACCACAAGCAGCTGAAAATGCAAAGTAACTATAAAAGCTAGGAGGGGAGAGCAGCGAGATTTTATTCCTTGCCACAGCCCAGGAACAAGTATTTCCTCCCATCTTCCTGCTCGCCCACCTCTGATGACTTCTGCTGTTTGCTCAAGCGCTGCAGTTTCTCAAGGCAGTCATCGGCTCTCCTCTCACATCCCAAGGGTGGTCTCACCATGTCCCCTAAGTCCCACTACCCAACAGTCCCAACTCCATGTCTCTTGCCAAGAGGTGTGTCCCAGCAAGGGTCTGACTTGATATATCCTACTACCTAACACACCTCTATCTTGAATGTCACAGAGAAATTTCAACCAACACACCCCCGGTCCTTGTTTGATGAATGTTATCAGCCATCTAGGGGTCAAGGTTGAAAATCCTAGACTCTTATCTCTCCCTTCATTGACATTCCAACTTCACGATACAAGGGATTCCCTTAGTTTTCAAAAAACGGTCAGAGAGAGGAGACCCTCACAGCCCCAGAATGTTTACGGTTAAGTTATACTGCCCAAGATTTCATCAATTTGAAATCTGTTTGGGTTAATGATGTCATCGTATACAAATACATCTAGGAAAGCTGGAAAGTGAACTTGTTCAATTCTCAGTAGGAATTAGTTAAATCACTACCTCCTCCACACACCTAACAGGGATGGGCAGGATTAAGAGGTGGTTTTGATACTGACTGCCAAAGGAAAAACCAGGCTAAGGCAGCATAAAGACATCGGTAACCTAAGTGCTATGAAAGGGAGAGAAGTGGAAAAATTCAGAGACTTAAGAAATGTCCTTAAGACAAATTTGGTCCATGCGGTTGTTGTGCTCACAGAAGAGGAGTAAGAAAGACTTTCTTCTTTTCCACATCTATCCTCCCACACATCCACTTCCTACTTTCAAGACACAGAATCCAGACTAACACTAGTACTAATGATACATCTAAACACTTAGCATTCATTGGTACAAAACACACTGCAAGACCAACTGTACCAACGATGCAAAGGCTTTTGAAGGTTAAAAATCCATATAATTAACATGAAAAAGCATATCCCAAAATTTTAACAACATCCCACCAAGAAATTTCTTCTGAGACCCCAAAATCTGAATAATAAGTTATTTAAGAACAATGTAGAATATAAAATCTTAAGACTGTAGAAAGAGCCTTAAAAGACACCTAGGAGAAACTCTTTCCATATATACCTTTGGGATTTGGGATATATGCAAGTTATTCATATGTTCTATGCAAACAAAACTCAACTAACCAAATCGGGGAGGGGGAGTGTATGTGTGTAGGGGTGTGAGTGGGGGGTGTATATCATCTACTAAGAAATCAAGTTCACTTTATAAATACAAATCTAATTATTATCATTAAAAGATGTGGAATCTTTTCCTTTATAATCACTGTAGAGATCATTAAAATGTGACTTTCATATGTAAACTTGTTTTAATACCAAATAACCTTTACCATTGGGAATAACTTCCCCATCTTCCAAATTCTCTAATACTTGCATAGGAATTATCTAGACTGTATCTTCCCTGTCTAAGCTCTGTTAAGGGAAAGGGCTAGAGCTTCACATCAACCTTCTCTCTCCTTGTATTTATCTCAATACTTTGGACATTGTAGGTGAATAGCAAACATTAAGCGTTCAGTGAAACGATGAGCAAATCAAACAATCAGATAATGGATGGGCTGTAACACTTTCCTTGCAGCTAACCTTCTGGTTAAAGCTGATTTATGCTGAGCTGTTGGGACTGCTGGCCTCCAATGAGTAGACTGGCAGGCTGTGGGGAAGAGGGTTGAGAAACACTCTTCTCAATACAATACTTGTGTGTCACTTGAATTGTTAAAAGGAGCAATCATTGCTCTTCAATTTAAAATATTTAAGAAATACATGTATAGTGTGCCTAGTTACTTGATATAATAGTAATTCACACTTTCTCTTGAAGAAATACTCAGAATACGCAAAATATTGAATATCTAAATGCCTATGATTGGATGGGCTTTAGTTCTTATTAAATATATATGAAATATTTTTTCAGATTTATTTGAGAGACAGAGAGAGAGAGAGAGAGGGAGAGAGCACAAGCAGGGGGAGAGCAGAGGGAGAACAAGAAGCAGGTTGCCCACTGAGAAAAGAGCTGGATTCAGGGCTCAATCCCAGCACCCTGAGATCATGACCTGAGCCAAAGGAAGACGTTTAACCAAATGAGCCACCCAGGCACCCCCATACTGAGCCATACAAATCATTCTTTAAGCAGACAGTACTATGCTTTTCCCCACAAAGCCAGGATGAAGCCTCATAATCCTTCCCAACCCAGAGCTATGGGCAGTGACCACAGACAAGGGAAGTCAGCACAGACACCATGTGTTCTATCACTGGATGAATGCAGGAAGACAGAACACCATATCACAAAGGCTGTAATTTAAAATACGTACTTCAGCACAGACTACAGGATACAAATATGTGCACTAATTCACACCCACCCAAAACACCCTCTCCAGGAGTGCTCAGCTAACAGGTTAACAAATACTGCATCAAGAGACAACTCCTACAAACCCTTCTGCTCAACTGTTATTAGAAATTCTGCTAACTGGCCAATGGATCAAAGAAATGAGCTAGAATTGGTGATGTCATCAGCTTGTTAATCGGCATAATGGATGCCAGAAATGTTTCTCCAGTTAAATTCACAGATTCAAGAAAACTGGATTGGCTCATATATTACAGGGGATCCCTCTCCCCGTTCATGAATAACCCAGTATGAGCTGCAGTTGTATCCTGGGGCCGGGGGGCGGACATCCAAGACTTGATCCCTAAACGGCCCTATAGAAACTGCAAGGTCAAAGGATATCTGGTGGCCTGATGCTGACACATTTACGGAAACATATAACCTAGAATTTTGTCTGTGGCTAGTACACCTTTCAGATAAGGAATGGAGGGTTCACCTGAGGGGCAAGACCTGGGACTTGAGCACAGAGGTCTGTATTGTAGACAGTTCTCCACCTGCTTGTCAGTCGATGTCGAATGCTATGTATCTGAGACTACAGGAGTCTAGTCTAACCTCCCCCAACCTCTCATAACTGGTGACTCCTCCCTATGAAAAAGAAATCTAATAGTTGGCCATGGCCAAACTGCTGAGACCCAGCACATGTCTGTATTGACCTGCAAAACTTTATCAAGCACAGACAAGAAGAAAGTTGTCTATTAAACCAATGGACAAGGTGATGATGTGGGCATGAAAAGGATTTCCTTCTGCTTTTGCCAGTGGCCAAGAGGCACCCCTGGAATCATCTCAGCCGCCTGCATCACTGAGAAACAAGCAGAAGCCAAATGTGTGCGGATTCAGCATGTCCAGTCAGCTTCTATTTACTCGGCAATTAAAATCAGTCTCGGGAGGTGGTCTGAGGAGCTCCGGGAGCAGTGCCATGGATGGTGGAGAGCCGTCGCAACAGGTACGTAATGCCAAAGCTGTCTACGCTTTCTGTCCTATGGGGTCAGAGACTAAAACAACTCCCATGCAAATGTGATGCCATATTTGGCATCTTGAGTGCCATATTTCCTGCACTCAAGCTCCCGGTCCACATTTCCTAGGCCTCCAGGCAAGGACATCCAT
The DNA here is from genome assembly GCF_964662115.1 of Mustela nivalis. Lineage (NCBI taxonomy): Eukaryota > Metazoa > Chordata > Mammalia > Carnivora > Mustelidae > Mustela > Mustela nivalis. Next base: position 35,835,237 of record NC_139039.1, read on the forward strand.
GCAACGGCACTACTGAGGAGCTCCCGCCTAATCTTCACTGGAAGTCCTTCATCTGCAACAGGCAAACTGAAAACCATGTATCAAGTGAAGACTAATGGATACATTTCCATAAAAGGCCTCTATGCAATGAACGTGCTCAATGAAAACCATCTGCTTATGGCTTGGTAACAGTATCTGGCAGTGCCTATCTTTGTGAAAAGGCACTTTCAAAGGAAAACACCTAAAATTTTATTGTACATCTACCTCAGTAAAGTTTGATGATGGGAACACTCAATTTGAACCCCAATTAATATGAAAAGTTATTCCTTTCCCCAAAATAGAATCCGTTCTTCTAATTAGACTTATATTGGGGGGGGAAAAAAACCTGCATTCAACTTTGTGTCTATAAATAATTTTGTAAAAAAATGTCTTTTTTTCTCTTTAGGTCATTACCTACATATCTTGATTTGCCTCCTGGTTCACAAAACCTGAAATAGTTACTATTTGATTCATTACAGAAAAAAATCATTAACCCACCCAAAGTGGATTATATTTAAAAATGAAGTTAGATCAGTTACTCTGTTGATACCAATATGGAATTATCTGGTATTTAGAAAAAGCAAATCTTAAGGGGTGCTTAAGGTGAGATGGAGCCATCATGGAAACAAATGATAATGAAAATACAACGGTTCAAAATCTGTGGGACACAATAAAGGCAGTCCTGAGAGGAAAATATATAGCGGTACAAGCCTTTCTCAAGAAACAAGAAAGGTCTCAGGTATACAACCTAACCCTACACCTAAAGGAGCTGGAGAAAGAACAAGAAAGAAACCCTAAGCCCAGCAGGAGAAGAGAAATCATAAAGATCAGAGCAGAAATCAATGAAATAGAAACCAAAAAAACAATAGAACAAATCAGCGAAAGTAGGAGCTGGTTCTTTGAAAGAATTAATAAAATTGATAAACCCCTGGCCCGACTTATCAAAAAGAAAAGAGAAAGGACCCAAATAAATAAAATCATGAATGAAAGAGGAGAGATCACAACTAACACCAAAGAAATACAAACTATTATAAGAACATACTATGAGCAACTCTACGGCAATAAATTTGACAATCTGGAAGAAATGGATGCATTCCTAGAAACATATAAACTACCACAACTGAACCAGGAAGAAATAGAAAGCCTGAACAGACCCATAACCAGTAAGGAGATTGAAACAGTCATTAAAAATCTCCAAACAAACAAAAGCCCAGGGCCAGATGGCTTCCCGGGGGAATTCTACCAAACATTTAAAGAAAAACTAATTCCTATTCTCCTGAAACTGTTCCAAAAAATAGAAATGGAAGGAAAACTTCCAAACTCATTTTATGAGGCCAGCATCACCTTGATCCCAAAACCAGACAAGGATCCCACCAAAAAAGAGAGCTATAGACCGATATCCTTGATGAACACAGATGCGAAAATACTCAACAAAATACTAGCCAACAGGATTCAACAGTACATTAAAAAGATTATTCACCACGACCAAGTGGGATTTATTCCAGGGCTGCAAGGTTGGTTCAACATCCGCAAATCAGTCAATGTGATACAACACATCAATAAAAGAAAGAACAAGAACCATATGATACTCTCAATAGATGCTGAAAAAGCATTTGACAAAGTACAGCATCCCTTCCTGATCAAAACTCTTCAAAGTGTAGGGATAGAGGGCACATACCTCAATATCATCAAAGCCATCTATGAAAAACCCACCGCAAATATCATTCTCAATGGAGAAAAACTGAAAGCTTTTCCACTAAGGTCAGGAACACGGCAGGGATGTCCATTATCACCATTGCTATTCAACATAGTACTAGAGGTCCTAGCCTCAGCAATCAGACAACAAAAGGAAATTAAAGGCATCCAAATCGGCAAAGAAGAAGTCAAATTATCACTCTTCGCAGATGATATGATACTATATGTGGAAAACCCAAAAGACTCCACTCCAAAACTGCTAGAACTTATACAGGAATTCAGTAAAGTGTCAGGATATAAAATCAATGCACAGAAATCAGTTGCATTTCTCTACACCAACAGCAAGACAGAAGAAAGAGATATTAAGGAATCAATCCCATTTACAATTGCATCCAAAACCATAAGATACCTAGGAATAAACCTAACCAAAGAGACACAGAATCTATACTCAGAAAACTATAAAGTACTCATGAAAGAAATTGAGGAAGACACAAAGAAATGGAAAAATGTTCCATGCTCCTGGATTGGAAGAATAAATATTGTGAAAATGTCTATGCTACCTAAAGCAATCTACACATTTAATGCAATTCCTATCAAAGTACCATCCATCTTTTTCAAAGAAATGGAACAAATAATGCTAAAATTTATATGGAACCAGAAAAGACCTCGAATAGCCAAAGGGATATTGAAAAAGAAAGCCAACGTTGGTGGCATCACAATTCCGGACTTCAAGCTCTATTACAAAGCTGTCATCATCAAGACAGCATGGTACTAGCACAAAAACAGACACATAGATCAATGGAACAGAATAGAGAGCCCAGAAATAGACCCTCAAATCTATGGTCAACTCATCTTTGACAAAGCAGGAAAGAATGTCCAATGGAAAAAAGACAGCCTCTTCAATAAATGGTGCTGGGAAAATTGGACAGCCACATGCAGAAAAATGAAATTGGACCATTTCCTTACACCACACACAAAAATAGACTCAAAATGGATGAAGGACCTCAATGTGCGAAAGGAATCCATCAAAATCCTTGAGGAGAACACAGGCAGCAACCTCTTCGACCTCTGCCGCAGCAACATCTTCCTAGGAACAACGCCAAAGGCAAGGGAAGCAAGGGAAAAAATGAACTATTTGGATTTCATCAAGATCAAAAGCTTTTGCACAGCAAAGGAAACAGTTAACAAAATCAAAAGACAACTGACAGAATGGGAGAAGATATTTGCAAACGACATATCAGATAAAGGACTAGTGTCCAGAATCTATAAAGAACTTAGCAAATTCAACACCCAAAGAACAAATAATCCAATCAAGAAATGGGCAGAGGACATGAACAGACATTTCTGCAAAGAAGACATCCAGATGGCCAACAGACACATGAAAAAGTGCTCCATATCACTCGGCATCAGGGAAACACAAATCAAAACCACAATGAGATATCACCTCACACCAGTCAGAATGGCTAAAATCAACAAGTCAGGAAATGACAGATGCTGGCGAGGATGTGGAGAAAGGGGAACCCTCCTACACTGTTGGTGGGAATGCAAGCTGGTGCAGCCACTCTGGAAAACAGCATGGAGGTTCCTCAGAATGTTGAAAATAGAACTGCCCTATGACCCAGCAATTGCACTATTGGGTATTTACCCTAAAGATACAAATGTAGTGATCCAAAGGGGCACATGCACCCGAATGTTTATAGCAGCAATGTCCACAATAGCCAAACTATGGAAAGAACCTAGATGTCCATCCACAGATGAATGGATCAAGAAGATGTGGTATATATACACAATGGAATACTATGCAGCCATCAAAAGAAATGAAATCTTGCCATTTGCGACAACATGGATGGAACTAGAGAGTATCATGCTTAGCGAAATAAGTCAAGCAGAGAAAGACAACTATCATATGATCTCCCTGATATGAGGAAGTGGTGATGCAACAGGGAGGCTTAAGTGGGTAGGAGAAGAATAAATGAAACAAGATGGGATTGGGAGGGAGACAAACCATAAGTGACTCTTAATCTCACAAAACAAACTGAGGGTTGCTGGGGGGAGGGGGTTTGGGAGAAGGGGGTGGGATTATGGACATTGGGGAGGGTATGTGCTTTGGTGAGTGCTGTGAAGTGTGTAAACCTGGTGATTCACAGACCTGTACCCCTGGGGATAAAAATATATGTTTATAAAAAATAAAAAGTTAAAAAAAAAAAAAAAAAAAAGGTGAGATGGAGCCATGCTGGGTCCATCCTGAGCGTGGAGCCTGCTTAAGATTCTCTCCCCCCGCCCCGTGCTCCTAACCCGAGTTGTTCTTTCTCCCCAAAACAAATAAGCAAATCTTAATAAGATAATATAATCCTGTATATAGAATAAAATCCCCTTGAAACAGGTATTTGCACCTGTTGTGCGCACACGCACACACATGCGCACACACGCACACACATGCGCACACACACACACACACACACACACACGCAGTGCCTGGAAGGAAATGGAAGCACCGTTCCTAGCAGACACTCTGATTTGTTCTCCAAGAAGCATCCCAGGTGACATGCACCACAAAAATCAAATCTGGTGACTCCCCTGCATAAAAAACAAACAAAAAAACAAACAGTGGTTTCTCATAACATGTAAAAGGAGAACCAAACCACTCCAAGTCTTGTCAGGTACCTTTCTAACTTGCCTTTCTAACTCGTTTGTCCCCAGCCTCCCTTCAGCCCAGTGAGAGGCAGCCTCACTGGCCTCGGCGCAGTTCCTGCAAACATTTTCCACAGGACCTTTGGACGTGCCATTTCCTCAGGCTGGAGCGTGATCTGAGCAGTCACAGGGCTCCCTTCTCCCCGGTGCCAGGCCTGAGATCTACGGTCACCCCCGCTAACTGCCTGCATAGCTGTGGTTCTGTGTGTCACACGGCTCGTGAATTGACGGTCTCAGTCCCCTTCATCTACTGTGCCTTCCTCACTAGGCGTGACATCTGTGAGGGACACACCTGGTCCCTCCTCTGCCATCTCCCTGCAAGCCAAACAGGTGCCCGGGACACAACACGTGCCAGGGGTTCAACAGGAGGTAAGCGAGCAGGACGACGGGAAAATTTCCTCTCTTTAGCAACTTCTGTTAGTGAGCATGGATTTGCATATTTTTTATAAAATGAGAGTTTAAAAAGTTAATTTAATTTCAGAGATTATTTTTTTAAAAAACTGAGTTTCTCCCTCTACTCCTGTTCTATTATTAGCGAATCTCTGTAACTCGTTCTTGTGACCTTCACTGCTTCCCACCCACCTCAGAGCGACAAGTGCGAGGAGGACAAGTTGAACTGAAACGGGGCTGAAAACAGAAACTGAGAAAGGACTTTTATTTCACCACAGAAGATCTGGAGGTATCGCTTGATGTACGGGGTCCTTTTACCGCTCCCCAACTCCAGCCCATCCAGATTGTCTAAAGGAAGCTGCCGACTCTACGCCTCTATCGGTGGTAGACTACCAGACAGAGGTGGGGTACCAGCTGGGCTGATTGGAGGCAATTTGGAACACCAGGGGGGCTTGATTTTATCACGCTAAAACAAAGGCATCAGATTAAGGCTAGACAATATGTCTCTCCTGCCCTAAAATGCAATGATCTTCTGTCTCTGTGGAATGACATAAAACAAGGCAACTCTAAAAGATATCTTTGTATTAGACCACACAGAATGGCTGTTCCATCTCTGAGTAAAATTTAGTGCCTCCAGGGCCTGAGCTGCACCCCACCGCCTGATAGCCCCCACCATGTGATGCAGAAATCGGAAGTCTCCCAGAAGGCCCAGTGCTGGCCCCTCATGGTCCTCCACGTGCCCCAGACCCTGGGGATCCATGGACATGGGGCCGAGTCCTGGAACATCCTGCTTCCACGGAGAGCTGCACTCTTTCTTAACAACATTGGGGTTACAGGGTGCACCACACTGTTTAAAACCAGACTTTTCTCACTTAATTTATATTTATACACCATTAAATATTATTCAGAGGCTTTAAAAATAAACAAGATAAAAACTGAAAAAAAAGAGAATGTAAGCTTTAAGAACAGGATATTCTTAACTACCAAAACAATTCTATGTCTCTACTGATTTATATTAACCTTAGAGTCAACATGATTTTAAAATAAATATTTGAAAATACATACTAAGCCTAACCCTACATAAAATATAGTTTGTCAAATTTTATATATTTTATATATTTTATATATTATATATTATATATTTTATATATTAATATATTTTATATATTATATATTTTATATTTTATATATTTTATATATTAATATATTTTATATATTTTCAGAAAGCTAAGATATAAAAAATAAGGTTAAAAACATACAAAATTAATTCTTTTGTGAGACTATTTTAGGGAATTCATACCCAAGGAAAAGATACACATCACAGATTATTTCCACACCCATAACTTTTTCATCTTGAAAAGGGAGGTTAAAATCATGGCGAGAACAGACAAATAGCGAAGAATAAAGTGGGTCTTATGAAAATTTTAACCCAATCTTTGGGTAAAGATGTCTCAAGTTCAAGATTTCATCACTTTTGACTGCTGACATTTTTTTTGTGCTTGTAATCAGAGAGTGTGAAATGTTTTCTACTGTTGCTACTTTTGATAAAATTACTACAATTACAGAATTCGTTATGATGGTCACAATTAAATTACACACAGAAGAAAATCTATTTAAGTGATATGCTTAAAGCAAAATAACTGGAAGCCAAACAAGGCCTGTTACAATGAACTTCTTATCCTGAGCAAAGATTTTTTTTTTTTAAATAAGTAACACTGCCCAAAGTTTCTTCAAAATAAATACTGATACTGTATTTCCACATTTACTGTTTTGTACATTCTCTTTTCTTGGTGGAATCAATGCCTACACTGCCTTCATCTCCCTTCTCAAAGAAACAGCCTCGAGCCCTCTAGCAGAACGCCTCCGTGCAGGAGGTCATGCTTCTAAGAGGCTCCAGTCGACTCTTCCCGATAGGCATCACTTCTCTCGGCACCTACGCAGAAAGACTTGGGAGAGATGCATTCTTAACAGCAGATGGGACCCAAGCACTTAGAAATTCCAGAGCGGTAAGCCCCTATCCCTACAGAATGCATCAATGGAAAGTATCGCACACACATTCTTTAAAATTAAATAAAGGGAAAACGGAACTATTTTAATTATGGGAAGGTGGTAATGATATTCCAAAAGGGACGCACCAGCACACATTCCTGCAACAAAGGAATTTGTAAAGGAGGTTCACATACTTCCATCGCATGCACTGGATGGCTGTTGCCCTCCTTCTGCAGCTCTGTCCACAGTACAATCAGCCACTAAATCAAGCTCACGGTCACGCTGCATTTCACCGCCAGAGGAGTGCCACATTCGAGAAGTGCTGTCCTCTTTCTGCCCGCTTCTCACAACCAGCAATTCTTCCATTTCTACGCTGCTCCCTTCCAGAGGAGTGCAATCGCCATGAAGTCCCTCCCCGCCATGCCCCTGGGGCACAGCGGGCTCACCAGCCACGTGAGAGCGGCGTCTCCCACCTGCGTGCGGGCCTGCTCTTCTGTGGGCGCCAGCCTGTTGACAAGGGCCTGGGGTCCCTTCGGCGGCACACGTTCCCTCCGAGGTCAGGCAAGCCCACGTCGTGTCTGCTGCGTCTTGTGGCGGTTTCTCGAGACTGGAGCTCATTTTTGCTGTTACGTCGGTCATGTCGACCGACCTGGGACTTCTACCAACGCAGGAGAAGTCAGCCATGTGCAGTATGTTTCTTCTCTCCGTCTGGGAAAGACCACCGCTGCGGCTCAACTGAGCCAGGCCTGCAGACGGCTGACATCCGGGAAGAAGGGGCTCCGAACTCCTTTCCCTGAGGTTATCAGGTGAGAAGTAATCATCGTAGGAGGACACGCCGCAGCCCGCAGTCTCGCCAGCAGGCCCAGCCGGGAGCGGCAGGGGGTGCCCCGAGGTCCACAGCCGGACCCGCGGCCTGCCAGGCTGCCCACCGCACCTCTTCTTCTTCAGTCTTTCTTCCGGGGGCGCCCCCAAGCTCTCCGACCGACTTTTTCTCTTGGCTGAGGAACTCTCAGATCGAGACTGTCCCGAAGGACGGCATTTGGTTGCAGATAACATAGGAGACAAGCTGCATTTCTCGTCAAACACCATTCCGGCCGCTCCCTCGGGCTGCTGCTTGGCGGGGGTGACCACCTCACCCGCGGGATCTCCTAGCCCACGAATCTCTTCTTTGGAAGGACTACCCATGGGCTTCTGAGGCGCTAACGGAGGGAGGTAACCAGGAGACGCTGCAGAATGGATGCTCCCTGTCTTCAGTGCAGGCGAAGAAACACACACACTTTCAATTTCATCCACGATGCCTCCCAGTGCCGCTTCCTGACTTCCACATCTCACCTTTCCACAAACATCGTCAAAAGATGAGTTCAGGTCACCAGCAAAGGATTCATCTGGAATGTATTAATGAAGAATTAACTTTTTTAATGGTTTCAATTATTATATAAGTAACTTCCGGTTAGCTGATAAAACCATACTTCTTAAACACAGCTATTGGTTAAAAAGAGCACCGACCGCATCCTGGCTCCTCTCATTTCCACCTGAGGACACCTTTCAGGCCAGCATTTCTCACTAAGGAACCCGGCACTGAGGGAAGAGCATGAGGGCAGTGGGGAGCTCACCTTCTGAGCAAGCGTTCATACACATGTGCGCTCTCTTCCAGGAAGAGCATCCACACTCTGTCACTATATTCTCAGGAGGTCAATAATTCTAAAAGGAAAGAACTAATGCTACCAACTACGTCCAGTTCTAGCCTTCCACACGTCCTAGCCCACCTGACTCCCCTATTCTTCATGCAGGTCCTCACACCGCATTTATACTCAAAAGCGAACCAGCTGGGAGACCTTCAGGTTCGGACTTCCCACATTTTATGTATTTCTTGAGAATACTGCTGGGCTGCCACCCACCTCCGGAAAGCTACACACACATCTCTACCTCCAGGCCTTGCCTTCACTCCACACTTTAATCTCGATCAGTTCTACTCAACACCCACCTCAGATGTCAAAACTCTCCAGATCTTCCCACTGCACCGGGTCTAGTCACACACATCCTCATCCGTTATGCAGCACTCTGCCGCAAGTTCCCAAAAGCACGCGTCCTAGTATTAGTAGTATTCCTATCTGTCCCTCTCAGGCTAGATGGTCCCAGCGCACAGGCACTATTTTCTGGAATCTGAGGCCTCTAACCCAAAACTACTACAGGCTCTCCTTCTAAAGAAGAACGGAGGTAATCAGCAGGGAGCAGAGGGAAGCCCCTGGTGGGAGCGGCAATGACCCCACACCACGTCATGGAACGTGTCCAGTGAGGCACTAGAAATACAAGACCCGTTTAGCGTAAGCAGCGGCATCAGTCTAGCACACTTTTCAACAAGCTGGCAAGCAAGTGTGCATGTCATGCAGCATCAATTCCGAGGTCAGACCGCCTAATTTTGAATCCCGGGCTGGCCACTCACAAACAACATCAACTTCTGCAAGCTGTTTCACCTCTCTGGCCTAGTTTTCTCATGGACAAAATGGGGGTGACAATGGTAATGAGAGAATTAAATGAGGCACAGCACATAAGGCACAAAGACCAGTGCCCAAGATGGGCACCACTAGTATCAAACGTACATAAAATAAGTGCATCAAGTAAAAAATAAAAAGACGAAGATTATTTAAGACAGATGAGTAAATAATTTCCAATACACAACAAAGAGATTGTTAAGAATAAGCCACACTTGGGGCACCTGGGTGGCTCAGTGGGTTAAAGCCTCTGCCTCCGGCTCGGGTCATGATCTCGGGGCCCTGGGATCGAGCCTCACATCGGGCTCTCTGCTCAGCAGGGAAGGGAGCCTGCTTCCCTTCCTCTCCCTCTGCCTGCTTCTCTGCCTACTTGTGATCTCTGTCTGTCAAATAAATAAATAAAATCTTTAAAAAAAAGAATAAGCCACACTTGAACAGGAAGCTGCGATTTAAACTCCTGACACCTTCCTACCGTTTGTCATCTGTCACTGCTGTGGCTTTCAGATCTATGCTACCTATGTGGGCCCTTCTACAGGTGAAACTGAGTGGTCGTAGCACATTTCTCAAATGTACTCAAAGGAAAGCTATATAAGAAGGAAAAAATATCACTCGAACTGAAACTAGGGCTCCCAATTTAAAATGTATACATAATATAAAACCCTAATTTTACTCTTTCCAATGCTCTGCTTCTAGACAGCAATCCTGCCAGTTATCTTCTACATCTCTACACACCTCACTGACCCTCCTCAGTCCCGTGTTCCATAGTGTCTTTGCCCATGGTGTGAAAGAAGCAGCTCTCAAACTGTTCTCAGTAATACAGTCTATAACATGCAATTTAGTACACAGAACATGATTTTTTTTTTTTTTTTCAAATGAGCAACTGAGTCTGTGCCAAGAAAGCAAATGCCTAGGAGAAAAACTACAGGGGCCAAAAAGGAGGTTTAAATCACGCAATTTCTCATGCCCTAACTGTATTACAAAACCTATTTTTTATTTTAATATCTAATTTCATGAATTCTAGTTTTTAACCAACTGTTCTTGATATCAGAAGAAACTCCAAATGAGAAATTCATCATATTCTCACAGTTTAAATATACCACAAAAAAGAAAAAAATTCTACCTGAGCACAATGTATCATGTGAAATGTTCCAAGAAGCTTCACCTGGGGAGCTGGCTCGGTTATCAAGGGACTTTTCAAGCATCTGTGAAGCTGAAAACATAATCGCACACTTCATCAGACACAACTCTGACACATTAGTAGATGAAGCCCATGGTAAGCCTGGTTTTCCACACACATATCTATATCTGGTACTTCATATCCCAGACCTACTATAAAACAGTAAGCACAAAAAACATACTCAAATCTATTACAGATGATGAGATTCATAAAAAAATAATCTACACATATCAGGTTATAAAAAGGATTAAATCAGAGGATAATTAAGGTTAGAAGAGCTTTTGAGGGGTGCCTGGGTGGCTCAGTCAGTTAAAGCACCTGACTCTGGGCTTCAGCTCCAATCACGATCTCAGGGTCCTGGGATCAAGCCCCAGGTCGGACTCTAGGCTCAGCAGGACATCTGCTTCTCTCTCGGCTCCTCAGTCTCCCACCCCACTCATGCTTGCTCACTCTCTGTCTCTCTTAAATAAAATCTTTTAAAAAAATTAAGATAATAGAAATAAAGAAAAACAAAAACCAATGCATGAGATATTTAGTCTAATGTAGATTCCCTCAAAAGAAGAGCCTGATTTATTTTTTTAAAAAAGAAAACATCCCAGGGGTGCCTGGGTGGATCAGTGGGTTAAAAAGCCTCTGCCTTCGGCTCAGGTCATGATCCCAGAGTCCTGGGATCGAGCCCTGCATCAGGCTCTCTGCTCAGCGGGGAGCCTGCTTCCTCCTCTCTCTCTGCCTGCCTCTCTGCCTACTTGTGATCTCTGTCAAATAAGTAAAATCGTAAAAAAAAAAAGGAAAAGAAAACATTCCAAAGATACTAAAAATTACAAAGGGGTTATTAAAAAAAAATAGGATTCTCAACCTATACATACAAAAACTATGTACCCAATATGTGCTTAAAATATATGTTTTAAAAGTATAAACTCAATATAGGCTTTAAAAATCTCAGTGATGCATAAGATTTTCTGGAAGAAAATATTAACAAAGTGTACCCAGATGTAGACAAAAATCTGTTAATCTGTTGATTTGTTAAGACAAAAATATGTAAAGAGAAAAAAACCTTTCCACCACAATTTACTGACCAAGCAATCTGCTCATTTTCACTTTATAAAACGTGAGCACTTACACGTAGGGGAGAGGTTCTCCCTTTTCTCCTTCATCTCCTGTAATCTCCTTTGCATTGCACTATGCTGACCGCTGCACATTTTAATGGTGGGACTATACATCAATGAGCCATTAGATTCAAATAAGAGAACAGGTACATCATTATCTGAAAAACAAAAATTTATTTAGCTAAAAAAAAGGCCAGAAGTTTTAATATAACAATATGATTTCTTTTGAGGAACACCCCCTCCGCATCCACCCCCCCAATCTTCTTTGTCCCCTGCAACAACATCACCTACTACTACCAACAATCTTATCTTCACCCCGCCACCCCCACAAGCAGTAACACTGGTGCGGAAACTGTTGGCCAACGTTTGCTGAGAAATGTCCACGTGCCGGGCACTGTGCTAATAATCACCAGCACACTATGTGCGCCGCTTCATTCAACCTTTCCCTAACCCAGTGCATCAGCTTATCCGTCTCCCCATGTAAAGATGAAGAAATCAACACACCAAAGTTAAGTAACTTGTTTATACCCAGGACCATACAACCAGTGAGAATGTAAAGCTAGAACGCAATCTGGTTCCTAAACGCTTGACAAAGAGGGCAGAATGTATCACCCCGAACATGCCACTTTGGCATAAGGATTATTTTGAGCAAAATGCCTTAAATCACAGAAGGTGAAAGAAAGGTATCAGGACGCCCCCCACCCCTACCCCAAGCTTCTTCCTAAAGGCAGGAGGTACAACCCCCCTTTGAAAGACACACCCCTCCATATTACCACCAGACATGGGGAGCTGATGCCAAGAGAATTCTGTGAAACAGATCTTGTTAAAGGAACGCCCACCCTACTTTGGTTCCCCTTATGTCTTACTTTTCCACAACTGCCTCTCCTATTCAACATAAGCACTAAGGTTCTACTTCTGTGGGATTTTATCTCCTATGAGAGCCTGCATGTCACAAAAAAACTTATGCTCTTCTCCCATTAATCTGTCTTTATAACAAAGCCCCAGCTAGGAACCTAAGATGGGCACAGAAACAGTTCTGCCTCTAACAGTAGTGTTTACTCTGAGTCTCAGAAACCACTACCCCTAGCCAACCCTCTCTGACCCTCAAAAGACACACACATCAACTTTGGGGTCAGGAGTCCATCAGCCGTGAAATGAGAGCTAAACTGGATGTGGGTGCACAGCTATGTGATTCTGGAATCCATACCTCGCATTTGCTCAAGGAGAACGTCAGGGCTCTGACCACTTCACCCACCAATAAAAAGACCAAGAATCATTCAATATCTTCTCCTTTGCAACTCTTAAGCTTGAACAACTCAAACTACACATCTGCCAATATCAGATAAGTCAGTTTTACCTGTAATACCTTATATTTGTAGTACTTAAAAAGCAATTTTTACTAAGATATAAATTTAATCCAAAAAGATAAAAAAAATTTTCAGTGTCACTTTGCCAAATCTTTTTAAATACACCATTACTGGTGTAGGAAGGCCCAAAAAGCAAGAGTCTAAAGCTGACAGGAGAGCGGTACAAGGCTGACCTCAGGAGGCTGACCAGACCACAGAGAGCATGCGGGGCTGGAGGGCACATCAAACATACAGTTTCATCTGAAATGCTCTTCCTTACGACGCCGTGAGGAAGGGGAAGCCCTGGATGGGGTGTGCATCTGACTTGTCGTTTACACCCTCGACTCAAGGAAGCTGACAGATGGTTAAGGACATAGCGCCTCTAGGGCCCAGTCACAGAGCCGCTAGGAGGGTTCCCATGGATTGATGCTTAGAGAAAATCAGTGGAGGATCCAAGCAATCATTCAGAAGCAAAGGTAAGGATCGTGGTGCGTAACTGGCATCAGGCAGAAAGGTCAAGAGCTACTCCATGTGTCTGGCCAGAGCAGCAAGGAGACCAGTTAGTGCGAGGGTGTTAGGGAGGGACCAGCATGGCACCAAGAGAAAGAGGCCTGATTATCAGGCAGTGGGAGGACTCAGCACAAAAACAAAGGATAAAGGCAATGATTTTGGAAGTTTTCTGGCAGCACTACCTATACAAGCGAAATGTTCTTGTCCATTTTGTTGCATTACCCTGACAGATTTAAAATAAAACTTGATAATTCTGCATGAGAAGTTTCAAAATACAGAGCAGAGAATTCGTGACATGGCAAGAGACACTACAATAAAAAGTGAAGGAATGAGTGCTTCTTATTTCTATGCTATGCATTATAAAGTTACCGAAATTGCTTCCATGTACCAATGATGTGTTGGGATTGGGCTGAAACACTGAATTTAGGTAGTGAAAAAGGCAAAAAAGAGAAATACAAAAACCCATATGATACTTCAGAGTTTTATGATCTTCTAAAGTATTTTTAAAAATTAAAAGAGTACATCTAGCCAAAAAAAAAAAAAAAAAAGTCCAATTTTAAAAATGGGCAGAGGATCTAAACAAGACATTTTTCCAAAGAAGACATACAAATAGCCAATAGGTACATAAAAAAGAGTCAGCACCACTCATCATGAGGGAAATGCACATCAAAACCACAATGAGATTCCAACAGTACACTAGAATGATTATTATCAAAAAGACCAGATATAGGGGCGCCTGGGTGGCTCAGTGGGTTAAGCCTCTCTGCCTTCGGCTCAGGTCATGATCTCAGGGTCCTGGGATAAAGTCCCACATTGGGGGCTCTGCTCAGCGGGGAGCCTGCTTCCCCCCGCTCCTGCCTACTTGTGATCTCTGTCAAATAAATAAATAAAATCTTAAAAAAAAAAAAAGACCAGAAATAACAAGTGTTGGCAAGGAAGCACAGAAAAGCACAGCTGTGTACCGCTGGTGAGAATGTAGATCGGTGCAGCTACTGTGGAAAACTCTACAGAGGTTTCTCAAAAAAATTAAAGATCGAACTTTCCATTAGAGCCAGTAATCCCCGTTTTGGGTATTTATTTACCGGAAGGAAATGAAAACACTACAGAAGAAAAAAAGGAAAATACTGATGCAAAGAGATATCTGACCCCCTCCTGTTCACTGCAACATTATTTACAATCAATCACCGAGACAAAGAAACAACCTGCATGTCCATCTACGGATTAATAAAGAAAACATGATGTGTGCATGCGTGCGCGCGCGCGCACACACACACACACACACACACACACAGAGGAATACTATCCAGCCATAAAAAAAGAACAAAACCTTGCCATTAGTGACAGCACAGATAGACTGTGAGCACATTACACTGAGTGAAATAAGTCAGTAAAAGGTAAATACTACATGATGTCACCTGTATGTGGAATCTATAAACAAAATCAGAGAACAAAAACTAAAACAACCAAAGAACAGACTGGTGGCCATCAGAGACCCCGGAGTGGGGGATGAGTAAAATGGTTGAAGGGGTTACAGAGGTACGAACTCCCAGTTATAAATGAGTGAGTCAGGAGATGTCATGTGCGGCACCATGTACTACACACTTCAAAGTAGCCTGGAAACCGGGCCTTAAAAGTTCCATCATGAGAAAAAAAATTTTTGTACATGATACATATGGTGATAGATGTTAACTGGACTTACGACCATTTCACAACACACACAAACGGCAAATCATTACACCATCCACTGAAACTAATATGTTAGGTCGATTATAATTCAAACAAAAAAAGAATAGAAATGACTATGATTAAACACATAAGGATAAAAATTTCCCTAATTTTTTATTCTAGAGAAGCACCCTGTTGCTACCTAGACCTGAAATGTGTAGCTAACTGATCTCCCAAGTCCACTATGTGATTCACAGCCTTGTGCAAAACACAACCATAAACACGTGATTGTGCCACTGTTCAAATGCTTTAGGGTTTTACAAGTAATTGAAGACAAAGAAACAAAGTATCTTAAAGCTAACTAATGCCTACACAGAGAAAAAGAAAATACAGAATCTATATAAAATACAAATAATGTCTACATAAAAGCATCACAGAACTACTAAAGAGACCAGGACCAGAGGAGTCAAGATTCTGGCGAGGAGGAGCACTGAGAAGCCAGCTGACAAGCAGTGGATGTTTTTATCCCCAGGAGGACTGATCATTAAAGCACCTGGGGCAAGAGGCTGACAGTCCAGTCTCTGACCAGGCAGAGAGCAGTTGCTGAGAAACAAACACACAAGTTAAGTGTTTATCAGTATCAACAAACTAAACAGAAAACCAAAGACTCTGTGGCACCAAAACCCATTATGCAGGGTGTAGTAGAAAACTGTTCCTCGCATGCATGTGATTTTATCTTCAGAAGAGTTGTCCAATCTGAAGCTACAAATGGCAGGATACTAAAAGTTAAACTGAATTCTTCTGTAAAATGGTAGAAAGTTCTCGGTGGTGTACTTTCACCAGGAGATGAAAGTGGGAGATCAGGACCGTCAGCGGAAGGGATCCTAGCTATCACGCCAGGCTCTCAGTGGGAAGGTCTAGATGGGGGCACCTGGCTGGCTCAGTGTGTTGAGCACCTCACTTCAGCTCACGTCACGATCTCAGGGTCCTGGGATGGAGCCCCATGTTGGGCTCCCCGCTCAGCAGGGAGCCTGCTTCTCCCTCTCCCTTTGCCCCGCTCCTGCGCTCGCTCTCTCTCTCTCTCTCTCTCTCTCTGTCAAATAAATAAACAAAAATTTTGCACATATTGCATGGAGAACTGGGTGTTATACACAACAATGAATCATGGAACACTACATCAAAAACTAATGATGTATATGGAGACTAACATAATGTAAATTTTTTTTTTTTTTTTTTTAAAGGAACAGTCTAGATGGCCACACTCTGGTATCAATGTCAAATCAAAAGTCTATCAAGCCTTATGGAAAGTCAGTGAATCTCCTATTCGAATCAGTCCAGATAAAGCCAACAAGGCCCACTCCATCTTCTTAGTAGGAGAACCTAGAAACTTTTTGTCTAAGAAAATAATGTTGCCTAGAGCTTCAAACATATTTTATAACTAATGACTTGCCTTCAATTACAGAAGCAAACTGTCATTCCTACTAAGAGACAGAACATTTATGACAAAAAAAAAAAAAACATACAAAACAAGAGGCAAAAAAAAAACAAAACAGGCATTCTAGATACTGCAGATAGAAGCAAAGAAAGATGAAAAGAAAAATGTAAGTGATTTAATCAGAGTAATAGAACCTATAAAAAAATCAGAAACCCTAGAACTGCAAAATATAAGAACCAAAATTGTGAACTGAACAGATGGATTATAGCAGATTAGACATGGCAGAAGACTGTATTAGTGAACTGTAAAATAAGGTCTGGTCAATAAACAATACACAGACTCACACAGATGGGAACACAGATTTCAAGGGCCTCTGTGAACTCCGAACAGAATATTTAAAAAGAAAACTGGACCAATGAACATAAAATTCAAACTGCTGAAGGCAAATAAAGCAAACAAAAGGCAGCCAAAGTTAAAAGAAAATATGCCTTTAAAAGAGCAAAAATACAACTATGGGTTAATTTGTAAATAGGTACTATGAAAGCCCAAAGACAATGAAATGTGTTTCTTCATTTTATTTTTTAGCTTTACTAAGGAATAATTCAAAGTTAAAAATTATATTTAAGGTGAAATAAAGAAAGAATATGTTAACTAACACCTCCCTATTCTAGGTAACAAAACAAAAAGACCAAGTATTAGGTAAAAACACAAGTGAGACTCAAAATAACAAAGAAATGAAGAGGGATTTAGTCTAATAGGGCTTAGTCAAAATCTGTTTTTTCCATAATCATTCCTGAAAGTAAAGAGTTTCATCGATGTGGACAATGACGGAGACTTGTACCCATGAGCTCCCACCGTGGCCTCCAGCAGCACGGTCGGTCTCCTGCAGGCTGCAGCGGGGTCGGCCGGGCGCCACCGGCCATCAGGTGGCTGAAACAGGTGCACAGGCTGAGCACGACTTCTGGACTCACCCAGACTTCTCTTCTGCCTTTGTAGCTCTGTAGCCATTTTTTCAAATTTCTTCTGAAGCCTTTTATCATGTTCCGGTGTTTTAGGATTAAAATCTTTGGGCTGCATACACTTCCGCTGTGGAGAAAGGACATAAAAATGAATACTACTGACCAGCAGCTGTGTAACAAGACAACCTGTTCCTGACGCTTCGAACACCTGTTACAATACTGCAAGGAAAACCTGAGGACAGAGGCATTCCTCGCGCTGCATGCGAAATGGCAGTGTCTCTTTCTTTCCAGGCTGCAGAACTGAAAGACTAGACAAACAAGACTGTATACCAAGGAGCTACAGTTTCTGAGGCATTTCCAGGATGCCAGCAATCTTAGCTTCCAGGAAGGTTCTTAAACAAAATTAGTCATTTATTCATTTTCTTTATTTTTGTTACCCTTACATTATCTCTCCTCTTTCCCCCTCCCCCAAAATCATAACATAGTAACAGAGTACAAAAGCAATTATCTTCTAACTACCAAAGAAAGAAACAAGACTGAATCCTGCTTTGTCTTTAAATCACCGTAATTCTATTCTGCTAGTAAAACCCCAGAACTCAAACTACACAATCAAGGTGTGACAAACACGATGAGGCCCCAGGCTAACATCCAAAGAAAGTCTTGGGTTAACCTTCCCACGCCCACTCTTGTGTTCTTGACTGAGCATCTCGCTCTCATTTATTATTTAACAGAAATGTACGTGTCATGCACTGGTCTTGGAGAAAGGAAGATTCTTGATATCAGAAGCTTATCTCTATTAAAAAACGACAGAAAATTAACATCATTAGTAAGTAAACTAGAGGCTATGTGTGTCAGGAGGGTTAATTCCAGCGGGCCTGGAACTGGCCTGAACTGTTTTCCCCAAAGTACAAGCACAGCATGCAATGTCCTACTGCACAATGTTGCTTTGTAACCGCAAGTCCAGAGCACTTGGGGGCATTTGTACTCCCAGAGCTGGTCAACTCCCAGTGGGAGGGCTCTCCTGTTGGGGGAGGTAATGTGCTGACATCAGGGGTACATGACCAGCACAACCCAAGAGTCTCCCCTACGACTCCCTGGTCCCAGGGTGCTCCCCAGACTCTCAAGCATTATCCCTTAGGCTCCCATGAATCTTCATTAGCAACAACCCTAGCTAACTGCCACCATCCTTACAGTACGCAGAAAGGAGTAAGTCCTGCAGCTAGAAAGGAAAGCAGCAGACGAGTGGGAGCAGGACAGCTGGCACAGTGGGAAGGAACCACTGCTGTACATGGGGTGCTCAGAGGGGGTCTCCCTGAGAAAGGAACTGGCACAAAGCCCTACTCAAGTTAGAACAAGGGAAACATGCATGAAGTGTGGGGAAAGTGTGCTCCAGATAGAGGGAACAGATACACAATGCAATGGCTCTAAATTGCAAATATGCTCGGTGACTTTCAGAACAGCAAGCAAGAAGGTCAGACTGGCAACAGAAAGAATGAGGGAGAGTAAAACTGAAAACCTTGTCAAAGAGCCCAAAATAATCACAGTCTGAAGTCATGTTTGCTTCACAATTGCACTTGAGTGAAGGCCTACACTTGTCATGAAACGGTCAAACACATACTGTTACGAGAAGAAGAAAAGCATTATCTCCCAGACAAAACATGTAACATAGAACCTCATTGGTACAAAACATGTGTGTGTGTGTGTGTGTGTGTGTGTGTGTGTGTCTGTAATGTATGTGTCCTGAAGACCATCCAATCTTCAAGGACCCAACTCAAACCAAAGATTGCTTACTTTGAGGAAAAAGACATTAAGAGAGGTATCTGCCTTATCTGTGTTTACTCAATGTTTTACGATGGAAATACACTCCTTATTAGTGTGGTTTTAAAAAGTCCTTTACTTCTAAAAGGGTAGACACAGCCACTGCTTGGCGTATCAGAAAGAGTAAGGACTTAGAAGCTCTAATTCACCTCTACACAAAGGGGATCTGAACAGAGACTTGAGTTGAGTTTGTCCATCACTGCCCTACAAATCTGGCCTGCCCACGAGGAAATGTCCGAGATACAGGAGTCACCATTTACAGAAAATCTGCGACCACCCAGGGGAATGTCTTCCTTAACCTACAGGAAATGTATGGGTCTAGTCTTTCTAACTCAGTTTGGACAAAGTCTGCAAATCTCCTCCTCAACAGGGACCCTCACATGAAAACAGAGCAACACTGACCATTTACTAGAAAACCATTTTCCCACAAATAAAGAAATCACAACTAAAACTTTTAAATAATAAAAGAGTGAAAATGTTGTGGATCAAATGTGAACTGGACCTCAAAGGAAAGCAGTGTCTTTAAGTCTGCACTATGGATTTCCCATAATAAATAACTTACTTAATAAATAACTTGGATATTTCTGCATCAGACTTTAGAGATCTTCCAACTAAACAGCAGAACAGAGGTATTTTGCTAAAGACGAAACAAACCAAATTCCAAAGCAGTTCGCAGTGCACCTGCACGTCTGCTGGTCTCTTGGCAAATTTTAGTTTTCCACTGGCCAGACAGCTCTTCCACTTCCCACAAATCACATCAAAGCACTCAGAAGGTACACTAAAGTCTATAACTTCCTTAAAAACCCCATGTGGAGAGAACAGTATCATCAACTCCAATACCTAAGATACCTCCTGAATATATTCCACAAAGTGTCACTTTGCAGGAATAAAAGAACGAATAAATTTCGTAACAGCCACTGTCAAAATCACATACTTACTTTTTTTTTAATTAGGCTCGGCAGGTGTTCCTTGGTGTTCGCCGCAGGGAAGAGCGCCTCATCGACATGTGCCCCGGCTGTCCGGCACCTGTGCAAGTCAACAGACGGAACAGAATGAGCGCTCGTTCCTGTTAGAGTCCCACAGCACCGCGCCGGCACGTGTGCCAGTTAGCAATTTAAGAGATGCCAAGGTCACGTTAACAGGCATGGCTTTTAAAGTAACTACATTTATAATAAAATACGAAGGGCAATATAAATTCAACTTTCCAAAATAGTCTCTCTACAGTGTTTTTAAAGTGTAAGTGTAGAACCAAGAGGCAGTAAGGGAAGCAGTTTTTACACAACTTTAGGCTTGTGACAGCCTTCAAACTGATGAGTGCGGGGCATCTGCAAGGTATACGCACATGCTGTTAAACCAACAGTAGAAGAGCAAACAGGACATAAGTGGAGAAATCTAGAGCTAGAAGGGCCTTAGAGAAATTCAACCAGAAAGATTATCTTGCCCCTAAAACTGGTGTTTCACCAGAGAGCAGGGTGGGCCACACCAGCTTCTCTCGGCCATGCCCCGCGTACCTTAACTATCTGCCTGTCACCTGTCTGTCATTTCCACTCTCACTACGCCGCCGTCTTGGGAATCCCAGGACCTACTTCTAAACATTCAGACGCTCAAATCTAAACAATTACAATAGTTTTCAAAATGATCTCCTACCTATATTTCCTACTCTTTTCATTCATATTATTACTGAAAGATTAAGCTTAAAACATCATCTCTCCAAAACCCACATCACAAGCCTTCAATCACTCTGTGTTTATAGAATAATTTCACTTACCTGTTGTTTCAGTCTTTTTAAAATATGGCCCCTAAACACATCTCCAACTGTATTTCATAAGCCTGTCACATTCAACATTTAGTATGCGAATGACAGTTGAAAATATAATTGGAATATAATGCAAAAAAGAATAGGGCAAATATATCCATATTCACACAGAAAAGTCTTAAATACATTAAGAAAAAGACAAAACTGCAGAAATGTGAACATGATGCTGTATACTGTACATAAAACAACATTTCTCATTTTAAGCAAAGTCTGGAAGACTACATACCAAACTGACAATACTATTTGTCACTAGGCTAATGAATCTCAAAGTGTAGTCAGAAGACCCTAGGGTCCCTAAGCCCCTTCCAAGGGCATGTGAGATCAAAATTTTCTATCACAAGAAGGCTTCCTTTGCCTTTTTCATTTCTCTCTCATGAGCACACAATGGAATTAAAGCTAAATGATGTGTGCACGTGTGTGTGTGTGTATGTGAGTGTGTGTGTGAGATCCTGATACACTGCAGACGTAAACGAACAGTGCAACTGTCTTTATTAAGCCAGCCATGAAAGAAGTTTGCAGAAAATGCAAAAATTAATAAACAACCAGAACACAATAATTATGATAAGAGAACAACAAGGTAGGGCAGAAGCTGGAGAGAGCTCCGGTGATACTACGGGGCCGGAGTGGGAGAAGCTGCGGGTGGGAGGTGACCGTCCGATAAACTCTGATGAGGAAGCAGATTCGGAGGATGCAGGTCTTCCGTCTGGAAGACGAGCACAGACAAAGGCGCAGCAAAGCCAACAACAGCGGGACAATTCCGGAAAAACAGACACCACTCGGTGGGACTGCAGGAGCGCACTGGAGCGAGGGCACCAGCGACAGAAAAGGGTCACCCTGGTCACCCTGAAGGCTGTATCTGGGGCGAGCCTGGACAGGCCACTCTGCAGGATGTTTTCCAGGAGCGGGACATGAGGGCAAGGAGTCCAGTCAGGGACTGGGGGCAGGAGATGCTACAGTTTTCACCAAACCCGTGGGACTGGGTGGAGAACTCTGAATGAGCAACATTTAGAAATAAAAATGGAATGTTCTTGAGCTCTTGTTACAACTGGTGGCCTGAGCACATGTGTTTTTCTCTCCTACCCCCAAAACCCCCTTCAAATGACAATCAAGCAAAACAAAATGACATAGACCAACAGAAACAAAGAGCAGATAAGAGATGTCTGGAGAACTGAAAAGCAAATACAGAAAAGGAAACCCGAGCCTGGAAGCTGGGTGACGGAGGACGAGGGACTGAACCCCTCTCCTCACACCTCCAGGGCGCCGGCAGCAAGGACAGCAACCGCTGCGGTGCAGCAACCGCACCCCCAACTGTGCCCACAGTCAGGGCCACTGCACCCCACTCACTCTGGCCACCAAAGCAGGTAATGGGCTCGGATTTCAGACAACTTGGACCAGGGACGCACTGGACTCAAGGATACCAGGCTGAGTTCAGGTAGCACAAAGGTTCACACAGAAGGAAACGTGTTGTGTGCATTTTCAGATTCAGCTAAAACGACTTTCCCAGTCATAACAATGTAAAGCAAAACTGCTGATTTAGCTCATCCGCTGCTGATTTTTATTTATGGAATCAGTGTGGGTGCAATGAGCAAGCGCTCGTACATGCGTGGGGTCCCCCAGAACACAGCGCTGGGGGAGCTAAATTGGTGTTTGCAAACTACAAAGTCTAGACAGTGCTGGAAACCGGGAAGTCAAGGCAGCAGCAGAGCCATGGTTAAAAAAAAGGGGGAATTCAAAGGTCAGGACAGAGCTGCAGCAAGAGGGCAGGTGGAGAGGTGTTAGCCCTGGGGAGCAGGAACTGGGGGAAGGGGTGAGGAGGGAGCACTGTTTCACTACAAGCCTTGTACTAATAGCTGACTTCTCTCTTTCCTGTGTGTGCGGGGCCCTCTCCATAACAGGATGGGGACAGGAAACTAGGCATTCTGATTCAAAGGGCTCCGGCTGGCACAACAGGGAAAGCCAGGGCACCTAAACCAAGACAGAAAATGAAGTCAGGACGCAGTTAAGAGAGGACAGCAAGTTCAGGCCTGGGCCTAGTTACACTCAGGTGCTGCGCTTTACCCACAAGAATTCACCCAGCAGAGCCCCACGGGCGGGGCCGACACTGAGAACAGAGACACGGTAAAATTCAAATCCCTCCCGGGGCCCTGCAGGAGCCTGTCCCTGCCTCTAAGCTTCCTCTCCACAGAGAGCCTACAACTGATGCTCGCAGGCCCTCACACACACTGGCATCACCCCGTCTCAGGCCACGACCTCCGACTCCGCAGAAAAGTGGCCCCCCAAGGCTCTGTACACCGAGTTCCGTCATGTCGTCTTCACCTCAGCTCACAGGTCACCCACTGCAAGGGGTCTCCCCAGCCACTGTGTCCGGAGCAAAACCAACGCCAAACGGGCGCTGTGGCTACACCCCTCGTGTTCCCTTCAGAGGACTCACCAAACCCTGCACTTACAAACCTTGTTTCATTAAAACTAAGTTCCACGAGGGGAGTGAATATGCCTGTCTAGTTACGACAGTCACAGCCAGGCCTGGCAGAGAGTAAGTACTCAAAAAAGGTATTTTCTAGGAGCAAAGGTGTTCACTGTAGAACGAAACACTTTGACCTCATCTTAAACACACACACACACACACACACACACACACATGTGCACACACAACTAAATATAAAGTTCAAAACCATAAATTCTAGAAGAAAATGGAAGAAAAGATTCACAATTTCAAAGTAAGCCAAGACATTCAGACAGATTATCAAAGACACAAAGCATAAAAGAAGAAAATGGAAAACTGCATCTCAACAAAATAAACTGGTGTGTTCTGAAAGACATAACAAAGAAAATGAAAAGTCAGCCATAGACTGAGATCAGATATTTACAGTATGTGTATTTGACCAAAAATATTGATATGTATAATGTACAAAAATAGCCCCTAAATTTATATTACAAAGACAAAAACCCAACTTTTATAAGTGGGCAAAAGATTCAAATCAAAGACAGTCACTAAGCATGTGATCTTACACTTAGTGGAAGTCATCAGGGAAACACACACTAAAGCCAGAGGGGACCCTCAGATATCCTCAGATACATGGTTGGGTTTGTTTGTTTGCTTGTTTGCTTGTTTGTTTTAAATTTTAAGAGAGAGAAAGAGAGAGAGTGAGTAGGGATGGAGGTGGGCGGGCGGGGGGGGGGGGCAACATCTCAAGCAGGCTCCCTGTTGAGTGCAGAGCCTGAAGCAGAGCTCACAATCCTGAGATCACGACCTGAGCCAAAATCAAGAGTCAGACACTTACCCCACTAAACTACCCAGAAGCGCCTAGTTAATTACGACAAAAATCACTGGGAAAGAATCATCTTTTCAACAATGATGCTGGGACAACCAGATACCACACAAAAAGGATGAAATCAGACCCCTACCTCACACCATGCACAGAAACTAACTCCAAATGGATTAAAGATCTAAACTGTCAGAGTTAAAACTATAAAGTTCTCAAAAGAAAATATAGAAGTAAATCTTCCTGATCTCAGATTTGTCAACGGTTTCTTAAATAACATCAAAAACATAACAAAAAACAAACTGGACTTCATTAAAATTAGAGCCCTTTGCTTCACAGGGAACTGCAATGGACATATAAAAACCCAAAGAATGGGAAAAAATATTCACAAATCATACATGGTATGGATAGATGATAATTAAAAAAAGTGAAATTCTGGTACATGCTACAACACAGAAGAATCTCAAAAACATTATTTTAAGAGAAAGCAGGCAGGCACAAAGACCGCACATTGTCTGATTCCACTCGCATGACATGTTCCCAAGAGGCAAATCCCTGGAGACAGCCGATCCGTTTCTACCCTGGGCTGGTGGGTATGGAGGGTGCTGTAAAGGGTACAACGTCGCACTCCAGGGTGATAAGAACGTTCTAAATTGTGTTCGTGGCTGCAAAACTCTGTAATTATAGTAAAAAACACTGAATTACAGGGGCCCCTGGCAGGCTCAGTCAGTAGAGCATGTGATTCTTGATCTCAAGGTCAGGAGTTTGAGTCCCATGCTGGGTGTACAGTTTACTTAAAAACAAGGGGCACCTGGTGGTTCCATGGGTCAAGCATCAGACTCTTGATTTCACCACAGGGCATGATCTCGAGGTTGTGAGATTCAGCTCCAGTGGGGCTCCAGGCTCAGGAGGCCTCTGCTTGCAATTCTTTCCCTCTGCCCCTCCCCCAATTCACATGTGGGCTCGGGCTCTCTCTCAAATAAATAAATCTTTAAAAACAACAAAAACAGAGGAACCATAAGAGACTGTGGTCTCTAAGAAACAAACTGAAGGGGGCGTCTGGGTGACTCAGTGGGTTAAAGCCTCTGCCTTCGGCTCAGATCATGATCCTGGGGTCTTGGGATTCAGCCCCACATAGGGCTCTCTGCTCAGCGGGGAGCCTGCTTCCCTTCCTCTCTCTGCCTGCCTCTCTGCCTGCTTGTGATCTCTCTCTGTCAAATAAATAAATAAAATCTTAAAAAAGAAAAAAAGAAGAAGAAGAAGAAGAAGAAACAAACTGAGGGTTTTGGAGGGAGGGGATTGGGGGCGTTGGGTGAGCCTAGTGGTGGGTATCAAGGAGGGCACGTATTGCATGGAGCACCGGGTGTGGTACATAAACAATGAATCTTGGAACACTGAAAAGTAAAATTAAACTAAATTTAAAAATAAAAATAAAATAAAAAATAAAAACTGAAAAAAACAAAAATATAAACAAAAAAAGGTCAGTACATTGTTCACTTTCGATGGGTGAATTATATCTGAAAAAGAACTGCTACAAAAAAATAAACACAGGAGAAATACCACTACAAGTCCACTAGAATGGCTAAAATTAAAGACTGATAAATCCCAAGTATTGGTGAAAATGTGGAGCAAATGGAACAGTCACACACTTCAAGTAGGAATGTAAAATGATACAAACACCTTGGAAAACAGTTTGGGTAATGGCCCAAAAGCAATAAAAATGTGTAAAGACAAGAATGTGATTATTCATAGCAATTTTACTCATAATAACTAAAAACAGAAAACTACCCAAACGTCTACTACCAGATGAATGGACAAACTGTGGTATATCCATACAAAAGAATATCATTCAGCTATAAAAAAATTAAAATATTGATACATGTAACAATAGAGATAAGTTTCAAAAGCATCATGTCAAACAGAGGCCAGGAATAAAATAACACATACTGGATGATTCCCTTTATATAAGACCCTAGAATAAGCAACGCTGCGCTACAGGGCCAGAAACCAGGTGAGTGCTCGCCCTACGGTACAACTGTGTCGAGGGACAAGGGGGCCTGGGGCAGGGAAGATGACAGCAAAGGGACACGAGGGAACTTCTTAGGATGATGAAAATGCTCACAGTATTTTGACTGTGGTAGCGGTGGTAACATGGGTCAAAACTTGGTGAATGGTACCCTTGAAATGGGTATACTTCATTTTATGTAAATTACATTTTTGTAGGGTTTTTTTAAAAAAACAAAGTAATCACCTAGGCCCACAGAAAGCGGATAATGAATAGGGTAGGTAGAATAATGGATCCAAAGAAAGAAATAAGAAACAGGCATCAACGATAAAGTGAGGAAGGAGAGAAATACTTCTTAGGAATGCCTCTTTTAAAACAAAGGTCCGTTAATGACCAATTTGTACCCTGAACGGGGTCTACCAGCTTCTTCTTACTCCAGTGAAACATCACCTATTTCCCACTGTTATAAACAACAAAACCGCAAAAGGGGGGGTGGCCAGGAAGCATCCTGACATAAGGCTTGTATGAAAATAATCAGGATAACTGCACCATCATATACACGATATTTAAGTTACAATCAGCAGCATCATAAAGCTCAACCAGCTCACAAGAACCTCACAGCAGTCCTGGTAGATAAATACTGCCATATCATTTTCTCATATGTGACAACTGAAGACAATGCAGCTCACAGGAGATCACTGGTCCAAGTTCACAAAACTCGTAAGTATCCTCTACTAGTTAGGAGTTTGTGGGAACGCTTGATTCAACTGGGTAAAATGTGTGCCTGACCCAGGTGATGTAGAAGACATATTCAGACCTTACTGGCAATAAGAACCCAACAAGGTATCTGTCATTTGGTCGTGTGGAAAGATGCAGAGACACACTTCTGAGTCTACCTTGGGTTTCTATACAATCTTTCACAACAAAGAAACAGGCAGCCCATAATACCGGTGATGTCATTCTATGCATGCAAACAACAGGTATGCTCACATGTTTAGTAAAATACTGAACAGCCACTACATTAAAACCTGTGTTTATCATCAGGCACGCAATCAAAATCTACTGAATAAACAAAACGAGCTCACTAGCTGATTTCTGCGCTTCTTCAGAAACGTAAAATAACACTATCCTCCCATCCAGTGGCCAAGCAGAGAAGTGTTTGAAGAGATGCCCCTAAAAGCAGAACCAACTTTTTTGATCTTCAATTGCTGCTACTTCAGAGCCAACAGGGAACAAAGCAGCTTGTGTCATCCTTCCCTCTGAGAAGCCCTGCCTGGGCTCCATTCCAAAGAGCTCTTTCTCCCTTGAGAGCTAAGGAATGGTGGCACTTCCCACCACAAGCCTGCTCCGCGGGCCTCCCATCCAGCCCTCCAATCCCGCCCTCAGGACAAACCCTCTACTGCCACCGATCAACTCCCCGGGTGCTGCCGCCGGCACCCTATGTCACCAGCCCCATCCTGTTGCCTTCACTCACTACCTCTTCAAAAGCTGGGGCAATGGGAAAGTACTTGACCTGGAGGAGAAAAACCCCTTTCAACAGTAAAATGGAACAAGACAATGTGGAGGACCTCCCACAGGGCACGGGTCAGGAAGAGGGATGTGTGCACTCTACCCCTACCACACACACACACACACACACAAAGCAAGACCCGCAGTCACAGTGGGAGCTCAAACAGTGGTCAGAAACCATAGACACAAACTGAACTGTGAAGCAGTATTTCGGACTCAAAATCTCTTTCACTTTAAAAAATTCAAGGACCTCAAAGCCTTTCTATGTGAGTTATACATATGGATATTTATTATAACAAATTAAAACTGAGCAGTTATCAAAAAATAAATAAAACTGAGTTCTTAAAATATGTAATTGTTAATTCATTTAAAAACAACAATAATAAAACTCAATACATGTTAACAAAAATAATAGCTTTTATGAAAAGTATTTCCCAAAACAGGAAAAAAAGGAAGAAAAGTGGCATGGCCATATGTTTTTGCAAATGTCAATAAACAGCTGGATTCTCACATCTGCTTCAGCATTCCATGTACTATGTATGCCATGCCCCCTAAATAACACTATAGCCTCCTGAGAAGATTAGAGGGAAAAAGGCAAATAACATCTTATTCATATAAAAAGTTTCAACCCTGCTGACCCCTTACAGGGTCCAGAGACCACAGAAGTCCCTGGACCATGATTTGAGAACTGTTGCTCTAAAACTACAAGAAACCCATTATTCTGATATTATTTACTGACTGATTTATAAATATTAGGTCTTATCTTTCAATAAACCCATGCTATCTGAGATAGGCAAAATGTCCTACTTTTGAGCTGGTGTTTTAACTGGTAACAGTAGATAATTTGGGGGCTGCTTTGCTTTTAATGAACACAGAACACTGAAAGTTTGCTACAAACAGAAAAACCCAATTGGTACGTTTTAAAAAATACCTGTCCTACTGGGGTGCCTGCGTGGCTCAGTGGGTTAAGCCTCTACCTTCGGCTCAGGTCATGATCCCAGGGTCCTGGGATGGAGGCTCTCTGCTCGGTGGGGATCCTGCCTCCCCCTCTCTCTCTGCCTGCCTCTGCCTGCCTCTGCCTACTTGTGATCTATGTCAAATAAATAAATAAAATCTTAAAATAAAAAAATACCTGTAACTACTAACACATAGCTTTTAATCACAGGAATAGGCTTAAGAAACTTTAAAAGTTTAAGGGTAACTTTGAACTCTGTCAGATCATTTCCCAAATTTCAGCAGCATGTGATCTCAAGGTAAGAGTAGATAAGAAATCTGCCCTTCCAATTCCAATTCACCTACCTATTCTGTCCCAGAGCCAAACCGGTGAGGCAAGGGTGGACCCCTACAAGACTTGTGTTATCCACTGGGGGGCCTCCCAGAGGCTGAAATGGGGGCATCTGTGTGAGGGATGGCCCGGCATGGGGTGCTGGAGCTCAGAAGGCAGAGAAGGGTGTCCACATAGACGGAGGGGCAAGGCAAAATGAGAGGTATCAGAATTTGGACAGATGTAGAAGGTCCCCCCAAGTAGGGACCAGTGGGGTAAAGAGGACATCTGTGCAGAGAACAGGTCCAGTGCAGAGGGGAATCCAAGCCTGAGCTGACGAAGGAGGCCGTGCAGGAACAGCATGGCCTTGGAGAAGAGACTAGGCACCCACATACTTGATTAACTGCTCTGCTAACAAGGATACCCGGAGTCAGGTTTCTCACAGTCTGAGAACAAAGCTACAAACACCAGAAGAAGATGAGGACGAGAATGATCCCCCCTGGTTTGGGACCGATGTTGCGGGTATCAGTGGGAACCTGGCTCACTAGACACGGAGTATAAATACAGCGGTGTTTTACAACAAAAATGCGTAACTACCTCTGTCCACCAGAGGGCGCGGGAGCAGCAACACCTGATGGCACAGAGTACACCCTAGCACCCAGACTAGGGTTCAAGATACCATTTCCAGTAAAAGGAACCAGGGATCCCTGGAGAAAAGGCTGAACACTGGGCTGGGAAAGAGATGGAACAAGCAAGCTTGGATGAAATTGTTGTGCAAGAAAGAGGCAGTCACAGAATGCTGGGAAACAGGTAAAATAACACAGAAGTCAACTGGATGGGCAACCCTAGCCAATCAAAGACCATTTAAACCTTAAAAGAACAGTGATAGCAATGGGTTACAACCCAGTGATTAGAATAAGGAGACACCACACAGAGTGTGATGAGAAACGCCGGGTGATGTAGGTGAAAGCACCTGCTCTCAAATGCCATACTAGACATGGGGGTGAGGGGCAGGGCGGGCGGCATTATTTCCTCCCAGTGCAGAGGTCTGACTGGCACCACTGGGACCACCACCAGCACCACCCCACACCAAGAGGGTTATTCAGGCAAGAGGTGCAGAGCTCAGATAATCTCATCGGGAAACACCAGGTAATCCCAGACTGAGTAAGGGAGGCGAGGAACTGGGCTGACCAGGTGCGGTGCGCGGCTTTGACAGCTGCTGAGACCAGAACCGGCTCAGAACTCAACGGCAGTGATGTCTGTATTAACCTCCTAACGTAAGTGTCCGCGTAGGGTCATGCAAGAAAATGTGCTTGTCTGAAGGAAACATGAAATGCCGCGGTGGACGGGCATCCAGGCAATGCCCCGTTCTCAAGTGGGCCAAAACAAACGCCTGTGAACTCTATTTCCAATGTACCTGTTAGATCAGCCTTCCTTCACGGAACTGACAGCCAACGGACCTTTATTCCTTTTGCCTTCAATACAAAAGTGTCTCGCGTCCAAAGAAACCGTCAGAATTTTTATCAGTTGCTGTTACACAGCGGTCTGCTCTCAGAAGAAACATGCCAGGAAAGAGCCCAACAAAATGGGTTTCTAGTGACACCTAGTGACGTTACATACTTACTGCCACCATTTTCGGGGGAAACATGAGCAAAGGCCTGGACAGACAGTAAATGTAGAACAGGACATATAAAACAATGGTCAGTTCAGCCGTTGCCTCTCAGTTCTGCTGAAAAAAGTTCAAGCTCACTAAAAATCAAGAAAATGCAAATGAAATAAATTCTATTTTTTCATCACCAAAATAGGAAAGATTTTAAAAAGTGGCAACTCAGAGTATAACAGTTATGGGAAACAAGTGTTCTTTTACAGTGTTAGAAGACAACTTAGTGCGCTCTTTCCAGAAGGTCCTATGACAGCACTTATCATAAATTTAAGTAGATAAGCCCTCTGAACTCAAAAATCCACTTGTGGAATTTAAACCTATGGTAAAAGTTACACATCTATAAGAGGCAATGCACACAAAGACATTCAGTGTTATACAATTTCTGACTAGAAACAAAAAGAAATGGAAAACTTCATATTCAGTAACAGATCAGTTAAACAAAT
Organism: Mustela nivalis; assembly: GCF_964662115.1. Classification (NCBI taxonomy): domain Eukaryota; kingdom Metazoa; phylum Chordata; class Mammalia; order Carnivora; family Mustelidae; genus Mustela; species Mustela nivalis. Next base: position 35,866,491 of record NC_139039.1, read on the forward strand.
TAGGTTGTATATGTTTTTAAAAAAAGGTATCACTGTACAAACATGGAAAAATGTTGTCTAATATAATGTTAATTTAAAAAGTTTATGTGCATTCCATTAAAAAACTAAAACCTACATATTTCCATGGATGTACATATAAATATTCATATATGCAATTTCTATGTATTTAATAAAATGTCTGAAATTGTATATTCCAAATTCTCAGTGGTCGGTCTTCCCCCAAATGAGGGAAGATAAGCGAAGAGGTAGATTAGGTGGGGACCTTTCACGTTAAAAATATACACATATTTAAATCTAAATATATTTAATTCAAAACAAAGCTTGTCTTCAAGATAGCAAGAGGAAATACAAAAATCAGTAATTAATTCTATATAATAATTAAAGTCTGATTGCATTACATCAAACAATAATAAGAAAAGAATTTATAGGGGCGCCTGGGTGCTCAGTGGGTTAAGCCTCTGCCTTCGGATCAGGTTCATGGATGGTCTCAGGGTCCTGGGATCCAGCCCAGCATCAGGCTCTCGGCTTAACAGGGAGCCTGCTTCCCCTTCTCTCTCTCTGCCTGTCTCTCTGCCTACTTGCAATCTCTGTCAAGTAAATAAATAAAATCTTTAAAAACAATTTATATTACAAATGTGATTAAGTTCCCTTTAAAGGGACTTAATGAGATTGCCTTTGGGTAATAACAATTATTTTGGAGTTTCTCTGATCTCCTTAAGAAACAGGGCTCAACGGTGGCAACAAAAAGAAAGATAAAGCAAAAAGGGAAGTAGGGGACAGGCTACCAATGAAAGCAACAAAGTAGGACTCTCAGGAGAAGAAACTTTGAGAATTCCCTCGTCAGGATTAACTGAGAGGCCTCTTCTCAGGACTAAGGGTGCTGTCAGTTTACATTTCCACCCAAATATCTCCATTCACGTCAGGCTTTCAGGAAAGGTCTATTTTTCCTGTGCCCTCCCCTTCCCCACATTCCTATATAACCTTTTACAAGTAGCTCACCATCACTTCCCCCAAGAAATTTTCTCTGCTATCTCTAGGCTAATGTAAGGAAAGCCTCCTCTGTTCATGAGTTGACAGGACAAATACTTACAGAGCACCTACCAGGAGCCAGGAATGTGTTAGATACTTAGTGAAGACACAACCACATAACAAGACAAACATGGAGGCTGCACCTACAGATTTACATGATAATGGAAAGACCAAAATGCATGATTAGGAAAGTAGGTAGGCAGACAGATAAAACAAATAAATCACACTCTACTAGGTATTCACCCAGAAAATACAAAAATACTAATTTGAAGAAATATATGCACCCTTATGTCTATTACAGCATTATTTACAACAGCCAAACTATGGAAACAGTCCAAGCGTCCACTGACAGATGAATGGATAAAGAGGATGTGGTGTACACACACAACGTACTGTAATTCAGCCAGGATGAAATCTTGCCATTTGCAATGATATGATGGAGCTAGAGAGTATATTGCTAAATGAAATAAGTCTGTCAGAGAAAGAAATACCATACGATTACACTCATGTGGAATTTAAGAAATAAAACAAAAGAGCAAAGGAAAAAAAGACAAAGAGAGACAAACAAAGGAACAGACTCTTAATTATGAAGAATAAACAAATGGTGACCAGAGGGGAGGAGGGTGAGGAGATGGGGAAACAGGACCTGAGGATTAAAGGGCACATTTATTCTGATGAAAAAAAAATTAATTTGAAAAACAGACAAATGAACAAAATAAGTTCTAAGAGTACAAAAAGGAAAGGAGTTGAGACAGAAAGTAACAAGGAGGACTCTGTTCTGTGGGCAATATGGTCTCTATAATACTACTCAATTCCATAGGTACAGCACAAAAGCAGCCGTTCACAATACATTCTCAAATGTGCATGGCTGTGTTCCAGGAAAACTTGATTTATGGACACTGAGATTTGGATTTTATATCATTTTTTCATTTGTCAGGAAATTCTTTTGACTTTGTCCCTAACCTTCTAAAACTGTGAAAACCACTGTTAGTTCAAGGGCCGTAAAAAACAAACAAGGTAGTAGGCTGGATTTGCTGGCCCACAGGTCATTGTTCACTGCTTCTGCTTAGAACCACGTAATTCTAAGCTATTTTTACATCAGCAAGAACAACATAACAGACTGATCTGTTAGAAGTGTTGCACTTGCTAATGTACAAGGGGTGAAATGAAAGACAGGTAGGAAGCCACTGCATAATGCGGCAAGATGACAGCTGTCTGTACTAAAGGGGAACAGCAGAGACAAAGAGCCACAGCTCTATTTTGAGATACCATCAGTAGGTCATTTTAATGGACTGCATAAGGAGATGAGAGAGCTGCTTGATTTTGATCCTCCCCCCACAACCTTCCATAAGAAGACAACTTTAAAAATGCAAGCAATGAACAACACGACCTATGCTTTTACCAAAACTTCAAATGACACATCTATAGGAAAATAACACAAGTCTGAAAACAGCTGCAAGTCTGAGGATGCAGAAAGTGGGGGGAAAGGCTTACAGTTCCACAAACAGAGTGGAGGGGCCTGGAACACCAGAAGAAACACATGTAAAATAACTGAAAAGGAGGAAGTTGACACTAAATGCTGAAATACAGAACAGGAATGGCTCACAGCACCTGTTACAGAGAAGAGGCTCTGGTAAAATGTCAACTCTGAGGGCTCATCATCAACTCTACCGAGAAGGAGCGGTAACCCTGGAACAAACAGCAGTGGAGAAACCAAGAGGAAAATATTCAAGGATCCTACAGAAACAAAGGCCTCACCATCAAGATCATCCACAAAAGGAACTATGCAAAAAACAGAGCAGAACTAGCATAGAACAGTGTTCAGAAATTTGGAGCCCTGCTTAGAAAATGAATAAGAACACAACAAAGCAGACCACAGCCCATTAAAAAACTGTTTGGAGCTTTTCTGCTAAGGTCAGGAACACAGCAGGGATGTCCATTATCACCACTGCTATTCAACATAGTACTAGAAGTCCTAGCCTCAGGAATCAGACAACAAAAAGAAATTAAAGGCATCCAAATCGGCAAAGAAGAAGTCAAACTATCACTCTTCGCAGATATGATACTATATGTGGAAAACCCAAAAGGCTCCACTCCAAAACTGCTAGAACTTGTACAGGAATTCAGTAAAGTATCAGGATATAAAGTCAATGCACAGAAATCCATTGCATTTCTATACACCAATAACAAGACAGAAGAAAGAGAAATTAAGGAGTCAATCCCATTTACAATTGTACCCAAAACTATAAGATACCTAAGAATAAACCTAACCAAAGAGGCAAAGAATCTATACTCAGAAAACTATAAAGTACTCTTGAAAGAAATTGAGGAAGACACAAAGAAATGGAAAAATGTTCCATGCTCCTGGATTGGAAGAACAAATATTGTGAAAATGTCTATGCTACCTAAAGCAATCTACACATTTAATGCAATCCAAATCAAAATCCCACCCATTTTTTTCAAAGAAATGGAACAAATAATCCTAAAATTTGTATGGAACCAGAAAAGACCTCGAATAGCCAAAGGAACATTGAAAAAGAAAGCCAAAGTTGGTGGCATCACAATTCTGGACTTCAAGCTCTATTACAAAGTTGTCATTGTCAAGACGGCATAGTACTGGCACAAAAACAGACACACACAGATCAATGGAACAGAATACAGAGCAGAAATAGACCCTCAACTCCTTGGTCAACTAATCTTCGACAAAGCAGGAAAGACTGTCCAAAGGAAAAAAGACAGCCTCTTCAATAAATGGTGTTGGGAAAACTGGACGGCCACATGCAGAAAAATGAAACTGGACCATTTCCTTACACCACACATGAAAATAGACTCAAAATGGATGAAGGACCTCAATGTGAGAAAGGAATCCATTAAAATCCTTGAGGAGAACACAGGCAGCAACCTCTTCGACCTCAGACGCAGCAATGTCTTCCTAGGAACATCGCCAATTGCAAGGGAAGCAAGGGCAAAAATGAACTATTGGGATTTCATCAAGATCAAAAGCTTTTGCACAGCAAAGGAAACCGTTAACAAAACTAAAAGACAACTGAGAGAATGGGAGAAGATATTTGCAAACAACATATCAGATAAAGGGCTAGTGTCCAAAATTTATAAAGAACTTAGCAAACTCAACACCCAAAGAACAAATAAACCAATCAAGAAATGGGCAGAAGACATGAACAGACATTTCTGCAAAGACATCTAAATGGCCAACAGACACATGAAAAAGTGCTCCACATCACTCGGCATCAGGGAAATACAAATCAAAACCACAATGAGATATCACCTCACACCAGTCAGAATGGCTAAAATTAACAAGTCAGGAAATGACAGATGCTGGCGAGGATGAGGAGAAAGGGGAACCCTCCTACACTGTTGGTGGGAATGCAAGCTGGTGCAACCACTCTGGAAAACAGCATGGAGGTTCCTCAAAGAGTTGAAAACAGAACTACCCTATGACCCAGCAATTGCACTACTGGGTATTTACCCTAAAGATACAAACGTAGTGATCCGAAGGGGCACATGCACCCGAATGTTTATAGCAGCAATGTCTACAATAGCCGAACTATGGAAAGAACCTATATGTCCATCAACAGATGAATGGATAAAGAAGATGTGGTAAATATATACAATGGAATACTATGCATCCATCAAAAGAAATGAAATCTTGCCATTTTTGATGACGCGGATGGAACTAGAGGGTATCATACTTAGTGAAATAAGTCAATCGGAAAAAGGCAACTATCATATGATCTCCCTGATATGAGGAAGTGGAGATGCAACATGAGGGGTTAAGGGGGTAAGAGGGGAATAAATGAAACAAGATGGGATCAGGAGGAAGACAAACCATAAGTGATTCTTAATCTCACAAAACAAACTGAGGGTTGCTGGGGGAGGGGCGTCGGGAAATGGGGGTGGAGTTATGGACATTGGGGAGGGTATGTGCTATGGTGAGTGCTGTGAAGTGTGTAAACCTGGCGATTCACAGACCTGTACCCCTGGGGATAAAAATACATTATATGTGTATAAAAAAATGTAAAAAACTGTTTGGAAAAGAAAATGCAAATCAAACCATTTCAGCTAATGAAAATCTACCTGTCTTTGAAAATAAAAGCAAAGCTGAAGAACGTAACACAACTGTCACATCTGAATCAAATACCAGCAAACAGGCATATGGGAAACTATCCACCCAGCCAGCTGTATGTGTGAGATATTTCTTGAATCATAACTATAAAAACTAAGAACAACAACAAAACAGGAAGACATTAAACAAGTGTTGAACTCAGTAAATAAAAAGACAAAATCATGTCAGAGATGAAGACTTAATTATAACATGCCAAAGAAGAAACAGATTCAAATGAAAATTTAATAAAAAAAAAAAAATACTGAAGAAAAGCAAGGCAGGAAGGAGAAGGAGGATAAAAGTAACATTCAGAAGGAAGTAAAAAGACTCAGAATCAAAATGGTTGAAATTAAGGCAGGTAAAGGAGGCTCAACATACATATAATTGAAGCCCTTGAAGAAGAGAAGCAAAACAGTAAAAAGGGGTAATACTTAAAACTGTAAGAAAAATTTTCCAGAAATAGGAAAGCCTGAAGCTCTTAAAAAGGCCAACCTAGGGGCGCCTGGGTGGCACAGTGGGTTAAAGCCTCTGCCTTCAGCTCAGGTCATGATCCCAGGGTCCTGGGATCGAGCTCCACATTAGGCTCTCTGCTTGGCAGGAAGCCTGCCTCTCCCTCTCTCTGTGCCTGCCTCTCTGCCTACTTGTGATTTCTTTCTGTCAAGTAAATAAATAAAATCTTAAAAAAAAAAAAAAAGGCCAAACTAGAATTCGAATCAACAATTGGATCATTTTAAGACAAAAAACAAAACAAAACAAAACAAACAAGCAAAAAAAAAAAAAAAAAAAAAACCCCTCGATTTTAAAGAGAAAAAACAACAAAAAACAAAAAACAAAAAACCTTGGGTCCCCTGGAAGAAAGATCAAATAATTTACAAAAGGAAAGAATTAGACTAGCCTCAGATACTTTAGAAAATAATAATAATGATAATAAAAACAACAACCTAGGTCCCACTTACATTTAAAAAGGCATATTAGGGCGCCTGGGTGGCTCAGTGGTTAAGCCGCTGCCTTCGGCTCAGGTCATGATCTCAGGGTCCTGGGATTGAGTCCCGCATCGGGCTCTCTGCTCAGCAGGGAGCCTGCTTCCTCCTCTCTCTCTCTCTCTGCCTGCCTCTCTGCCTACTTGTGATCTCTCTCTGTCAAATAAATAAATAAAATCTTTAAAAAAAAAAAAATAAAATAAAAAAAAAAAATAAAAAGGCATATTATAAAAGGAAGCAAACAATCTGTGGCTCTACCACATTTTCTGGGTGTTTATCCTGCAGTAACATAGTGACAGAGTCTGTGGGAGTGGTGGTGTTGAGCAGCTCAGCCTCCAACAGAAGACCTGCTGTCTCTCTGGCCAAAGGAGCTAGGAGACAGAGTCTTGGCAAGTACGGCCACCAGGAAAAGGACCAGGGAAACAAGCCAGGGAAGAGGAACCTCAGATTCTGAGCATAAAAGCCCACATCCCTGGCTGACCTCTGACCTACTTGTGCATAAGGCAAATGGACCTCAGCCTGCAGCCAAGGCTTAAAGAACTGAATGAATCTAAGCAAACGTCCACCACAGATCTTAAAATGACAGTCTGCATTTTAAAGCTAAACAAGTTAACTGCTTGCTGAAACATAATCACTCTTCAGAGCAATATAAAAGAATGCAGAGTCTATGTAACATTTACAGTGTCCAAAACAAAATCCCAAGTTATAAGGTCACATTATAGAGTCAGAAAATGTGACACATTCCTAAGAGAAAACAATCAATAGATGCCAACTCTAAAATGCTGGAATTATCAGAAAAGAGGATTAAATGATCTGTTACTGTACTGTGCAAGAGAATGGAAAACACAGAAAACACGTAAGTAAGGAAAGACAAGAAAAACAAAAGCAGAAATCTCAGCTAAAAAACAAAACACACATACATAAAAGAATCAGATGGAAATGTCAGAGGTGAAAAATACATGAACTAAATTTACCAAATGGACTTAATGACAGAATGGAGTTGATGAAGAAAAGAGTCAATGAACTTGAAGGAGGATCAATGTGAAGAAAAATGATGACTGAAAAATAATAACAAAAATGAGGGCCTCGAGGATAAGTGGGGACATTTCAAATACCGTGTTAAACAGCAGGCATTTGAAAACTATGGGCCACAGGTCAACCTGGCTCTGCACCTGGTTTTAAAATAAGCTTTTGGGGCACTTGGGTGGCTCAGTGGGTTAAGCCTCTGACTTCAGCTCAGGTCATGATCTCAGGGTCCTGGGATGGAGCCCCACATCGGGCTCTCTGCTCAGCGGGGAGCCTGCTTCCTCCTCTCTCTCTGCCTGCTTCTGTCTACTTGTGATCTCTGTCAAGTAAATAAATAAAATCTTAAAAAAAAAAGTGACAGAAATAGTAAACATATGGATGAATATGAGACTTTTTTTTCTTAATTTACTTAAAACGTAAATTCATAACATTCTGCATACATACAGACATAGTAATCAAAGGTTTAAATCTCTTTATACATTCTTACTGAAAACACACCCACTTGTACTTTATAATCATTAGAACTCCTTCTGGTGTTGCTCCTGCTCTGTCCCCTTAAGTGACTATAGAAGGTAGGAAATCTGATAGTGGACACTTTAGGACTGTCTCGGGCTAAAGACACACGTGATAAATACCTCTGGAGAAGAGAATGTTCCCTGAAATCCTGACGTAAAGAAGTCATACTGCTGCTTTTTTAGAAACCTAGAGTAAATTGATGTGAAAGCAGCAAAGCAATATAGGGGCACCGACTCCGATAATGATGTGTAAAACTGCTCTAAAAGAATGAAGTCCAGGGTGCTTGGGGGGCTCAGTTGGATGAGCATCTAACTGTTGGTTTTGGCTGAGCTCATGATCTCAGGGTCGTGAGAAGGAGCCCCACACTGGGCTCTGTGCTCAATAAGGAGTGTGCTTGAGGATTCTCCCCCTCCCAATGCTTGTGTGTGCCACGTTCACTCTCGCCCGTGCTCTCTCGCGCGCGCTCTCTCTCTCAAATAAATAAATAAATAAATAAATAAATAAATAAATAAATCTTTAAAAGAATTAAGTCCATTAACTTTAAAAAAAAAAAAAAAAAAACTAAGTAACAAGGCATGGCCATTCAACCTCATGTGACGAACTCTGACTTTTTCAAGTAACCTTCTACCCGGCAATGAAGCACAATATGGGGGCTCCTGGAGTTGTGATCCCTGTGGCCCTGACCATTCATTACATCATGGCATTTTTATTTCCCCCTTCCACTAAGATATAAATTCTTTGAGGTGCAGTGTCTGTCATATCTGTTCTAGTTTCTCTGGAGCACCTACTATGTACTTGTTACTTTCGAACCAAGAACTACTTCCAGGTTAACTGGCCCTATAACAGACAGGGGTCCTGCAAAGAATTCCTACCATGGATTCCATTTTCTCAGCATGCTCTCCATGATCTACATTTCAAGTATTACACTCTCCAACCACATTCTCCTGTCCTCCAAAACACAACCTCTTGTACCTCCCCAACAACTCAATCCAACTAAGATTTATGGTCTGTTTATCAGACATTTCCACCATCCTTTGCTCCCTTCATAAGCCCCCAGCCCCAGTCAAGCTTGGAGTCCATGGTCCCTCATTCTCCCCACCTCCCAAATCCCTCCAAGTCCCTTTATGGGGGTTGCCTGGCAAAATCCAACCCTGGGTAAACCCAACACTCCGCCTCCTTCTTGCTTGCAGGTTGCTGGATAAACAACTGTCCCGTTGCTCGGGGCCTCATGGTCAACTTCTCACCATCCTCAGGTGAGCCATTAGTCCCACCCTGACCCAGCCACCTTCCCAAGCTCCTACACAACTATTGCCTGTGTTTGCGTTCTCTTCAAACCTCCAATGCCTCATTCTCAGTTCACAGTCTTGCCTCCTCTCACTGAGAAAGCAGCATCAGGAAAGAAATTTCCCTAAGACCTGAAGCCACATTTACTCACTTAGCAGCAACTGTCCCCTAGACTCTGCATTCCCTCCTATCCTTGATCCCATATATAACCTATAGGATACATAAGACTAACCTGTATCCTTTATAACCCATCGGCTTGTGGTTAGAGTCTATCCCCCTCAGCCCTTTTAATAACCCACTAGTATGAATGTCTCCTCTTGCCTCATTAGCAAAATTTCCCTCTACTCGATCAGTTCTGTCAACATACAGAGATGCTGTCATTTCTCTGATCTTAAACAACATTTTCCACTCCACACCCCCCTCCAGGTACTGTCCCAGGTCTCTGTTCCCCACTGGAGTAGTCTCCATGGACTATCTCCCCACTTCTATTTGAACAAGTCTTGTTCCCATTAATCTGCTAAAACTGCTAGTTAAGACACTACCTTGTTAATTCCAATGGTCACCTCTTAGATCTGACTTTCCTCAACCTGTTTGCCACAGCTGATCCCCTGCCTGAACGCCTTCTTCACCTGACTCTAGAATCCTATCCTCACTGGTTTTCCTCCTCAACACCCAACACCAGAATGCTCAACCTCAAAACCACCCCCTTCCCTATCTATACTCACCAAGAGGTGACATTCAGATTTACAGCTTAAAATAACATCTGTATAAGGAGACTCCAACATGTTTATCTGCAATCTCTTCAAGGAGCTCCACACTTCTAGATCTAACTGCCTACCACATGGGTGCTCAATAAATCCCCCCCAATCCAGTACATCCAAATGGAACTCATGATCTCCCCTCCAAACCTGGTACTTCTGAAGCCTTCCCAATCTCAGGAAATGGCAAACCCATCTTTCTGTTTCCTCAGGCCGACATCTCACAGTCATCCGTGATTCCTCCCCTTCTCTACAAGCTCACATCCCAATCTTCAGGAGATCTAGTCTGGCACTACCTTCAAAAATACACGCTGAGGGGCGCCTGGGTGGCTCAGTGGGTTAAAGCCTCTGCCTTCGGCTCAGGTCATGATCACAGGGTCCTGGGATTCAGTCTGCTCTGCAGGGAGTATACTTCCTCCTCTCTCTCTGCCTGCCTCTCTGCCTACTTGTGATCTCTGTCTGTCAAATAAATAAATAAAATCTTTTAAAAAAAAAAAAATAAACGCTGAACCTGACCATTTTCATGACCATGTTACTGCCACTCTAGTGCCAGCAACATCTCTAGGCTCTTCCTTTGCCTCTATTCCCATACACATCTCTTCTGAATCACACTCCACAAGGCCCCCATATAATCTGATGCCCCACTACCCATCACTGGCCTCAATCTCCTCCAATGCTTCCATTTGACTACATCTGCTATGGGCTCAATTATATCCCCCATAAAACTCACATGAAGTCTTAACCCCAAGTAAGTAAGAATGTGACTGTACAGTTCACTCCTGAACAACGTGGGCTCTAGGGGCACTAACTTCTCCCCTTATGCAATTAAAAATCCACATGTAACTTTTAGCTCCTCCAAACGTAACTAATAGCCTACCGCTGACCAGAAGCCTTACCAATAACAAGCAATTAACATGTATTTTGTATGTTTTATGTATTATATATAGTATTCTTAAAATGTCTTAATTTTTTCAGTATTTCAGGGCTGCACAGTTTATCTGTAAGTTTTTCATGTTGTCACACATCTCCAAAAAATTTTTCAATGTTCTTATTGAAAAACAATCCATAGAGAAGTGGACCTCTGCGGTTCAAATCCTTTTTTTTTTTTTCCAAGTTTCAACTACATTTGGTGATCTGACCTTGAAAGAGATAATTAAGGTTAAATAAGGCCATTAGGGTTGGCTCTCAGCCAATACAACTGGTGTCCTTACAAGAAGAGGAGATGAGGACCCCCCCGCAGAAAGCAGACGAAGACCTAGGAAGGACAGCCATCTGTATGCCAAGGACAGAGACCTCAGAAGAATCAACCCGGCCCACACTTGGATGGAGGATTTTTGGCCTCCAGAACTGGGAGAAATCAATGCTGGTAGTTTAAACCTGTGGTACTTCAACTGTGGCAGCCAAGCAGATTATCATCTGCCTCACCCCTGGCGGTTTCATTCACCTCCTGGAGGTTTCAGGAACACACCAGGCGTAGGTGTCTTAGGGCCCCTGCAGTCACCTTCCCTCTAGGCAGGGTTGAGCTGTCTGAAACCAAGGCCTGAGGACATTAAATGACTTGCCCAAATAAGAGGCAAAGAAAAGACAAAAATCACATTTTATCTGGTTCTGTGACGTATGACAATCAGCTCCACACTCGACCAATACTAGATACTTACAGAAAAAAAAAAAGAAACCACTTACTTTTCGACCCAGAGCACTGAAACGAGCTTCACACCTCTCTTCTGTGCTTTGTCCCAAGTGCTCTGGTATCCGTCTTTGAACACAACGTGAGTTACTTGTTTGTTAAAAGTTTTTGAAACCTGTAGAAAAAAGGCAGAAAACACAATGTAAATTACCATTTATGAACAATTTCATAATTAATCAAAAAGGATACTTCATTCAATATTTGCCAAAAGGAAAACATCTAAAACCCCTACCCCAGCAATTCCATTTCTCAAAGTCTGTCACAGAGAACTATGCTACCAAAGGGATAATGCCGCTTAGAAAACAGATCTGCTCCAGTTAGGATGCTATGTTACACACGTGTTCATCTCTGCACCCTCACAAGAAAGCCTGATATAGAAAGAGCTCTACAGGGACCCCTGGGTGGCTCAGTTGGTTAAGCCGCTGCCTTCAGCTCAGGTCATGATCCCAGCGTCCTGGGATCGAGTCCCACACTGGGCTCCTTGCTCTGCAGGGAGGCTGCATCTCTCACTGCTTCTGCCTGCCACTATGCCTGCCTGTGTGTACTCTCTCTCTCTCTTTCTGACAATTAAATAAATAAATCTTAAAAAAAAAAAAAAGAGCTCTACAAGGATAAAATGAGAGGTAATGTGGACAGGAGCTGGCAATGCCTTTTTAGTAGAGGAGAGAATGGAAGCTAAGTCAAATACTTAAGGACATTTAAGACTTCTACATCAGACATAAAATAAAACTCACAGGAAACAATACAGGGAATACTTATGTAATTAACATTAAAAACATTTAATGTATTTGGAAGAAAATAATATTCATTTAAATATGCAGAAGATATTGTGTTCAAGAAAGAATATCTAAGATGCGGGGGACAGAGAACTAAAGAGCTCTTGGAAATTAAAAATATGATGACATAAGTAAAAAGAAGTCTATAGAAATGCTGGACACTAATAAAGTTGAGAAATTCTCCCCAAAGGACAACAAAAAGACAGGGAGATGATGCAACAGAAGAGAAGATCAAGATATGAACATCAGCTCACTATCAGGAGAACCAAGAGCTAAGTAATAACAGTTGAAGAAATACAGGAATAGAGAAAATGGAAAAGAAGTAATTCAAGAAAAATTTCTCAAATTAAAGGGCATGGGTTCTAGATCAAAAGAACCCCCCAAGGGCCCAGCATGAGAATGAAAACAGAACCATATTAAGTATATCGTTGTGAAATTCCAGTAGAGCTGGAGTAGAGAAAGATTTGACATTAAAAGAGAGGGTAAAGAAGTGGAGGTGAGGATAAATCACACTCAACAGTGAGAAACTACAATGGCATCAGACTTCCCAACAGCAACGTGAAGTCAGAAAACAATGGAGAAGGGCTTTCAAGGAAAAATAATATACACTTAGCATTTTACAGCCAACTAAAGTACCAGTCAAAGGTAAAGAAAGGTATAATAAAGGCATGTTCAAACTCATAGTGTCCAAAAATTTACCTTTTATATGTCATCTGTTCAGAAGTGGAAATGGTCCAATACATCATTGTTTTAACAATATTTAATTTTGTCAAAGTAATATATGTATACTGTTTGGAAATAAAAAGGTAAACACTAGGGGCGCCTGGGTGGCTCAGTGGGTTAAAGCCTCTGCCTTCAGCTCAGGTCATGATCCCAGGGTCATGGGATTGAGCCCCACATCGGGCTCTCTGCTCAGCAGGGAGCCTGCTTCCTCCTCTCTCTCTGCCTGCCTCTCTGCCTACTTGTGATCTCTGTCTGTCAAATAAATAAATAAAATTAAAAAAAAAAAAAAAAGGTAAACACTAGAAGAAACATCTGAAAAAGGCTGTCTTAGAAAAACAGAATGAGAAGTGTAGAGCAAAGGATTGCTCGTTTCCCCTTGGTTGTACTAGGAATCTCATGGCACTGCACATTTGCCCTTGTAAGCAAGGGCATATTTCATTGCTTTGATGAAATATAAATACATATCTCTTTGTCTACCTACCTACCTGCCTACCTACCTACCAGAAGGCCCCAGAGAGCTATTGAGACAGTAAGGGATTATTATTGAGCCAAGACTCTAGGTACACAACTGACACAACCGGACAGAGGAGTCTAGCATTCAGGGTCATGTTTTCCCTACAGTTGTTGTCTTATTTAGCAAACAATGGGTAGCACTTCTAAATACCTGAGGACAAGAGGGGCAAAAATTGGACTGCCAGCTTCAGAATGGGAGAAGAGTCTGGCAAAACCCTCATATCTTGTATGGGCACCCGAAGGGCTCATCCAGGAGTAAGGGTAAACCACAGTCATATTAGCCCTCACAGGTCTGCAGTCCAGTTTTAAGTCATATCCGACCCTGCAACTGGATGAAGACAGTCCTGGAATATGAGCACTAAAAAGACTGAAGCCAATATGAATCTCTTCTGAAGAAAGATTATACAATTCCAGGTCTCAAGTTAATTCCAAACTATTTTACATACACACAATACTCAACCAGAAGAAACAACAACAACAAACAAAACACCAAGCTTATCTAGAAATGAGACAAGAACATAAACCACTAGATAAATCAAAAAGTAAAAGTAGACCTAGATATTGCAATCTACCCGACAAAGCCTTAGGGAATACAGCTAAAACCCAGCTTAGGGAAAGATGTATAACCTAGAAGGCTGTCAAGAGTCTAACTACGCTAGTCCAAGGTACCGCTGCCTTGGCATACAGTTTTTTGGCCAAGCATTCTGCAGGAGTCTTAAACCAACACCAACCCTTCATGCAAGCACATAACCTAGATAACAGCCCCCAGAGTTATGAGCAAATGTCATTTCCCCAATGGCCCTTTGAGAAACCAACTCCTCTGCCTTCAAGGTCCTTCCCCTTGTGTGCCTCTTAAGACAAGGCTCTGGAACTACCAACACCTCATTCTTTGGCTTGAATTGATTAACCCAGTCCTAGACTAGGAAGCTGAAAGCATTCTAGCCATGGACTCTAGTAAAGACATATGGCTCAGGTCCTGCCATTCTCTCCGGCTGTCTCCTTATTTGGCTCCTCAAGGGTTCATGGGATCAGGCACCTTCTCCAAGGCATGTAATAAACTTGTTTCAATTCCCTGATGTGTGCTGTCTCACTGCCGCTCACTATTCAGCATCCTGGGTTCCACCTGACAAATGTTCATCTAACAACATCGCAACAAATGTGCGTACAAAGAGTAAGGAGGCTAAATGTCAAAGCGCCCATCTTGAAGAACAGGAAAAAGAACAGCTAATCAAAACCAAAGAGTGAATTAGAGGATTATAAAAATGAGGCCAGAATTAATAAAAAAAGAAGAGGAGGATCAAGAACACCAAAAGTTGGTTCTTTGGAAAAACTAATAAAATCAATAAAACCCAAGTACATTTTATAAGGAAAATAAGAGAAAAGACACAAATAACCAGTATCAGTATGAAGGAGGTCATCTCGATAGACTGTGAAGATATTAACAAATTCAAACAGGATATTATGAATAGCTTTGATCCAAGAAATTTGAAAATTTAGATGAAATTAATACATTTCTTTAAAAAAAACTGCTTTCTAAAAGCATTCACAATAGAAGAAAATGCACACCCTGTAATTTTCAAACAGATGAAAAACTGTAACAAAAAGGTTTTTGGGTTTTTTTCTTATTTTTATTTATTTTTTAAATTTCTTTTCAGTGTTCCAGAATTCACTGTTTATGCACCACACCCAGTGCTCCATGCAATAGGTGCCCTCCACAATACCCACCACCAGGCTCACTCAACCTCCCCCCCTTCTCCCCTCCAAAACCCTCAGTTAGTTCCTCAGAATCCACAGTCTCTCATGGTTTTTTAAAAATCAACAAAGAGGGGTGCCTGGGTGGCTCAGTGGGTTAAGCCTCTGCCTTCAGCTCAGGTCATGATCCCAGGGTCCTGGGATAGAGCCCCACATTGGGCTCTCTGCTCATCAGGGAGCCTGCTTCTTCCTCTCTCTCTGCCTGCCTCTCTGCCTACTTGTGATCTCTGTCTGTCAAATAAATAAATAAAATTTAAAAAAAAAATCAACAAAGAAAGCTCAAGGACTAGTTGGCTTCATTGGAAAATTACACCAAAAGTTTGAGAGAGAAATAATGACAATCCTATACAAACTTAGAATAAAAGAGAAAGAGTCGCGGGGCGCCTGGGTGGCTCAGTGGGTTAAGCCGCTGCCTTCGGCTCAGGTCATGATCTCAGCGTCCTGGGATCGAGTCCCACATCGGGCTCTCTGCTCGGCAGGGAGCCTGCTTCCCTTCCTCTCTCTCTACCTGCCTCTCTGTCTACTTGTGATTTCTCTCTGTCAAATAAATAAATAAAATCTTTAAAAAAAAAAAAAAAAAAGAGAAAGAGTCGCAATTCTGCACCTTGTTTTATGAAACCAGCCTATCTTTAGTACTGAACCACATTACAGCACAACAGGAACGGAAAAGGACGAGCCAGTATTGGTATCACTCCTTGAAATATTTACAGGGGAAAATTAAAAAACAAAATACCAGCAAACTGTTATCAACAAATACATAAAAATGATAACGCTTTCCCACCACTTGAGTTTATTCCAGGACTGCAAAGTTAGTTAATGATAAAATAAATATTCACTATGTTAACAAAGTAAAAGAGAAAAACCTTATGATCGTCTCAATTATATGCAGAAAACACAACTGAGGACATTAAAAAGTTAATTCATGAAGAAAACTCTCAACAAATTAGGATCTGAAAGTTGGTTAAAAAAATTTTTTTTTAAATTAGGCATATGATCTTATCCATGTAATCTAAAAAACAAAACAGACTCCTAAAAAACTGGTGGGTACCAGAGGGGACAGGAGTGATGGACAAATATGTGAAGATTAGAAAAGCTCTGAACTTCCAGGTTTTTTGGTTTTTTTTTTTTTAAAGATTTTATTTATTTATTTGACAGACAGAGATCACAAGTAGGAAGAGAAGCAGGCAGAGGGAGAGGAGGAAGCAGGCTCCCTGCTAAGCAGAGAGCCCGATGCGGGGCTCGATCCCAGGACCCTGGAATCATGACCTGAGCCGAAGGCAGAGGCTTTAACCCACTGAGCCACCGAGGCGCCCCTGAACTTCCAGTTTTAAGCCATACAGATGGAAAGTACACCATAAGGAATATAATCAAGGATATTAAAATAACTTTGGTAACAGATCAGAACTAGACTTATCCTGGTGATCATTTCATAGCGTACATAAATGTGGAATCACTATGTTCTAAACCTGAAATGAATACAATATTGTATATCAACTATGCTCCAATTTTAAAAACAAAACAAAAAAACTGCGCTAGGTGAAAATGCAAAGTTTTCCCTTGAGCAGAGGAACCACACAAAATAAGTGTGCTCTATTCAACATGGGCCCTCACCAGTGCAGTATGTCCAGAAAAAGAAATAGAAAGGTTACAATTAGAAAACAGACTGTCTATGCACATAATATTCAATTGTATACATTTATAAGTCCCAAAAATACCATATCCATGAGTTTGCTAAGTCTTCTGGACACAAGATAGATGTGAAAAAAATATTTCTAGATACCGGTAATAAATTAGAAAAAGTAATTTAAAAGATACCATCTATAATACCATGAAAAATGACCAAGAAAATTATAAAACATTACTGAAAGAAATTAAAGAAACCAAAATCAACAAAGGCATATAGGTTCATGGGTTGGAAGATTCCGTTTTGTGAAAACGTCAGTTATCTCCATACTTTGGATCTACTCCATACTCTGGATCTACTCCATACTTTGGATCTCCATACATTCGGATCTACTTTTATCAATCCAATCCCATTCAAAATTTTTAAAAGCTGAGAAACTGATTCTAAAATATATTTGGAAATGCAAAAGGCAAAGAACAGCCAGGACACCTTGAAGGAAAAACAAGGAGACTTAGGAAGATTCATTATAAGCAGCAATTATGACTGTGGTCTGTCCTGAGAACAATAATGCAGATATTGAAACATCCCGTGAACTGACCGATGACAAGCAAAGTCATTACTTCAGAGATGGGGTAAAGGGTGGTCTTTCCAATAAATGGTGCTAAGATAAAAGACTATTCACGGGGGAGAAAAATGAAACGATTTCACATCATATATAAAAACTAATTCCAGATACACAGTAAATCTAGATGTGAAAGGCAAAATGATAAAGCTTCTAGAAATAAAGGGCGAAATCTTCATAATCTTGGTACAGGCACAGTTGCTTTGTTTTTGTTTTTAAACAAAAGCTCACCATAAAGAAATAAAGTATATTCCATTTATCAACAAAAGGTACCATAAAGATGAAAAGACAAGCTACAGAGTTAGAAAATCTTGGCCAACAATGAGAGCGGGAATGCTTACCAATCAAGGACAGAAGGAAAAGCCCAATGGAAATACGAGCTGGAGTCTTGAACAGGCTCCTCAAAATAAATATATGAAAACATGCAGGAAAATACAATTTCAAACCATGATGGTGTGCTCCCAGAAACGCACCAAAGGGCTGAAAATAAAGACAAAACTAAGTACAAATAGCAGTGGGGATCTCATCCACTGGCTGAAATGCAGTTTTCTGCAATGGTTGAATCCATTAGGAACCACTGCGAATCTTCTCAGATGTGATAATGGTCTTTTTATTACACAGGAAAATTCCTTGTTCTTAGAGGTTCCACACTGAACCAGTTTAGGGACAAATTTTATCTGTGACTCCCTTTCAAACAGTGTAGGAAAAGAAACACATGCGTGTAAATCTGCTATACACAAAAGACGAAGCAAGTACCTTAAGATGTTAACAATTACTGGGTCTCTATGTTCCTTTTTATTTGAAAATTTTCTCAATTAAAGGTAAAAAGCAAAAAGATCCAAGAGATCGAAGATCTTAATACTAAGATACAACAGTTTTAAAGGCCATTCTGTAAAAAACAAAAAAAACAAAAAAAAAAACCAAAAACAAACAAAAAAGGCCATTCCGTCAGCTCCCACACCCCATGGCCTTTTTCTCAGCCAGTGTACCTGGTCTTTTCGCCCAAGTAGGTAGCAGGCATCAAAACAAGGAAACACCCTCTGGTTCCTACGTTCCAACGGATCCGAAAAGAAGGGGTCTTCTCAGGTTCACGAGGACGCCCTATCCCTACATGCTCCATACTCTCCACTCCGGTCTGCGCTGCCCGTCAGGGGAGGGCCTAGCAGGAGTCAGACAAGACTTCGGGGCAACCTCTCTGCCCACGGCTCAATGCCCCTTTCTGTTTTATAGCCTGGATGCCTCTCTCGCCTCACCCTCAACTCTGGCCCTGCCTTCACCCATCTCCTTGCCGCCTTAACCTCTCCTTCACCCAGCCTGTCGTGCTCCCCTGCAGCCCCGTCACCGGCACACGTGAATCCACTTCGCTCACAGCTCTAGAGTCTCTGAGAGCAGCCCGTCTCCACCACCTCCATTCCTCGTCCCGCATTCATTTCTGGGCTAATGTCCAGTCCTTTCACCCCTGTCCCTGAAGACTACACTCAACCACAACCTTACAGTTGTCAAACCTAAAGTACACTTGCCAGTCTCCACTTGTCTTAGATTCTGCATTCCTTTATTTTTTTTAAGATTTTATTTCTTTGACAGAGAGAGAGAAATCACAAGCAGGCCGAGAGGTAGGCAGAGAGAGAGGGGGAAGCAGGCTTCCCACTGAGCAGAGAGCCCGATAGGGGGCCAGATCCCAGGACCCAGAGACCATGACCCCGGCCAAAGGCAGAGGCTTCAACCCAGAGCCACCCAGGTGCCACCTGCATTGCTTCGAAGTACATGGCTCCTCTGACGTCCAGACTTAGTTTTCCAGAATTTCCTGGAATTCCTCCTTTGTCCCTAGGCTCCCTGCTCCCATCCCTGCCCTTCAAATACTAAATAGGCTCCCCCTTCAGCTCCTTTCATTCTAACCACCTGAGTCATTCCCACAACAGTGGTTTCACCTGACCCACAGGGTTTCGACCCCTACAATATTATCTCCAGCCTCGACTAACTCAGATTCCAGATCTGGGTATCTAATTGTCCGTCGGAGGTTTTCAGTGTGCTCACATTCACAATCTTTTTCCTTAAAAACCTTTCCTTTGCCTGTATTTCTCACTTTGGTCAACAGCATCCTGCATCCAACTAACCAGTGTCAGAATCCACATTTCTGGGCTCGTCTTAGAACCCACTGTTCTCAGTTTTTTCTACATCATGGTTCACCCCTCCTCCACCACGCCGCTCACCCACGGTCTTCCTTGTTCTTGACCCGGCATGTTCTACATACTCCTTCCCAAAATGAGAAAAGACAAGCATTTCTCATCAGGCATCAGAGGACTGCCGTATGGAGCAATGGTAAAATTAATTTCTTACCTTTGCCCCCATATCCTCAAGCTGGCTTGTGAATGTCTTGGAATAATTTTCTGTTCCATTCACCGACCAGACTTCAACGTATGCCACTACATCTGAAAATAAACAAGGTACCAGCATGAAAGACATCTGAAATTCTAGCAACTCTCCCCAAGGAGTTCAATAGATGTTGATCCTGTTCTATTTACATTAAAAAGTAAATTCAAAGCTGCTTCTAACGAAAGCCTCTTCAAAACAGCATTAGTGCCATGGAGGTTCTTAGAGCTCCAAGCAAAGAACAACTTCATTAATACACACACGGAGGCTTAACCTTTTTTTTTTCTTTTTATTTCTTTTCAGCGTATCAGTATTCATTCACCACACCCAGTGCTCCATGCAATCCGTGCCCTCTCCAATACCCACCACCTGGTTCCCCCAACCTCCCACCCCCCCCCACTCCCCACCACTTCAAACCCCTCAGATTGATTTTCAGAGTCCATAGTCTCTCATGGTTCACCTCCCCTTCCAATTTCCCCCAACTCCCTTCTCCTCTCCATCTCCCTACGTCCTCCATGCTATTTGTTATGCTCCACAAATAAGTGAAACCACATAACTGACTCTCTCTGCTTGACTTATTTAACCTTCTTAACCCTGGACGCTCTTCCCAAATTCCTAAACTAGGCTAGACTTTTCTGGCGAAAAGTATGTTTTGTGTAAAGGACCATACAGCCACTTAACTCCTGGTACCGGGGACAGACGGGGCCCCCCCACCCCACAGGGATGGAGACAGGCTCAGAGACAGCCCCCACCCCCTCAGAGGCAGTGACAACCCGACCACACTTCCCACAGGGACACCCCACCGGGACAGGGAAGGTAGTGGCCTCAGAAACAGCCCCCCCACACCCCACAGGGACTGACAACCTCCCGCACTCCCCACAGGGGCGGTGACAGACACCCCCATACCCCCACAGGGACTGGACTTCAGGACAGCCCTCCACACCGGACAGGCACTGGACGGGACTCGGGGACAGCCCCCCATACCCCACAGGGACGCGGACAGCCCCCCATACCCCACACGGACGGGGACAGCCCCCCATACCCCACAGGGACGGGGACAGCCCCCATACCCCACAGGGACGGGGACAGCCCCCATACCCCACAGGGACGGGGACAGCCCCCAACACCCCACAGGGACGCGGACAGCACCCCACACCCCACAGGGACGGGGACAGCCCCCCACACCCCACAGGGACGCGGACAGCCCCCCACACCCCACAGGGACGGGGACAGCCCCCCATACCCCACAGGGACGCGGACAGCCCCCCATACCCCACAGGGACGGGGACAGCCACCCACACCCCACAGGGACGCGGACAGCCCCCCATACCCCACAGGGACGCGGACAGCCCCCCATACCCCACAGGGACGGGGACAGCCACCCACACCCCACAGGGACTGGGCTGGACCCAGGGACAGCTCCCCCACACACCCCACAGGGCCCGTGACAACACCGCACGGGGGTGGGGGACACGTCTTCCTCCACATCCACACGCTGCCGGGCTGACTTCCCGAAGAGCAGGCTCCCCTCCCCACGCGCCTGGCGAGCCCACTCGGCGCACTCACGGAGTCCTGGGCGCAGGCCCTCAAGCCGGCCCATGGCCGCCGACTCAACTCCCAGAGGGCAGGAAGTCCCCTCACCTTTCAAGACCTGGCGCCCTGGGGTCACGGGAGCCGCCATGAGAGACCTTACGAGGCGCACCCGTTGCTCCGCTCCGAGGCGGGCGAGCCAGGAGTAGGTGACACTGAGCATGCGCCAGAGCTGACGCGCGCGCAGCCGCGCGCCCTTACCTTCCAGCTCCACGGAAATCCGCTCATCCACGTTTTCTAACAGCCCAAGGGGAGTGGGAGAAAAAAATGTGACCGCCTCTGCTTGCCTTAAAGGGGCCAGAGGGTTTTCTCTGCGCCTGGTCTCGGCTCGCCCTCAGTCTGACATCGCTGATCAGCGTTCTGCCCGGGAGTATTGTCTGTCTGCTTGGGAATTACGACTTCGGGTGTCCCAGAAAACCCAATCAAGCCCTTCCGTTTCCGTAAGGACACTCGGAAGCTTCCCGGAGCCTCGCTTGGCCCACCTGGGACCTGCGGGAGGGGGAGGGGCGCCGTCGTAGTTCGCAGCCCCTAAGGGTCTCCAACAGCGCGGTCTAGGTCCGTCCCGGAGCACCGGGTCCCCGGGCGCCGCCCAGTCGCCAGCGCTCGGTGTTACCGCTCGGAGGGCCAGACCACTGCTTTCTCTGTCCCTGAGAGCGCCTGCGGGGAGGGCGGGCACCCCTGGAGACCCCGGGCTTCCGATTCCCGCTCGGGGGGATAGGGGAGACACTG
Organism: Mustela nivalis; assembly: GCF_964662115.1. Classification (NCBI taxonomy): domain Eukaryota; kingdom Metazoa; phylum Chordata; class Mammalia; order Carnivora; family Mustelidae; genus Mustela; species Mustela nivalis. The sequence goes on from NC_139039.1 coordinate 35,888,593, forward strand.
GACCTCAGATCCCGCGGGAGGGAAAGGGAGGAGCCAGGTCTCAGACACCGCTGGGGGGACCCCAGGTCTCCGACCCCACTGGGGGAACCCTGGACCTCAGATCCCGCGGGGGGGACCCCGGACCTCAGATCACCGCTGTAGCGGGGGTACCCTGGACCTCAGATCCCGCGGGGGAGAAGGGAGGATCCCGGTCTCAGACCCCCCTGGGGGGGGACCCCAGGTCTCCGACCCCACTGGGGGGACCCCGGACCTCATTTCCCCTCTGGAGGGGGGGGGGGCTGGACCTCAGATCCCGCGGGGGAGAAGGGAGGAGCCAGGTCTCAGACCCCCACGGGGGCGACCCGGGCCTCAGATCCCCGCTGGGGAGATACCCTGGGCGTCAGATCCCGCAGTGGGAGAGCGGGGACCCGGATCTCAGACCCCACTGGGGGAACCCGGGACGTCAGATCCCCGCTGGGAGGACACCCCGGACCTCAGATTCCCGCTGGAGGGGGGACCCCGGACCTCAGATCCCGCGGGGGGAAAGGAGGAGCCAGGTCTCCGACCCCGCTGGGGAGACCCCGGACTTCAGGTCCCATGGGGCGACCCTGGACTTCATTCCGGCTGGGGGCGGCGGGGCGGGGAACCCTAGACCCCTGACAGCAGCTGTGGGGGGCCCGCGCTGGGCAGTCTCACTCGAGCTTTGCCGCCCGCAAATCCCGGAGCGGAAGAAGCCGGGCGGGAGCGGGCGAACCCGGCAGGAAGCTCTTGGGATCCGCTTTAGGAAACAGCCCTGCGGGAGCGCCGCTCACCCTCGGGGGGATTCAAATCTCCCGCCCGCGCAGCCCCGCCCTCGCCTGCAAGTCCCGCCCCCGGGCTGCACGTGCGCGTCCTGCGGGAGGCGGCTAGCCAGGGCCGGGCTGCGCGAGTTCCCGGGGGCTCCGGGAGAGGACGGTTGTTACGGCCAGGAAGGTCTTGTTTGGCTGCTGATAAAAACCGTTTAATCTCCCTGAAACGCCGAATCCGTTGAAGGATCCATGCCCTCTGTATTAAAGGATGAACCACCGAATGTATAATAAGCCTTCATTTCCAATGATTTCAGTGCCGTCCGTGTCTTCTGTTGTGTAAAACATTGCATTCCCCAGGCTGAAGGAGAAGCACAAATTAAGGGAATCCCTTGTAACCTAATGGTTAAAATACAGGCTGCATTACGAAATCAGTCTGGACCTGGAGTTTGGAGACTGGCATCAGCCACTAACCAGATCTGAGATAATGACGAGTTACTAAAACTTTGCAAGCTTGTTACTGCTTAAAAAAAAAAAAAAAAAGTAATCCTTAATAATAGTAGAAATAATAGCTGACGTTTGTTGAGCACTTTTATCATGGACTTTAGAGGTATTATCGAAGTTCATCTTACCTATGAGGTGAGTGTTGGTATTACAATTTACAAAGCACTTGTGTACATCTATGTATTTCCTCCTAGACGCTCATTAACATTCTGTATTTTTTTAACGTGTTTATTATATCCTGGAGACCAACGGGGACTCATTCTCTGCCCCCCCCCCATCTGCTTTACGATTAAAAAAAAATTCTTGTTACTCCCCACTTCAGATCACTTGATGCTCACGAAGGCCCTGCTAGAAAAAGTAAGCAGGAGCACCTGGGTGGCTCAGTCCTTAAGTTTACAACTCTTTGATTTGCGTGCTGGTCCTGATGTCAGGATTGAGATGCAGGGAGCCTGCACCAGCCCAGTGCTCAGCTGGGAGCCTGCTTAAGGTTAAGACTCTCATAGGCGAGTGTGCACTCTCTCTAAAATATTTGTTTAATTTAAAAAAACAATATAATCCCATTTATATGCATAAACAATACAGTCCAAGAGAGGTACCTGAGGCGACATAGCCAGGAACTGGTGGTTTTGGTTGGAACTGGAAACCATACACTTACCGTTTTTTTAACTAAATACAGCAGCAGGGTGTATGTATGAGAATACGGACTAATATCTACCACACGGTGGTTCTAAAGAATTACCTTGGCCATACACAGTCCCCAAACCCCACTTTCTAGACTCAAATCTCTGATTGGTAATTATATCATCACAAACTGTTGACCTAACAAACTCTGAAGAAATGGTTAACACCCTTTTGGGGGTAGAGTAGGCTTAGCTCCTCTTATTGACGATAAAGCCTTTGTCTCACCAAGTAAGTGATTAAGAATCCAGTAATGACACAATAACCAATCACCACCTTTGCCTTGTACAAAAGGTGGTATAAAAGCTAAGTATCTGATAGTCTCAGTTTTAAGGTCACAGATATTAGCTCCTCTTTCCTCTAGAAATGTTACAGTTTTAGGTTTTATATTTCAGTTTCAGATCTATTTTGAGTTAATTTTTGTATATGGTAGAAATATGGGCCTAAGTTCATTCTTTGCATATAGATATCCAAATGTTGCAGCATCATTTTTTTTTAAAGATTGTATTTATTTATTTGACAGAGATCACAAGTAGGCAGAGAAGCAGGCAGAGAGAGAAGTGGGGGAAGCAGGCCCCCTGCTGAGCAGAGAGCCCAACCTGGGGCTCTATCCCAGGACCCTGGGATCATGACCCCAGCCGAAGGCAGAGGCTTAACCCACTGAGCCACCCAGGTTCCCCCCAGCACTATTTTTTGATAAGCTTTTTATCTGCTGCATTCATGCCTTTGTATCTTAGTCAAAATCTGTTGTGCATTGATGTGTGGCTTATTTTTGGAGTTCCCATCGGTTCCATTAAGCTATTTGTCTATCTTTATACCAACATTGTACTGTTTTGATTACTGAAGATTTGTAAATAAGTTGTAAAATCAGGTAATGTAAGCCCCAAAACTATTGTTATTCAAAACTGTTTTATGTATTCTAGATCTTTTGTATTTCTATATGAATCTTAAAATCATCTTGTCATTTTCTATCCAAAAAAAAAAAAAAAGCCACACAGGCACCCCTAAATAATTTTTTTTAAATACTAAATCTTTTGGGGAGACTGTGTGACTCAGTGGGTTAAGCCTCTGCCTTTGGCTCAGGTCATGACCTCAAGGTTCTGGGATGGAGCCCCGCATCAGGCTCTCTGCTCAGAGGGAAACCTGCTGCTGCTTCTCTCTCTCTGCCTGCCTCTCTGCCTACTTGGGATCTCTCTCTCTCTCTGTGTCAAATAAATAAATAAAATCTTTTAAAAAATAAATAAAAATAAAATAAAATATTAAATATTTTGATCCATTAACATTTATTTATGTCTTCTTTAATTGCTCTCATCAATGTTTTTTTACTATTCAGAGGTTGACTCTTTTATAACTTTTGTAAAATTTCTAATTCCGACCTAAGTATTACCATTTTTGATGATACTGTAAATAACTTTTTACAATTTCAATTTCCAATAGAAATATGGTTACTGTTTGTAATTGATCTCATGTCCTACAAACTTGTTAAATTTAATTAATAGCTTTAATTGATTTATGTACATTCCAAACAATGTTCTACAATCACGTTGTCTGTTTTAGGAGGAAAACTTCTTCCAGCTTGAGTCTGGTGAATCAGGGCCTGCAGTTAACAATAGACTAACAGGAGAAAAAACAAGGCTTATTTTCACGTGTTCTTTGTAGTGTAGAAGTACTCAGTAATGCGTTATTCACTGAATAGCCAAGGACAAAATGTTTATCTACCAAGCCTAATACAGTTTTGGGCTTTATGGGACTAGTTTCTGGCCAGCGTAAGTAGGGAATAAAAGGGGCACCTGGGTGGCTCAGTAGGTTAAAACCTCTGCCTTCGGCTCAGGCCCTGATCCCAGGGTCCTGGGATAGAGTCCTGCTTCTGGCTCTCTGCTCAGCAGGGAGCCTGCTTCCCCCCCACCACCGGCTCTGCCCAAAACTGTATTAGGCTTGGTAGATAAACCTTTTGTCCTTGGCTATTCAGTGAGTAACGCATTACTGAGTACTTCTACACTACAGAGAACATGTGGAAATAAGCCTTGTTTTGAATGTGGAAATAAGCCTGCATTTCTAAGACAAAGCCCACTTAGTCATGATGTACCATCCCTTCAACATGTTGTCAGATCTGTTTTATTAAAATTTGTTTAGAATTTTGGCCTCTGTGTTCATGACCTATTTGGGTCTTCAGTTTTCTTGTAATGTAAACTTGGAGATATAGGTTGGAATTTTAAAAAATAACAAAGTGTTAAAATGTGAGCAAATCTAAGTGAACATTGTACAATTTAAAAATAACAAACATTGATTGTATAAGCCAACAATAATTGTCTTTTGAGATTACCATGCAATGTATATACTGTAGTAACGCCCAACGATAGTGGTGTATTGGTCAGGGGAGTGACCCAGGGAGTACTCTCAGGCCCTTTCATTTTATTTGTTTTGTTTTGTTTTGTTTTGTTTTAAGATTTTATTTCTTTATTTGAGGGGGGAGAGAGAGAGGAGAGAGAGTGCAAGGGAGAGCACAAGAGCGGGGGAAGGAGAAGCAGGCTTCCTGCTGAGCAGGGAGCCCAATGAGGGGGTTCAATCCCAGGACTCTGGCATCAAGACCTGAGCTGAAGGCAGCTGCCAAACCAGCCAAGCCATCCAGGCACCCCAGGCCTTTTCATTGGACGAAAGTAGTGAAAGTACCCATGTGTGTTACAGTGTGAGCAGGCAAGGTTGCATTTGTAATCCCTGGGAAAAACAATAAGAAATTAAATATTATATAACTATCAAAATAATGAAATGAGGAGCGCCTGGGTGGCTCAGTGGGTTAAAGCCTCTGCCTTCGGCTCAGGTCATGATCCCGGGGTCCTGGGATCGAGCCCCGCATCGGGCTCTCTGCTCAGCAGAGAGCCTGCTTCCTCCTCTCTCTCTGCCTGCCTCTCTGCCTACTTGTGACCTCTGTCTGTCAAATAAATAAATAAATCTTTAAAAAAAAGTAATAATAATGAAATGAAAGAATAAAATATAACCCATTCCAAAAAAGCAAAGAAAGGATTAAAAAATATGTAGCAAGCAAGAGAATGAACGTAAGATTTAAACCCAAATTGTCAATAACTATATTTTAAAAAACAAGTGTTTTTTTTTTAAAGATTTTATATATTCATTTGACAGACAGAGATCACAAGTAGGCAGAGAGAGAGGTGGAAGCAGGCTCCCTGCTGAGCAGAGAGCCCGATGCGGGGCTCGATCCCTGGACCCTGAGATCATGACCTGAGCCGAAGTTAGAGGCTTAACCCACTGAGCCACCCCGGCGCCCCAGTAAAACTATTTTTATTGGCAGCGGAAATAGTAGGACACCTAGAAACCCCTATAGAACCGCTGATAAAATTAACTTAAATAATAAATTCACTAAGGATCCAGAAATAAAATAAACCTGCAGTTAGAGGATGCATGAATAGAGCAGACTCCGTTTGCAATAACAAAAAGAACAAACTTAAGAAAATGTGCAAAACCTATATAAGAAAAACTTCGGGACACTCCCGGAAAACACAGTAGTCACTTTGACCGAAGCATCCCTTCTTCTTCCTTGTCTCGAGAGCCTAACATCATAGTGCTGTCTGCTCTAACTAACTGAATGCAATCCCAATTTAAAGAAAATCAATAAATGTTTTGGGGTTCCTGGTTTGCTCCTTGGGTCAGGTGTCTCAACTCGGCTCAGGTCATGATCCCCGGGTCCTGGGATGAAGCCTCGTGTCACCTGGGGCTCCCTGCTGAGCAGGGAGCCTGCTTCTCCCTCTCCCTCTGCCCCCTACCCCACTTCTTCTACACCTTCACTCTTTCTCCAATAAATAAATCAATAAAATTTTAAAGAATCAGTGAATGTTCTGATGGAGCTGGACAAGTCGATGATAAAACTCATGTGCAGAAACAAATAGAACAGACCAAGAAGTCCCTGGAAAAGAAAAGCTACAAAGGACTAACGCTACCAGACACAGAACATGCTGTGGTTAAAACTGAGGTCCTGGTGCATGATCAGACAAACAGGGCAGTGGACCAGTGGGGAGGGTCCGGAAAAATGTCCAAGTACATGTGGGCATTTGATAAATTGTAAAGGTAGCATCTCAAATCACTGGATCAGAGATAGATTTTTGGTGTCATCTGGAAAAAAAAAAATCAGTATCCCTGACCATGCATAAAAATAAATATAAAATGGGTTGGGGATCTGAATTAGAAAAAAAAATGCGAATATGTAAGTTCTGGAAGCACACACAGGTGATGGTGAATTCCGATGGAACCTGGTGTAGGGAACAGGCTTTGTAACTGTAGCTCAAAACCAATGCAATAAAAGAATGATTAAAAACAACACACCAGGAACAGAGTCCAAAGGCACTGACAGAGATCCGAGTCAGAGAGATCTGAGGAAGCTGGAAAGGACGGAGGAAGGGACAAGGAGCAACAGCGAGCCGGAGGAGCTGGGCAAGGCCAAGGAACAGATTCTCCTCAGATCCTCCAGAAAGGGCACGGCCCCACAGACTCCCTGACTAGCCCAGGGAGACTCCTTGCAGACTTCTCTTATCACAACTGTAAGATAATAAATGTCATGTTTTAAAGCACATACACACATACACACAAGGTAACTGGAAAACTGGGGGAAAAAATATTTACACTATCCTAGCATATTAAAAAAAAAAAAAACTCTTAAAAGCGGACGAACAAAAGACCAAAAATTACATAGAAAAAAATGGGAAAACAAGAAGATTGCCAACCTTACTCATAATTAGAGAAATGAAATATAAACCTACCCTGGGATATCATTTCCCTTTCAGATTGTCAGAAACCGAACAGCAGACAATACAGTCTATTGGCAATAAGATGGGTGTGGCACCTGGGTGGCTCAGTGGCTTAAAGCTTCTGCCTTCAAATGGCTATCAGACACATGAAAAAATGTTCATCACTAGCCATCAGGGAGATTCAAATCAAAACCACATTGAGATATCACCTTACACCAGTTAGTATGGCCAAAATTAACAAGACAGTAAGTAACGTGTGTTGGAGAGGATGTGGAGAAAGGGGAACCCTCTTACACTGTTGGTGGGAATGCAAGTTGGTGCAGCCTCTTTGGAGAACAGTGTGGAGATTCCTTAAGAAATTAAAAAAAAGAGCTACCCTATGACCCTGTATTTGCACTACAGGGTATTTACCCCAAAGATCCAGATGTAGTGAAAAGAAGGGCCATCTCTGCCCTGATGTTCATAGCAGCCATGGCCACGGTCGCCAAACTGTGGAAAGAACCAAGATGCCCTTCAACGGACGAATGGATAAGGAAGATGTGGTCCATATACACTAAGGAGTATGATGCCTCCATCAGAAAGGACGAATACCCAACTTTTGTAGCAACATGGACGGGACCGGAAGAGATTATGCTGAGTGAAATAAGTCAAGCAGAGAGAGTCAATTATCATATGGTTTCACTTACTTTTGGCGCATAAGAAATAACATGGAGGACACGGGGAGATGGAGAGGAGAAGGGAGTTGGGGGAAACTGGAGGGGGAGACAAACCATGAGAGACTGTGGACTCTGAAAAACAATCTGAGGGTTTTGGAGGGGTAGGGGGGTGGGAGGTTGGGGGAACCAGGTGGTAGGTATTAAGGAGGGCATGTACTGCATGGAGCTCTGGGTGTGGTGCATAAACAATGAATCCTGGTACGCTGAAAAGAAAATTTAAAAATAAATAAATGAAACAACAGGGGGGGAAAAAGCCTCTGCCTTCAGCTGATGTCATGATCCCAGGGTCCCGCGATCGGGCTCCCTGCTCAGCGGGGTACCTGCTTCCCCCTCTCTCTCTGCCTGCCTCTCTGCCTACTTGCGTTCTCTGTCTGTCAAATAAAAAAATAAATAAATCTGTTTTTTAAAAAAAGGAAACACCGTGGGTAAATACCGCTAATTCATGCTAATGGAGATAAAAGTTTTACAATGTTTTTGAGGGGAATTTGGTAATGACTAACAAAGGTACACATACATCTACTCTTTGACCCATCAACTGTACATCTAGGAATTTACCCTGAAGATATTCATCTGCAATACATGGACACAAGCTTATTGTGGCATCATTGCTTATATGTGCAAAATATTAGAAACCACTGTGTATGGAAGAGTAATTGAATAAACTGTGTTCTATCCGCACAATGCAGCACTTTGCAGCTGTGCATAAAAAATATGAAGAAGATTCCTGTGAATTCTTACGGCATGATTTGCCCGTTATTTCATTAAGTGACAAAAAGCAAGTACAAAGTCGTATTCATAGTATGTGTTCTGGGTTGAACTGTAACCTACCAAAGTTCCTATGTTGAAGTCCTAACGCCCAGTAGTTCAGAACGTGACCTTATTCGGAAATAGAGTCATTGCAGGTGTGTTGTGTTAGGAAGAAGTCATACTAGAGTTGGGGGGCGGCGGGGGGTGCTAATCCAACATGACTGTGTCCTTGAGAAAGTGGAAGTCTGGACAGACAGGCACCCAGGAGAGCACCACGTGCGGACTGGAGCTCTACGGCTGCCAGCCAGGAAGCCCACAGGAGCCGGGAGAGGGGCCGGGATCACCTTCCCTCATGCCTTCAGAGGGAGCACGGCCCTAGCAGCACCTCTATCTGGACCTCAAGCCTCAAGAACAGAAAGAGAATGAATGTCCATTGTGTAAGACACTGGGTTTGTAGAACTTTTACAACAGCCGTTGGAGACTAATGCAGTATGCAGTCTTTTGTGCAAAAAACAAAAAACAGGGGCGCCTGGGTGGCTCAGTGGGTTAAGCCGCTGCCTTTGGCTCAGGTCATGATCTCAGGGTCCTGGGATCGAGCCCCGCATTGGACTCTCTGCTCAGCAGGGAGCCTGCTTCCCTCTCTCTCTCCCTCTCTGCCTGCCTCTCCATCTACTTGTGATTTCTCTCTGTAAAATAAATAAATAAAATCTTTAAAAAAAAAAACACTATCTGCAAATATGTGCAAAAAATAATCAGACAGGAGGGATAAACCTAAGTCTATGTGATTTGCTACCCACAGGGGTGTGTTGGAGAGGAGGAATGGGAAGAGGGTAGAAGGGTGTGTAGGGACACTCCCGGGAGAACGCGTCCTTATACTTCTGGCTGCTCGAGTCACGTCAGGGTGCCGTGTGCTCCACACATCAAGTGTAAGCAAGACCGGTAAAAAGCCTAAAATACCCAACCGTATTTCAAATAAGTAACATAATGGCACCAAAGGGCAGAAAAAAATAAGGAACTTTAGACAAAGTACTAGAAATAATAACTACGTAAATATCAAGTTTCTGTTAATTATTTTTTTTAATATTTACTTATTTGACAGAGAGAGGGATCACAAGTAGGCAGAGAGGCAGGCAGAGAGAGGGGGGAAAGCAGGGAGCGGGGAGCCCGATGTGGGACTCGATCCCAGGACCTTGAGATCATGACCTGAGTCGAAGGCAGAGGCTTAACTCACTGAGCCGCCCAGGTGCCCCCTGTTAATTATTTTGTCCTTCGGGTGGGTAGAGGTCAGCAGGTTTGAAGCTACAGCTTGCAGCCGCTCCAGGATGGTGGTGACGAAGAGCCAGCCAGCCGTGGAGAGGAGCCAGGTCAGGGCTAGGAAAGGGAGGTGCGCAGTGAGAAGAGACGGCGGAGAGAAAGTGGTGGTGTGATGCTGAAACTGGCCTGCGGCCCCTAACGTGCACAGAGATAGAGTGGTAGAAACAGAAGATCTCCTCCTGGCCTAGCTACGTCTGTGGTTTGATTTGTGCGAGGCTGCACACATCGTCTAGCTGTGTCCCCTGAGAGCGCCTGTGACGTCCCAGAGAGGAAGGCGCTCCGGCCCCAACTCTGGTTTCTAAATACCCTTTTCCACTAACAAAATTCAGGTTCCTTGATAAATCGTGATATCAACAGATTATAACCCATACCAAAAAAAAAAAAAAAAATCGAAAATCACGAGTCCATATTAACACAAGTGAATGAAAAACAAAAATGAATGAGAACAGGAAACTCTTTATTACAGTAGTTTTCTACCGTAAATCTGCGAGAATGACGGAAGTCGACTATCCCTGCTTAGCAACCTCCGGAGTGGTTGTGTAATGTGACGGAGTAAAAGCATAATGAGAAACAGGACATTCTCATACACCTTAAGTATCTCCCTGTATCATTTGCATTCACTGCAAAGGAAAAAAGCAGTAAGTTCATGGCAGGGAAACATAAAAGGCACCCCCTGTGAAAAGTGATTAGCTATCCCCATTACGGGACAAGCAGACCTCCACGCCCCGTGCTCTGATGACTTGAGAAGGACATGGTATCGCCTCTGGGCACTCCTGCCAGTGATGTGTAACTTGGGTCTAATTCTGAAGAAACATCAAGCAAGTTCATACCGAGGGGCATTCTACAAAACAACCGTCCTGTTTGCTTCAAAAACATCGAAGTCATGGAAAACAAAGAAATGAAGGGTATTCACGCCAGACCAGAAGAAACTGAAGAGACATTTAGCAGCTACGTAGAGTGTGCAAGTCTGGATTGAATCGGGGACTGACACCGATCATATGTTTCTCTTCTAGGAACAATATTGCTGGAACAATTGGTGAAATTTGAAAAAGGCCCTTAGATTAGGTAAGACTATCAGATAAATGTTAATTCCCTGCTTTTGACTCTTGTCGTGGGGTTAGTGAGGAAGGCATCGTAGGGGAACACGCACTGAAGAATTTGGAGTAAAGGGATGTCATATGTGTGGCCTCCTCTGACGTATTTCAGAGCGAGAACACCTGCACGCTCACATCCATTCATGCTCTACCAGTTAAGATCATTTGTGTTAAGGACAGGATGGTTTTAGCGGAGAATTCTAGTGTCTAGGACATACTGACAAGCAATACTATATTAAAAAAAAAAAAAAAAGCTTACTCCTCATATGAACTGAAGAGATAGTGGCTCTGTCCAGAAGAAGTCTTGAATGTAAGGGTGTATTGATGTAGAGCTGTTTCACGAGCCATTTCAGAGCCGTAACAAAAAGCCTTGTTAAAATAAATGCACAAATAAAAGGCTTCCCTGAGCAATAGCGCTTTGAAAGGACCCATCCCCAACACAGAAAAGATACTAAAACTAACCTGTTCTCTCCAATTCAGTATACTGGTTCTGCAGATCGGAGAAATCAAGCTAACGCCTCAACATCACAGGACCCCTTCGACCAGAATCAGCTCTAGAACGTAGGTCTTCTGACACATGAAAAAGAAAACCACAGGCCCCATGTAGGGTGACTTAGGTTAAGTCCCCAAATCAGTCTAAGTCTTACTACCTAACCTAACTGAAGTTTCAGGCTCTCAGAAATGTCACCTTTAAGCAGACAACAGAATCTCCTGGTTGTCATAGACCATTTGCTCCTATTGGGAGAGTAAAGGAAAGGGACAGACCCCTTCCGCTCCCCTTAGGAGGGGAACTTTGCCTAAACAAGGCATTCTTTGCTAATAAATTCCTTCTTCCTCCCTGCCCTCCTTCTTTTTGAGCTCTCTCTGCCTTTAAAAACCTTTCTTTGGGGTACAGCGTGGAGGGCTCAGCTGGTTAACTGTCTGCCTTGGACTCGGGTTGTGATCCCAGCGTCCAAAGACGGGGGAGCCTTGCTCTGGGCTCCCTGCTCAGCGGGGAGCCTGCGTCTCTCTCTGCCTCTACCTGCTGCTCCCCCTGCTTGTGCGCTCTCTGTCTCTGTTAAGTGGATAAATAAAATCTAGTAAGACAACAAAACAAAAAATCCCTTTCTTTTGTTTCACTCAGCAGAGCTCCCCTCTACTTGCTGGGAGAATGCGGTCGGATTCATGAATTGTTTAATAAAGCTGATTAGATCTCCAAGTTCACTCAGTTTCAGTTTGTTTATTTACAGATGACCCATCTGGTTTGCTCAGTTTTACAATTCTGAATTCTCCCCACAGCTCTTTCCCAGCACCTTCTCTGTACCAGGAACCCTGTGCATAAGTTCAAACATATGGTAATGAACGTCTCCCCTCGGGATTCACAACCTCTTCCTATCAGGAGAATCTGTCACCGAAGCGAGCTGTGCATCTCATTAGTAAGGACAAAGTTAATTAAAACTGATGCACTCAAAGAAATGTGACCTTTGCACTAATATGTTCTACTTTTATTTTTTGTCACTGCATTTCTCTTCAGGGTTTCTAATAAAATAATATAACCCAAAGAAAGGATTTCCTGCAGTCTAAAATAAGTTATCTGGGCTCCTACTCTCGGCGGAGGATAAAAGATGAAAGCCATTTTTCGGTGCCAATACTCACCTGTCATAAAAGGGATATGTACTAGAAAGCCCTTTCATACACACTCAGGACAAAGGAAAAGCTGAAAATACTGACTTTTGTGGGATGCTCACTTCAACACAGCAGGCGGTGAGCTTTTCCAAGGTTTCTTTCTGACAACCTGACAGTTCTTAGACAGGAATCAAGATTCGAGCATCTCTGAGAAGTCGTGGCAGCCAAGTCCGATAAAAGGCCCAGTGCTTCAGAAGAAAACCCTGGTGCCCAGAGTCTCAAGTTCCCTCTGGAATGTTCCCTTCTCAACAGCATGGTAAAAACATTTAGGGCAGCCCTGGGTCTGGGTTTTTTAGGAGTTCATGAATTTCAGAGGCGAAGCTCAGACTGCTGAGTTATATTTTCCTTTACGGTATTTCTCCCCCAGGAAAGAAAGAAAAAAAAAAAGTGGGGAGAAACTACTAGCACACACAAATCTAATAGAAGGCTATAGTGTTCTGGTGAAAATATGACTCACATTATTTTTTTTAAAGATTTTATTTATTTATTTGACAGGCAGATCGCAAGGAGGCAGAGAGGCAGGCACAGAGAGAGGGGGAAGCAGGCTCCCTGCAGAGCAGAGAGCCCAATGCGGGGCTCGATCCCAGGACCCCGGGATCATGACCTGAGCTGAAGGCAGAAGTTTTAACTCACTGAGTCACCCAGGCGCCCCTTTAACTCACATTATTAATATGAGAAGAAATGTGGCATTTTCTTGAACAATAATAGCAAAATGTGCTCCTTTCAAATTTAATTTTTTTTAATAAAGGTTTTACATGTTTTAAAATGAGACTATTTTCTGGGACACCTGGATGACTCAGTCGCTAGGCGTCTGCCTTCAGCTCAGGTCATGATCCCGGGGTCCTGGGATCGAGCCCCACATTGGGCTCTCTGCTCAGTGGGAAGCCTGTTTCTCTCTCTCCCACTCCCCCTGCTTGTGTTCCCTCTCTCCCTGTGTCTCTTTGTCAAATAAATAAATTAATTAAATCTTTTTAAAAAAATAATAAATAAATAAAACGAGACTATTTTCTGATGATATGGGATAACTACCATGCTCCTAGTGCGGGAGAAGGCGGCAAGCAGCGAGCAAAGTAGATGCTGACACCCTGCAACTCTCACCCCCCTCCCCCACCCTTGCCCTGGGGGATGAGTGTGACATTTGTCGGGACCCTGTCTGCCCAAGAGCAAAGGAATGGGGAACAACAAATGGTTAACTGATAGGGCCCACAGTCCTGCAGGACCCTAGTCTCCATCAGTTGACAAGTGTCTTAATGATTCACAAGAAAAAAAAAAGCAATTTTATCAATAGCTAGACCTCCAGAAACCTATATACTCAATTTCCTGGGGCCCTGATGTCACCCTCCCCTCCATAGGATAGAAAACCTTATATAATCAATCACTTCTCACACTTATAACGCAGCTCTTTCTGCCCACAAGCCCTGTCCCTGTGCTACAATAAAAACATCTTTCTTTGCACCACAAATGTCTCAAGAATTCTTCCTTGGCAGGGGGGTCCCGAACTGCACTCCAGACCACATCACTGGCTCTCAGAAACGTGGAAAAAATGTAAAACCCACGAATACATGAACTGAGAAAAGTGAATGTCTGGAAAGCAAAGAAAACGCAGAGGGTGTGAGAAACTGGAGAAACGAAATTACCTGCAAGAACCATCATCAATTATTGTAGCCTTGTATCTTGGTCACGTTTTCTTTACAGCGGTACACGTGGAACTTTACAGCTAATGGAGAGGTAACCAACTCAAAAATATGAGTTCAAATGCAAGGGGGATTTCTCACGAGGGAAATGTCACCGGGACTGAGCATTTCTGTCATTGAGCATACCCACTGTCTTCGTTCCTGCTAGGTCTACGCAGCAACACTCAGGCAGAAAGCTCAATACTCCTGGCCGCGTGTGTGTCGCCCCAATGAAACATTGCAGGGCGGACCACCAGGGAATTGCTTCCAGACAGATGCTAGTTCTTTCTATGTTCCTCTCAGGTTCCTTTGAGGTCCCCGTGATGCTAACTGAAGAACGTCCGTGAGCTTCTCTCCCGGCCCTTGTTGCTTTGACTGCGTTCAGCGTCCGCCTCTTGCTACACTTCTTCCCCAGAGGTTTACCTCCCACATCCAGGGGTCCAGGCACAGGGGAAGGATCTGGGATGTAACAGGGAAGGGGACAGGCTTACAAAGGGAGAAGAACACGTGGTTAGAGAGCAGGTTGTTCAAAAGAGTTTTCTGCGGCCTCAAGAGTCCCCCAACCCTGTTATTCCGGTTCAGAACTAAACCACCCCAAATCCGTCCTGGAAGCCAAGAGATAAACACAGAAAGCACCCAGCGTGGATGAGCTCTCTCCATCTAGGGCCGAACGGAAGACAGCAGGCACCAAATTGTGTATGGTGCGGCCTCAATTTGTTAGAAACTCTCTGCCCGGGGCTGTATTCAAGCCAGGACCCATGTGCACAGCCACACTGGTTCCTCAAGGTTGGAAGACATCTGGGTCCTTCAAAAGTAGCCGCTGTCTTCACCTGGGCTGGGGTCTGCTGTCCCCCCTCACCCCCGGCCCCCAACACCCCTTGGCACCCTGCTTCCCGGCCCAGCTGGCGGTGGGTCTGCTCCAGACCTCAGCTGAACTCCATTCTCTTTGGCGGCTGCCTCTCCCCTTGTGGCTGGTAAATATATATTTTTTTAAATCTGTTTTCCCTGTTTATACGCAGAGATCATTTTTTTCCTAATACCCAAGCTGACCGCGATCACTCGTGTCTCCTAAGACAGACTTTAATTTTTCTCCAGAGGAAAAACACTTTTGTTCCTTCACCCTCCCTGCCTCCCTCGCCCCTGCGGGGGCAGCAGAAGAGAGCCCTGGGCAGGAGCTGCAGACGGGGCTGTGGGCCCTGAGCCCACCCAGAGCCTCCAGTCGGAACCCCACAAGGCCAGTGCAGGGGGGACAGAGGCCTGGGTTGAGCATGAAAAGTCCAGCGGGGCCAGACCCCGAGGCTCCTTGTGGGCGAGGCTGAGGAGTTTGAAATTCATTAAGGACAATGGGAATCCGGTGGGAGATTTCTGTCTGAGAGCCCAGACTAAACTCAGAGCGAGAGACCCTTCTGGAAGCCGTGTGGAGATTTGCAGGTGGTAAGGGCGGAACGGGAAGACGAGTTAGGTGTGACTTCCATGACGCGGACAAGAGCTGGTGGCGGTTGGGGATAAGGTGATATGCGGGAGTGTGGCAGACCCCCTTTCACCATGCGGGTGCTGAGCCCACCCCCCACTACACGGGTGCTGAGGCTAAGGGCTGCCCTATGTGGCCTGCTCCAGCCGGTTGCCCTGGGGCAACTGAAGGCCAGACTGGGAAGCGCAGTCCCTTGGCCACTGACTCTCTGGGGTAGGGGAGGTTGCGTGCAAAAGCCCCGCTCCTTTGTTTTAAGGCTGTTCAGAGAATCAACAGAATGATTTTCACTTGAGAGCTCTCTCTGGAGTTCGGCTGAAGCCAGGCTTCACCCGCACACCCAAGCTTAGCTCCCTTCCTGATCCTGCCTCCTACTCTCCGTTGCTGTGTAACAAACACGCCCCATCTCTGTGACTTTAAACAACCTACTGCTATGCCTGATGGTTTTGGCCGTGGGCTGAGCTCAGCCTCCTTGATCTCAAACGCAGTTACTCTCATGTGGTGGGTGGGGCTGAGTTCATCAGACCATTTCAAGGATTCTCCACGCCCGTGCCTGGCATCTGGGCTTCGTTGGGCTCTGGTCCAGCAACTGGTTCTTCATTCCGTGACTAGCTTGGGGCTTTCTCAAAGCCTGGTGGTCCCAGGATAGTTGGCCTTTTTTTTTTTTTTTTTTTTTTTAAGATTTATTTATTAGGGGAGGGGTGCAGAGGCAAAGAACCCGGAACAGACTCCCTGCTGCGCACAGAGCCCAGCCTGGGTCTCCATCTCACTACCCTGAGATCATGGCCTGAGCTGAAACCAAGAGTTGAATGTTTAACCCACTGAGCCACCCAGGAGCCCTTGCACTTGGACTTCTTAAAGGGCAGCTGGCTTCCCCGGAGCAAGTGTTCCAACCCCCTGAGCAGAGGCTACATAGTGTCTTTTGTCCTGGTCTCAGAAGACACACTGTGTCACTCCCATCTCATTTTACTGGCCATCAGTGACTCATAGGGCCAGCCCAGGTGCCAAAGGAGGGGGCTGCACAGGGGTACAAGCACCTGATGGGGGAGGAGTGCGATCTGAAACTCGGGACAGTGATGTCTGCGTAGATGGACACTCTGGACCCATGCTTAAGAACTGTGCAAGGTTAAAAAAAAAAAAAGTTGTGCAAGGTCTGATTTTTTTTTTTTTTGAAAGCTAACAAATTAACCTGAATTGTGGCCTGGATGCCGGCAGAAGACACAAGACTCTTGAGTCAGAGACATCGAACTTCAATACTCACTGCAGAAGCACCAGCCAGAGCTCGACGTTGGTTGGCATCAGTTCTGTATGCCCTCCGACCCCACAGCAGGGTTGCTAAGGACCCGTGATGGGTGTCGGTACTTGCCATGGGTTGAGTCGTAAGACAGGGACACAGAGTGATGATGAAGTTCTCCTATAATCTTGTCTTCTGTCTGCTGTAGGGCTGTATGCAAACCTCTCACTCTCACTTGTGGATTTTAAAGTAAAACTATTCTCATCACTTTCTTGGTCTGCTTAAACTCTTTGCTTCTGCTACAGGTAAGTTAAACTCTCCCACTGCATTTTCTCTTAATAATTCCAGCAGGGTTTGCTCTCTGTAGTTCACCAACGTCCTCTTTATGAGGTCTCCAATCTATCCATCATCTATTTTAATTTTGATAATTACATTTTTTATTGCTAAAATTTCAATGTGTTTTATATACATCAAAAAAAGATTTGGAATAATTAAAGATTTACGGAAAAGTTGCAGCGATAATACAGACTTCAGAAATACCCTTCACCCCGTTTGCCCTCTTGGAGTAGCTTTATCTTCTAGAGCCATGGTGAGTGCGGCTGCCCCTCGGAACAATTTGTTACTTAAACTGTAACCTCTGGAGGATTTTACTAGTTACCAAGCACATTTAGATGTGGCCTTAAGAAATACATATACTGACAACAGGTCTTTGGGGAGCAGGACGCCGTACGACCGTGAAGCTGGGCATGCTCAGGGCCGGACGCCGCCTGCTTCAGGGAAGCCGAGCACCCGGGACCGGCCTGTCAGCTCCGGTGGAACGAAAACCACCTGCTTCCCTTTTTCATCGTCGCTCCTTTCTCTTCCCAGAAGCGCCCGTTGTTAGTTAGAGGAGTCCTTCGAATGTGCTTGGTTAACTATAAACTTTATCCTGCTCCTGGCTTGTCCGCAAGACGGGATTAACGTGTGACCTTCATCAGTCCTTCTGTTGGCTACTGTTTTCCATCCAATAAAAGTGAGACTGTGGGGCTGCTCGTGGCAGCCGTCCTTCCCGACAGTTGTCCCCTGCTCCCCATCTCTTGCAGCTGACTTGTCTGTGCCTCATTCTTCTCTCATCGCGGACTGGAAGCGGCAGTGAGTTTTTCCAAACGAAGACAGTAACACCGGTTCATTGCTATGAACTCAACTCGCGACCTCATTTGGATTTCAATAGCTTGCCCTCTGCTGTCCTCCGGTGCCTGGATCCCAGCAGGGGTACCATGCTGTCCGGGTCCTCCTTTCTCCTAGGCCCTGCCTGTTTGTGATAGTTTCTTGCCCTTCCCTAGCTTCCTGTGATCTTGATAGTTTTGAGGTATTTTGAAGATTTTTTCCCTCAGTTTGGGGTTGTCTGAAGTTTTGCTCACGACTGGACTGGTATTATAAGTGTTGGAGAAGAACACCAGAGCTCGTTCAAAAATGGACTAATTTCTACTGTTTATTATAGTTTCTCCTGATCATTTTTTTAAAGATTCTATTTAGGGGCGCCTGGGTGGCTCAGTGGGTTAAGCCGCTGCCTTCGGCTCAGGTCATGATCTCAGGGTCCTGGGATCGAGCCCCGCATCGGGCTCTCTGCTCAGCAGGGAGCCTGCTTCCCTCTCTCTCTCTCTCTCTGCCTGCCTCTCCATCTACTTGTGATTTCTCTCTGTCAAATAAATAAATAAAATCTTTAAAAAAAAAATAAAGATTCTATTTATTTGAGAGAGACACACAGCAAGAGAGGGAACCGAAGCAGGGGGAGTGGGAGAGGGAGAAGCAGGCTTCCTGCTGAGTAGGGAGCCCAATACGGGGCTCGATCCCAGGACCCCAGGATCATGACCTGAGCTGAAGGTAGATGCTTAACCCACTGAGCCACCCAGGCACCTTAGTTTCTCCCGATTCTTATGGAACTTGTTTCCTCCTATGTTTACTGATTTTTTAAAACAGTGATCTACTCTTTTTTTTCTTGGGAAATTATTTGCCAGCATTCTCTGAGCCTATGATAACGTGTGTTTCTGTGCCCTGGAGTCTGTACTTACCTCTGCCAAGTGCCTGGGTGTACTTGGACCTCAGCCCACCCTAAATAAATACAGATTGCTGTGTTCCAGAGCACCTGGGGACTGTGAATTTGCCCATCAATGTGTGTGATTTCAGCTTCTCAGAGCCAGACTTCTGCTTTTCAGGCTGGTTTAGTGTAAACCAAGGGAATGACCCTCGGAGTGCCCTGAAGTGTGAGGTGAGGTGAATTCACATTTGATAGAGCCCTGGGAAGTTTCAGTTTTATGGGACACACTCTCGCGTTCAAGTCCCTCCGTAGGGTCAGGCCAGGGACACTGACATTCAAGGACCAGACCCTGTGGACAATGACGGAGTCAGAAGCTTCCGGATGCTGCCCACGTGGATTTTTTGCCTGATGGGCTCTCGCTTTCCAGCTCCTCACAGGGCCATTTCAGTGGTTCGAACTGCAGTTTCAGGCCTTTAAATTAGGAGGGTTGGCCTAGACTGGAAACAGAATAAGTTGTCTTAATTATTCAGCGGTTCACAAATAGCACGTGATTAATGGCACGGTGACTTTCCAGCTCATAACTGCATCCAGGGATTTCGTTCCAGCTCAAAAACACATCCAAGTGTCTCATTCACCTGGAAACCGGATGGGACGAAGGAACGCTACTCCAGAAAATTCTGAGTCATGTTAGGATCCAGATTAACCACCATGCCTCACACAGAAGAACACGTGCAGAGCCTGATGCCAGGATGCAGGAGGGCCCGGCTCCGGGGGTCCCAGACAGATCAGGTGGGTCTTTCGCCACAGGCAAAACCCAAAGGTAGAGAGAGGAGTTGGGTGGGGGTGGAGAGCAAGGAAGGGGTTTGTTTCCGTGAGAAGAACCCCGGAAGCCTGCGGGCGAGCGTCTCAGAGACTGTCTCCAATGTGCTGAAAATTCTTCCCGGTTTAAATAAGAAAAATATGGGGCAAAGTGGGTGGGTCCAGGCAGGGGGGCAGTGAAGGTCAAATGGGTGGATCATCGTCGGGGCGTTGTCCTTCCTGGCCGACCTTGCTGGCTGGGGCAGTCCTTAGTGCTTGAGTTTCAGCTCAAAGGAGAGGCAGCTTTGCCCCCAGGGTCTTCACCTGGGCCAAGACAAGGTGCAGAGAACCCAACTGGAGAGTTTGAAGGGAAAGTGGAGAGAGCTGAAGCCCTTTTTCACGTGCAACTTCCACGAACTATTCAAGATGACTTAAGTCTCTGGTGGCCCCAGAGGTCAGAGGGACAGGACTGAACGTTCCAACCTCTAGTCACTGGCTCACTGGCAGCCACCCCCAGCCTTCACTCTAAAAGCCCTCTCACGAACGCGACAAAAGACACTTTTATTGTTCTCATCACCAGAAATTCCAAGGTTTTTAGGAGCTCTGTGCCAGAAATGGGAGGAAGACCAAATATGTATCTTCATAGAAACCACACTATTCCTCACAAGCAGAGAAACGGCGCTACAGTTCAGCAATGTCAAGTGCATCCCATCGCTGTGCAAGATACAGTGTAACAGTCACACTTTCCACTCGGCAGCACTGGAACTCTGGCCCCATGACACGCTACCTCCCGGTCCCCCTCCCGCCAGCTTCTAGCCCCGTCATTCTACTTTCTGTGTCTTGAGTTGGACTGCTCCAGGGACCTCAGGTGAGCAGAATCTTACATATTCACCCTCCTGTGACTGGCTGGTTCCACTTAGCATAATGTCCTCCGAGTTCTCGGAGTCGTCGCGTGTGTCAGAGCTTCCTTCCATTCCGGGGCTGAATCTTACGCCACTGCACGGACAGACCCTGTTTTGATTTTCCATCCATCGATGGGCACTGAGTTGTGCCTAGCTCTTGGCTATTGCTGCTATGAACAAAATCTCTTCAAATTCCTGCTTTCCATTCTTCTGCATATGTATACCCAGAAGTGGAATTGTGGGATCACATGGCAATTTGTTACCTAATGTTTGGAAAATAGCAGGTTTTTGTAAGGATACGTTCTCTATGTGTTTCAGTTTCCGATAAAGAAGGGGTCAGCTGAGGAAAAGAAAGAACCCTAGGCATATTATTTCATGTAAATACAAATCCCCTGATTATATCCGGTCACTCTTCCTTGCTGCGCTGCTCCGTAACCACGCAGCGGCACCGAGGAGGTGCGCGGAGCCAGCCGGGGGGACAGGACAGGAAACGCGACCCTCAAAGGGCAAGACGGACTCTCGCAGCCGTGAAGAACAGAAAACGACCAAATAAAAAGTGGGTGGGAAATGGCAAGATATGAGAGGGAAAAACAATGAAAGAGAATGAGAGGAATACCTTTAAATTACAGAGGAAAGTGTTACGGATGTTCCCATTTCAATTTGTAGGACACTGCTCACACAAAACCTGGGTAAGAAGTTGTCGAAAAGTGCTTTCCCGGCCTCGAGGGCGAGGGCTCTCCGGGCAGCCCTCGCTGGACACGCGGCAGAAGCGACGGCCTCGTTCATTCCCTCTTCCCGGCCAGGACCTTGGAGATGCTCCGCTTAGGTCTTGTAACAGTATAACTTTTTACTCTTTTCTTTTAATTTCAATTTCATTTGCTGGTATTTTCACTTGTACTTTCTGGAAGAGAAATTGCTTAGAGGATTCAGACTGCAATAGAGATCCTTAAAAAAAAAAAAAAAATCCGATTGGGGGACACCTGGGTGGCTCCGTCGGTTAAGTGTCTGCCTTCGGCTCAGGTCATGATCTCAGGGTCCTGGGATCCAGACCCGCATGGGGCTCTCCGCTCGGCGGCCGGGGGGGCCTGATTCCCCCTCTGCCTGTCCCCTCACCCTGCTTGTGCCCCACCCCCCAACAAATAAGTAAATAAAATCTTCAAAGAAAAATTAAATTAAAAGATTAAAAATTCTGGTCGGATGACTTATAAACAGAGACCGGAGGGTTGCTAGAGGGAGGAGTTGGGGGGCCGGGCAAAGTGGGTGCAGGGGTGGGAGGTACAGGCTTCCAGTAATGGAATGAGTAAGTCCCGGGGAGAGGGAACCTGAAGGGACCCCATGAAAGCCTGCTTTCTTCGCTCCTTCTCCTGCTTCTATTCTTGTCAAGACGCGCACCCTGCCTATGCATGCCTTATAGAACAGACTATGTATGTCCTTGTTGTAAAGGTCAAGGACTTAAGGATTTCTTTGGTCTTCCACCACGATAGGTAACAGCGAGGGAGTGCTTGGGCAGGGTCGTCCTGAATGTTTCCCCAGACACTGACTCCCCAGGACCCTGGCTCCAGTGCATAAAGGGCTTCTGGAGAACACCTGAACGACGATGTCTGTGTTCCTCTCTGCCTGAGAAGACATCAGCATCTTCAGTAAAAACCCCAGGCCCCAAGCAAAGACAAGACTCAATCTCCTTTCTCCTGGATGCTTTGTTCGTACCTGCTCTCTCTCTGTATCTTCAGTCAGCATTGTTCTCACTTCCTCTCAGCTCATGTTTGATTTCTATCCTGCTCAAAGCCAAGGACTGTCATGGCTGGTGCTGCAGGGCCCTCTCTGGGTCCTTGGACGCAGCCAGCCTGCATCAATGGGAATTCAAGGCCCAGCATAAGGAATACAGTGTATCGCGTCGCAGTAGTATGTGTGGTGACTGTTGGGAGCTACAGTGGCGGTGAGCACAGCATAGCGTAGAGACGTCAAATTACTCTGTTGTATGCCTGAAACTAATGGAACACTGTGTGTCTACTCCACTGCAAAAAAAAAAAAAAGGATCTTTTAAATTTGGATCGGAGAATCAGGGAAGCAAACATGTCATTGGTTTTTTAATCAACATTGTGTTCAAAAAAACTATTCACTGATTATAAAATGAGTGAAGGAGACACCAGAATGGAGATTTTAAAAAGTCAAGCTAATCAGGATCTGAGAGTAGCAGACGTGTGGCCAACTCCACAGGACTGCTGGGACCCTGCTTTCTGCCAGCCACTGCCTGACTAGGATCGGGGATTAGGCTGTAGATGGAAAAGACAGGACTGGGGCACTGCTCGAAGTACATTTAATAGGGGGTGCTTGGGTGGCTCAGTGGGTTAAAGCCTCCGACTTCGGCTTAGGTCATGATCCCAGGGTCCTGGGATCGAGCCCCGCATCGGGCTCTCTGCTCATCAGGGAACCTGCTACCCCTCTCTCTCTGCCTGCCTCTCTGCCTACTTGTGATCTCTGTCTGTCAAATAAATAAATAAAATCTTAAAGAAAAAAAAGTACGTTTATTAGAATGACCTCTCAGTCTTGGTGCATATTATCTGGAAGTAAAAGTCAGGGTGCCTGCAGACTGATCGGACTGTGATGTGGGGGTCCCAGAACTGCTCATTACGCTGTACCCCTCCCCCGCCCCACCATCCGCAGTCACAGATCAGGGGTGGAGACTTGTCCATTGCAGAGTAGCTGCGTTCAGTGCAGTAACCCAGGACCGTGGGCTGTGCTCTCGAAAGAAAGGAGCCCAGTGTTTCGTATCCACCTGGCTGCCCAGAAACTGTCTTCCCAAGCCAGCCTCCTGCGTTGTAAGGTACACGGAGCCTCCGCAGTGAGGCAGGAGAGCTGGAAAGCCGGCAAGCAGGGACAAGGGGGACAAGGAAACCACCCTTGAAAGGATTTCACACCACCCTGCCCTTTCCCACCTGATGGGTTGATGACAGAAACCTGATTGGGTGATGGGCTCAGGGTTAATCAGATTGAAAGGGCTCATCAGTAAGTCCATAGAAACCCCTAGAAGTAGGAAGTCTGGTGGCAGCCCTCTCGGGTCCCCTCCCTGCTGGGGAGCCGTGCACTAGCTGTACTTGGCTGAGCTCTCAGTGAACCTTGCTGGCTGCCCACGCTCTTGGGCTGGTCTCGCTCTCCATCCTCCGCAGCGGTGTGAGCAGGAACCGTGGGCGCCGAAGGCAGAGAAGGCCTGTAGCCGCGTTGCGTATTTCATCCTAGTCTTGTGACGTAGGAGGAGGAACGGGTTCCAAGGTCAGGGAGGAAAAGAAAATAGTACTGGGCAGGTGCGATGGGCTGTGTCCCCTCAAAATTCATAAACTGGAGTAATACTTCCCTGTGACTGTTTCTGGCCTTGAGGAAGGTATTAAAGATTAAATGGGATTGTAAGGGTGGGCCCTGATCTGATAGGACTGAGATCCTTGGGAGCAGAGACCTCAGAGCGCTGGCCTTTGTTCTCTCTCTCTCTCTCTCTGCTTGGGGAAGAGGGTGTGTGAGCGCACCGTGAGAGACAGTCATCTGCACACCAGGAAATTGGTGTCACCAGAAATCAAATCTGCAAACACCTTGATCTGGGCCTTCTGCTGATGTGGGAAAATATTAGAGTTCAAAGCTCATGGCCAAGAAAGAATTCTTGAGACTTCTTTGGTGCAAAAAGGTGATTAAAGCACGGGGACAGGATCCGTGGACAGAAAGACCTGCCCTGGGGTCATGAGGGGCGGCCCTATATACTTCCAAGTTGGGAGGGGGCCAGGGATCGCGTAGTCTCCAAGGAGTTTTGGAAGCAAGGTTTCCAGGACCCTGAAGGGGCTAGCTCTTCTTGGGAAAAGGTGGTGTATTACTAGGTAATAAAACCTTAGTCAGGAGGCCTTTTAGATGTATATCAGTGGGTGGGCCCTATATTTAGGGGTGGTGGGGGGGTTAGAGCTAAAGGAAGTTTCCAAAGGAATTTTCTGAGTTAAAGTGGACTTACAGGCTGTCGGGCTAGACATGGAAGCAGTTGAGTCCCTAGAAGAATGTCACTCTGCCAGTTTCAAGGACTTGGCAATGGGCCCTAGGTAGTAAGGAAATTTAATAACTTTTCTTCTGCCTTTTTTTCCCACATCACCATCTCCAGCTGTGAGAAAATAAACTTCTGTTGTGGCATAACTGTCCGGGATTTTGCTGTGGCCACCCAAACAGACTAACACAGCAGGTTACCTCATCAGTACCATTTCCTCCCACACATCCACAAGAGATTCAAAGCAGGAGGTTTTAAAAAGACTTGGGGCCCCCAAGACAATTACCATGGTTATTCCCAAGAACAGTCCGCCAGCATAGCTGCATGGCCTGTGTAAGGACAGGTTTCTATCCCCAGTGACAGTATCATGCAGGAAGAGATGGTCCAAAACACCTTGGAGATGCGCCTTCACATGGAAATCCGACGAAAAGCCTCTCAAGGATTCTTGTTCTGGGGAGAGGAATGGCCTTGTCGTGGAGAGCCAGGGCAGATGTCCACTTGCCATTCGGTGTGCTTAAAATTGCTGTTGCAGTCCGCGCATATGCATGCACCGGGCCACACACTGAGGGGGACACAACGGTGTGCTGGGGGCTGTGTCGGAGCCGAGCACTAACCCGCATGAAGAGTGGACTGTGAGGACTAGAAATCAGCCGCACGGAAATGGCGGTGGTTTTCCCCATCCTCACCCGTGATCGGTTCTCACGGCGGCAGCCGGAGCGGTTTCGTAAGAACACAAATGAGGTCGTGTCACTTAAAGTCCTTCCACGACTTTGCTCTCCTCAAGGAAGGGGTACAGTCCTTACGGCAGCCCGCAGGGCACAGTGTGATTTTCCTGCACCTTCTGTGCAGCCTCTGCATCTAGTTCTCCCCTTTCCTGAGCCTCTTACCAGCTCTCGGCCTTCTTCTCCACGCTTCCGTTGCCAGAACAACCTCTTCTGTCCCACTAGGTGACATTTCTGCGCACCTTAAATGTTAACTTCAATGCTGCTTCCCCAGGAAAGTTTCTGTAGGGTGGCCCCCCTGCCCACCTCCATCCAGGGCTGTCCCCTCCCCCCCACCTTATGGCATCCCTCCCCCAGACGATTCCTTCAGAGAACTTTCTCTGTTTGCCATCAAGTGCTGCTTCGTGTCATAATCCCCTTCGTGCTGGCCTCTCGCCGTCCAGGCCGCTCTGAGCATGTCACCGAGGCTTCAACACACACGAATGAGGGAAAACCAAGACAAGCAGCTTGAACAAAGCCCTGAAGGGCTCCAGCCCTCAGGAATGAGGCAGAGGACGTGTGCACAGGGCACTGGGAGGGAGTGACCCAGCCTCTGGGAAGCCACCAGCAGAGGACCCCTGTCCAGGAAGGCACGAGAAGGGGCCGTTTCATCAGCAGAGACAATGTCGCATGTGAAAGGGTCAGCTAAGGCAGGGACCTTTGTTTCAAACTTGGTGACAGAGAGACCATGGGGACCCTATCAAAAGCAGTTTCAGGGAAGAGAGAGGTGTAGAAGGCAAATTTCAGGGTTAGATCCTCTTTGACAGGGAAATGAGAATGACTGTAAGCCTGGGCTAAGAGTCCGCGCTCAGCCCTACCTTTCACGAAGTGTGGGCTTCAGCAGTGTCCTTGATCTGCGTGCTACTCACCTGCGACACAGAAATAATAAGGACACCCACCTGCTGGGTGTTGGAGAATTTAGAAATAACAAACGCCCCAGATTGGGCTCTTGGAGATCTTCCATAAACGGTCCCGTAGCCGATGAACGGTTACAATCTCGTCCAGCTTCGCATGTAATTCACTCTTCTGTGAAAGTAGGTCTCACTAAATCAGTGGAGGCTGAGGTGTTTTTTTAAAAAGTTAATAAAATGCAGCTATGTTTTAATCAAGTCACGTTACTGTCAACTCAGTTGCTTATCCGCTAGGTAGAATCGGAGAGAAAACCACATGGACAGTAGGTGTGTGTGTTTTATAGTTTCTATTTATGTAGCAAATATAGAAAACTCTAGCCCTATTAGTTTGTGTAACTCATAAGATATTTTTAGAATTGTGTCAGTACAAATTAAATACACACAAAAAAATGTCTTTGGTGAAATTATAGCACTGAAACAAAAACAACGAACAAAACAGTTCTGATTCCAGGCCAAAATGCTTGAACGGGATTGGCACATTGCCATGACTGTTTTCTCTCCTTGGAGCTTTTACGGGTAAACTTTTAAATTTCTTCTTTGATGAGTTGAAATAACTTTGATATGCATATCATGGTTTCTAAAAGAAGTGTTTACATTACACTATGAGATGGCCATCTCTTTTGCTCAGTAGCAAAATTCAGCAAGTAGATTCAGTTTATATTAGAACACTTTTATATTTTACAGTAAGTGTCCTCCCCGCCCCCCAATTTTTACATATATGGCAGCATATGTGGGGTAAGAGTCGGTAGGATAGCAGGAAACGGAACTGAGAAGAAACAATGTGACAGAGGATTGGCCACAGCAATGAACTTGAAGACTGATTCCCTCATATATTCTGTAAACACTTTCGGTGCGCCTAACGGGTGCCAGCCAGCTTCTGGGCAGTACGATAAAACATGAGTTAAAACAAATAATAATTTTTATTCTCATGGAACTTCTTTTTAGCTGAAGGGAGACATAACCAAAATAAATAAGAAAACAGAACATGTTAGATGGCGATAAACCCTACGGTAAACATTTCAGCAGAGCAGACGGATAAGAAATGTTTATGGTGAAAAATGGGAGGTAGGTCTGCAATTTTAAAAAGGCAGCAAGGATAGGCCTCCCTGGGAAGGTGATGCTTGAACACAAACTTGAAAGAGACGAAGGTGTTAAGCATAGGAGGGCTGGCGGCAGGTGGAACAGAGTCCCCGGTGGTGCAAACACAGCCTGCGAATCCCTAAGACGGGAGCAGAGCTGGGGTGCTGGGAGGCCCCCGCAAGCAGACAGCTGGAGCTGATTGTGGAGGAACAGGGCAGAAGGGAAATGAAGCCTTTACTCTGAGCGAAACGGAGTGCCAGGAATTCTGGCAAGAGCGTCGCATACATGATCTCCTTCAGCTTCTCTGTAACGCACAGGGTCAGCATCGTCCGCACCTTTATGCCGCGGACGAACCCGGCTGAAGAGGCAGGTGCTCCCGCCAGGGTTCCAGCGAATCTGCTTGACTCCCAAACCTGCGCCTGTGGTACACCGAGTTCCATGAAATGAAGGAGCATGTGTAGAGCCTCCCGAGACCTGTAATAGTGTTGCCAGCGCAAGAAGTCAGGAATGAACATCTCAATATGATTTTGCAAAATTATCCTGTCCGTACGGTTATGAACTAGGTTTTTTGGCATTTTTGAAGACTACAGACCTTGTGACAGGTAAGACACCCCACTGATATTCTCTAAAATGTTTTTTTAAAAAAGATTTTATTTATTTATTAATCTGTCAGAGAGAGAGAGAGAGAGCGAGCGCACATTCACAAGCAGGCACAGTGGCAGGCAGAGGCCGAGAGAGAAGCAGGCTCCCTGCGGAGCAGAGAGCCAGATGCGGGACTTGATTCCAGGATCCTGGGATCATGGCCTGAGCCGAAGGCAGCGAGCGGCTTAACCGACTGAGCCACCCAGGCGTCCCTCTAAAATGTTATTTTGTGTGCATATTTTACTATGTTAGGATAGGGACTATTGTCCTATGCCCAAATGCACACCCCCCAAAGAGGTTTGTTTCCTTTTTTTTTTTTTTTTAAGATTTTATTTATTTGATGGAGAGAGCGCCCAAGAAGGCAGAACAGCAGACGGAGGGAGAGGGAGAAGCAGGCTCCTCGCTGATCAGGGAGCCTGATGTGGGGCTGGATCCCAGGACCCTGAGATCATGACCTGAGCCAAAGGCAGATGCCCAACAGACTGAGCTACCCAGGCGCCCCAAGAGGTTCATTTTGTAATTCCAGAAACATGAATGTATGACCTCATGTGGCAAAAAAGCTTCTGCAGAAGTGATTAAGTCAGGGATCCTGAGGTGACGAGATCATGCTGGGTTTTTCAGGGGAAAATCAGTGCAGTTCCAACGGCCTTTACAAGAGGGAGGCAGCAGGGTCAGAGTCAAAGAACAGGCTGGCGTGTCATGTGGGCCAGAAACCAAGGAAAGTAGGGGGCTCTGAAGGTTGGAGAAGCCAAGGGACATATTCTCCCTGAGAGCTTCCAGCCCTCCTGATATTGTGATTTCAGAGGTCAGCTCTCCAGAACTGTCAGACAATAAATGTAAGTTTTACTAAGCCACTAAATTTCTGACAATTTGTTATAGTAGCAATAGGAAACTAACAGACATAAAAACAGACTAATAAATTCAAGCTAGCAGAGCAAACCCTTCAGTATGGTGTATAATGGTATGTTTCTATATCGTGTAATTATTATATAGCATAAATAATTACTAAAACCATAATTTAATGATTACACAACTATTGGAGAATACAACAATAATGATTATAGAACATAATTACATATTTATTATAATTATATACCATAATGTGTAAATATACCTGTATGCATATATAGTCAGAGAGCAAGGACTGCCACTCTTCCCGGTTTGTATTCATAGCCCTGGGAGTGAAGGATGGGAGGCCTCCATTCATGAACCCTCATCTAACATCTGTCCATACGTCACTTACAATGTTAAGCTCAGAATAATAAAGATGAATAAAACCACAATTCAAACAGCTAATGCATACTTTTCAAAAGGCAAAATCATGGAAGTATACAATTTGAGCACATGTCAGAGATTTTATTCAATTTATGGATTAAAATAAATGTATTCATTATTAGTGAAATACGAAGACCAATTCAAAGTCCATTTGAGGAGCTTTGTATTCTTTATGGGAAATTTAAAAGGGGGCTGTTACCATAAGACCATGTTACAGAACTGGGAGTGATTACTGGCTACAATACAGAAAGGGTTAATGTTCTTCAGGACAACAAATTATAACAGTTTGTGGGTTACCTTTTCCACCGGACAGAAATTATTTTATCTGTATCAGAAAAAAAATCTGTAAGTTAGCATACATGTTAACTTATAGCATCTGACAACCTTAATCAGTAGTAAACAGTTAAAATAATCTTTTGTGCCTTCCCTCCTGTATGAGAGGAAAGGATGTACCACTCACCTCTTTGCCTTATAACCCAGTTTTCAATAATTTTTCTTTTTTTAAAATATTTATTTATTTATTTTAGAGGGAGGGAGAGAGAGGGTGAACAGGAAGAGGAGCAGGAGGAGACACAGAGAGAGTGCCAAGCCTACTGCACCAAGCCCAGAGCCTTGCCTACTCAGGGCTCAATCTCGTGACCCTGAGATCAGGACCTGAGCTGAAACCAAGACTGGGTCACTTAACCACATGAGTCAGTCAAGCGTCCCCTTCTTAACACTTTTTAACACTGTCATCAGTCTGGTGACTTCCAGATCCTAATCCAGCGGGAAATGTAGAGAAGAAATGGTCATCGTCTAATGCAGCAAGTGAGGAGAGAAGCACGGCACCCCGCTGTTGTCAGACCTGTGCAGGGTTAGAGGCGCCCTCATTCTCTGGACATAGGGAAATAACAGTCAGGAGGAATTTTGAGCAAATAGAATGCTAGATGAAACCCATTCTACTATTGCTGTTATTTGTCGTAGAAACAAGATAACAAAAGTAGAAAATTGTGGCTAAGAATCCAAAAGAATCAGGAAACTGATCAAAATAAAGCCACTATGCCCCACAAGTATTAGAACTTCACAAATACAAGCTTGACATCCCGTAGAAGGAATGATCCGTCACATTTAAAAAACTTTTCCAGTGGAGGCACCTGCGTGGCTCAGTGGGTTAAGCCTCTGCCTTTGGCTCAGGTCATGATTTCAGGGTCCTGGGATCGAGCCCCACATCAGGCTCTCTGCTCAGCAGGGAGCCTGCTTCCTCCTCTCTCTCTGCCTGCCTCTCTGCCTACTTGTGATCTCTATCTGTCAAATAAATAAATAAAATAAAATAAAAAACTTTTCCAGAAATGTCATTTGTTGCGCTACCAGAAAATGTCTATTTCAGCAAAGCATTCATATAAAACATTGTCTTCATGGAGCCTGTCCGGCTAAGGATTTCTAAAAACTCATTAAGGGGTAAGTAATAAGACAATACAGGGGTCGGTTTTGCACATATGGGTAATTTGTAAAATAATTGCAGTGGACAAGTCACTCATAACCTCGGAGTCACTCTGTGATGTGATCCTATGGGGAAAACATACCTTTCATCACGATGATGCAGCCATCCTTAGGCACAAAGTGTCTGATTTTGCTAACATAACCCAATAACTGGTAAAAAGGGTTGGAAGGTTACTATGAACGTTTATAGGAAACACTGGGTATATGGTACTACCTAGTTTTGGGGTTCTGACATTTTGGCGAACCTTTATAAAACTTGTATCACTAACACAAACCCAAGTGTGACTCCATCACTGTCGTGGTAACAAACAGAAAACAGGACCGAGGACAGCCCCTGTCAAGGGTTGCCAAGGCCAATGATTAAAGGAAAAGGAGCCCGCAGTCTGGTTTGCACAACTCGATGGCGCTGCTCCGCTTTGAAAACCTCAAGCGCTGCAAAGCCGGGAAAAACCTGAGCAGGAGTTCATGGGGGACAGCTGGGGACCTTTTACCCGTGACGCATGTACTCGACCTTCTTTTGCTTGACACCAGTGTGCAGGTCACAGTTAAAATGATCATTCTGGGAAAGTGTCTGACAAACATGTGTTTCAGTCTCCAACATGCTGCACAAATACTCTGGGCCATACCTGCGGGTTATGTCTGTACTTATCAGGGCACACACAAAAATTAGTAAAACTGACTCAGGTGGAGCAAGAACATACCTAATGACCCAAGAAGGCTTTAGAATATCACGCAAAGGATCTAGGTTCAATTTAGGAACACTCGAAAATGCAGATAATTAAAATAACAATAAAATTACTTGCATTTACAGAAGCAAAGCTGATTTTTATAGTGATACTGGGTATCTAGGAAACCAGAGAAAAACATCAGCTCTGTATGTTTTTAACCTGCTAGTTTGCATTGTCCTGTGGCGGGACCAGTCTTGCTCATTTCCCCCCTTACTGCTGCCGTCAGTACTAGATTTCGTGGATTCTGGACTGGGCACACGGCCCACCTGCATCTCTGAAACCGGGATGTGGTCTCCCGCTGACGTTGCCTTACCGCGTCTGACCGCGAGGTGGCAGTCGTGGTGTGGGTATCACCGTCCCAGCTTCCGAGAGCGCGGGGGACTCTTGCCGGAAAGAGAACCTGAGAGCCCAGAGCTAGGCTAGTCACTTCTAGAAACCGAATGTCTCTGGGAGAAGGTGGGAAAGGTATTGGAGCAGGTGCATTTCCCGGCATTCCTGAGGCGGGATCACCAGTAGACCAGTAGGGCAAAGCAGGCTTCCAAGCCCAGCAGTGAGTTCTGGGTTCTTTCAAGAGGTGCTGTTGTCACCAACACTTGAAACGGCACAAATGATGACTCGGGTTAAAAAAAAAAAAAAAAAGAAAGAAAAGAAAAGAAAAGTGGACATTGATCTCTCCGAGACAAAAAGAGTTTCAGAAGAGCTGTACTTAAACATGAAAGTTTTACAAACATCTTAATACATTTTGCTTCTATTTCCCCTTTATGTACAGGTAAAAATAGTATTTGAGACAAATCGTGGTCTAATTAAGTCTGTGAGTTATCTCAAGAATTATATATAAATATTCCAAGTGGTAACTGTGTCACAGTTTGGTTGGAAGGATTTCTCTCTTCCTTAGGGGAAGACAAAACAACGGTGCGTCTGTGGTCAGTGACATTAACGATTAGACGGCGTACAGGTAGCAATGCAGACTGCTTTTTCTTACACTGTGGAAGTCGCTGTGAGATGTTAAATGTCATCAACCTTAATGTTAGAAGACCCAGAAGGGACACTACCTGTGTTAGAGCATCACTTAACATCTCCCACGCTCAGTTTTCTTCCATGTGAACAGGGGTTAGAAGAGGCCGTCACCCCCAGGAGAGACATGCCGTTCAGTCACCGTTGTTTCACGCGTGCGGTGTACGACCGACGCGTGCTTGCAGTCTGTTGGTGATTAGACATTACAGTAAGCGCGCACCGTGAGAAATGGCTGTTGGCAGCCTTGAATTCATTCTAAAATTTTTGAAATCCATGCACTCTATAACACACCTATAGCTGTCTTATGCAAAAGTCTTCTTTCTTGGGACTCCTGGGTGGTTCAGTGGGTTAAGCATCTGCCTTTGACTCAGGTCAGGATCCCAGGGCCCGGAGACTGAGACCCGAATTGGACTCCTTGCTTAGCAGGGAGCCTGCTTCTCCTCGTGCCTACCGAGAGTTCACCGTCTCTCTCTCTCTCTCTCTCACAATCTCTCTGACAAATAAATAAATAAAATCATTTAAAGAAATCTTTTTTCTCTTCTTCAAATCGTCACCCAAGCAGACAGGTTCTCTATCAACATTCTCGTGTTAAGCAATTCCGTTCACTCCTATGACCTCAAATACCATCGATTGGCTGACACCCTCAAGCTTGCCTCTCTCCGCCGGTCCTTTCCCCTGAGTTCCCGTGTGACGTATTAAACTATTTATTCAGAAACTATGTTTAAACATCTCTTAAGAACCTTAAACCTGGCATAGTCCAGCTCGAACGGACTCCCTTTCCCGAATCCAGTTTGATCAGCAGATGGCAGCACTGTCCCTGCACTTAGGAGACGTCTGCATCCCTCCCTCTCTTTCTCCAATGTTCTAACTGGAAGGAGACATCTTGAGGGCTCTGCCTTCTAAATATGCACTGACCTGAATGGCTCTTAACATCTCCACTCCTGCGGCGTTTCTCACCTGCCCACTCCAAGAACCTCCTACGTGGTCCTTCCGGCTTCCTCCCGACCCCTTACCTGGTCTCACGCCCCACAGAACAGCCAGGAGGGATCTTCCCAAGGAAGAAACAGATTATCTTTACCTGCTTGAAATCCTCCAGAAAATTCCCATAACTCCCAGAACAAAGTTCAGAGACTGCGGTAGGTCCTGTGAGGTCCAGCATACCCTACAAGGTCCTTTGTACTAGCATCCTGGCCTTTCTGTATCCTCAACACCCTGCTCTGAGTTCCACCTTTGTGTTGCCGTGGCTCTCGGCTTACTCTTTATCATGTTGGTGCCCATCGAAATGACTTCGCGGGAGAAAGCAACGGCTTTGAGTCATCCTTCTGCCATATTACCTCATTTCGTCTCCTTTGGAGAATTTGTCAGTTGCCTACAATGATCTGTCTCTGTTTTTCCTAGCTCTCCATTTAGCTATCCGTGGTGTATTTATTTTCCTTCTGCTAGAAAACTTGCTCCTTCAGAACACAGGTCTCTTTCTGCTTTCCTCATCAGTCTACCCTCAGCCTGTGGAATGTGCTAAAACCTGGTTGGGGACATAACAAATCCGTACTCATGGACTGAGCACAGGGTGTCACACTGTGCTTAGCTTGCAGGCTAGGAGAAAGAACTGATTTTGGAATTAGAAACCTGGGTTGAGTCTTAGCTCTGCTTCCTGCTTGTTGGTTATTATGCTGCAAGCTTTGTGGTAAGAACTCTCCAGAAGATTGGGAATATAAATAAATAAACAACTAAAAGGAATATGGTATCAGCTAGGGTAGGTTGTTTTATGTCTAGCTGGTTACTTTGTTGTTGATAAGAAAATACTAAGCCACAGATATATGACCAATGGGTTTTCAGAAAAGAGGCCAAGAGAATGCAGCTGGGGAAGGATCGTGTTAAAAGCAAAAGGTGCCGGAACACCTTTGCCAGATACCTGCTTGGAAAGATGAACCCCTTCCCGCACATCACACACAAGCATGAACTCTCACGAGATCATAGACCTAGCTGTAAACACAGAACGGTGAAACATTTAGAAGGGAACAGGAGAAAATCTGAGCGATCTTAGAGAAGGCTAAGATTCCTTAGAAGAACACCAAAATCACAAACTCTATAAACAATGGCAAATGGCAAACTGTACTTCATCAAACTTTAAAACCTCTGCTCTTCAAGGGACATGATTTAGAAAACAGAAAGGCAAGCCATGGGCTGAGAGGAAATATTCACAGTACATATATCTGACAAAGGATCTGTGTAACTGTATTTAAGTAACTTAAAAATATATATACATATATACTAGTAATATATATAACTTAATTATATATACTTACTATACATATATATGTGTGTGTGTGTGTGTGTATATATATATATATATATATATATATATATATATATAATAATTAAAAGTCTTTAATAAGAAGACAACCCAGTAAGGAGAAATGGGCAAGAGACTTGAATAAAAGACAAAGAAAGGGCCAATGGAAAGATGCTTACGTCGCTAGCCATCGGGACATCAATGCTGGAACCACGGTCAATGCCGTCTCACAGCCGTGACAACAGCTAGAATGAGAGGCTGACCACACACAGTGTTACTGAGGATGGAGACCAACTAGAACGCTTTTTTTTTTTTTTTTTAAGATTTTGTTTATTTGACAGAGAGAGAGATAGCGAGCGAGGAAACACAGCAAGGGGGAGCAGGGGAGGAGAGGCAGGTTTCTCACCGAACAGGCAGCCCGATGTGGGGCTCGATCCCAGATCCTGGGATCACGACCTGAGCCGGAGGCAGATGCTTAGCGACTGAGCCACCCAGGTACCCCCCTACCCCCAATTAGAAATCTTATCAATTGTGGACGAAGTGCAAAATGGCACAACGACTTTGGAAAACAATTTCTCTTAAAACGAAACATATGCACACCCTACAGCCCAGTAATTTCCCTCCTGGGTGTTTCCCCAAGAGATAACAAGACCTGTGTTGATCCTGACATTTGTCCGTGAATGTATACAGCATGTTAATTCCCAAGAGCCCCGAACTGGAAACAACCCAGAGGTCCATGAGCAGGTCGCCCCATACACAGACTACGGTGTGTTCACACAATGCACACAGGCCAGTACTACCTCGCAGTGAAAAAGAAATGATGTCCCGATAGGTGAACAGCATGAGTGAGTCCTGAAGAAGTCATGCCAAGCGAGGGACCCTACATAGGAATGAATGCACACCATATGGTTTCTTTGGTACAAAAGTCCAGTGAAGGTAAAACTAATTTATAGTGTCAAGAAGCATATCTGTGGTCACCTGGGGCCAGTAGAGCAACCTGACCGGCTGACGGAAACATTCTGTGTCTTGCTGCGTCGGCAGCTACATTCGTCCGAAGGCACCAGACTGGATACCAGAGATGACCGCGTTTGTTGAACATACATTATACCTCAATACGATGATTTAGAAAGAAAAAAAAATAGGGAGCAGTCATCATTCAAAATTATTAGAACATCTGTAAGAATCTGTTTTTACTTATTTGTTTATTTATTTATTTATTTACTTATTTAAAGAATCTGTTTTTAAAAGTGCTCCATAAATACGGCTGCTTCTGACCCTCCCACGGCAAACACCTGCCCTCCTTCTGGAAGAGCAGTCACCTCCCTTGAGTTTCTCTTCCTCAAGGTGTCGGGAAACCACTTCGGATTCTGGAAGGTGAAAGTTCACTGGGCAAAGGGCCAACATATCTCCTTAGTCTTTCCTCACCTTGGCTTCTTGAGCCCAGGAGGGAGGCACGAGAGTGTGGCTCCTTGACATCTCGCTGCAGAGAAAGGGCCCTTTGCTCACCCACGGTTTTCCCTTTTGGTGTTAGAGAAACGCACATTGTTGAGAGAGAAGAAGCCTTGGAAATTTCCCAGCTCGGGTTCAAGCTGTTTCACGATTGCCATCATCTCTGACTTGCTTTCTCGTGATCACCTTTCTAGGATCCGAAGAACGCTTGCTTTTTCTTTTTCAGATCTTTCCTGAGTCTTTCCAGGGCTTATGTGCTGGGCCTCCCTTCTCTGAACACACACTCGATTCCATGGCTTTGACTTTGATATCTATATTCCTGTATTTGATATCTGTGTACCTCAAGATGAAGGTCAAAATTCATTATGCATAGGCAAGCAAAGCTCAACCAAAGATACAATGTAAATCAGGTTTGTTTATCACCATTTCCATAAATGCATACATTAGGAGATGTGTGAAGTGTCTGTCTCTCTGCCGCGGACTTGATGATGAACCTGGACTAATTTATTTCTCAGGAATTCCTTTTAGCTTAAGGATTCTTGGAGAAGGACAAACACGTGATGCCTTCCTTCTCGGTGGGGACAGTGAGTGGGCAGCCGCTCTGGGTCAAGTTTTTCTCTGCCCTTTGCCAGTAGCTGAACTGTGCTACTCTTGGCCAACCTACTCAACTTCTCTGAGCCTCCGAGACCCTCAGATTGGAGCCATGCAGTTAGTATAGAAGGATTTGCTTTCTTTGTTGCAAATTAGAGAACACAGAAACAGTTGGGCACATTATAGACATTTCCCAGATGCTAGTTTCTTCCTTTCCCCTGCGTCTCCCCCAGAGTCACCCAGTTTCTCAAGCAATCAGACTCTGCCGGAAGAGTTTCACAAAGCAGAAAATTTCTCGTGTGTTCTCCAACAGGTCTGATGCAAATATTTATTTAAAAGATTGTCAGTTTCATAAAATATTTATAAAGTATTTAGTTTAGAAAGATGGAGCCTAGCCCCAGTTACTCTAGGCTACTAAATATTCATTCCTTTTCCAACTTTTGTATCAGAGGTTCCCAGGTAAAGAAAAGACATTGCAAAATATCTCCTTCTCTTTACTCGAAGTTGTGGACAGAGGAGAATTCTATTTTTTCCTACTGGACACAACGGGGTGAGTCCTTCTAGCTTATGCCTGCCTGTTTGCCTCTTTGTATATAATTAGAAAGGTTCACGCTGACTGTATCCATTAACCTTCGATGACCTAGAACATTCAAATTCATAGAGACAGAAAGTAGATTGGTCCCTCCCAGGGGCTGGGGAGATGGGGTGGGGAACTGTGGTTTCATGGGAGTTGCCGTTTGGGAAGGTCCAAGTTCTGGGGGTGGAGAGTGGTGACAGTTGCCTCACAATGTGAATGGACATAATGCCACGGCACTGCACGCTGAAAAATGATTAAAATGGTAAATTACGTGTTTTGTATATTTTACCACAATTTAAAAAAAAGTAAAACAAAACACTGGGGATAATAATGTCTACCAGCAGGATTAACAGAGATATTTACTCAAACGGGTAGCAGGTGTTCAAGAAAATGTTAATTCTTGCATCCTTCCCCGGGGATAAAAGCCTGCGACCCAGCTTCTTCAGAAAAAGGACAATCTTCACTTAGAGTTTGGGGTTTGAACTTGTACCCTACAACTACCTGTAGGACATGAACCCTTTTTCCTAAAACATCCCTTGGGATCTTTGGTGAGTGGTTGAGGTGGGTGGAGGTGTGTGTGTGTGGGACACACGCAGTCCTACCAGAGTGCCGTGAGAAGGGGTGCGGACGGCCGTCTCAGCTCCGTTATGCACATGACAGAGGACCTCGGGCACGTTGGAGGCGGAACAGAATGGGACGAGGGTAGAGTCCGGGTGAGAGGGACAGTATTCCAGGACACAGGAGTGTGAGTCAGCAGACGCACAAGGCATGACGGCCGCTTCTATTCCCTTATCCTCCCACTTAGATAGAACCGAGCAAAGAGCAAGTGTCTCGCATATATCTGAGAAGAAACATGTTTGAGCAAACGCGGACGCCTGGGGGTGAGCCAGGGAATGGCACGTCGAAGGCACAGAGTCGTAGGGCGGTTTCCTCACTGACGAGGCCCGCTGGGATCAGGCTTGTGGTTATTAGGAAAGGCCACGAGCATCAAGAAAAGGACTTTGAGGGGCGCCTGGGTGGCTCAGTGGGTTAAGCGTCTGCCTTTGGCTCAGGTCATGATCCCAGGGTCCTGGGATCGAGTCACGCATTGGGCTCTCTGCTCAGCAGGGAGCCTGCTTCCTTCTCTCTCTCTGCCTGCCTCTCTGCCTACTTGTGATCTCTCTCTGTCAAATAAATAAATAAATAAAATCTTCAAAAAAAAAAAAAGGGCAGGAAAAAGGTTTGGGTATCTCTGAGGCCAGTAGCAGCTTCTTGAGGTTTGCACGTCCTCAGAATACAGGATCAAAAGCGTCATCATTTAGGAGCTTGGGGAAGATGAACCAGATGAGGCGATGACCAGGGGTCACAGGGAATAACCGAAACCTGGAGACGCCGAGGACCGTGAATCCGGGTTTCCCCTTCAGATTCTGTTATTTTTCTTTTCTTCCAGTGATGAGGATGTTCTGTTTTGTTTTATTATGTTGTGTGGATTTAGCATGAGCTTGTATTCCAAAGATAGACTTTTCAGCGATATGTCTGAATGTGCTTTAATTTCATGGCACAGCTACTATCTGATGTACTTAAGAAGCCACAGGCTCTGCCAGTAGAGGCTGGCGGGGTGCTCTCCGGTCTGCACCGCACAGGTAGGCGAGCGCATGCTTACCTACCTGCTGCTGCATTCAGTCTTCTCAGAAGAATCTTCTGGGGAGTCGGGGGCCATTGCACAATTAAACCTTGTAGAGCGAAAGGGGATTTCAAGCGCCAAGTGGACGTGCAAGGTAAGAGAGATCATTTCTCGGGTGATTTTCAAGATGAAACATCGGGGTGGAAAATGATAGCGTTGGCAGAGATTTACTTAAAATAACACGTGGGTTTACAAGTTGAAGAACACCAACAGGAGAATTCATAAATGTGCTTGTTTCCTCCTCGCTGGTTGTCGGCCAAGAGTACGGTCTGGCATATGGCTTGGTATTCCGGGGATGGCAGAGAACAGAATTAAATGTTGACAAGAATGCCTGTTTTCTCATCCGGCGCCCGGTGCTTCCCTCTTTCCAGGAACTGTGGTACTAATGATACGGGGTTTGGCTGTGAGACCAGGGGTGGGGGGAGGATGTACCCATGGGGTGGCCTTCATCGTAGGTGGGACATAAGCTTGACACAGCCTTCAGCCTTGGCGAAGCCGAGTCCCCAAAGGACAGGCTGGGTTTGGGATTGATGTGTGCGGTGCGGGAATGGGAGTACAAATACTTTCTTCTTCCTGCTAAGTCAACTAAAATCACTGGACATTATCTGTAAAATACCAGTAAGACTCTGAAAGGTGGGGAAAAGGCAGACAGGCTAGGACCTCAGGACGGAGGGATAGCATGGTGTCAGAGTGGTATCAGCAAATGTCCTGTGGTCAGGAACCAGACCTCATCCTCCCACCCAGCAGTAAGGAGGGATGCCTCCTACCTTGGGGTATCAACGGAGACTGAGTGGGCACCCAGACTCCTACCACCCCCTCCCCTTCCCTTGACACAGGCTAACTACTCTGGTTGTGGTTAAGGCAGTGATTCCCCAACTCCTCTTGGAATTACAGTCTCAACAGCTCTTCCCACTGGCCATGGTGTGTGGGCACATGGGGACTTAATGAACACATATGAGTGGAGTTCCTTGTGGGCTGTTGCAAGTGTGCTGTGTGGGCATTAAGGGCTAGGACTGTATGCTAACTAGACATACCTTACAGAGACCGAGCTGGACAAATACTCTGGATTGTTCTGTTACAAGAACTGAAACTAGCTGCAGGGCAACAAGGCACCTACTGCAGAGAAGCTTCCCAGGCCCAGAAGCTACATTCATTGGCTGACTCGCAGAGTCGGGAATGATTCTTGGTGATCAAACTAGCAAAAACGTGGTAGAGATTAAGAGTCACTTATGGTTCTGAGGGTTGCTGGGGGGAGGGGGGAGGGAGAGGGGGGTGGGATTATGGACACTGGGGAGGGTATGTGCTTTGGTGAGTGCTGTGAAGTGTGTAAACCTGGTGATTCACAGACCTGTACCTCTGGGGATAAAAATATATTATGTTTATAAAAATTTAAAAATTAAAAATTAAAAAAAACAAACAAACATGGTAGAGAAACCAGAACGGGGACTTACGAATTAGCCACTTAGCAGAAGTGCTGAGGGATTGGCACCTGCCCCCTGGAAAGAACTCATGGGGGAGCTTGGTTGGGGCAGATGTTTACTTGGTACTAGGGGAATCTGAGTTACTATGACCCCACAGGCAAGTGACTTCCAAGCTGGATATCCTAAAAACTCCAATTTTGTGATCAAGAATGACCTTACAGAGGCACCAGAATGCATTACTGAGATCTTACTTTTGTCTGGGGAGTTTCGGAGATATTCAAATTCTTCCTGTTCTATATTGAAAGATGATGGAGTGTGGATTGATTCAAATTTCAGCTTTGGTGCTCTTGGGAAAATTGTGTAGTTTTCTTGCATTCTACTTTTCTCATCTGTAAAGTAGGGTTCTCCCCAAGTCGTGGAAATGCAATGAAAAAGGATCTATAAATGCCAGCCCAGTGGCTGGCTCCCAGGCTAACCTAGCCATGCATCTCTTAACGGCACTCGTCTTCCAGCCGGGTCTGGAGTGCTGTAGGCTTTCTCGAATAATAAGCAACATCTTCAGTGACCATGCATGAGCACTCAGGGCCGGCGATCGCTTCAGCAGATGACTGGGCTTATGTACGACAAGGCTTCCCTCTAATTTTCTCAGGGAAGACAGCTT
This sequence comes from Mustela nivalis, assembly GCF_964662115.1. Classification (NCBI taxonomy): domain Eukaryota; kingdom Metazoa; phylum Chordata; class Mammalia; order Carnivora; family Mustelidae; genus Mustela; species Mustela nivalis. The sequence goes on from NC_139039.1 coordinate 35,929,484, forward strand.
TATGCCTCAAGTTCACATTTCAGGATGCTTAGGTTTGTACCACGTAACCTGTCTACAGAGATACCATTTGAGACGAGTAACTAATGATCGTACGGATATGTTCAACATTGCCCTGTCTTTATCTTTATTCATTTTATTAATGTATAAAGGCGAATGGGTCGCAAAGCCCCTTTGGAAGATAACGGACCTCCTCACAAGCAGGAGGGCCCCTCTCAGCACGCCCACATCACTTTTACTGAGATGCAGAGTGTCCTGTGAGGTCAGCCAGTTCTTGTCCTCACGTATTTTTCTCCGTACCCAGAGGATTCCTTGTCTCTTATCCAGCTTCTTATAGCAAAGGCCCGGAGTTAAGCTAGATGACTTTGTAAGGTATAAGTAACCACCTGCAGGAGAAAAAAAGGCAGCTGATAAATTAAGTGAGTAAGGGAACTGAATGCCCACCATTCGTTAGCCAACGTGTATCCAATAGTCAAGGCTAGCAGAAAAGCTTTTCTGTGTGCAGAATGACAGGGGTCAAGTTTACTAATGTCAGCTGGTGAGGTGCTGGAAAGAACACCGACTCTGGTCTTGGTCCTGCCCTTCGACATGTACTTGTTCTGCTACCTCGGGCAAATTACTTATTCTCTTGGAGCTGCACTTTCCATGTGGGGAAAGAAAAAAGAAAAAGAAGAGGCTAAGATTTGTTGATGCTTAAGATGCACTAGGAGTTGCAATTTGTAGTTTACATAGACACTCTGTTCCCACAAAGTCCATGGGAACTTAAGACTTGGTTAGCCCGTGTTTCACATGAGGAGACCAAGACCCAGTGACAGCAATTCACCCAAGGTCACAAATGTTGTAAATTTTAGCATCCATAATGGAACCCAAGTCTGCCTGGCTCTGAAAATGATATCCTTAAAAATGCATTATACTGCTTTGTTTGCAAAATTGAGAAAAAGAAGATCAACCTGCAATGGATTTTTGATGATGAGATGATCTACATAAGATTTCCAGATAGCTGTCCAGCCCAACAGTAGATGTCCAGTGAAGTTAATGATTATTACACTACCCGGAAAAGTCACAAAGAAGAGTAGCATGTAATATTTAAGAAAATCATGATTGTTGCTTGTTATGCTTTCTAAGGGATTATACGCATGGTTACAATTACTATTTGTAAAAACTCTATTATTTAGATTTTTTAAAAAGTTATCTTCCCTTCATAAGTGAAAAAAATCATACCTCAGGGAGGCCAAGTGTTTTTGTACAAGGCGAGAACTGGGAGAATCAGGGCCACTGATTCCAAAGTCAGTTTTTGTTGTTTTTGTTAGTTTTTATTGTCATTTTATTTTCAAAGATTTTATTTATTTATTTGAGAGAGGAGAGAAGAAAAAAGCATGCAGAAGCAGGGGGAGAGGTGGCGGGAGAGGGAGTAGCTGGTTTCCCACTGAGCAGGGAGCCCAACAACACGGGGCTCGATCCCAGGACCCTGGGATCATGACTTGAGCTGAAGGGAGACGCCTAACGGACAGCCACCCAGGGGCCCTGTTAGTTTTTATTTTTAATCACTTTGCTAGCGGTCTTCCTAAAGAAGAGAGGCTGCTGCTTCTTCTTCTTTTACATTTATTTAGATTCAATCAGCCAACATATGTAGTACATCATTAGTCTCATGCAGTGTTCAGCGACTCATCAGGTGTGCACAACACCCAGGGCTCGCCGCAGCACGTGCTCCCCGTAAGGCCCATCATCGCCCAGGACCCCACCCCCACCTCCCCTGCCCTCCAGCAAACCCTCAGTTGGTTTCCTGGAGCCAAGAGTCTCGTGCTTTTTCTCCCTCTCTCATGGCTCCCCATTCAGTTTTCCCTCCCCTTAGCCTCCTCTGGGCTGTTTCTTACAGAAGAGGAGCTTTTATCCCCCAGATGAACCTGGATTTTGGAAGGGTTATGTATGAATCTATGTTAGAGGGCCCATTTCAGGTGGACATCCTTGATAATGGCAGTTGAATGAAAAGCAGAATTTCAGAGACCAGAAAGCCGAGCAGGAAAGGAAGTATTTTAAACCAGAAAATGGTGAATTAATTTATTTGGGGGGAAAAATAGCCTCAAACATGTATTCAATGAAAAACAAAAGCTTGGAAGCAGAATAGTGAATCTTGTTAGAAAGATTGATTTTGGCTTCCTCCTGTTCTGTTCCTTACACCTGAATAATCACTATAATCTAATCTATAAATGGTAAAATTCCTAAGTCAGATGGGACCCGAATCTCCATTCTGTAAGCTCTGAATTAATTCTGTGAGACACTTTAGTGCCATGCAAAGCTATTGACGTTGTATCTAATTCTATTTGGCCTTTCCATCAACCACAGCACTTTCCTTGCTTCTAGAGAGGCCGTTATAAAATATTTGAAATTCGATTGTGTTTCATTTGGAGTTTCACTGGAGGGCTGCTGCCTCCCTGCTAACCTTATGCAATGCCTCCACGGGGCCCAACATCTCTCCTGGGCATTTCATCTCCTTCAGCTCTTCTGGGTGGGGGCCTGAAATGCCCCCACACCCTCCTTCCTCACTCTGTTGCTGGAAGTTTCCTGTTACCAGCTCTAGGGGCAAAGCCCATGGCACACTTACATAACACTCATGGCTACGACGCTCGATGTCGGTCTTCCCTGCTCGCAGGGCAGTTGCTGCATCTGCTTTGCTTTCTGCTCTGTTCTCCAAACAGCCTTATTTACGTGGCAACATACGAAATGCCCAATAATCGACTGGTCCTAAGTCACAAAAAAAGTGCTTTGTGCATATTTTATGGATGTTGAAGTATCTGTGGCGACTCTTTGAAAATTCAGGTCTGCCTGCTGCCAGCCCCACTTCCCACTTCTTGTAGAGGATGCTGGAGGTCGGAGGTTAGACTTTAGAGGACAATAGTCTCCCTTGCAGCTACCTTCCAAAGTAATTTCCAGTTTCTGGAGCTGAACAGCTAAGGGGAGAGGATTTTGGCAAGTCCCAGGCTCTCAGCCAAACTGACTCGAAGTGGGAGCCAGCATGAGTCTCTCAAAAGCACAAAGAGATGAGCCAACAAAGGGTCCAACTGAGAAATGCTCTGTCCTAGCTGGAAGAGTAAATTACCACATGGACGGCTCTTTCCCTCAGGATGGTGCAAAGAAAAAGAAATTGATAATAATTGACGTCTCCCTGCCCCCAAATTTCATGAATCAACAGAAACTCGAGCGACACCCAAGTCGACTTGTTTGCTGTAATCCGGGGCTGACGAGCAGAGCCTTTGACAAAAGAATATCCACCACAGTGGTTCAAGCAGAGCAGAAAAGATCCCAGATTAGAAATGACTGAGGGTCACAACCAGGTTATAGGTGCGTGAGAAATGGAGACACACCCACGGTTTCCAGAGGGAACTGCAGTGGATTCTGGGAATCGCAAAGCTAGGGTTCACGGATGATTTGGGGGAGAAAAATAAAATGGAAGAAACATAATCTCCAGAGTGGCCTGATATTTTGAATGCAAACTTGTCAAGCAAACAAAACCCAGAAAGTTTCGGTTATAAAAAAAGATATCAAAAGAAGGAAAAGTTTTAGAGAAATAAGCTTCCTAGTTTAGTAACTGTGTTGTATAAGGGAAGGCAGACACATTTAAAAGAAATAAATCTATCTCATTAAGCTGCCATGGCCCAGCAGTCTGAAATCTTCCACCACTTGACATTTAATGTGCACTGACAATGCCACTATTTGACTTTTATTTTATTTTTATTTCTTAAAAGATTTTATTTATTTATTTGACAGAGATCACAAGTAGGCAGAGAGGCAGGCAGAGGGAGAGGGGGCTCCTCATTGAGAGACAGCCCGATGCGGGACTTGATCCCAGGACCCTGAGATCATGACCTGAGCCGAAAGCAGAGGCTTAACCCCCTGAGCCACCTAGCTCCCCAGGCTTAACCCCCTGAGCCACCTAGCTCCCCACTATTTGGCTTTTCAATACACATGACTATGTTGGTTATCGTGACTAGGACAGTTCCATCCAGGGAAGCAGTCAGCACAAACCCACTGGTGTTTTTCTTATTTCTTGTCCATGGAAAGTGTCCAGGTGTATTAACCTCAGGGGTTGCTGTGGTTGGTTTGTTTGCTGTCACCCAGGCTTTTCCCCCTTCCCAGCTACACTCAATGTCCCTTTTGCGTTCTGATTGTTTTCCATTTTGTGCCGTCATGAGGGAGAGTGAGTCTGGCTGCCTTCCTCCCACCCTTGATGCTAAAGTGGCCACATCCTTTCCCCCCACACTGTGTCCAGCCGGAGAGGAGTAGTCAGGTGGCCATTTGGACCATGTCCCTGAGCTGGCCTCCTGAAAGAGCAGTTCAGGATGAAAGAAATCACTGCAGCGGACTCAGCCCTCTTAGATGTCCCGTGAGGTCTGTTTCTGCCACGTGCTGTTGGCTGTGGCTCCTGCGCTCCCAGCTGCTCTGGGTGGGACGCTACTTATTCAGCCTCTGGTGGATTTTAAGGTGCTTCAACCTGCTTATGATACCTGCGCTTTGCTTAAATCAATTTCTGTTGCTTACCACCAGGACGTCCTAACTGCAACCCTGCTTCATGCCACTCAAGCACAAGGGAGACAATGGTTTCAAAGAGCAAAAGTTATCCTCAAAAGAAGAACTATGGGCCCATCTTCACAGAGGCTGGCCAACTAATAACAATGTGTCCTTGGGTGGGTCTTACAATGCTTCTAAGCTTTGTTTTGGAAGCTCTGCTAAAATGGCTATAGCAGTGCTTCCTCTGTCTAGGGCTTCTATAAAATCTCACTGGGCGGAGGTGTATGGTGGAGCATTACAGGCGCTGAGCTCCCGTCAACAGCTACCTGTCATCCCGGAGAGGAAGAGCCGCCCACTTCTGTAGCCCCGGGCTCCCGAAGCCACCAACAGCGTTCAATTGTCCTGCTATTCAGTCCACGAAGCTTCATCAACTAACTGTCTCTCATGTGTCTGTCACTATTCCAGGCAGTCGTAAGACAAAGAGAGGAGACAGAGGCTTGTCTTCCAAAAGGTCAGACCCTAGCAGAGCACACAGACATGGAAGCAGATGACTGCAGTTTACTGTGATCGTGTAAGCTGAAGCTTTCTGGCACGAGCATCAGCAGGAGCGGGAAAGAAAGCATCATTTCTTTGGCTTGCAGAAGTCCGGGAGACCCCGCACTCACTCCTGGAGAAGACTAGATTTTCATCCGAGGGACAGCGGGAACGAATACTCCAGGCGGAGCAAACTGCAGAGCATGTCAAGTTCCGGGATGTCTGGAGGTTTGCTAGGGCAGAAATGGGAAGTGCTTTGAGGTACTGGCAGGAGATTGGGCTTTGAAAGACTCTTTGACACTCAACATAGCCGGTGGGTCCAGGGCTCCATGGATACGGGAGCAAGGGACCGTGAATCAATATGTGAGGGGTGAGTGTCCTAGGGGTCTGCCCACACTGCTCTCACTCCGTGTCCTTCATCCCTGTGGAAAGAGTCAGGCACCGTGACCACGTCCACAGGGAGTGTGGGTGTCCCTCCCATCACTGACCTCCAGCAGCTCACCTACTGGAGGGGGTTAGGCTCGCTCATGGAAGCTGCTCGCATCTAGGAGGAAGAGACACTTTTACACACAATTTTGCTTTCAGCAAGAATTGTTTTCATGCTGAGAATTCAATAAAACCAAATTCCACTGTAACAGCCTCAGCTAATCAGCAAACAAGCCTGAGATTAGAAGTGATTGGGATACACGGCATAGAGAAGTCAGGGGCGCCGAAGGGAAGGGAAAAGAACAAACACAACAGCATAGAGGTATGGGCACACCTGTGTCCATTTTCTGATTTTCTTTTTCTTCTACTTATCATGTGCTTTTGTTGGGTTATTTCTATTTCTCAATTTTTCCTCGTAGATTCCAAGTTATTAGGAAAGAAGGGTCCCAGACACAAGGACCCTGCTATCTTCTGCTTGGTTGTGAAAATTAAGCAATGAGGATGAATGCTGGGTTTCTTCTGGAAGGAGCTAGTCCTTGATTAAGCCATAGTCTAGTTTGGAAGTTTGTAGATTCATTAGATTCATGGATCCCTTAGTGTCTGGTCATCTTTTTCAACAATTGAGTCTCTAGGCTTAAAACTAGATCTCTCACAAAAGCTAAACATACTCTTACCGTACAATCCAGAAATCGTGCTTCTGGGTATTTACCTAAAGGAGCTGAAGACTTACATCCATGCAAACACTTGCATGTGGATGTTTATAGGAGCTTTATTCATAATTGTTCAAACTTGGAAGCAGCCCAGATGTCCTTTAATAGATGAATGAATAAATAAACTGTGGTACATCCAGAGAAAATAATTTAGAAGAAGGAAAGAAAGTAAAAGGAAGGAAGGAAGGAAGGAGAAAGGGCGTGCCTGGGTGCATTAGTCAGTTGAGTGTCTGGCTTTGGCTAAGGTCATGATCCCAGGGTCCTGGCATCAAGTCCTGCATCAGAATCCCTGCTTGTCTCTCTCTCTCTGCCCTGCTTATGCTGTCTCTGCCCCTCTGTCAAATAAATAAAATCTTTAAAAAGAACAAAAGAGAGAGAGAAAGAGAGAGAAAAAGAGAGAAAGAGAGAAAGAGAGAAAGAAAGAAAGAAAGAAAGAAAGAAAGAAAGAAAGAAAGAAAGAAAGGAAGGAAGGAAGGAAGGGAGAGAATGAGCCATTTAAGCCATAAGACATGGAGGAACTTCAATGCGTATCATCAAGTAAAAGAAGTCATTTCTGGAAAGGCTCATACTGCCTGGCTCCAATGATCTGACATTCTAGAAAAGGTAAAACTATGGAGAAATGAAAAGATCAGAGGTTGCTGGGGTGCGGTGAAGTTGGAGAGACATGAACAGGTAGAGCACAGGGTGTGTTTAGGGCAGTGAGACTACCCTGTGCGACACTACAATGATGGATACATGTCATCAAACATTTGTTCAAGACCATAGGAAGTACAACACCAAGAGTGGAGCCTTAGGTAAATTATGGACTCGGGATGATGATGGCATGTCAGTGCAGGTTTCTACTTGGTAAAAAATGTGTCATTTGGGTGAGGGATGCTGATAGTGGGGGAGGCTGTGTGTGTGGAAGGGTAGGGGTTATATGGAAAATTTCTAAGCCTTTCTCTTAATGTTGATTTAAACATTAAACTGATCTATAAACAAAAATAAAGACGTGCCTGGGTGGCTCAGGTTAAGTGTCCAACTCTTGGTTTTGGCTCAGGTCATGATCTCAGGGTTGGAAAATCGAGCCTCGTGTTGGGCTCTCTGCTTAGCATGGAGTTTGCTTCAGATTCTCTCTCCCTCTGCTCCTCCTGCTCATGTTCTCTCTAAAACAAATACATAAATCTTAAAAAAATAAAAAAAACGATAAAGTCTTTATAGATGTAACCGTCCTGTTTATTACATGGAATGGTTTGAATAAATTAATAAATACTTATGGCCCATGAATTTTGCAGCCATTTGAAAACAACACATGAATTGAAACCTAAAATAATACACTTAATTCTTAAATAACTGCGAGTACCTACTCATGGGTCATGTGTGTCTGTTGGGCACTGCTGCTACTTGCTTTCTCAAATGTTGGAATCAGATTGGACACCATCTTCATTTCCTACCATTATCCCATATGAATGGCTTTTTATATGGTGCTGGTTTTCTATCAGAACAACGATCAAAAACCCACTTTGGCAAAGATATCATGTCACCAGATATTATATACTTTTAGCTTTTGCTCCACTCTTTGTTTTAATACAGGGGTCAGTGAATTACAGCCTGTGGACCACATGCAACTCACCACTGTTTTTCTATAACCTAGGAGCTAAGAATGTTTTTTATACTATTAAATGGTTGGAAAAAATCTGAAAGAAGGATAATGTTTTGTGACACGTGAAAAGTATATGAACTTCAAATTAAGTCTTCTTACAGCATAACCACATTCACTCATTTATGTTCTGTCTGTGGTTGCTTTGGGGCAACAAGGGCAGAGTTTAAACATGGGGGGATTCTCTTTAGTTGGTGCTGTCCCTGAGCACCCTGCAAATCATGGTGAGCTCAGTTGTAACTGCGTATGTTTCGTCCATACTATGACATGTTATTGAACTTTTTGTTATGTGGTGCAGATCCTTCATGTCAGAAAAAGAAAAGGAAAGAAAAATATTACACTTTGAATATCACTCTTTTAAGGCACAGCACCATGCCAATTACTTTGTGAATGACTTAAATGGAGAATAATTATATTTATCATCAGACTTACAGCAAGAATCTGTGCATGAAGAGCTGACAAATTGTGGAACAACATCAGTAATCAAAAAAACAAAGCCATGATTTCCAATAGTTTTCCTTGGTTCTTGATGATTTGACAGATTTGAGCAATAGGACTCAGTTGTTTGAGGAGTCAACAATGAGTTTAAAATGGTGAAAAATGAACCTCCACAAAGAGTCTGTATGTGCTGATGGCTGTTGAGGAAACATTAAATGAAACTGAGAAAACAGGAAGCTCAACCTGAAGTGGAATCCCATAAGACGTTTTGCAACTGATGCTTAGTAAAATGTGTGTGGGGCGCAAGGCATCTTAGCTGGACAAATTTACAAAGCTTGAGAAAATGCAGAGTGTTGAAAGCCTATGGTCATTCATTTTATTTTTCTTTGACAGAATTTTTCTCGACAGAAAATGTTGGTCTATATCCTATGTCATTGAATGAGTAGAATCAGTGGTCATTTCTTTTGCTTCCCTAGACTTAACCATTGTCAGTTCTGTAGAATGTTACTGGAAATAAAAATTGAATATCCTGCCTTGTCTTCCACACAACAGCAGGAGTAAAGTTTTATTGTGATTTTTATGGCTGAGGGTCAAAATTGAAATTTTGGGGGAATGAGAAGTATTCTTAACCACTACTATGGAACACTGCATGGCTTTGGGAATGAGTTTTTGCTGCAGGCTTGATGGCATTTTCTAAAAGAACTCAATCTAAAATCACACAGGAAAACAGGGATTACATGCAAAACTTACATTGCTACAACATCATTTTGATGACCAGTGTTTGACTCTCAAATACATCAAGATACTGCGTACACTTGCAGGGTGGTCCAAACTTAAAGCAAGAGGCAAGCTCTCTAGTCCTACACAGTTTGCAGCAGGTGTAATTTTTAAGCTCAAACCGTTGTTCCAGAAGCATTTTTTGGACCCTATGCATGAGCAAAAGAAATCTCCATATTTCAAAATCCATTTAACTGTGCAGCTGATGAGTCGACTGACCTCCAACTAGAAGTGATTTGTCTGCACTGTAGTAAAAGGCAACATCTATCAGGAGAAAAATCGAACAGAATTCTAAAAAATGGTTTCCAAGTGATGAGTATCCTCTATTAATCTCATACGTTCATGGGTTAGTATCAGTATTTGCAGTTTCCATCTATGCAAAACAGCATTTTCTATTTTTCGTAGTTCTTTAACATTTTTTAATTTCATTTTTTAATTGAGATATAATTGACATACATTATACCAGTTTCAGGTGTACAATATAGTGATTCAATATATGGATATATTGCAAAATGATCACCACAACAAGTCTATTTAACATCCATCACCACACATAGTTACAATTTTTTCCCCTCCTGATGAAAACTTTTAAGATCCACTTTCTTAACAACTTGCAAATATACAACGCAGTGCTATTACTGTTACTATTTATAATACGGCATTATTAACTATGGGCACCGTGCTATACATTACACCCCCAGGACTTGTTTATTTTATAACTAGAAATTTGTGCCTTGTAAACACTTTCATCCATTTTGCCCTGCATCCGCCACAGTCCGCCTCTGGCAATAGCCAGTCTGCTCTCAGTGTCTATGAGTTCTGGACGTTTTTGTTTTAGTTTTTGCTTTTTTTTCCTTCCACATGTGAAATTGTATGATTTTATTTTATTTTATTTATTTATTTGAGAGAATGAGAAGCGAGAAGGTCAGAGGGAGACGCAGACTCCGCTCGGAGTGGGGATCCCGATGTGGGACTCGATCCCAGGACTCCAGGATCATGGCCTGAGCTGAAGATAGTTGCTTAACCAACTGAGCCACCCAAGTGCTCAAAATCATATGATTTTTGTCTTTCTTTGTCTGATTGATTTCACTTAGTCCAATGCTCTCAGGATCCATCCACGTTGTTATAAATGGCAGGATTTCGGTTTTTTTTAAGATCTTATTTATTTGACAGAGAGAGATCACAAGTAGGCAGAGAGGCAGGCAGAGAGAGGGGGGAGAAGCAGGCTCCCTGCTGAGCAGAGAGCCCGATGTGGGGCTCGATCCCAGGACCCTGGGATCATGACCTGAGCTGAAGGCAGACACTTAACTGACTGAGCCACTCAGGGGTCCTGGATTTCCTACCTTTTTATGGCCTAATAATATATTTATATACACCACATTTTCTTTACCTGTTCATCCTGTTGATGGATACTTAAGTTATTTATATGTCTTGGTTACTGGCATGAACATAGGATGTAGCTATCTTTTTGAGTTGGTGTTTTTATTTCCTTATGCAGGAGTGGAATTGCTGGATCATATGGTAGTCATTTTGTAAATTTTTTTTAAGGATTTTATTTATTTATTTGAAAAAGATCACAAGTAGGCAGAGAGGCAGGTAGAAAGTGAGAGGGAAGCAGGCTCCCAGCTGAGCAGAGAGCCCAATGCGGGGCTCGAACCCAGGACCCCAGGATCACGACCCGAACCCAAGGCAGAGGCTTTAACCCACTGAGCCACCCAGGCGCCCCCATTTTGTAAATTTTTTGAAAAACCTATATACTATTTGTCACAGTGACAACAACAATTTAAGAGCCCACAGACTGTGTGCAAGGGCTCCCTCTTCTCCACATTCTCACCAGTATTTGTTACTTCTTTGAAAAGAACATTTTCAAACATGAAGTACACAAAATTTCATTACAGATCAACACCAAGAGATGAACTTTTGTAACTGATTTTGACGATAGGAAACATAATTTTGAGGCCTAATTAACTGAAATATGCATTTCCAAAATACATTCCATTATGCTCAGTAGTAAACCTGTATTAGAAAAAAAAAGGTATTCAGTGATTATATTTTGAATATCATCTGTAAAAAAATTGGTAGAAATGTATTTTATTTCTTATTATGTAATACCACAAAATATCTTTGGTTTTGCCCTTTGGCAAAAATCTACTGCTTACTCTCTGGTCCTTTATAGAAATTTACCGACTCTGGTTCCAATGCATGTGGAGTATGAGAGAATGGGCCAGATATGTTCAGCATTTCATTCTCACAGTGAAAAGCGGCGTATAAGGAGATTACTCACTTGACCATGACTTAGTCACACCATGCTGGAACACTTACAGACGTTCTTACCAGAGCAGGACAACCAGGTTAGGGCAAAGCACGTGCTCTGTATCCCAAGTTGGGCAGAGGGTCAGTAGGAAGGCCAGGACCATGACCGGACAACAGAGATCAGAGACCGAAGGAGCAGAGCATGGCCACACGGAATGTGAGAACCCAGCATGGGACACATTGCTTCATGACAGGAGCTGAGCAGGACAGGATAAATCTACGGTTCATAGGGGCGGATAGCTAGGATCACAAGCTTGAGTGGGGGGCAATGGGTGGAGATTAAGGGATGGTAGAAGGGAGAAGTGGCTGAGAGAAAATGACCAGACACTTGTGTAAAGGGGGTGGGAACAACGTACGCGTCCAGCGCTGCCAAGTCAGACTCTAGTGCTGGCCTGTAGGGCCATGGCCCAGCTGGAGTTCTGAGTCTAATCACACATGCCATTTAGTTCAATAATAAGAAAGTCTCTCTCTTTCTCTCTCTCCCTGGTCCTATTTTCTGTTGGATAAGGGGAAAATTAGGGCCACATTCTAGAAAACCAATGTGTTTCTGCCATATCTCATTCTGCGAGTCCCTTCAGAATCTAGCAAGTCTATTTTCACCATATTTGTTGAGCTTGGCCCAGGCTTGGTGTCCTGAGTCACTCTCTCTCTTTTTCAAGATTTTACTTATTTATTTGAGAGAGAGAGAGAGCACCAGGGGAGGAGGGGTCAGAGAGAATCTGAAGCAGACTCTGAGCTCAGCTTAGAGCCTGACATGGGGCTCAATCCTATGACCACAAGATCACAACTTGGGCTGAAACCAAGAGTCAGATGCTCAACTGACCTTTATTTGAGACACTATAAGCCCAAGGGAGAGCTTTAGTGTCTTTCCTTGTCTTGCATGTATTTCTATCAAGGACAAAGTGTGGCATTAAGATCGGAATATTTAAGACTGTTGGTAAGTTGTGAAGTCCGAGACATCAAGAGGGAGAGAGAACATGTCTGTTTGGTGACCTCATTATCCATCCTAACCGCTGGCAGAGAACGTCTTCCACCGGCAGAAGAGTTTCCTGACTACGAAGACAACATCCATAAGGTAAGAACGATTAAAGACAGTGATGCCTTATTCGATCCAACTGCCAAACTCAAGGCAAGAATCTGTGCTCTGTCTCTCTGCTCTCGCCTTAGAGAAGGAATTCAGAGCTGTGATGACTGTGACAAAATGTATTATTACTTTATCTGAACTGAAGAAATCTTTTTCTGACAGAAAGTTTCATTTTAATGAGTCAACTGACCAAACTACCCAGGCGCGCCCTGAGGTATTCTTTTCAGGGTATGGTCTGCTGTGGAGATCAGATCCTGGGACAAGAGAAAGGGTTTTGCCACAGTCTAGTGAGGCCTTGGGAAGGTGGTCAAGTCATGAGAGTACATTAAAGGGATTAGTGCCCTTACAAAAGGGACCTGAGAAAGCTCCCTCATGCCTTCCACCTTGCAAGGACACAGAGGAAAGCTACCCTCTACTAACCAGGAGGCTCATCAGGCACAGACTCGGCCAGTGCCATGACCTTGGACTTCCAGGCTTCAGAACCGTGAGACACAAATGCCTGCTGATTCTAAAACACCCAGTCATGGTATTTTGCTACAGCATCTCAAGCAGACTAAGACATCTACTTGCCAGATTAAAGGATAGGACATGATTCCAAGATCTGGGAGTGCAGTGGGACATGGAAACTCTGAGAAGGAGACAAGCCACAGGCCAGCAAGAAGGTGCCCATCCAGAAGTCAGGATGGGCAGGGACCAGGGAGACCAAGCGAAGGATAGCTGAGAAGTAATGTTTCAAAGTGGTGATGTTGGGGTAGGAAGTGCAGGGAAAACACAGAGATGGACGCTTGGAGATGTGGCTGTTGGAGGGTGTGTCAGGCACACGCTGAATTAGTCTCAGAGTCCAACCCCAGCCGCCCAGAATTCTTGTACTTATCAAGTTCTTGCATCAGAAGAAGAACAGGCCATAAGGGCTCCAAGCATTCGTCTCTCACACCCAGAGAGATGAAGGACGGGTCAGGTGCAGCTCCTGGTCTTCTTATTGAGAAAATGGAAATGCACGGAGTTCTGCAAACAAATTCAATGAGTTCACCTTTTTTGAAACAGCCAGGAACCACTTGTCCCTACTCTTCTCCAATGGATAACTTTTCCAACTCCTACTTATTGTTTAGAAGTGGGCCACCCTTTCAGGGTGGGGCGACTAGGCAATATGTAACCAAAGCATTAAAAAAGTGCATGTCACCCTACAGATGATTTTTCAGGGTTTTTTTCTTTTTTTTTTTTAAGATTTTTATATTATTTGTTTGACAGACAGAGAGACAGCGAGAGAGGGAATACAAGCAGAGGGAGTGGGAGACGGAGAAGCAGGCTTCCTGATGAGCAGGGAGCCCGATGCAGGTCTCGATCCCAGGAGCCTGGGATCATGACCTGAGCTGAAGGCAGATGCTTAATGGCTGGGCCACCCAGGTGCCTAGTTTTCAGGTTTGTTTTTTTTTTTTAATTTTATTTATTTATTTGACAGACAGAGATCACAAGTAGGCAGAGAGGCAGGCAGAGAGAGGAAGAGAAGCAGACTCCCCGCTGAGCAGGGAGCCCAACTCAGGCTCAATCCCAGGACCCTGAGATCATGACCCAAGGCGAAGGCAGAGGCTTAACCCACCGAGCCACCCAGGCGCCTGATTTTTCAGTTTCAAAGGGAAAAAGAAACATTTATAATTGGAGAAAACCTGGCAAACAACCTTACCCAAAAGATCACATTTAACATCAACCATAATGGAACACAGGGACACCACGATTCCTGATATGTTAACTCGAGAACACAGCATCACTTACTAAATATCGATGCCGGAAAAGGTTTAACAGGAATGGAATCATGAGCACACAATTAAGCAGATCTAAATGGAGGGCACTTCTGAAAAACATCTGGCCTGAAAAAGAGCAATCACAGGAAAACAGTATCTGGGGGTAACTGATCTAGGTTCAAGGAGATGCAGATACAATGCACGAGCTTTGACGGGCCCACAGATAGAAAAAACATGAGAGAGAGTTCTGGAACAATTGACAAAATTTGAACATGGTTGGCAAGCTACGTAATGTGTGGTATCTATATGAATTTTCTTGACTTTAACCGTTTACTGTGGTCATGGAGGATATCCTTGTTCCTAAGGGAAAAAAAATGGTAAAGTATAAAGGTGTGAAATGTCCAGAGAAAGAGAGAGAGAGAGAGGGTGGCTGGGGGTCAGGAGGGAGGGAACAAATGAGGAGGAAATACAATTAATGTGGAGAAAAGTTAACAACGAATGATTCTAGACAAAGGGTATAAAAATATTTGTTCTGGGACGCCTGGGTGGCTCAGTTGGTTAAGCAGCTGCCTTCGCCTCAGGTCATGATCCCAGCGTCCTGGGATCGAGTCCCACATCGGGCTCCTTGCTGGTCTGGGAGCCTGCTTCTCCCTCAGCCTCTGCCTGCCATTCTGTCTGCCTGTGCTCGCTCTCTCTCTCTCTGGTAAATAAATTTTAGAAAAAAAAATATTTGTTCTATCCTTACAATTTTTCTATAGGTTTATCATTTTGCTAAATAAAACACTAAAAAAAGGAGAAGTTCCTGTAATTCTGCTTCCATGAGTTTATCTTAAGGGAACAATTATAAAGTTGCATAAAGATGTATGTGTAAGTTCATTTATCAGAGCCTTGCTTATAAAAACAAAACACTTTTAAATACTCTAATTTCTAGCAATAGGGAATTGGTTAAGCAAAGTATGGTCTTCTTTTTCAAAATATATGGAAGAGATATGAGGCATTCATTAAAATTATTTTAAAGGATACTGTTTTCTTGACGTGGAAAATAATAAAATATATTGCTAAGTAAAAAAAGCAATTGGCAGAAATGTGGCTATATATCTCTAAAAATACATATGTATATTATCACATTCATTCTTTTTTAATTTTTATTTTTTTAAAAAATATTTTTATTTATTTATTTGAGAGAGAGACAGTGAGAGAGCATGAGCGAGGAGAAGGTCAGAGGGAGACGCAGACTCCCTGTGGAGCTGGGAGCCTGATGTGGGACTCGATCCCGGGACTCCGGGATCATGACCTGAGCCGAAGGAATTTGTCCAACCAACTGAGCCACCCAGGCGTCCCTAATTTTTATTTTTTTTATTAACATGCAATGCAGTATTTGTTTCAGGGGTACAGGTCTATGATTTCATCAGTCTCACAGAGCTCACCATAACACATACCCTCCCCAATATCCCTAATGCCACCACCCCGCCCTCCCACTCCTTCCTTCATTCTTAAAGATATTTAAAATATTAAAAGGACATGCACAGAGATATTAGTGGCATTCTCTTTCTGGCTGAGGTTATAAGTGATTTTAAGAGGAAGTGTTTTTCTGGTTTGTTATTATTTTTAAAAAATTGAATGTATATGGATACTCAGTTTAGGAAAACATTTCTCTAAATATGGTTAAAGTCTTTTTTTCAGGTTATTTATAATATCTCTCAATTGTTGAAAGTTGCATTTTCTTTGCTATTTGGATATATTATCGTTTGGTGTCAAGTCTCCTAAGATTTTCATGAAACACTGTACATTTTACTTATTTTCCTCCCTGGCTTGGTACCTCTTCCTGGAGACTACAGAAAGCACACAGCGATGCCGTGGTTTATTGGCGCCGACACACAGGGAGATAGACACATAAAGACGTGTTCAGCACTCGACCAGCTAACACTTCTCTCCACGGGGCAGTTAGCTCTTCCCCGAGAAGGGAAGACGTGACACATCCAAGTGAAATGGTTTAAATACCAGGACAGGCCCCACTTGCTAAGAAGAATGTCCAGAATGTGGCAGATTCCTGGTGGTTGAGAAGGAATCAGAGACGGGTCGGGATCACCACCTTCATGAATACCGTCACAGCAGTGGCTCTCTCCACAGCGCGCATGCCGTGCTGAGCAGATCACAAAGCCTTCCAGAAGGGGCTCCTGGGTGGCTCAGTGGGTTAAGCCTCTGCCTTCGGCTCAGGTCGTGGTCCCAGGGTCCTGGGATCGAGTCCCGCATTGGGCTCTCTGCTCAGCGGGAGCCTGCTTCTTTCTCTCGCTCTCCCTGTCATTTCCTCTGTTTGTGCTCTCTCTCTCTGGCAAATAAATAAATAAAATCTTTTTAAAAAAAGTTAAAAAAAATTCCTCTTCCTGGATCACATACGATGTTAGGGTTGTTCATATTAAATAATTTAAAAAAGGGAGTAAGAACTCAGTACTCATTTAGCCTCATTTTGTCCTCCATGAAAACAAAGGACGGGGCACCTGGTGGCTCAGTCCACTGAGTGTGTGACTCTCGATTTTGGTTCGGGTCATGATCTCAGGGTCCTGGGATCGAGCCCCCTGTCTGGCCCTGTGCTCCGCGGGGCGTCTGTTGGAGATCCTCTGTCCCTCTGCCCCTCCTCAACTCCCCTGCACTCATGCTCTCTCTCTCTCTCAGATACATAAATATATTTTTTTAAAGGAAAACAGAGAGTAATATCAAGGAAAAGGGACTCCACACCCTACTCACCGTCCCCCCAACCTGCGTAGGGACGCCAACAGCGGAAGGGCCTTGTCGCATTTAACCCACTGAGCCACCCAGGTGCCCCGGGCCTTGTCGCATTTAAAAGGAGAAGATGCTGCCCCTTTCCAGGTCACTAATACCCATTGTGCAATAGGCCAACTAACATGATTAATGAGATTCCTTTCTTGTGGCTTAAGGGAAAAAAGATTCTGCATATTTCTTTTGGTGGAAACACCAAGCTCATATACCAAAGACCCAAATTTTAAGTAAGTTTCCCATCTACACATGGAAGTTTAAAAATGTCTCTGGGGCGCTCCCCCCTTTTTGGAAGGTCCTGGCAGCGGGCCAGGTTCACCGTGCTCCGGGCAAACTGGGAACACAGTTGCCCATGGGTGATGGTAAGAGGCTCTTCACCATCTTCAATGTGTTGTTATGACTCACTCCCCCCATAGCACATATCATTCTTAATCCTCATTGCTTTTTTCCCTGGCTTGTCCTCCAGATGCACTGTCAAGCACCCATCTCAGTGTGAGGTACACAGCAGGCGTTTAAACAAGAGTTGCTGAAGGAACGAGCCCGCCCCGCCCCAACGGTGCTCAAAAGTGGCCTTGCGCTCTGTGTGTCCTGAGCCACAAACACAGTGTTCAGAATTGAAGTACATAAGTTCTTATTTTTCCTTTTAGTTGTGGTAAAATAAACAAAACATGAAATTTACCTTTTTGGCCATTTTTACGTGTGCGGGGCAGTGGCTTTAAGCACATGTATATGGTTTGCCACCATCTTCACCATTCATCCGGACTTGTTAAATTCCTCAGCTGGAATTCTATATCATTAAACACCAAGGCCTCGTTCTCGGAGCTCCTGGAGACTCAGATGCCATGCTGGTGTTTGTCTCAATGAACTTGACGATGCTAGGAATGAGCCTGTAGCTGTTGGTGTAGTGACTGAATGCGATGCCCTCCCCCGTGGAGGGTCTACTGTTTGGGCACCATTTGTAGAATGACCCATCCTTAGTGCACCGATTATCAAAACATACAGCAAGGCCTAACTGATGGTCTTTTCTTGAATTACTCTTCCTGGCACTTAAAAGGGAACTTATTTTCTATTATTAGGGTATAGAATTTAAGATACATCAAGGTGGTATACCTTACTGATTATGTAAGAGATATTCTATATACATTATAATTATTGCTTGGTTTATTTGATTTGTTACTGACCTAGAAGGATAAATGTAACGCAGTCCACACCAAGGGAAGGACTACTGGTTCCTAGTCTATCGGTAAGAAGCTTAGAAGGTCTTCCTTTCACTCTCACAATAACTAAAAGGCTAAACAAAGTGAAAATCAAAAGTTCTTCTTGGATCTGTAAGAGAAGTGAGGTCACACAGCAAACCACTGCCCCCAAATTTGGAGAGACCCACAGGCAGCTCCAGATAATCAGAACTCACCAGAGCAGAAACCCATGAACTGGAACCTCTTTGGGGGCAAGTGCTGGGGTTGGAAAGCCTGATCTGTACTTGATGAACTGTGGAAAGCTCAGAGCAGGTAAGACCCAGTCACTGGGGAGATGCTTTTGTCAGTCTTATTTCATGGAAGTCTACCAGGTTCTCACAGGCAACACAGAGAAAAATCCCTTTGTGCCCTATTATGGCAGGAGGAGGGGAAAGGAACCACTCTGGAACATGCCAGAACTTGTTCTTTTTACAAAGTCTGCTCTCAGGGGAATCTACTTAACCAGAACTTACATAATCAGGAGGAAGGGAAATACTCAACTCTAGTCCCTTCTAGCAACCTGTTCTACCTAAGGGGGATGTGCCCTGTCCCCCAAGCTGAGAAGTCTGTGTGGATTTCACAGTCCAGAAATTTCACAGAGCAGGCTCAGGAACAGACTGAGACCCAATCACAGAATGCTTCCCCTCCCCCACACCTCACCACCATCTTCCTAGAGGACTACGCCTAGCGGTCCCACTTACCCAGTACATCTTGTCCAGCTATGAAGAAAAAATCATAAGTCATACTAAAAGGCAAAACACACAGTTTGAAGACTCAGACTCGGCTTTGGCAGGAATCATCAGACTGGGGGATTTACGGCAGCTGTGATTCCTGTGCTAAGAGCTCTAATGGATAAAGTAAAAGCATGGTAGAACAGATGGGCAGTGTAAGTCAAGGAATGGAAATCTCAAAAAGGAACCGAAGAGGAAAGCTGGAGATCAAACACCTGTAACAGCAATGAAGAATGCCTTTGATGGGCTTATTAGTAGACAGGACACGGCTGAGGAAAGACTCTGAGCTTGAGGATATGTCAATAAGAGATGTCAACCTCCAAGACTGAAAAGAGGAAAACGACTGAAAAAAACTGGAACAGAAGATCCATCTGTGGGACAACCACAAATGGCGTAACAGACGCATAATGGGATTAGGAAGAAGGAGGAAATATTTGAAAAAACAGTGATTGAGAATTTCCCCTAAACCATAGATCCAGGAAGTTCAGAGGACAATGAGTAGGAAAATACTAGAAAAACCACGACTAGGCATATACTTTTCAAATTATGGAAAATCAAATATATAGTACCCCTGATCTACTACTTTTTATGCCCTTTCTTTAGTTTTCCTTTAGAACTTCTCCCGCTAACTAGTTGTACGTTGATGGTCACAACTGGCATATCTTTACCAGACATTCTACCTTGTACTGTTGTGAGTGCCTCCTTTGAACAATCATTTCATAGTTTCCCACTATCTGAATGTCCTTTGAATGTTAGGATTGAGATCTCTGCACTGCATTTGCTTGATAGAACTTTACCTGCATTTTTGTATTATAATCCTCCTTGGTTTTGCTTTGTGATCCAATCTGAAACTGTTTCTTATAACAGGTGAGTTAAGTCCTTTTAAATGTACTAATATGAAAGTGAAGTTTATTTTTGGTTGTATCCTATTGCTGAATGTTAGCTGTTTTATGCTTTAAAATATTAGTAAGGTGGTTTTGCAGTACCTTATGAAATTAAATTCACTCTGTGATCTAGAGATAGTGCTCCTTTGTGTCTCCACAATGAGTTGACACCGAGGTACACCCCAAAACGGGCCCATGAATGCTTATCGTTATGATGCTTTCTTCGTAACTGCCAAAACTTGGAAGCAATCAAGATGTCCTAGGGTTGATGAATAGATAAATAAACTGTGGCCCACCCAGGCAACGGAATATTATTCAATTCTAAAAAGAAAGGAGCGATCAAGCCATGAGAAGACAAGGAGGAGACTTAAAGCCATATCACTAAGTGAAAGAAGCCAATCTGAAAGACTCCATTCCGTGTGATTGGAACTATAGAACATTCTAGAAAAGGCAAAGCTGTGGTGACAGTAAAAAGATCAGAGTTTGCCAGGGGTTAGAAGGGAGAGAGGCTGAGCAGAGAGGGTTTTTAGGGCAGTGGAAATACTCTGTCTGGCGCTATAATGATGGGTACAGGTACATTTGTCCAAATGCCAAGCGCGAACCCTGAGGTAAACTATGGGCTTTGAGGGATGATGTTATGTGGGTTCACCAATAGTAAGAAAGACCCAGTCTGCTCTTGCTAGCCCGTGTGAGGGCAGGGGTATCTGGGAACTCACCCAAGTTTCCTTTCCATTTTGCTGTGAACCCAAAACTGCTCTAAAAATAAAGGCGATTAAAAATATATTATTAAGGACGTGACCTGTTAGCTTTGTTTCTCTGCTTATTTTGATAATTAGGAAAGCTGGTATTTTTATTCAGAGATTCATTCCTTTTCCACCATGATATAAGTGCCTCAGAACTCTCCTTAAATCACACGTTGGCTCCCTTCTAAGAACAGTGCTCCCGTTGGCTAGTTTCCCTTTTCATTCCCATTCCTCAGCCATCGATTCTATATTTATTAATACTGTTATTCATGGTTTCGTCTTAGTACTAACACGTGTTTATGCTTTAATTACGGTATTCGCTGCAAGCAGTACTTTAAAACTCCCAGCGATTGAGGATGAAGCCATGCAATGGGTTTCCTTTAATTTCCAGGCCTCCGCCTCACTGTGACATTTCTACCAGCTGAATCTTTGTTCTGTTTTCGGGGCAGGTGACCAAAGTACCCCAGTCCGCCGTCCTAGTCCCTCTATTTATGTCTTTATCCTTGATTCAAATACAGCGGACTTTCCCCCTGTTATCTCCCTAACTTGTCCGGCTCTGAGATGCGTCTTTATTAATTTCCTCAGCAGGGTCCCAGGAGCACTGATTGCCTCAGGAGTTGTGATATGTTTATAGGGTTGTGGCTTCTGGCTGTCACCCAGGCAGACGGCCGATACGGCGCCCCTGGGTGCTCCTTGCCTCTCGGGTTTACCTGTCAACCGGAACCACCTGAAGGGCGGGCGTGGGTCCACGAAGGCCCACACTCCTGTTGCCTCCAGTGTTCCCTCTCCCCCGTCAGGTGTAGGGGAGCTGATGGATTTCAACATCCCCTCCTCTCCGCAGTCCCTCTTGAGCGGCGTGTGCCCCAAATCCGTGGGCTTTGCAGCCTTATTAGATGTAATTTGTGGTCTGTGGGTTATATCTGCCTCCTACTTTCACTGGGGGAAAAAATGAAGCCTGCACAAATGGCTTTGTTCCCCTTATAGCTTTTTTATGGTTTCTAGAAGTGGAGGAAAATGCTGACTCACAATGCTTTGTTTACACTGATGCACAGAAGCTCTTAAGTTCTAAAGATACGGCTTTCTTTTTGTTGAACTTTTATATATTTACTTCTAATTTTATTGCTTTATGGTCAAAGAACACAGGCAGGACGATATCGATTCGATTCTATTGATTGGGAATTTCTGGGCAATTTAGTGCATGGTCACTTTTTTTGGTAAACGTTCTTGTACTCGGAAAAAAATGTATTTTCTAATTGCTGGGGTGCAGTTCAGGAGATGCTCATGAGGTTAAGCTTGTTTACAGTTTTGCTTGTATTTTTCTCTGTCCTTTGTTATTTTTCTTCTGCTTCTGGCGTTTGCCGAGAGCGCTGTGTTAAACTCTTCACCATGACTGTAGATGAGACCATTTCCTCTCTTACTTTCTCAATACATGTTTTCTCGGTATAGGGTTTTGTTTTTGTTTTTTAAGATTTTATTTATTTATCTGAGAGAGAGAAAACATGACTGGGGCGTGGTGGAGGGGAGGCAGAGAGGGAGAAGCAGACTCGCCACGAGCAGGAAGTCCAACCCAGGTTCCATCCCAGGACCCCGATCACGATGTGAGCCAAAGGCAGCGGCTTCACTGACTGAGCCACCCGGGCACCCCTTGGTTACAGGTTTTGTGTAGGGTTTCCTATATACACACATTGTGAAGCTGTGTTGTTTAAGGTCCGCAAGCACACAGTGGTGCTAATTCTCCCGTTGAGCTGCTCCTTTCTTCCTGATGGGGTTCTCTTGAGCTTTCCCATTCTTTTTTCATTAAAGCTGTTTCCTCTGTTCAGCATTATATATGACTTTACCTCAACCTGTCCCTTCACTTCAAACTTTCTCTGTCATTGTGTTTTATTTTGGGTGAATCTCTTCTAAACGACATAGAGCAGGTTTTTTGTTTTGTTTTTATTTTAAATTTCAATTCCAGTTGTGTCTGTCACTGAACTTGTAAGCATACTCCTATTACTGTGATAAATGTTTGGATTTATTTATACTTCCTATTTATCATTCTTTTACTTTACTTCTTAGGTGTATTTTTCTTTTCTACTGGATTGTACTTTCTTTATTCACCTCTTTTCACTGATTTATAGTGTACTTACTCTGTTTCTATTCTTTATTATATTTTAAAATATGCACGCTGTATTTAACAGAGCTGTAATGGTCGTCTGTGTTCCTATCCTACTGAACCATATCAAAACTTGAGAATATTTAACCCTGATTTTTAACTTCCTCTCTTACATGTCTTTCCTTCAATTTTTTTTTTAAAGATTTTATTTATTTATTTGATAGATAGAGATCACAAGTAGGCTGAGAGGCAGGCAGAGAGAGAGAGGAGGAAGCAGGTTCCCTGCTGAGCAGAGAGCCCGACGTGGGGCTCGATCCCAGGACCTTAGGATCATGACTGGATCCGAAGGCAGAGGCTTTAACCCACTGAGCCACCCCGGTGCCCCTTCCTTCAATATTTTGGTTTTAACATGTTTTTAATTTCCCCAAATGTTTTACTTACTCTTGCTGTTTTAAATAGTCAGTATTTGTTTACATGGAGCCACATGCTTACCGATCATTTATTTATTTTCCCTAAAGCCCAGTGAGGGGCTTGATCTCACAACCCTAAGTTTATGAATTGAGCCAAAAAGCAAGATTCAGACTTAACTGACTGACCCAACCGGGTACCTCCTGCTTACTGATTCTTAACTCATCCATACTTGTTTTCCTCCTTCCCTTAGGTTCAGTACCTTCTTACAGATGTGCATGCTTTAGGAGTTCACTGATGAAGGATGTCTGATCTGTAGATTGCTTTAGTCTTCCTCGGAAATATCTTTATTTCCCTTCACTCTGTGCTGATAGGAGGTGCTGCGGACTTCTAGGTGGACAGTATTCTGTCTCAGCATTTATTGGTCTGTCCTACCTGCGTGTGAATGTTAGCTTTTATTCTTCATAGATGAATATGAACATCTTTCTCTTTTCAGTTTAAAAAAAAAAAAAAAATCATTCTCTCTGTGTTTGCTGTACCAGACTTTCACAGGGAAGAGGTCCGGTGAAGATTTATTTTTTATTTATTTATTTTTAAAAAGATTTTATTTATTTATTTGAGAGAGAGAGACAGAGTGAGAGAGCATGAGAGGGGAGGTCAGAGGGAGAAGCAGACTCCCCATGGAGCTGGGAGCCTGACGTGGGACTTGATCCCAGGACTCCGGGATCATGACCTGATCCGAGGGCAGTCACTTAACCAACTGAGCCACCCAAGCACCCCAAGATTTATTTTCATTTATTGGGATGCATATTAGTTATCTATTGCTGCAGAACAAACTACCCTAAAATGTAGTGGCTTGCCACCGTGCATGTGCGTTCCTTGTTGTTTCCATGGGTCGGGGATCCAGGAGTTCCTTATCTGGCTGCTCTCCTTCAGAGTCCCTCCCAACGCTGCAGTCGAGGTCAAGTCAATGTTGGTTGGGACCACAGTCATCTCTCAGCTGGGGAATAGCCTGCTTCCAGAGCCTGATGGGAGGCTGGACTGAGGGTCTCTCTTCCCTGATGGCTGGCGCCCAAGGCCACCCACAATTCCTTTTGGGTGCTCTTTCCCACCTGAGCAGGTCACGGAGAAGAGCCAGAGAGACAATGTGACAACACAGAAGTCATGGTTTTTTATAAGCTAATCTTGGAAGAGGCACCCCGTCACCTTTGCCATATTCTCTGTGTTAGAAAGAAGTCATTAGATCCAAATTGCACTCAAGGGTGAACTATGACACAGCATGTCTACACCAGGAGGCGGGTGTCCTTGGGAGTCAATGTAGAAGATAGAATGCAGGACATGGGATTTCTAAATCTGAATATTTATGTTTTTTCATCAATTTTGGAAAATATTCATCACCAATACTTTTAAAAATAATTTGATTCTTCTTTTTCTTTATTCTCTCTTTTAGGACATCCTATAGAACAAAAGTTGGAGCTTCTTCTTCTATAATCCCTTTAGCTTTCTCTACCCCCTCCCCCCATTTCTAGGCTGATTTCTGTCTGGGCTGCATTCTGGGCCATTTCTTCAATCCTATGTTCCATTTCACCTCTTCTCTTCAGCCATCTGCTACTTAACCCTTTCAGTAAATTTTCACTCATTTACCATATATTTTAACAAATTTTATTGGCTCTTTTAGTAACATTTTTATTTGTCAAGTCTTTTAAGGAGTTTTCAACTATTTTAATTCTATGGTATTTTTAAGATTATTGCTGTGTCCTCCGATGTCCCTGGGGGTCTTCTTGCTCTTGGGAATTGTTTCCTTGTGTGTTTCGTGAGCTTTGGTTGTACGTTCGTCTTTCCAGCTTGAACCAAGGGACTCCTATGGGGACCGGGCTGGGGATTTCCCTTGAGAATGATTTTGTACTTCTCTCTGCTTGGTACCCCAGTAATACCAAAGTCCCGAGGCTAATTTTGGTGTGTTAATTTCTCTGGAGGGGTATTCTTGGAACCTTGTGTTTTAGTTCAGAGGTTGCCAAATTTTATACATAGAGGGTCAGATAGTCAACATTTTGGGCTTTATGGGCCATTTGGTCTCTTGCATTACTAGCTTTGCCCTTGCAGTGGGAAAGCAGTCATAGATAGTAGTAAACAGATAAGCACAGCAGTTTTTCAATAAAATTTTATCCAATAAAACCAGTGGCCAGATGGATTTCATATGAGTGCCATAGTTTCCTGATGCTCGCTCTAGTTAGATATAAATTCGGTTTTTCAATTCTTTTAGGAGATGTTTACATTTTCTTAAATTCCGTTTTAACCAGAGCTCAGGACGAGACCAATTGGATTTCTGTATTTTTGTGGAAAGAGTGGATTTCTTATGAGTGACCTCTTCATGAAGGGTTCAGCCATTTGAAGATTTCCAGTTTTGGGGGTGCCTGGGTGGCTCAGCGGGTTAAGCCTCTGCCTTCGGCTTGGGTCATGATCTCAAGGCCCTGGGATCGAGCCCCACATCGGGCTCTCTGCTCAGCTGGGAACCTGCTTTCCCACAACCTCACCGCCTGCCTCTCGGCCTACTTGTGATTTCTCTCTCTCTCTCTCTGTCAAATAAATAAATAAAATATTTTTTTAAAAAGATTTTCCAGTTTTCAAAAAAATTTTAAATAAGATTTTATTTATTTATGATAGAGACAGAGAGAGGCAGAGAGGGAGAGGGACAAGCAGACTCTGGGCTGAGCACAGAGCCCAACTCAGGACTGGATCATGACCCGACCTGAAACTAAGTCAGTCGTTCAACTGACTGAGCTACCCAGGCGTCCCGAGGATTTTCCAGTTTTATGCAGGGGTCTCAGTCCTAGCTCCCTGCACTGAGGAACCAAATCCTTGTGGCCTAGTGCGATTGGGGCTGGCTAGTCAAACTCTATTATGCAGGGCGATTTTAGGTGTTTCATAAGCATTTGAAATGATTTCACTGAAAGAAACCAATGCTGCTTCATTTCTACTAATTTTTACTTTTCAAATTACTTATTTGTACATGTGTCACCAAAAAGCCCAATGTCTTAAAAGTACTGATATACTTCAGAGATAGGGAAAGCTCACTTTCACCAAAGGTATTCTGAATATCACTTACAAAACCTAAACCTATTTAACTTCTGATAACTTGCATCTCGAACGTACTTTGTAGCCCAGGTATTAGCATATTGGAGGCCACTGATGTACTTTTCAATGTTATTGATTACTTTAGAATAGTAAGTGTGAAAATATGAAATTGAAAATTATTTTAAAATAATATTAATAGAATGATGCTTTTATCTATTTCATTTTTTTAGGGTTTTCATAAGACTTTATTTGAAAGGGTTCTGTTGCTAAATGAAAGGTTTGAACCTATCACTTTAGAGAGAACTATAACTCTCTATCCTGCCATCTCCTTGCTGGTGAGCTGGAGGCACATGGGGTCAAAGCTGAAAACATATGGTGGCTATGGTGTCAAAAGGAAGAACTCAACAAGAAAGAAAAATGTGCTCTGTTTCTGTTTCCACCCGAAGTGGGTGGACTGCAATCCACTTCCCACACTAACCATGCTGAGTGTCAGACTCCTGTGTATACATGGGGTCAGTCCTCAAAGATACAGTCCTGACCCCTGACCTCTGAGACCAGCTGTACTTGGGTGTACAGAGGCCATATGGGCTTCCAAACAACTTGCTACAAATTTGGGTTCCCACACCTCCTTAGGTTCATTAAATCCACAGAACCACTGATAGAACTCAGGACAACACTACACTTAGGATTAGGGGTTGATTATGAAGAATGCAAAAAGAGACACATAGAGCAAACTCTGAGGGAGCCCTGGATACAGAGCTTCCATGCTCCCTCCTCATGAAGTCAGAGGGCATCACCCTCCAGGCAGGTCACTAACCAGGAAGTTCACCGAGCTTTGCTGTCCAATGATTTTACTGGTATTTAAATCACAGGTCACCTGACTGAATTCGGTCTCCAGATCCTGTCTCCTACTAGGAGGGTTGGGCAGATCAAAGTTGCAACCTTTCCTCAGGAGCCTGGTCTTCCAGGGGACCAGCTCCCATTCTGGAAGCTCTCTAGGGGAAGAAGCCCAGCCACCTTATTAACATAACAAAGAAACTACTGTGACCTGGGAAATTCCAAGGTTTTTTTTAAAGCACTTTGCTGGGCACTAGGGAAAAACATCAACTCTGTTCTTTATTATACCACAGCTCCTTTGGAGGATTTTCTTCAGATTCTCATTTTAGATTTCCTCTTCTCCTCTCTCCGAGACACCACAGGGCCCAGGGCTTATTCTCAGTTGAGAGTCGCCATCAACTTTCTCCACCTTCCGTAGGTGGCAAGTAGAAAACAAAGGGGAATTCAAGGGAAAGGAGTTTTCGGGAGGCCATTTCTCTTCATTTACCCTTCCTTTAGTTCAGGCAGAAGTATTTTCTGATGCCTGAAATAGATTGGCTCAGTTCCCAGGGTAGGAAGCCAGACAGCGTGGGGCCAGTGCAGGCATCACACAAGAGGGCCAGTGTGCCTGGACTTCTGTGTGTGCGTGCACACCCCAGGGATCTGGTAGGGGGGCTGGACTTACGGAATATTCAGCAGTTCAACATCCTGGCACCGGACAGGAGCTTAATACACACACTGAAGCATTTGTGTTGTTTTTCTTCATGTTCTTGCTTTTTTTCTAGCAGCTTCATTTCTGCAGATTGGTCTATTTTTCTCCATTTCTATCGAAACAAATTTTCCTGTCCCAATTCTTGCCTTTGTCAGATTGTATCTCCCTTCAGTGTTTCTTTCCATGATCTTTGAAAGTCCCAAATAAAAGGGCACATATTTATGTGGCGTGAATAATGCATGAATCCATTCCTTTCAATGCATGAAGCGTTGCTCCTTATAAAGTCACTCATTAATCTATATGGCAAAACCAGTGGGAGAAGGTCGACAGGGTTAAAGATAATTAGCAATTGATCAGCACCTGAGAAGCTAAATAAAAAGACACATTTCCCCCCAATGGCTTGAGTTGATAAAAACAGGAATTCTTGTTTGAGGCAAGTCACAGTGTTCCAGACTGTGAGGGAGAAGAAACTTTGCGTTCCTACGAGCATGAATCAGGGTAAATATTTATTTGGGAAAAGAGACAGGAACCATTCCCAAGTATTCAATATAATGTATTTTGTTAAAGAATATCTGTCACCGAACTCTAAAATCCTTACAAACGTTCGGTGGTAAAAATCTGAAATACTGATATTGCAACAGCAATTAAGCCCACTGTTCTTCCCCATGCATTCGGTGTTTTCAAGGAAGCTATTCGTCTCTGGGGTCTTTGCAGGTAGATTTACAAAAAGCCGGGCTCTGAGGGGAAATGGATTTGGGCGTCTGAAGGGCTCAGGGCAGGGGGTGGGGGAGCTCCGAAGCCAGAAGCAGCGCCCCCCCCACCCCGTGTCCCAGTTCGCGGCTGTCCTCCTCATGCACACGTGGACGGTGCACTGGCCTGCACGACCTCGGCGAGGAGAGCGGATGCTGACCTTTTCGGTCGAGGCACGGGGCTTCCTCTCAGGCTCCCTTCCCAGCTGGTGTTTTCTGTGCTTCCACATCCGCCACCTCCTATTTCCTTTCTCCTTCCTCCTTCCTACACCAGGCATGTTGGGGGACCCAGACTCGGCCCCTCCTCCACGGCTGCAGTAGGCTGCGGCTCCTGGCCAGAAGCCGCCGCGGGCTGGGAGGGGCCCCGTCACAGGCTCCTCCCACTCCGGGTCCAGGCCGCACGCCCCGCCCCCAAACGCCCCGCCCACAGCACGCCCCGCCCCTCCGCGCACGCTCCGCCTCCGCACGCCCCGCCCACCGCGCACGCCCCGCCCCCACACGTCCCGCCCCCCGCAAGGCGGCCCTGCGGGTCACCGCCTGGGGCTGCTGCAGCGCCAGGACTGATCCTGGCGGAGGCCCCTCGGTAAACGCTGTTTGAAGTAGACAGAATTATTACTCAAGTTTGGGTGCGCCGCAGTGTCACGTTAGTCTCGGGGCCACGGCGCAGGATTCCGGCCCCGCCCGTCGCGCGGCTGCCCCCGGTGAGTGCCCCCAGCTCCTGGAGCCTGCGCCGGGTCCCTCCGGGCACCTCTGCCTCCGGGGAGGCCTCGGGCTCGCGGGTCACCGGCAAGCCCGTCGGTCCGACGCAGGTCGAGGGGCAGAAATAAGCGGGCAGACAGGGACACGCTTGAGCTGCAGTGTCTTCGCGCCCCTCCGCGGCTCCCCGTGCCCTGCGGCGGTGGAGTAGCCTTCGGGGCTCGAACCTTTCCTGCTGACCAGAGCCCTACTGCGAATCCCTGTGGGTCCCTGAGGCCCCCGTGGAGTCTTTCTCTCGTTCCGGAGCTCTTGATGATCCTGTAGGAACCGGGCCCGACTCTCCCTGCCTGCCCAGCAGGGTCCAGAGGCTTCCCTGTGATGTCAGAACCACCTCAGTTTGGAAGGGAATCATCTTCGCTTTCTCGCTGGTTTTTCTCGTGGGGGTGGCCTGGAGGACCGGGGTAGAAAACCCGGGTTCTTGCTACATAAACAGCGTTCCTTTTGCTCTAGCCCCAATGGGATCTCTTTCTGTAGCGAGAAAAGCAGAATTCGATCAAATCGTACCCCATGTTCCTTAATGAAAGTCCCCGTCGCCCTTTGGTCCTTCCGCTGATACTGCAGATTGCGGCCTTTAATAAAAGAGGACCCTGCGAAAAACTTGTCTGGCAGTGATAGTGACACAGTGACTAATAACGAACTTGGATCTTCAGTCACAGTGAACGTGCGATGGTCAGCCGTCATCCTTAAGCCCGGCGACAGCGCTCCCATACAAGATACCAGTGCCCCTTTTCACTGAAGAGGGACTGGGGTTCCCAGAGACCACGTGGTGACCGTAGCCAGGGATTCCCTGGAGAGTGATCACCAGATTGACCCTTGGGCGCCCTTGGGTCTCAGTCAGTCTTCTTCACTCATTTGTCACCAGTAATTTTTTTTTTTTTCAGATTTATTTTTTAAAGAAAGAGCACAAGCAGGGGTAGCCTCCCGCTGAGCAGGGAACCAGACATGGGGCTTGATCCCAAGACCCTGAGGTCATGACCCAAGCGAAAGGCAGACACTCAAGCATCTGAGCCACCCAGGTGCCCCCAATTACCAGTAATTTCTTACACCTTCAAGTGAAGGACCTGGCTAGAGACTTCCTAAACAGTTAAGAAAAAAAGTCTTTATTACCCTCCGTATGTAATAATCAAGCCACGGATTGTCAGTGATCATTTTCCTCTGCTTAATATGCGCATTAATCACAAACCTATTTTTGGAGAGATCTACCTCTCATAATTTGGGGAGATTCTGTTGGGATGGTTGCTGGAAGCCCAGTGGAAGGGCTGATTAGGTGCACATGGAGTGAGGGCGGCCGAGGGGGTTACAGTCGGGACTCAAAGGTCAGGACGCCAAACCTGGATTCCGAGGCCACCGGGGCTGTGTTTAGTTTGGGTTTGGGTCTGTGTCTGAGGGGCTCTGGTGTGATGGGGTTGGTGCAGTGCGCATCTGTGAACAGTGGTCAGTGATGGTATTCGGGAGGAGAAAGGGCTTGTTGCTGTGGTGTGGGTTACCCCGCGCTAATAGGCCTGTCAGAGACAGGCTGGGGGGCAGGATTCAGCCCCCGTTTTTGAGCTTGGAGTACTGGAGATGAGGAGTCTCTAGGCACATTCTAGGTATTCTAAATACAAGTCCCTGTTAATGGGTAAGGTGGAGTGAGATGAACTAAGTTCGGGACAGGACGCCTCTCCCACGTACCATCAGTATGAGAAAGGAGAGAGAAGCGTCTCCCTCAGTCTGAGCAGAGGGGATGGGAAGGGAGAGAAACCTGCGATTCCACGGGCAAGTCGGGGCATTTTTGCCACTGCCCCATGGATTGGGCGCGGGCATTTCTGCCACTGGACCATGGATTGCTCGAATCAGCAAGACCAGTTCTCGACGCTCACCTCCAGGTGTGAAGGGGTCTCCTCAATTGTGCAGCTTCTTCCAGAGGCCTCGTGACACGAGAGGGCCAAGTGTGTACCCTGAGGTCCTTGCTCACAGCAGGATGACAACCCCGGAGGGAAAATCAGGAGGTGCGGCCTCGGGATGTCCGAACCAAGTTGTGCATTGACAGGGCTGCTAGCTCCCCTAGCAAGCCTTGCCTGGCCTCCCTCCTGAAATAAACAAATCTCAACGTGGTGAACCGATCACACCAAGCTTGGGAAGCAGTCAAAACCCTGTTAAAAACAATTGATTCCATATATCTTCTTGGGCAAAGTCAGAATTTTCTCCCTAAGAGCTATTGGTATTCTGCTCGGTGTTCCCTTTGAATTCACTGTGTTCTCTTAGACTCTGAAGTAACAGTAAGTTTCTGTCTCTCTCATGAATTCTAAAATGCACACTGGATAGCTTCTAGTAGCCCATACAATTGAAATGAACCCAACACGAGTCATTAGAGAATACCATGAAATGCTATTTTTAAGGAGTACCTCCTCTATTCTTGTTTTTCTTTCTCTTTTCTTTTTAAACTGGGCTGTGTGGCTCTGGTCTGGGAGAGCTTTGTGGTATTAGAGTCACCCTGAGGCATATCTGGATGGCTCGGTAATGTGTGTTCCTCGATTCTGGGAGGATGGTGAACTCGCGGAAGTCATGGTGGACATGTGTGGTGTCGGGTCCGCGAGAACAAGGGCAGGTGTGGGACTTGCCCACCTCGATTATCCAGGGCTGAGCACAATGCGGGGCCCATCACCTGGGTTTGTTTCAACTTTATTCCATGAGTGGGTGCATCCAGGAACGTAAGGCCAGAGTTCTGGAATGGATGCTCTTTCTAACCTGCCTGGGATTGACCCGATACTTCATAGTCTGCCCTGGGGTGGTTTTGTCGTGCTGTTGATTCCTTCTGGTATTTAAAGGTCTGAGGTCCCTTCTTTCAGGAGAGATCCCACGGCAAGGCTGGAGGCGTTTTCTGATACTTTGGAGCCCCAAAATATTCTGGTTGTCTATTACTGCATTACCAACTACCCCCACACCTAGTGACTTAAAATAACTGTTTTATTATGTCTAAAGGTTTTATGGGCCAGGAACTTAGGCCTGGCTCTGCTGGGGGATTCTTGGACTATGTGTGGACCTGACTGGGGTTCCCTTTACACCTGGTGGGAGGGCTAGCCTGGGCGTCTTTCTCCACACGTCTGGTGCCTGGTCTGGGATGGCTGGAAAGCCGGGCTCAGCGGGTGCTGTGGACAGGACACTGCATACACGTGGTCTCTGCCACTTGGTGGTCCCAGACTGAACAGGAAGGGCAAGTCGTCCGTTTGTCCAGTCTGGGCACATTTCAGTTCTGCTGTGCTGTATTTGCGAAGCAGCTCGAGAGCCCACCTGGATTCCATGGGAAGGGACATCAACCCCACTTTCCCATGGAAGAGGTGTCCCAGAATTTGTGGCCATCTTTATTTGATCACAAAGAACCTCAACTTGAAAATGTGTCACAATAGCCAGAAGGTAGAAACAACCCAAATGCTCGACTATGAATGACTGGAGAAACAAAATGTGCTCTTTGCCTGCGATGGGGCATTTTTCAGCCATAAAAAGAAAGGGACACCTTGACACCTGCTATAGCATGGATGGACCCAAGGCCATTGCACGGAGTGAAATAAGCCAGTCACGGAAGGACAAGTGTGAATCCCCTTCCCTTTGTTAAAAGGATTTTATTTATTTGAGAGAGAGAATAAGAGCAGAGGTGGGGAGAGATAGAGGAAGAGGTAGAGATAGAGAGCCCGAAGCAGGGCTCCATCCCAGGACCCTGAGATCATGACCTCTGTCCAACGCAGACACTTGACCCACTGAGCCACCCAGGCACCCAGTTAGGTAATTTGTTAGTGTCATTTAAAATGAAACTATATTGAAGACTTTCTTATGCCCAGGAAGGGTCATTCTTAAATTATTAATGCTTTTTTTTTTTGCCTTATTAAAACAAGTGAAAGTGAGTTATGAAGAAGTGTTTTTTTTGTTTGTTTTTTCTTTTGAAACTAAGAAGTACTTTAACTTACCTGTCAGCATCTATCAGAATCAACACAGGATGCCTCACGCACTGTGTCCGTGTATATGCAAATTAATTCAGTTTTCCTTGCGGATGTAACTGCTCCATGACAGAATTACAGACCTGGTAGGTTTAAGGGAAGCTATAGTAGCAGTCTGTCTTGAATGTAAATTTTTTGCTGTCTTTTTACCCCTGGTGATGCATCATTTATTGCCCTGTATCTTCTATAATGTTTGTGTTGATAATTTTGTGGTAAATCTAAGCATAGCATATATTCAGAAAAGTGTGCAGTCACATGTGTTTTCCCGAAGTGAATCCACCCCTAGAATCTGCAGTGCTTCGCGGAGCCTCCTCCCCAGCGGTAGCTTTGCTCTGGACATCTGCTGCCTCAGATGCGGTTTCCCTGCTCTCCAACTTGCTACAAATGGAATCATACAGTAGTTACTCCTTTTGTGTTGGCTTCTCTCAGATTTATGTCTGTGAAGTTCTCCCCTGTGCAGTGGGGTTGTACATCATTTTATTTTCATTGAAATGTACCACAATTTATTTCTCCATTCTGCTAGTGGGCATTTGGGTTATTTCCAGGTGTTTTGGATAATATGAAAAGTGCTGCTATCAACATCCTTATACAAATCTTTTGGTACAGATGTGCCGATCGATTGCATTTGTATGGAGAGGTTGAATGATTGTGTCGCAGGAGACGCAGACGTACGACTTACTTGTACCTACCAAACAGGGTGCTGACATCGGTCACAGCTGTGTATGTTACCATTGTGTAAGAGTTGCTCTGCGCTCCATGCCCTGCAAACTGGGAATTGTTAGCAGGTTCTGATAGCGGGTGTTCCTGTTGTGCTCTCTGCAAGTTAGAGAACCACTTTCGTGTCATGCCTGTTCAAGTCATTTGTCCACTTTTTCCTAATGGGTTATCTGCCTCTTCTTACTGATTCATAGGGATTTTTTAAAATATCTGCTGGTTATGAGTACTCCATTGGATAGATTTACTGCAAATATATTCTCCCATCCACTGGGCACTATCTGAATGGTGTCTTTTGAGGAATGGGAATTATTAATTTTAATATATAGTAGTATAAAGTAATTTTTAATTTTTTTTCTTTTTGCATAAGACTGTGTGTGTGTATGTCTTACTGAATATATTTCCCTACCCCAAGGACAAGAAGAGTATTTTCTGTTTTTTTCTTAAACTTCATTGTCTTATCTTTTAGTTTGAGATCTGCAATCTTATGATATGCGATGGCTGATTTGTTCTTGGACGGAATTGGCATGGGAATCAGTGAACTCTGATTAAGGAGACTGCTCTCCATTGCAGGGGGTGGGCCTCATCCAATCAGTCGAAGGAGGGATGAACCAAAATGACCAGCCTTCTTGAGCAAGAAAAATGGGGATTTTCTTTTCTTTTCTTTTCTTTTTCTTTTTAAATTTAAATTCCATTAGCCAACATATAATATATAACTAGTTTTACGTGTAGTGTTCAATGACTTATCAGTTGCATATAACACCCAGTGCTCATCACATCATGTGCCAAGAGGCGATTTTCCAGCAGATTGCCGTCAGACTTCATCCAGATCGTTGGCTGTCCTGGATCTTGAACCACAGTGGCTCTGCAGATTTTGGACTTAACAGCCTCCATAGTCACATGAGCCAATTCCTAATAATAAACATCTTTCTGTATATACACACATTTATCCTGTTTCTCCAGAGAACACAGGCTAACACATGGTACAAGATTGGAGGTCAAGATACATTTTTCAGTGCCCTGGAGCTCCCGAGTTTAACTCCAGAGCTCCCTGGGAACCCAGTTTAGTATTATTTGTCTACAACTCCTACAGTTTAGTATTATTTGTCTACAACTCCTACATAAAGTATTCTGTCGATGTACCCTTTACTGCTGTTTCTAGCTGCCCATTTTCCCTTAGAGTCAGTTTGAGTCTCTGTAGTGTGGGAATGAGCCTTCTGGAGAGACAGGCCTGTTGCTGGACTGCCATTGATATCTGAGTGGGGACGCTCTCCCATGAAGCCCAGTCAGGCAGTGTCAAGGGTAGGAGCCACGAAGAAGGGTCATATGAGAGGAGAGAGGTGAGCTGTGGGGAAGACGGTGGAGGAGAATCTGGAACGTCTGCCCTGGGCTCAGTGGGAGAATGGTGGCCTGGCTGATGGGAGCTGGGAGCCATGTTAGCTCAGTGCTGGGTAAGGCTGTCGCCACCGTGACTCAGCCACACCCTTTGACTCTACGTCTCCCATATAACCCCAACTCTGTCTTACCTGGTTTTCCTTGTTCGCCAGGATGCTGGTTTCTGAGACATAAGTCATGTTCAGATGGTGGCAAGCTGGAAAAGTGATGGGGAGGAGCTGTTCAGAGTCCCTTGGACCTTTGATTAGTAATTATTTGGAGCCCTGCCCTTTGGGACCTGCAGGCACCCCCAGGAAAACTGTCCTATCAGGTGTTGCATTTTTATTATCCTTTATCTCACACCTGAGCTACCCCGTTGAGTCTGCGATTTGTTACATAAATTGTATGGGCCCTTTTGGATTTATTGACTGTAAGGCTGGAGACTAGTATTTGCGTGGTGTGCACGATTGCAGTTTCAGATCCGTAATAGGTATTGGAATTCTGGAGCGTGTTTCTTTCAGATTTAATTCAGCCAAGGAGTATTGGTTAGTATAAACAAGGCTCTGATGAAACTTCCCATCGAGGACGAGTTATGAAGTATACTCTTGAATAAGATATCACAATTCATATAGGCGCTTGCTTGATTTCTGGGAAGGCAAGGTCTCTGCAGGATTCAAATGTTAGTCAAGTGTCCTATTTATAAATCCTCCTTCCCTTCTCCTCTTTTTTTGCCTAAGTGATCGTGTGGAACATGATGAGGAAGATTTTAAAATTTCATTGTTTAAGACTAGGTTTTATATATGGTGTGCATACAGCTGGACTTAGGAAAGGCACATTTATTTTTGGTTACATGCAGAAGACAATATATATTTCTTAACTGAATGATCAGAAATCACAAATACTACTTTTTTAAAGATTTTTTATTTATTTGACAGAGAGATACACAGCGAGAGAGGGAACACAAGCAGGGGTAGTGGGAGAGGCTGAAGCAGGCTTCCTGCAGAGCAGGGATCCCGGTGCGGGGCTCGATCCCAGGACCCTGGGATCATGACCTGAGCCCAAGGCAGATGCTTAATGACTGAGCCACCCAGCCACCCCCACAAATATTACTTTTAAAATAAAATCTCTTGTTTAAACCCTGCATTGTTCCCTGAGTGTTAAGCCCTGGAAAAAAATGATCCCTTTTGTGAATATCTAGTTATTCATGCTGTGTTCTATCACGATTATAATCAATACACAATTTTTAGGACAATTAAACTGCTCATCCTCATGAAAATTTATCCAGTTGTTACTATAGCTACCAAAGTGCAAGAAACAAAGCAAAGCAAAACAAACAGAAAAATCTTTCTCTATTGTGAAGACAAAAAATTGTCATCATTGGAAAATCCTTGAAGCATTGAAATTCTATGTAAAAGAATCCATAGTTATTACTATAGGAGTCCTTCTCCTCTGACCTCTTGTCCTCAGAAGGACTACCAGATCGTTTTTTTTTTTTTTCCAGGATGTGCTGCTTCTGCATTCCGTGGTGGGGGATGTTCAAAAAGGGCAGCCAGAATCTTGTGCTGAGGAAGCCCTCTGCTTCCGGACGCTGCGGCCTGGTACCCGGACTCCAGGGAGTAAGGGATTCAAGAGTATCATTTGTTGGTAGATGGGAAGTGTGAACACACAGGGATATTCTGTACAGTGGCATGTTAAGTTGGCTCCTAGGAATTGAATATTTATGTTGGTGTCCCTTACTGTGGCATCCTGTTTTATGCAAGAGGAAGGGTCTGAGCAGAAAATAGGGCATAGCTGAGGTTAGGTACCAGCGGTGGAGGCCATGGTCAGGGCCAGAGCAGATCGGGACTGACTCGGGTCAGGAGCAGCCTGTTGGAAGACATGCGATATGCAGAAAGATGTTAGTTGGGTTACAGACTAAGATTTGGGTATGCAGGCTTGCCAGGAACACAAAGTAAGGGAATCTAGACGGTGTGCAGTGGGGGGTATTAGTGAAGGTTCTCCAGAGACACAGAGCTAGTAGGATGCACACACACACACATACACGGAAGGAGGTTTATTGTAAGGAATTGGCTGACAATGGTAACAGGCACAGTGGGCCGGCAGGCAGGAGACCCATGTATGCTGGTGTCCCAGTATGAATCCAAGCTCCATCTGTTGGATAATCCTCTCTTACTCTGGGGGAGGGGTGGGTCTTTTCTTCTGTTTAGGCCTTCAACGGATTAGTTGAGGCCCACCGCGTTATGGAGAGCGCTCTGATTTCCTCAGTGCCCATCAATTTAAATGCCGATCTCATCTAAAGACACCTTCACAGAAGCACCCAGAATAATGGTTGATGAACTATAAGGGTTCCATGGCTCAGTGAAACTGATATATAAAATGATCCATCATGTAAGTCTGGATAATAATACAGTTTTGAAAGGGGGAGCCCTTTTCCCACAAAACAGAGCAAAGTGAGTGTGCGGATGAGAACTTTCCCTGATCCAGATCCTGTTTATGGTGCTAGGAATATTGCACTGTTGCCCTCCAGGGGGCACGAGTATCCCACCCCCTTCTTTGTTGAAGTGGGGGAGTTGATGGGCTGCTGCGTGGGCCTTTGCCGTGTCAACTGCTGGGGAAAAAAACACCAAGGGAAGTGGAGAGCTTTTATGAACAATATTGAGAATGCAAATATATACCCTGGGAAGTCCAGTCTGATTACCATCTCGACCTAGAAAAGCTAAGCTGTTTGCATATCGCTGGCTCTGTGTGTCCGTGTGCAGGCTCTCCGTCTCTCCGCGCGTGAGTCCTCTGTGAACAGGACACCCCCAGCACGGCGGCCGAGAGAGAACAAAGAGGCAGGGCCCTGCCTGTGTGTGCCTCTTGGGCTGATCCAAAGGCACAGCTGCTGAGGCCATCAAAGGGAACCAGGGATGCGGGCGGGAAGGAGATCAGAAGCTGGCACTTAGCGGCTTCCTTTTATTTTCGCCTGCTTACCAAGGCTGCGGCCCCCTGCAGATGCATCCATTTCAGCCTCAGCAGAGGCCGCTTCCAGAAGGGCCTCTGTGTGCATAGGACAGAAGCGAGCAGAAATGGGCTTGAAGACACTGATAGGCATATCCAGATGTCTTTCTGTAATCCTTTAGATTTCTGGCTATGAACAATGTCCTGTTTGTGGGAGAAGACATAGAAGAAACAAAATCATAAAGGAAATAAATCAAAGTGACCCAACACGAAACAATCAATTAATCGATTTAATCAATCAATTAATAGCGAGTATTTGGGTATGCCAGGTACTATGTTCCAAAAATCTGTTAGGATGGGGCACCTGGTGTAGTATTTCTGGAACGTGAGTGGCTTTGCAGTCTCTGCGTTCTCTTCTCACATAGATTTTTCTTGTCACATCTCCCTCCCTTCCTTTCATAAATTTTTCTTGTGGACTTCTTGTTGCCACACACTGTCTTAGACATATGGAGTAAGGTGATGTCTCAGTCTCTTTGAGCTGTTGTAATAAAAAGACCACAGACTGGGCGGCTTCTGAGTAACAAAGCCTTATTTCTCACAGTGCTTGAGGTCTGGCAGTCCAAGTTCGCGGTGCTGCAGATCTGGGGTCTGGTGAGAGAGTGCTTCCTCATACGTGGCCGTCTTCCCACGGAAGCCTCACATCGTTAAAGGAGGAGCTAGTGCTTGGTGGGGGGTGTCCTGTTACAAGGGACTAATCCCAGGCCTGATATACGCATCCTTATGACCTCATCATCTCCCAGAGGACACACCTCCTAACACCATCCCATTGGGAATTAGGATTTCAACATACACATTTTAGGGGAGACACACACATTCATTCTATAGTAAGTGGTGAACAAATCAGATGAAAATCCCTGTGCTCACGGACCTTAAGATCCAGTGAACGTGTCTCGTACGTGCCCCATGCGTTTCCGATTATGTGATGATTCGTGTGCTCCATGGAATGCTCTTCTTTCTCATTATTCGCCGTGAAATCCTCTCCTTCCTTAACATCCGGCTCAAATTCTACTTCCTTCCTCCAATCACCTTGACTCCTTCAGCTAGAATTCAGGGTCACCTGTGGATCGGGCATGTGGTCTACAGTGAGCCCTCGTGATGGTTTCCTTGAATGTTTAAACCTCTCATTCTTCACCTCCGTGCTGACACTCATCATGGTTATTTATGTTAGTGACCCCTCTCTTCCATGAAACTTAAAACTTTTTGCAGATAATGTCTAGGACTTATCCGTCTTTGTCTTCCTCACATGGCCAAGCACAGGGCCATGTGTGTAACTAATGATTAATAAATGTTTTTTGAGGAAAATAAGTGGAGGAGGGAGCTGGCATGATTAATGTTGTTTCATGTGGGCATACATCAGGCACTAACCAGCTGACAGAAGAAACAAAGTACTGTCCCTAAGACAAATGGGTGGGGGTCCCTCCCACTGAGTCCTGGGGACAGGTCGGTGGTGGTGTTCTGGGGTTCTTCATGGTAATGGCATTTCCGGCATAAAGGGTGAACTGTGAAATGTGATTACCCCCAAGTGCCTTTTCCAAAGGGTTCTTGTCCAGCTCGTCTTCCTTAGACCCTCAGATGGTGTATGAGTTTGTTCTGGCCGCTGTAACAAATTACAAAATTCTGGCTTAAAATAACACAGGTTTATTTTTTTACTGTTCTGGAGGCCTGAACTCCAAAATGGGTTTCAGTGGGCTCAAATCAACATACTGGCAGGGCTGTGTTCCTTCTGGAGGTTCTAGAGGAGAATCTGCCCCTTGCCTTCTCCAGATTCTAGAGGCAGCCCCATTCCTTGGCTCATGGCCTCACATGGCTCCAACCTCTGTTTCTTTTGTCACATTTCCTTCTCTGACTGGACCCTCCTGCATCCCTCTGATGATGGATATTGGGCCACCCCAGATAATCCATGTTATCTCCCCATCTCAAGGTCCTAAACTTAATCCTGTCTGCAGAGTCCCTTCTGCCATATAAAGAACTATATTCATGAGTCCTGGGGTTTAGGACATGGATGCCCTGGGGAGGATTATAATTCTGTCTATCATAGATGTTAGTATCTTCACTTCTATGGTTTCCAGGTCTCCAAATGGGGCTGGAGTTGACAGATGGAAGCAGTGTCTTGCTTGGTGTTATACATGAGTTAGAGCATGAGGCCTCTGGGTATTCTGATTTAGAACAGAAGGTGCTCATGACCTAGTGCTCT
Organism: Mustela nivalis; assembly: GCF_964662115.1. Taxonomy (NCBI): domain Eukaryota; kingdom Metazoa; phylum Chordata; class Mammalia; order Carnivora; family Mustelidae; genus Mustela; species Mustela nivalis. The sequence continues at coordinate 35,969,879 of NC_139039.1, forward strand.
TCCTTCCTGATTGAGCATTCTGCCATGACAGCCCCTGACTTGCAGAACTACTTCTTGAGTATTCTACCCTGTTTTCCATACTTCTGTTCCCACAGCCTAGAACAATAGGGAAATAGAATGGGACCCTGAAAATCAGTTGGGATGGCTTTGAGGGTAGAGGTGGAGAAGAGTTGGGGAGAGAAGTGAGGGATGGTGAATAATTCATAGTTACACTATTTTAATTTTTGTCAAGATGATGGAATATCTTATTAGGCTAGTTTGCCCCCAAAATATTTAAAAAAATTATTTTGCTCCTGGGAATTTTGTTTTGTCTTAATATTATCATATTTTGATCCTATACTTGTGGGGTTTTCCCCCCAGAAATGTAAAGTATATTATTTGGAAAAGCAATAAGAGATTATCCATAGGGAGGTGTGTTTAAACAACAATATTTTGAAGATCATACTGCAGTGGACTGAGTGTATCTCCCCAAAATTCATGTGTTGAAATTCTAACCCCCTGGTGATGATGTTAGCAGCTGGGGCTTTGGGAGGTGATTAGGTCATGAGAGTGAAACCTCATGAGTGGGATTAGTGCCCTGAGAGAAGAGATCCCACAGAGCTCCCTCCTCTTGCCCCACGTGAGGACACACGTGAAGTCAGCTATCCACAAGCCAGGAAGCTGCCTCTTATCAGATACCCGATCTGCCGATACCTTGACGAAGGACTTCCCAGCATCCAGATCTGTGAGTCACAGATTAATGTCTGTTGTTTAATCCACCCCCTACGATGTTTCTGTTATTGCAGCTGCGCTAAGCCCATACTGAAATCAGTACCATGATGGCAACCTTTTGTGTTTCTTTTGCTTTCCTTGTATAGTTCTTTCCGGATTAGAACTTGCAACAGTATCTGCCTTGTATGACTGCAGAGTCACCCCCACTGGGAAGTGATGCTACTGCTTTCATTTTGAACAATTAAAAAGTAAAATATTGAACTGGTCCATATGATTTAGTCTTGCTTAGTGGCTGACTGACTTTTGTCTGCGTCATAAGACAAATTGATCATGGTCCTCTTGCTCGTTACCCCAATAACTGAAGTTTCTCTTTTGTAATACTAGCCATTAGTAATTGATTTGTGAGCATTTCCTCTGAGAAACTATTGATACCACAAGAAATATTACACAAATGTTACATGAGAAAGTTTGACAGTTGTTCCACTGACATTCTCATGGAGCTAATTAGAAAGTTGGCAGGGAATTAACTGAGAGGAGAAATATTGTCCATGAATTACCCTGACAACACAAATAGCAGTCTATTTCAGGTTTATTTTACAGAAAATAAAAAAGAAGCACATGTTTGTTCCTCCTTACATTGTAGTCTGGGATAGGCTTGTAAGTCTAGGATAAGAAAAGAAAAATGAAAATGTCATAACTGTAGTTATATGCTAAGTGTCCAAAAGAAAATTTTGATTTCATTACTGTTTGGAAGTGAAACTCATTATGCTCAGTAGATATTTAATATCTGTGAATTAAACAATAATTTGTAGTATTAAAGTCAATCCAGGTTATTTATTTATTTATTTCTTATTAACATATAATGTATTATTTGTTTCAGCGGTACATGTCTGTGATTCAGTCTTATACAACTCACAGCACTCACGATAGCACATACACTTCCCAATATCCATCACCCAGCCACGCTAGCCATCTCCACCACCCGCCAACAACCCTCATGGGGGTTGCTTCCTACTATTAAGAGTCTCTTATGATTTAGTCCCTCTCTGGTTTTGTCTTGTTTCATTTTCCCCTCCTTTCCCCTATGAGCCTCTGTATTGTTTCTCAGATTCCTCTTATCAGTGAGATCATATCATTGTCTTTCTCTGATTGACTTATTTTGCTTAACATAATATCCTCTAGTTCCATCCATGTCATTGCAAATGGCAAGATTTGTTTTTTTTTTTCTTTTTAAAAAATATTTTATTTACTTATTTGTCAGAGAGAAGGAGAGAGAGAGAGAGAGCACACAAGCAGGCAGAGAGGCAGGCAGAGGCGGAGAGAGAAGCAGGCTCTCTGCCAAGCAAGGAACCCATGCGGGACTCGATCCCAGGACTCTGGGATCATGACCTGAGCAGAAGGCAGTGGCTTAACCCACTGAGCCACACAGGCATCCCAAGATTTGTGGTTTTTTGATGGCTGCATAATATTCCACTGTATGTCTACTCTGTGTGTGTGTGTGTGTGTGTATCTCACATCTTCTTTATTCATTCATCTGTTGATACACATCTAGGTTCTTTCCATAGTTTGGCTATTATGGACATTGCTGCTGTAAACATATAGGTGCTCGTGCCCCTTTGGATGCCTACATTTGTATCTTTAGGAAAAATACCCAGTAGTGTGATTGCTGGGTCATAGGGTAGCTCTATTTTCAACTTTTTGAGGAACATCCATGCTGTTTTTCAGAGTGGCTACACCAGTTTGCATTCCCATCAACAGTGTAGGAGGGTTCCCCTTTCTCTGCATCTTCGGCAAGACCTGTTGTTTCCTGACTTGTTAATTTTAGCCATTCTGACTGGTACTGGTGTGAGATGGTATCTCACTGTGGTTTTAATTTGTATTTCCCCAATGCTATTTGATGGGGAGCACTTTTTCGTGTGTCTGTTGGCCATTTAGATGTCTTTGCAGAAATGTCTGTTCATGTCTTCTGCCCATTTTGTGATTAGATTATTTGTTCTTTGAGAGTTGAGTTTGATAAGTTCTTTATAGATTTTGGATACTGACCCTTTATCTGATATGTCATTTGTGAATATTTTCTCCCATTCTGTTGATGATCTTTTGGTTTTGTTGACTGTTTCCTTTGCTATGCAAAAACTTTTGATCTTGATAAAGTCCCAATAGTTCATTTCTGCCCTTGCTTCCCTTGACTTTGGTGATGTTTCTAGGAGGAAGTTGCTGCAGCTGAGGTTGAAGAGGTTGCTCTCTGTGTTCTCCTCAAGGATTCTGAAGGATTCCTGACTCACATTGAGGTCTTTCATCCATTTGGAGTCTGTTTTTGTATGTGGTGTAAGGAAATGGTCCAGTTTCATTCTTCTGCATGTGTCTGTCCAATTTTCCCATCACCATTTGTTGAAGAGACTGTCTTTTTTCCATTGGACATTCTTTCCTGCTTTGTCGAAGATTAGTTGACCATAGAGTTGACGGTCCATTTCTGGGCTCTCTATCCTGTTCCACTGATCTGTATGTCAGTTTTTGTGCCAGTGCCATACTGTCTTGATGATTACAGCATTGTAATAGAGCTTGAAGTCTGATGAATTGTGATGCCACCAACCTTGGTTTTCTTTTTCAGCATTCCTCTGGCTATTCAGGGTCTTTCTAGTTACATATAAATTTTAGGATTATTTGTTCCATTTCTTTGAAAAACCTGATGGTATTTTAGTAGGGATTGCATTAAATGTGTAGATTGCTCTAGGTAGCATAGAAATTTTTACAATATTTGTTCTTCCAATCTGTGAGCATGGGCCATTTTTCCATTTCTTTGTGTCTTCCTCAATTTCTTTCATGAGTACTTTATAGTTTCCTGAGTACAGATTCTTTGCCTCTTTGGTTAGGTTTATTCCTAGGTATCTTATATTTTTGGGTGCAGTTGTAAATAGGATCAACACTTTAATTTCTCTTTCTTCTGTCTTTTGGTGTATAGAAATGCAATTGATTTTGTGCATTTATTTTTACTTTTATTTTTTTAAAGATTTAAAAAATTTATTTGACAGATCACAAGTAGGAAGAGAGGCAGGCAGATAGAGAGAGGAGGAAGCCTGCTGAGTAGAGAACCCAGTGCGGGACTCAATCCCAGGACCCCAAGATCACCAGGACCCTGAGTCGAAGGCAGAGGCTCAACGCACTGAGCCACCCAGGCGCCCTGCATTGATTTTTATATCCTGACACTTTACTGAATTCCTGTATGAGTTCTAGCAGTTTTGCAGTGGAGTCTTTTGGGTTTTCCACAGAGAGTATCGTATCATCTGAAAAGCATGGAGTTTGACTTCTTCTTTGCTGATTTGGATGTCTCTTATTTCTTTTTGTTGTCTGACTGCCGAGGCTAGGACTTCTAGTACTGTATTGAATAGCAGTGGTGATAGTGGACATCCCTGCCGTGTTCCTGACCTTAGAGGAAAAGCTCTCAGTTTTTCCTCATTGAGAATGATACTCGCTGTGGGTTTTTTATAAATGGCTTTTATAATATTGAGGTACGTACCCTCTATTCCTACACTTTGAAGAGTTTTGATGAGGAAAGGATGCTGTACGTTGTCAAATGCTTTTTCAGTATCTATTGAGAGTATCATATGGTTCTTGTTCTTTCTTTTAGTAATGTATTGTATAACATTGATTGATTTGTAGATGTTGAACCAACCTTGCAGCCCAGGAATAAATCCCTCTTGCTCATGGTGAATAATCCTTTTAATGTACTGTTGGACCCTATTGGCTAGTATTTTGGTGAGAATTTTTGAATCCATGTTCATCAAGGATGTTGGCCTATAATTCTCCTTTTTTGGGCATCTTTGTCTGGTTTTGGGATCAAGGTAATGTTGGCCTCATAAAATGAGTTTGGAAGTTTTTCTTCCATTTCATTTTTTGGAACAGTTTCAGGAGAATAGGTATTAATTCTTCTTTAAATGTTTGGCAGAATTCCCGTGGGGAGCCATCTGGCCCTGGGCTCTTCTTGTTTTTTGGGAGATTTTAAATGACGGCTTCAATCTCCTTACTGGTTATGGGTCTGTTCAGGTTTTCTGTTTCTCACTGGTTCAGTTTTGTTAGTTTGTACATCTCTAGGAATGCATCCATTTCTTCCAGATTGTCAAATTTGATGGTGTATAGTTGCCCATGCTATGTTCTTTTTAAAAAAAAATTTAAATTTTTTATTTGTTTTCAGCATAACAGTATTCATTATTTTTTCACCACACCCAGTGCTCCATGCAATCTGTGCCCTCTTTAATACCCACCACCTGGTACCCCAACCTCCCACCCCCCCCACCACTTCAAACCCCTCAGATTGTTTTTCAGAGTCCATAGTCTCTCATGATTCACCTCCCCTTCCAATTTCCCCCAACTCCCTTCTCCTCTCTAACTCCCCATGTCCTCCATGCTATTTGTTACGCTCCACAAATAAGTGAAACCATATGATAATTGACTCTCTCTGCTTGACTTATTTCATTCAGCATAATCTTTTCCAGTCCCGTCCATGTTGCTACAAAAGTTGGGTATTCATCCTTTCTGATGGAGACATAATACTCCATAGTGTATATAGACCACATCTTCCTTATCCATTCGTCTGTTGAAGGGCATCTTGGTTCTTTCCACAGTTTGGTGACCGTGGCCATTGCTGCTATAAACATTGGGGTACAGATGGCCTTTCTTTTTCACTACATCTATATCTTGGGGGTAAATACCCCAGTAGTGCAATTGCAGGGTCATAGGGAAGCTCTGTTTTTAATTTCTTGAGGAATCTCCACACTGTTCTCTAAAGAGGCTGCACCAATTTGCATTCCCACCAACAGTGGAAGAGGGTTCCCCTTTCTCCACATCCCCTCCAACAGATGTTGTTTCCTGTCTTGCTAATTTTGGCCATTCTAACTGGTGTAAGGTGATATCTCAATGTGGTTTTAATTTGAATCTACCTGAGGGTTAGTGATGATGAACATTTTTTCATGTGTCTGATAGCCATTTGTATGTCTTCATTGGAGAAGTGTCTGTTCATATCTTCTGCCCATTGTTTGATATGATTGTCTGTTTTGTGTGTGTTGAGTTTGAGGAGTTCTTTATAAATCCTGGATATCAACCTTTTGTCTGTACTGTCATTTGCAAATATCTTCTCCCATTCCGTGGGTTTGCCTCTTTGTTTTGTTGACTGTTTCCTTTGCTGTGCAGAAGCTTTTGATTTTGATGAAGTCCCAAAAGTTTATTTTCGCTTTTGTTTCCTTTGCCTTTGGAGACATATCTTGAAAGAAGTTGCTGTGGCTGATATCGAAGAGATTATTGCCTATGTTCTCCTCTAGGATTCTGATGGATTCCTGTCTCACGTTGAGGTCTTTTATCCATTTTGAGTTTATCTTTGTGTACAGTGTAAGAGAATGGTCGAGTTTCATTCTTCTACATATAGCTGTCCAGTTTTCCCAGCACTATTTATTGAAGAGACTGTCTTTTTTCCACTGTATATTTCTTCCTGTTTTGTCAAAGATTAATTGACCATAAAGTTAAGGGTCCATATCTGGGCTCTCTACTCTGTTCCACTGGTCTATGTGTCTGTTTTTATGCCAGTACCATGCTGTCCTGGTGATCACAGCTTTGTAATAAAGCTTGAAATCAGGTAACGTGATGCCGCCAGTTTTATTTTTGTTTTTCAACATTTCCTTAGCAATTTTGGGTCTCGTCTGATTCCATACAAATTTCCATGATACGTTCTTATAATTGTTTGTATTTCTTTGGTGTTGGTTGTGATCTCTCCTCTTTCATTCATGATTTTATTAATTTGTGTCTTTTTGCTTTTCTTTTGGATAAGTCTGTCCAGGGGATTATCAATGTTATTAATTCTTTAAAAGAGCCAGGTCCTAGTTTTGTTGATCTGTTCTACTGTTCTTTTGGTTTCTATTTAATTGATTTCTGTTCTGATCTTTATTATTCCTCTGCTCCTGCTGGCTTTAGGGTTTATTTGCTTTTCTTTCTCCAGCTCCTTTAGGTGTAGGGTTAGGTTGTATATTTGAGACCTTTTTTGTTTCTTGAGAAAGGCTTGTATTATTATAGACTTTTCTTTCAGGACTGCCTTTGTTGCATCCCAAAGATTTTGAACAATTGAAATTCCATTTTCATATTATTACTAGATGATGGGGTATTGACCTATTTCATTGACCTATTTTTATTGACTTTGAGCAGGATTCTCTGTGCCTCCTGGATTTTGATGCCCTTTTCCTTCCCCAAATTAGGGAAGTTCTTTTTCTATTTGCTTCAATATATCTTCTGCTCCTCTGTCTTTTCCTTCTTATTCTGGGATCCCAATTATTCTAATACTGTTTCATCTTGTCATATCACCTATCTCTAGAATTCTGTCCTCATGGTCCACTAATTGTTTGTGTCTCTTTTTCTCAGCTCCTTTATTGTCCATCATTCAGTCTTCTCTCTATCACTAATTCTCTCTGCCTCATTTATACTGGCAGTAAGAGCCTCCATTTTTGATTGCACCTCATTAATAGCTTTTTTGATTTCAACTTGGTTAGGTTTTAGTTCTTTTATTCCTCCAGAAAGGGATTTTATTTCTCCAGAAAGGGATTCTCTAGTATCTTCAATGCTTTCTTCAAGCCTAGCTAGCATCTTTACAATTGTCATTCTGAACTCTAGTTCCCACTTCTTACTAATGTCCATATTGATGAGGTCCCTGGCAGTCAATACTGCCTCTGGTTCTTTTTTTTGAGGTCAGTTTTTCTGCCTTGTCATTTTGTCCATGGAAGGATAGAGGAATGGGAGAACAAAATGCTAAAAGTGTAACAATGACCCCAGAAAAATATACACTAACCAAATCAGAAGAGACTGGAAACTGGGGTGGGGGATGAAGAAAGGAAAAAAAAATATGATTAGGCTGGTGAATAGAACAGAGCCACACACTTGATTTTGAGTGTAATTTGATCTGTTAGAAGAAATTGCCTCACAAAACTTTAAAGAAAGATAAACATGTATATATATATATATGTATATGTATATGTATATACATACATATACACATGCAAATATAGGGGTAAACATGATGAAGGGATGGAATATGATTATAAAGATGAAAATTTAAAAAAAAGATTTTACAAAATGTATTGATAAGAAGTTGTTTGAAAAAAGAAAAAAAAAAGAATGTGATCAGACTGAGAGTAGAACAAAGCCATACACTAGATTTAGGGTATATTTTGTTATGTTAGAAGAAACTGCATCCCAAAATATTAAAGAAAGAAAAACTTTTATGTGTACAGAAAATAAGGTTAAATACAATGAAGGGATAAAAGTGTTAAAATAGAAGAGAGGAAAAATAAAAGAAAATAGAATAAGAAAAAAAGAAAATTAAAAAAAAATTAACTTTGAAAGACCAAAGGATCATGGGGAAAAAAGCCATGAATTCTGTGCATTGCTTCCCCCAGCTCTGGGGTTCTGCAGTTCTCATAAACTTGGTCTTGGCTGGATGGTCTTGTTGATCTTTTTGGGGAGGGGCCTGTTGTTGTGATTCTCAAGTGTCTTTGCCGGAGGCGGAGTTGCACCGCCCTTGCCAGGGGCCAGGGCAAATTATCCGCTTGGGTTGTATCTTGGAGCTTTTGTTTCCTGAGCACTTTCTGCACCTGCTTTGGAGGGGAAGGAAGATGGTGGCCGTCTGGTCTCTGGCCAGAGGAGCCAAAAGCTCGGTCTCTGGCCACAGGAGCCAAAAGCCCCACTCCTCAGTGCGCCCTCGGGGATGAGCCGCCAGTCCATCCCATTTCCCTGGTCTCCAGCCGCGCTCAGAGCTCCCCTGACCTGTGACTGAGCTTCTCTGTCTCTGCTGCGGGCCCTGTTTGGAGTCCCGCGCTGCTCTTCCTAGAGGAGGGTCTCTCCGGATCTCCCCCTTGTGGGATCCGTGCCTGAAGAGCAGTGACCCGACTGTGTCTGGGATCATGGTTTAAGGTAACCCCTGGCTCAGTCTCTGCTGCCAGCTTCCCTGCTCCAATACCTGTGAGCTCTGTTGCACTCAGACACCCCTGGTCTTTCTGTCACCCCGTGGGTCCTGAGACCATACTGTCCCCACGAGGGCCCCATCCCCCGCTTAGCCTCTGGAGCAGACTTCTAGATGCTGTGATTTTGTGCTCCACTGCTCCGCTGCTTGCCGGGAGCGGGCCGCTCCACCCACGTTCTATCTTCCCAAATGTCGCTTAGGATTCACGTCTCCACACATCCTACCTTCCAGAATGTGGTCAATTTTCTGTTCCTAGAGTCGCTGCTCTTCTTCTCTTCCATCTTCTGTGGGGTTTGTAGGTGTTCGGAACGGTTTGATGACTGTCTAGCTCAACTCCTGGGACCTGAGGAAATTTAGGTTTCCTCCTCTTCTGCCATCTTGCTCTTCCTCCCTGGTTATTTACTTTAAATAGATAATATATATTATAAAGCAGAGGTACTATCCTAACGGAGACTTAGAGACACAGGCAATATTTTTGGAAATCATCAGAGATTATTTTTCAACTCTGTGTTTTCTTTAACCTTGAGAAATACCTCATATTAAGGAACATATTTTTTCTTTGGTGGAGTATATAGCCATGTTGTCTAAAATAATTCCTTCTGTCTTCTCTACAAATGGAAAACAAGTGTAAAAATGTTGGCTTTTAATTTGTTTCTGACCTCTAGAAAACAATGACTTTTAGCCTCTCAGTCGAGTGGACTGGATTTTATTATTGGTGTCGTCTTCTATTTAAGATGGGTGAGGACAGGAATGCCTGTGTGGCTCAGTCGGTGAAGCATTTGCCTTCGGCTCAGGTCAGATGCCCAGGGTCTTGGGATTGAGCCTCCCATGGGGCTCCCTGCCCAGTGGGAAGCCTGCTTTTCCTTCTCACTTTGCCTGCTGCCCTCCCTGCTTGTGCTATTTGTCTGTCTGTCTGTCTGTCTCTCTCTGGTAAATAAATAAATAAAATCTTAAAAAAAAAATAGGATACCTGGTTGGCTTAGTCGGTTAAGCATCTGCCTTCAGCTCAGGTGATGGTCCTGGGATTCTGGGATCGAGTCTCCAATCGGGCTCCCTGCTCAGCGGCGCTCCTGTCTCTCCCATTCTCCCTGCTCATGCTCTCTGTCACTATCTCTGTCTCTCTCAAATAAACATATAAAATAAAATAAATAAATAGAATAAATAATAATAAAGTAAAATGGTTGAGGATCCAGATGGTTGCTTGTAGCTTTGAGTTTCTGTTCATGAACTGTGGTTGGGTTTTGCAGAGCAGCCTGCTAAGACAGCAGGTTCCTGAAGCCCTTTTCAGATATGGCTCTAGCAGGGGCACCCCCTTCATAATGGCAGCACCAGGGGAAAGAGACACCACCTGACCTCATCAGCCAGTGGTCCCAGGACTATTCTCCAAATGGCTGCCTCTCCTCACTGGGGGCGACTGTCTCCTCACCAGCACTTGTTTCTGTGCTCACCTCCTTCTGGGCTTCTCTTCCTGGCAGGCTGACAGTCCTTTCCGGAGACCCCCAGCTTCAACGTTGATGGGCACCAGGCTTTGTGTCCTGGAGCATTAACTGAACCTAACATCTCCTCAGTCCTCTGGTGAATAGTCCACAACCCTGGTTTTCATTTTGCTATCTCCCAGTTGTTGTGGGAGGAGTAAAAAGCTTATTTAGTGCGTGGTATGCCTGGATTAGAGGAGAAACTACAAGTATGGAACCAAAAGATACTTGATGAAGATCAAATCCATGTCTTCAGCTGATGAGGAAGCTGCCAGGACACCGGGGACCACACTGAGTGGCTTATATACCTCGGTTCATCGAGTGTACACAGCAGCTTTATGAGGCTAGCTTCGGTATCCGCTTGTTACGGCTGGAGAAATCAAGGCTTACGGAGACTAGGTAGCTCGCTCAGCTCCTAGGCGGTGGAGTTGGGATTCTAACACCAGTCCTTCCTACCCACACCCATGCTCTTGATGGTAACAGCCACTGCCTACCTGCTCGTTTGTGTTCCAGCCATTATTCCGAACGCCTTACCTGTAGTAACTTGCTGCTTTCCTCCAGCAAAGCCGTGAGTTCGATACTGTTATCATATCCTGTCCCCATTTCAAGCTTGAGAAGGTGTGGCAAATGAGTGCTAAAGAGAAGTGAGCTACGGAGCCCTGAGAGGACATGGACGAGCCTTAAATGTGTATTCCTCAGTGAAGGAAGCCGGTCTGAGAAGGCTCCATGCTGCATGATTTCAACTCGGACCTGCCGTGACATGTTCATAAAGCTGTGGAGACAGTAGGAAGAGCCGTGGTTGCCGGGAACTGAGAGGAGCGACAGGAGGACGAAGAGGTGGGTCGCAGAGGGATTTCAGGGCATGGAAGGTGCTCTGTGGTACAGACACTATAGGGATGGGCGCACCTCAGGACCCACTTGTCCAAACCTGTGGAATGTACGGGAGTGACCTTCGAGGGGAGGGTCTGTAATGATGTGTCAGTGTGGGTTCATCAGTTCTAAAAAGGAACCATCTGGTGGGGGTGCAGATAGTGGGGAGGGGGGTGCATTGTGTGTGTGGGGGGTGGGGGCTTATGGGATGTCTCTGTATCTTTGCCTCAGTTTTTCTGTGAACCTGAAAATGCTTTAAAATATAAAATCTTGGGACACCTGGCTGGCTCAGTCAGTAGAGCATGCGATTCTTATCTCAGGGTCCGAAGTTTGAGCCCCACATTGGTTGTAGAGATTATTAAAAAGCAACAACAACAACAAAAAAACCTCTTACAAAAATCTATGGAAAAGGAAAGAAGAAAAGAAAACGAGTCCCAGAGAGGTTAGGTCATTGCTGAGTCCCCACAGCCAGCAAGTGGCAGAGGCAGGGTGGCCCAGAACCTACACTTGTAATCCCTGTGCTGTGTGGTTCCTCAGAACCCACCATGAGCTTAGCCCTTCCCTGAAGGCATTACCTGTAGTAACTCGTAAGTCTCCTGTGCTGTTTCTGTTGGGGAGACTCGCTAGCTTCCTCTGTTTGGGCTGCTGTGAGAGGTTCCCGCAGGCCAGCTGACTTCAACAACAGACATTTCCTCTCCGAGATCTGGAGGCTGCAAGGCTTAGCAAGCATTCAGGATGGGTTCTGGTGGGGGACCTGGTCCTGGTGTGAGTATGGCTGGGTGCTCACGCGCTGGGGAGAGACGAGGCAGGCCGGGCCACTCCTGCATTCTCTTAGAAGGGCAGTAATCCTGTCAGCAAGGTTCCCTCCCAGAGGCCCCGCCTCCACATATTCTGTTGGGAATGAAGATTTCCACCTGTGAATTTTGGAGGGATGTGAGCATCTAGTCCATAACACAAACTCACCAGAGCCTCTGGCTGGTGTTTGGGTCTTGGGATCGCCCACCTGGTTTGCCCTGGACTGAGGAAGCTCCCAGGGCGGGGGACTTAAATACTACAACCAGAAGGTCCAAGGCAAATTGGGACAGGTTGGTCCTGCACACCTCGCCGTGCTTACTTTCATTTGTCAGATGACGCTCCTCTTTGCCCTGTGGGTGACTGCTCATTTCTGCATCTGTGTGGTAGTGTGATTCCACCTGCCCAGAATGTTCTTTGTCTCTCGTGCTTTGCCAGCTCTTCAGTGCTAACGCAGGGCCCCTTCCCACCGTTGGCATGACTGTGCCAACCATGCTGGGTACCTTGTGGGACCTCAGGCTTTAGTGGGCTCACCAGGAACCCAAGGACCACATGTGATACGGATTCTTGGCCACATTTATATCCTAGTCTTCTACAATGGGATGCTGGGATGCCATGGAAATAAGTCTCCAGAAGTAAGTGTTCCTCTTCCTGGCCCTTCCAACATTATTGAACATGGTGCCGATGGTGGTTGGCTCCCGGTCTGTGAGGAGAGGGTCAGGTGGCATTGTTAATGTGACACATTGAGGCTGCCCCTTTACTTAGCTCCCCACGCTGCCCTGTCGTGGTGGTAACACATGGGCCTCTGGCATTAGCTCGGTGGAAGATGACAATCATTGTCCATGTAGCTTGTCCCTTCCTCCCACGGCTGTGTACGTGTGCCGATAGAGGCCCAGTGCCCGGGCAGGTGGCACCTACTGTGATACAGTCAATCTTCCTACAAGTGTTAGAAACTTAGGGGGGAAGGACGTTTGCCTGCTTTCTACTGTTGCGATTGGTGGAATGCATTGTGAAAAATTCATACAAAGGAATCTGATAAAGACGAGGAAAATTAATACCACTCTAGATGTGGTAAGGGACACATGCCAATGACAGACAACAGGTGTTGTGGAGGATTTCTGGAAATAGGGGTAGACAAACCCATGACTGGGCTTCCCCACAGAGGGGCAGAGGGTGTTCTTTGTGTGTGGTTGTTTGTTTTTGTTGTTATTTATTTATTTATTTAGTGCAGTTATTCGTTTGAGTCAATTTCATTGACATATTGGGACCGTAGAGATGTGTGGTGTTGGTGCTCTGCCCTGACCTCCATGGGCAGACTTCTTTTTCCTCTGTAAGTGTGTGTGCATGTGCAGGGGTGTGTATGTGTGTGTGTGTGTATGCGTGTGCATGTGTATGTCATTGAGCAGGCCTTTTTCTTAGCAGTGGCACCTGGACCCACAGGCTTTTACAGTTGGCACAGCCTGTATATATGCAGAGGGCTCAAAGGGCCCTTGGGCCGGTGGCTGAGCCTGCAAATCCAGCCTCCTTGCCTTGGCTTGGGACGTTGTGCAATGCTGTGCTCCCATGGATCAGGGTCGCGCCTCCTTGGTGGGCCTTGCTTAGGTCTTGCTGTCTCTGCTTCCTTCCTCTGCTTTTCCTGCCCTCTTGCCTGTCATTGGTTTCTCCTCAAGATCTGCTTCTGGGAAACCCAAACTAAGACACAACTGAAGTGACTGAATAAATTGTGGGTCTCTCCCCCAAGAGTTAATGCAACCATCAGAAGTGATGGCTTGGAAGTTTAGTTATGGACTCACGAAGGTTTGGTGGAAAACACAGTTGACCATTCAGTGTCTGTGTCTCCCTAAAGTCCCTGTGTTGAAGCCCTACCCCCGATATGATGTGGTGGGGGGCTGTGGGAGGAAACTGGGTCAGGTCGTGAGGGCGGAGCCCCAGTGAATGGGACGAGAGCTCAGAAATGCCCCTTGCCTCCTCTGCCAGAGGAGGATACAGTGAGGAGGATGTGGCTGTGTGGGATTTGGGAAGCGGGCTGTCCACACGCACTGAATCTGCTGACATCTTGATCTTGGCTGTCCCGCCTTCAGAGATGTGGAGAGTCAATGTGTGTTGTTTAAGCCACCCAGCCTGTGGTATTTTGTTACGGCAGCGCAGTCTGCCTAAAACAGTTGGATATACCTCAAAATGTGTGATAAGAATTATGTTCAGGATAAAGGGTAATTTTCATGTTCTTCCATTAGCTTGCTGGTACCCCCTAATTTTTCTATACTAAAAATAACAGAGGCTCCTGGGTGGCTCAGTTGCTTAAGTATCGGCCTTCAGCTCAGGTCATGGTCCCAGAGTCCTGGGATTGAGTCCCAAGTCAAGCTCCTTGCTTAACAGGAGCCTACTTCTCCCTCCATCTTCCCCCCTACTCCTACTTATGCTCTCTCTCAAATAAATAAATAAAACCTAAAATTATAGTAAAAAATAACAACAAACATTGATCAAATGCTTACTGGTGCAGACATCTGTGATAAGTTATTTTATATACATTGCTTAATCCTTACAACACCTGGGGAAATAGACATGGTTATGAATTGTATGTTAGGTTTGGCAGCTAACACACAGAGAATTCAAGGAACCAACCTGAGGTGACACAGCTGGTGCGTATGTGAGCTGAAATTTATTCTGGTTGGACCTTGGAGCTCATCTTCAGAATCACTCCCATCTACTGTCTTCCAAGTGATCCTGCCTTACCATGCTGTTAAGTTCTAAAAGTTGAAAGTTAAAAAAACTTCTCCCAAATACTCATGTTTGGAACAGTATAATTACACACATCAATGGATGAATGGATCAACAGAGTATGGCATAGGCAAAGAGAAGTAAGTCAAGCAGAGGAAGTCAATTATCGTATGGTTTTACTTACTTGTGGAGCATAAGGAATAACACAGAGGACATTAGGAGAAGGAAAGGAAAAGTGAATTGGGAGAAATTGGAGGGGGGGACAAATCATGAAAGACTGTGGACTCTGAGAAACAAACTTGAGGGTTTTGGAGGGGAGGGTTTTGGGAGGATGGGTGAGCCTGGTGGTGGGCATTAAGGAGGGCACGGATTGCATGGAGCACTGGGTGTGGTGCCTAAACAATGAATCTTGGGACAATGCATGAAAAACTAATGATATATTTTATGGTGACTGACATAACACAATAAAAAAATATGGCATAGGCATACAGTCGAATATTATTCAGCCTTAAAAAGGAAGGACCTTCTGACATGCTACTACATACAATGTGCATGAACCTTGAAGACACTCAGTAAAGTGAAATAAGCCTGTCACAAGAGGACATGATTGTCTGATCCCACTGACAAGGGATCGCTGGAGTAGACAAATTCACAGGGACAGAGAGTACGGTGGTGGCGGCTGGGGCCCGGGGGAGGGTGAGTCGGAATTGGTCTTAAAGGGTGTAAAGTTTCAGTGTTGGCAAGATGAAAAAACTCACAGAGGTGGGTGGTGTGAAAAACTGTGTGAATGTACTTCCCATCACTGAACTATACACCATAAAATGGTTCAGGTGGTACATTTTATGTTTTGTAGTGATGCGGTTTTTTTTTTTATTTTTAATTTAATTTTTTATTTTTTATAAACATTTATTTTTATCCCCAGGGGTACAGGTCTGTGAATCGCCAGGTTTAAACACTTCACAGCACTCACCAAAGCACATACCCTCCCCAATGTCCATAACCCTACCCTCCTTCTCCCAACCCCCCTCCCCCCAGCAACCCTCAGTTTGTTTTGTGAGATTAAGAGTCACTTATGGTTTGTCTCCCTCCCAATTCAATCTTGTTTCATTGATTCTTCTTCTACCCACTTAAGCCCTCATGTTGCATCACTACTTCCTCATATCAGGGAGATCATATGATAGTTGTCTTTCTCTGCTTGACTTATTTCGCTAAGCATGATACGCTCTAGTTCCATCCATGTTGTCACAAATGGCAAGATTTCATTTCTTTTGATGGCTGCATAGTATTCCATTGTGTATATATACCACATCTTCTTGATCCATTCATCTGTTGATGGACATCTAGGTTCTTTCCATAGTTTGGTTATTGTGGACATTGCTGCTATAAACATTCGGGTGCACGTGCCCCTTCGGATCACTATGTTTGTATCTTTAGGGTAAATACCCAGTAGTGCAATTGCTGGGTCATAGGGCAGTTCTATTTTCAACATTTTGAGGAACCTCCATGCTGTTTTCCAGAGTGGTTGCACCAGCTTGCATTCTCACCAACAGTGTAGGAGGGTTCCCCTTTCTCAGCATCCTCGCCAGCATCTGTCATTTCCTGACTTGTTGATTTTAGCCATTCTGACTGGTGTGAGGTGATATCTCATTGTGGTTTTGATTTGTATTTCCCTGATGCTGAGTGATATGGAGCACTTTTTCATGTGTCTGTTGGCCATCTGGATGTCTTCTTTGCAGAAATGTCTGTTCATGTCCTCTGCCCATTTCTTGATTGAATTATTTGTTCTTTGGGTGTTGAGTTTGCTAAGTTATTTATAGATTTTGGACACTAGTCCTTTATCTGATATGTCGTTTGCAAATATCTTCTCCCATTCTGTCAGTTGTCTTTTGATTTTGTTAACGGTTTCCTTTGCTGTGCAAAAGCTTTTGATCTTGATGAAATCCCAAGAGTTCATTTTTGCCCTTGCTTCCATTGCCTTTTGAGTTGTTCCTAGGAAGATGTTGCTGCGGCTGAGGTCGAAGAGGTTGCTGCCTGTGTTCTCCTCAAGGATTTTGATGGATTCCTTTCGCACATTGAGATCCTTCATCCATTTTGAGTCTATTTTCGTGTGTGGTGTAAGGAAATGGTCCAATTTTATTTTTCTGCATGTGGCTGTCCAAAAATTTTCCCAACACCATTTATTGAGGAGGCTGTCTTTTTTCCACTGGACATTCTTTCCTGCTTTGTCGAAGATTAGTAGACCATAGAGTTGAGGGTCTATTTCTGGGCTCTCTATTCTGTTCCATTGATCTATGTGTCTGTTTTTATGCCAGTACCATGCTGTCTTGATGATGACAGCTTTGTAATAGAGCTTGAAGTCCAGAATTGTGATGCCACCAACGTTGGCTTTCTTTTTCAATATCCCTTTGGCTATTCGAGGTCTTTTCTGGTTCCATATAAATTTTAAAATTATTTTTTCCATTTCTTTGAAAAACATGGATGGTACTTTGATAGGAATTGCATTAAATGTGTAGACTGCTTTAGGTAGCATAGACATTTTCACAATATTTAATCTTTCAATCCAGGAGCATGGAACATTTTTCCATTTCTTTGTGTCTTCCTAAATTTCTTTCATGAGTACTTTATAATTTTCTGAGTATAGATTCTGTGCCTCTTTGGTTAGGTTTATTCCTAGGTATCTTATGGTTTTGGGTGCAATTGTAAATGGGATGGACTCCTTAATTTCTCTTTCTTCTGTCTTGTTGTTGGTGTAGAGAAATGCAACTGATTTCTGTGCATTGATTTTATATCCTGACACTTTACTGAATTCCTGTACAAGCTCTAGCAGTTTTGGAGTGGAGTGTTTTGGGTTTTCCACATATAGTATCATATCATCTGCGAAGAGTGATGATTTGATTTCTTCTTTGCCGATTTGGATGCCTTTAATTTCCTTTTGTTGTCTGATTGCTGAGGCTAGGACTTCTAGTACTATGTTGAATAGCAGTGGTGATAATGGACATCCCTGCTGTGTTCCTGACCTTAGCGGAAAAGCTTTCAGTTTTTCTCCATTGAGAATGATATTTGCGGTGGGTTTCTCATAGATGGCTTTGATGATATTGAGGTATGTGCCCTCTATCCCTACTCTTTGAAGAGTTTTGATCAGGAAGGGATGCTGTACTTTGTCAAATGCTTTTTCAGCATCTATTGAGAGTATCATATGGTTCTTGTTCTTTCTTTTATTGATGTGTTGTATCACATTGACTGATTTGCGGATGTTGAACCAACCTTGCAGCCCTGGAATAAATCCCACTTGGTCGTGGTGAATAATCCTTTTAATGTAATGTTGAATCCTATTGGCTAGTATTTTGGTGAGAATTTTCGCATCTGTGTTCATCAAGGATATTGGTCTATAGCTCTCTTTTTTGATGGGATCCTTGTCTGGTTTTGGGATCAAGGTGATGCTGGCCTCATGAAATGAGTTTGGATTTTCCTTCCATTTCTATTTTTTGGAACAGTTTCAGGAGAATAGGAAGTAGTTCTTCTTTAAATGTTTGGTAGAATTCCCCCGGGAAGCCGTCTGGCCCTGGGCTTTTGTTTGTTTGGAGATTTTTAATGACTGTTTCAATCTCCTTACTGGTTATGGTTCTGTTCAGGCTTTCTATTTCTTCCTGGTTCAGTTGTGTTAATTTATATGTTTCTAGGAATGCATCCATTTCTTCCAGATTGTCAAATTTGTTGGCGTAGAGGTGCTCATAGTATGTTCTTATAATAGTTTGTATTTCTTTGGTGTTAGTTGTGATCTCTCCTCTTTCATTCATGATTTTATTTATTTGGGTCCTTTCTCTTTTCTTTTTGATAAGTTTGGCCAGGGGGTTATCAATTTTATTAATTCTTTCAAAGAACCAGCTCCTAGTTTCGTTGATTTGCTCTATTGTTTTTTTGGTTTCTATTTCATTGATTTCTGCTCTGATCTTTATGATTTCTCTTCTCCTGCTTGGCTTAGGGTTTCTTTCTTGTTCTTTCTCCAGCTCCTTTAGGTGTAGCGTTAGGTTGTGTACCTGAGACCTTTCTTGTTTCTTGAGAAAGGCTTGTACCGCTATATATTTTCCTCTCAGGACTGCCTTTGTTGTGTCCCACAGATTTTGAACCGTTGTATTTTCATTATCATTTGTTTCCATGATTTTTTTCAATTCTTCTTTAATTTCCTGGTTGATCCATTCATTCTTTAGAAGGCTGCTGTTTAGTCTCCATGTATTTATGTTCTTTCCAAACTTCCTCTTGTGGTTGAGTTCTACCTTCAGAGCATTGTGGTCTGAAAATATGCAGGGAATGATCCCAATCTTTTGATACCGGTTGAGTTCTGATTTAGGACCGAGGATGTGATCTATTCTGGAGAATGTTCCATGTGCACTAGAGAAGAATGTGTATTCTGTTGCTTTGGGATGAAATGTTCTGAATATATCTGTGATGTCCATCTGGTCCAGTGTGTCGTTTAAGACCTTTATTTTCTTGTTGATCTTTTGCTTGGATGATCTGTCCATTTCAGTGAGGGGAGTGTTAAAGTCCCCTACTATTATTGTATTATTGTTGATGTGTTTCTTTGATTTTGTTATTAATTGGTTTATATAGTTGGCTGCTTCCACGTTGGGGGCATAGATATTTAAAATTGTTAGGTCTTCTTGTTGAACAGACCCTTTGAGTATGATACAGTGTCCTTCCTCATCTCTTATTATAGTCTTTGGCTTAAAATCTAATTGATCTGATATAAGGATTGCCACTCCTGCTTTCTTCTGATGTCCATTAGCATGGTAAATTCTTTTCCACCCCCTCACTTTAAATCTGGAGGTGTCTTCGGGCTTAAAATGAGTTTCTTGGAGGCAACATATAGATGGGTTTTGTTTTTTTATCCATTCTGATATCCTGTGTCTTTTCACTGGGGCATTTAGCCCATTAACATTCAGGGTAACTATTGAGAGATATGAATTTAGTGCTATTGTATTGCCTATAAGGTGACTGTTACTGTATATTGTCTCTGTTCCTTACTGATCTACCACTTGTAGGTTCTCTCTTTGCTTAGAGGACCCCCTTTCAATATTTCCTGTAGAGCTGGTTTGGTGTTTGCAAATTCTTTCAGTTTTTGTTTGTCCTGGAAGCTTTTTATCTCTCCTTCTATTTTCAATGATAGCCTAGCTGGATATAGTATTCTTGGCTGCATGTTTTTCTCATTTAGTTCTTTGAAAATGTCATGCCAGCTCTTTCTGGCCTGCCAGGTCTCTGTGGATAAGTCAGCTGCCAATCTAATATTTTTTACCATTGTAGGTCACAGACTTCTTTTCCCAGGCTGCTTTCAGGATTTTCTCTTTGTCACTAAGACTTGAAAATTTTACTATTAGGTGACGGGGTGTGGGCCTATTCTTATTGATTTTGAGGGGTGTTCTCTGAACCTTCTGAAATTTGATGCTCGTTCCCTTTGCCATATTGGGGAAATCTCCCCAATAATTCTCTCCAGTATACCTTCTGCTCCCCTCTCTCTTTCTTCTTCTTCTGGAATCCCAATTATTCTAATGTTGTTTCGTCTTATGGTGTCACTTATGTCTTGAATTCTCCCCTCGTGGTCCAGTAGCTGTTTGTCCCTCTTTTGCTCAGCTTCTTTATTCTCTGTCATTTGGTCTTCTATATCACTAATTCTTTCTTCTGCCTCATTTATCCTAGCAGTGAGAGCCTCCATGTTTGATTGCACCTCACTAATAGCTTTTTTGATTTCAACTTGGTTAGATTTTAGTTCTTTTATTTCTCCAGAAAGGGCTTTTATATCTCCCGAGAGGGTTTCTCTAATATCTTCCATGCCTTTTTTGAGCCCGGCTAGAACCTTGAGAATTGTCATTCTGAACTCTAGATCTGACATATTAACAATGTCTGTATTGATTAGGTCCCTAGCCTTCAGTACCGCCTCTTGTTCTTTTTTTTTTGTGGTGAATTTTTCCGCCTTGTCATTTTGTCCAGATAAGAGTATATGAAGGAGCAAGTAAAATACTAAAAGGATGGCAACAACCCCAGGAAAGTATGCTTTAACCAAATCAGAAAAGATCCCAAATCGTGAGGGGGGAGAAAGGGGATAAAAAGAGGTTCAAAAAGAAAGAAAGAAAAAAAAAGAAAAGAATTTAAAAAAGGAAACGAATAAAGAAAAATATAAAAAAGAAAATATATATATTAGATAAACTAGTTAAAAAACGTTAAAAAAGAAAAGGGTAAAAAAAATTTTAGCAGAAGAAGAGAAAAAAAATGAAAAAGAAAAAAATTAAATTAACTGCAAGACTAAAAAAATCACAGGGAAAAAGCCATGAGTTCCGTGCTTGGCTTTCTCCTCCTCTGGAATTCCGCTGCTCTCCTTGGTATTGAAACCGCACTCCTTGGTAGGTGAACTGGTCTCGGCTGGATTTCTTGTTGATCTTCTGGGGGAGGGGCCTGTTGTAGTGATTCTCAAGTGTCTTTGCCCCAGGCGGAATTGCACCGCCCTTACCCGGGGCCGGGGTGAGTAATCCGCTCGGGTTCGCTTTCAGGAGCTTTTGTTCCCTGAGCGCTTTCCGTCGATTTCCGGAGGACGGGAATACAAATGGCGGCCTCCTGGTCTCTGGCCCGGAGGAGCCGAGAGCCCGGGGCCCTACTCCTCAGTGCGCCCTCAGAGAACAGCGCCCAGTGACTCCCGTCTGCCTGACCTCCGGCCGCGCTCCGAGCTCACCGAGCCTGCGACCGGTTCAAGGTAACACGAGCTGCGAGCTCACTGTTGGCTCTGTCTCTGCAGCCGGCTTTCCCGTTCCAATTCCCGCAAGCTCTGCGACACTCAGACACCCCCGATCCTTCTGTGACCCTGCGGGACCTGAGGCCATGCTGACCCCGCGTGGGCTTCGCCCCGGTTTAGCCTCTGGAGCGATGTCCCTCAGCGGAACAGACTTTTCAAAGTCCCGATTTTGTGCGCCGTTGCTTCGCCGCTTGCCGGGAGCCGGCCCCTCCCCCCGGGGTCTATCTTCCCGTCGCTTTGGATTCACTTCTCCGCCGGTCCTACCTTTCAGAAAGTGGTTGTTTTTCTCTTTCCAGAATTGCTGTTCTTCTTCTCTTGGATCTGCCGATGGATTTGCAGGTGTTTGCAATCTTTAGATAAGCTATCTAGCTGATCTCAGGCCAGCTGAAGCAGTCTCAGCCGGCTACTTCTCCGCCATCTTGACTCCTCCCGGTGATGTGGTTTTTACCACAGTAAATGCACAGTTCCTAGACATAAGGACTCTGGAGCACGTTGGCCCCTGAGAAGCTTTGTGATAACTTTGTTTCTTCAGGGAAGATCTTGGCACCACACACCTCCCAGTGACTTTACTCCCTCCCGTTGGGGCTGTCATTTCCAGGCACTTTTGTACATTGCCCTCTTTGTAGGTGACCGCTGGGGGGTTCACCCCAAGGGTGTCTTGTTGCTGTTTTCTGCATGGTGCTGGGACCTTGAGCCCATCAGCGTGCTTCTGGAATAATTTGATCTGTCCGTGAGACAGGGCCATGGGTTGCCGAGAGAAGTTGTGTAGACACTATTCTGGGTGTGTCCATGAGGCTGTCTCACTCAGGATGAGATTAGTATTTGAACAGGTGGATGCAGTAAAGCAGATCGCCCAGTGCAGGGTGGCTGGGCCTTGTACAGTCCACTGAGGACTTGGATGGAACAAGGAGGCAGAGGAAGGGAGAGTTCATGCTTTGTGCCTGGCTGTCAGTGGGGGTCTCGGTCTTCTCTGTCCTAGGCCTGCGACTTACACCATTGGTTCTCCTGGTTCTCGGGGCTTCAGATGTGGACTGGAGCTATGCCTCCGCCAGCCCCAGGCCTCCAGCTTGCAGTCACTGGCAGATGGTGGGACTTCTTGGCCTCCAGGATCACGTTGAGTCAGTTTCTCCCAAGAAATCTCCCTGGGTAGATTCATTCCCTTGGTTCTATTCCTCTGAATGCCCCTGACTGGTACAGATGGACGGTTGCTGTTCCTCCTGAATATCTAAGGGAAGGAAGGTGAGGTTTAAGGGATGTGATAGTAAAGAATTTGAATATAAAAGAGGTGGCTTCAGGGACGCCTGGGTGGGTCCCTTGGTTGAGTATCTGACTCTTGATTTAGGCTCAGGTCACGTCTCAGGGTCCTGGGGTCGAGCCTCCACCCCCCTGAGCTCCCCACTCAGAGAGGAGTCTGCTTATCTCCCTGTCCGTCTGCTCACTCTCCCTCTCTCACTTAAATCAATAAATCTTTTTTTTTTTTTTTAAAGGTGGCTTCAGACTAAACAGTTTTAAATCTGTCTGTACTGAAGTTTGTTTGCTCACATTTTTTCTTCATGGAATTGTTATCTATGTATTTATTTTCTGCTTTAATGGGTTTGGCTGTTCTTATTTAGAAAAAAAAAATAAACCAAACCTTGATTTTATGCGTCTGATATTCTTGTGGCCAGATGGTACCCATTCCCTCGCAGCTGAACTGGAGCTCCTCGACCACACACCCCACGCTGACAAATAAGATGAAATATTCCCTTGTGTGGCATGAAACTGTGGAATATCTCAAGGAATTTCCTTCTGGAAATTGAGGTGCTGCTGGCGAATGTGGTGCTGAATGACTGTGGAACAGATTTTTCCTTATAGTGAACGTTTAATCTAATTTCGCATCCGTTTTAGGCTTCTGTGAAGCCATGTGAAATCATCCTTGGAACCTGCCTTATCGCACAGAGTGAGGCGTAAGAAGCCCAAAACAATGAAAAATAACGACTTACAAGTGGCAAGGGCTAAATGGGGCCCAGCTGGCTTTATTATCTTGGTATATGCTCACTTTGCTTTTATTTTCCTGAGGTTTGTTCAGTGATAGTGTAGGGGCTATGATACCACACAGATCGTGCCAATTTGATTTACGAACCCTGGCAACAGAATCAGAGTAAACGAACTTTGGGAGAAATAATTAGAAGTTATTTTTGTGAACTCCGGATGCCTATAGGAAAGGAGACGCTTTGGTGTCAGGGCTAAGGCATGGCCTTTTCTCCTGACAGGTGCTTCGAACACGCACTGCAAGTGTTCCCAGTGCGGATGGGGCATCTCTCGGACACAGTGACCAGACTTCCTGAGCCCTGATGGTAGAGCGTGTGGCGTTAGTCCGAGTAATTTTGGATTTATGGTCAGGAGTCTGGGCCCAGCAGCCGTTTTATATCCTGAGTTCTCATTCATAAACCTCCCTCTTGTCAACATTGCCTGAGAACCCGGAGTGTGTGCGTGTGGCCGCCATTACAGTACGTGAGTGGAGTTATCCCAGACTCCATTGGCTCGTTGCCCATATGGTGGCAGAATTGGGGAGCACACGTAGAGGGAATGGTGCAGGCCATGCTCACCAGCTCTGGTCTATGCTGGACATTCCCCTGACCCTTTAGAAGGCATGAGTGCCCCTGTGGTACTGCATTTGGGAAGTGCTTGCCGAAGGAACACTATTCTGAGAGGATGGGAAGAATTCGTATGTTATAACTGTGGCCTGGGTATTCTCTGTATAATTGCAACGTGGACTTCCTCAAAGCCTGACCAGCTGGTGAATACAAATAAGATGTTATTATTATTTTCAGAGATTTTATTTATTTATTTGAGAGAGAGGCAGTGAGAGAGAGCATGAGAGGCGAGAAGGGCAGAGGGGGAAGCAGACTCCCCGTGGAGCTGGGAGCCCGAAGTGGGACTCGATTCTGGGACTCTGCGATCATGACTTCAGCCGAAGGCAGTCGCTTAACCAACTAAGCCACCCAGGCATGCAAGGTATTATTTTTAATATCTGCCCCCCTGTGATTCGTTGGTCTTACCTGTCCACACAGGGGAGCAAAAGGAAGAGTCCTTCAGTTGTGTCACAAGTGGACACAGATTTGCTCCCACGCCTCTGCTTTGCCCCTGGGGGAAGCTCGCTAGCCTGTACCTCGTTGCAGGCAGGCAGTCTGGCCTTGATAAGTCTGCACGTGTCTCTGGGACACGTGCTGATATGATCTGTCAGGTCTTCCAGCTGATCCCCATGGTGGCAGGAAGTGTGGGCCTGGTGGCCTTCCCGGGCTTTGGGTGGAGCAGTGTGTGTCCAGACCCTGCTCTGTCCCCTCCTCTGCCCCTGAGCTTCCTCTGTCTTCCTGTTGTGTAAAAATCTCCACCACGAGCTAAAACAGAGGCCCCCACTACCCCATCTCAGGTGTCCAGCTGCATATGCAAATGTGGTCTTACACAGGGATCTCCTCTTATCCCGTCTTTCCTGAACTTCAGAACCCTGTAAGCTACTATTGCCTCCGACTGAACAGGTGAGAAAAGCTGGTCCAGAAGCATCAGGTGACTTGGGGCAGGTGGGGACAGCTAAGACAAGTCCACGGTTACCTGGACTCCAAATCAGCATTGGTGGCCCCATAGCAGTTGTGGCCCGAGGGTGGAGCCCGAGCTCCAGGCCAGGCCAGGCTGCGTTTTAAGGTACGCAGTCCTGAATCCAACCGACATCGCACAGGGCTGCCTTTTTAATTTTTGGTAGCTAAGGCTCTAATGCAGTTTCTGGAAAAGGTATTTGGTGCTTAAGATAATAAGCAACAGCTCGTATAGAAGGTCCATCTTTACAGTATTTAAATTGATAAAGATATTATATAAATACACAAAAAAATAAGAGATCGGAGATTATTAATCTGATTGTAAAGGAGGGTAGGAACCTAGTTATGCATCACAGACGTGCCTACTAGTTCTCCCTGCGGTCAGGGAACTTGTTTTCCTTTGCGCTGTGTTCAGTCCTGAGAGCAAGATGACCTGGAGCAGAGTGCGTCTTTCAGTCTGAGATTAGCATAAAAATCTGTCCTTATTGGAACCGCGATCCATCAGGCTGTTTGCTTACCCTCTGCCACAATTCAGTGTCTCTCTCCAGATTCGTAAGTGATGCTCTTCAGTCAGGAAATGTATCACATGCTGGGATTGTCTATGCAAAAGTTAAGAAAATAAATAAAACAAGAGACGTTTTGGGAAAGGAGTAAGACAATTTCTGTCGTTGCACTTGCTAGGCAAACACATAACCAGGCAAGCTCAGCTGTGAAAGGAGCCCAAAAATAAGAATAAAAGAAACTTTTTTAACTGCAGACTTGGCTAGAACATAATTTTGTGTTTCCTTTTGGGAGCAGTTATGGCCCATCACACATGACCAGTACAGAATATGGGCTCATGAGAAACTCCTTGTAATCTGGTTTGCCATCTTTGTCGTTGCCTTTATTTTCTTGAAATAAATCACCAGATAATGTCTTTGGCCTGTGAAGGGGAGAAGATGAAATTCTTACGGCACTAACTGATGTGTAGACAAGGCAGCTCTAGCAAGTCTGTCCTGAGTTACCTCCCGCCATCAGCAGGTGGACCCCCTTGATAGACATTCGGGTCCACTGAGCCCTTTTCATTTGGGGTAGCACAACTCAGTCAGATGGTGAAGACGCAACTGTCTTGGTTCTTGTGATGCTGAGACGTAGTCAGAAATGTGTCACTCTGTGTCTGGGACAGCTATGGATGTCTACATGCTAATTTGCTTGGGTTGATTGGCACTGCCTTATGGAGACAGGTGCGTGTGTTAATATTGCCCTGCCAGGGGCTGGAGGAAGGGGCACCAGGGGTGCATTCCTCGTTAAGGCACATAGACCTGCCATAGACAAAACGTGGGAAACCCTGACTTGGTGGCCCCCGCTGTGTTTGACATGGACTGCCTCCTTCCTGCACAGGCAGTGTTGCGCAGGCTTCTGTTTTTTTCTGGGACTCGTTCAAGCATTCAGTAAGTGAAGTTCCAATGGGCCGGAACCTCTTCCTTCAGCAGATGTTTCAGCAAATTGTTTTCCTGCTGCCACCACTTCAGAAGGTTTTTCTAACTCAGTAGACAGCTTAACTGCCTGTAGAGCTTGTGTGTGCCCCGCTTCCTGCAGGCTCTCACTGCCCTTCAAGGCACAGTGTGGCTCACCTTTATGATGGGAGTGGGCCGTCACACTTTTCTGACCATGCCTCTAGCTCCCCGTCATCGAGGTCACCCCTCTGTCGCTTTCAGACGTTGTTACAAACATTAAAATGACACCTCAAGTTTTTTCCCTGGAGACTGACTGAGTAGTAATCCACTTCCTCTTCCAAAACAGGACACCTGTTACTGTCACAGGAAACCATCCCAGGGGATGCTGCCGAGCTGTCTGCTTGGACTACATTCCTTCCTCCGACACAGAACCCTTGGCCCTTGTTGTGTAGATTGCATTGATGTAGTACTTGAGTTTTCCTCTGGTTTAGACTTTGTGTTTGTTACATCAGAATCACCTTCGGAACAGAATCTTTCTGTTGTGTATGGCCGGCGCCTGTGTGACTCGATTAAAAGGAAGGCGTTTAGGGGAGCAGATGTGAATCTTGTGGTTATAGTGGGGATACATGGCACACGGATAGAGAGTTGTGTTTCTTATTCCCTAAGTTTCTGTGTTGTTCATTTATCTTCACCATGATGAGATGCTGCATTTCTAATAACAAATAAAGGACGTATTTTCGCAGTGCGCACAGATAGTTGCAAAGACGGTTAAACTGGCAGATGAAGATCGGTTATGCATCTCAGGTAGTCTCCTTTGAGCTATAGCTTAATTGAATCAAAGTTCAATTCGATGTTTTGATTTGTTTTCTGGGAGTCCTCATTCCCCTGTAATAGAATGGTAGTGAGACCTACTGGGAATTACGTTTTTTTGAGTACAGAACTTCAGGGAGTGGAAAAGAGCTCTTCCTGCATCTGAATGCATTTGTTACACATATTCAGAAGTGGATTTGAAGACTTATTGAAAATGTGATATTACTTCTGCTGTGTTTGAATGATTTTTAAATAGCAATCCACTTGAAAATTTTAAGTTTGCTATTGCGGTTTAATGTTTAGTGTTTCTGCAGTGTGGTATATTATGCACAGTAAAAAAAGTCTCTATGTGAAGAGATACAAAATTATGCCATCATCAGAATACCCTAACTTGGAGAAAAAAAAAAAAAACAACACCCTAAAAATGAACAATGAGAGACTCTAGCCATGTCTTTGTATAGATCTTCTTCCAAGCATTTTGGTCAAGATGGTGTTTTTGGGACACAGCTACGTAGGTGGGAAGAACAGAAGTCTTTTGAGAGGCAGTGAACCTTCTGGAAGATGTTTGATTCAGTGAGTGGATTCTTTTGGTTATAGCTGAGAGAAATTCAGGTAGCTGAAGTAGAAAAGGTAATGTCTTTGCTCATGAAGCTAAGTATGGGTTAGGAGGATATATGTGATGAGTTTTAGTTGTGACTTATTCCAGGGGCTCAAACAGTACCCCTGGGGCTCTGTCTCTTTCTCTCCTCACATTGGCTCTGTGACTTTTATATGTTGGTTTCACCCATAGGCATGTTTTCTCTTCATGAGGTAAAAGATGACTACTGGCCACTGGGAACCCCGTACTTGCTCCAAAAGGAACCAAAAGCCACTCTTTGTCCCAGAGTCCTTACAGTACATCCCAAGAAAGAGTCTTATTGGCCCTGCTGAGATCATGGGTTCATCTTTGCCTGGGAGATGGAATTCATGGGTTGACCAGGCTGCATTATGTTCCTGCAGTGGTGGGGTGGGCCGGGCGTGATGGTGAATAAGCCACCGGGACAACATGCAGTCGAGGGAAGGTTGTTCTCAAAAAGAAAAGTCACTGGACGGACAAGCTCTGGTGTCTACCACAGAAGGCCGCTTTCCCAGGATCTGCTAAATTCATCAGTACCTAGATAAACTGCCTAACGGAAATTATATTCGGGCGTTTGATAACTAAGTGGATCTTGTATCCTCTTAAACTTCACTTCTAGCCAAGCAGTTGTAAACAATTACTTGTTATGATTCACTTAGAAAACTTAGGAAAAACTGTTGCTCAGATCAGTTTATATCAAAACTTTGTTGGAAATGCAGAAACTACATTTGGATTGACTTGGTGACTGTTGCCTCAACAGTCTTTTTCCAGTTCACATAAATCTCCTTTACCTGAACTGCCTTACTTTACCTCCTAAAAATCCAGGTCCGGCATGAAATAATTATACATATGATGATGATAAATGTACACCTTTTACAAAGTGTATTTTTTTCCAGGTATCGAACAAAGCTTATCATGTGCCTTCTCTTGGGATAACTTTTCTCAGCATTCTGTGAGATAAGTTTTAAAATCCTCACTTTTGTAAGACAGTTTGGTGGAAACAGACAGCTTACCTGAGATCACACTGTGTGGCGGAGTAGGGGTTCTGAGGAGGTTTGTCTAGATCTGATGCCTGACTTTGGCCTCTGTGTGCACAGCCTGTCTATACAAGTCAAGTAAAAGAAGTTAAAGCAATTAAGGGGCTGAGCATGGAGCTGGGCAGAGTGGCTTTGTTTGGCAGGGAGAGATGATTTGAGGTCTTAAATGACTTAGTGGCGTTATTACAGGTCATTGACTCATTTTCATTCACATCGTCTTTACGCATCCAATTTTCAATCTGAAAATGTAGCCACTTAATTTCCATATGTAAAACAGATAAAAATAATCTTTATTAAGGAGATGGTATCCTGGATGAAACCCAGTATCTTTCACCATTAATTGCTCTATTTAAGTTTTAGGAGGGCAAAATGATAATTTTTTGCATGGTGCTTCATAGTTTGCTTGTGATATAATGTAGTGTAATGGGTCAGGCATTTCTCTTTTACTTATGAGAAATCTTAAATTTGGAGAGGTTGTTTGACTTCCTCCCAGTCTTCTGACTCCAGATCTCATGCTGTCAATTAAAATTCTTTAAAATAAAATAAAATAAAATTCTTTAAAAAGCAATTGCATGGTGGTGTAGGAAGGTGAGCAGAGCTGCCCTGTATCAAATAGGGATGATCAGTTCTGGTGGAGGTAAACTGCCAGGGGAAGGAACTGTAATGGGGTTATTCAAATAGCCATTAATGATTTCCTTTTTTTTTTTTTTTTTTTTTTTTTTTTTAAGATTTTAGAGAGAGTATGAGCAGGAGAGGGGCAGAGGGAGAGGGACAAGCACAATGTCTGCTGAGTATGGAGCTCTATGCAGGACTTGATCCCAGGACCCTGAGATCATGACCTGAGCAGGTCAGAAGCTTAATTGACTGAACCACCCAGGCGCCCCGATTGTGCTCTTATTTTTTATTATTTTTTCTTCTTTCAAATATATTTATGTTTAATTTTCTGTCCTTTTAACTTTTACTCCTTTTGACAAATATATAGCTTGCTGATTTTCAGCTTTCTTCTCTCATCCCATACATATTTTCAGGCAATGGATTTCACAGTGATGTAAGGTGCGTTCTGCATTTTAGTTCTGAAGGATTCTATTTTGCTACCATTAGGTTCAAAATACTTTCGAATTTTCTGTTGTAAGTTTTTTCTTTGATCCATGGGTCATATAAAAAAGAATTGCTTTATCTGAGACATTTAGGAATTTGTTCAATTATCTGTTTGTTAATGATGTCCAGGCTAATTTCACTGTCATTTCTTTTGTCATTCATTCCCTCGGTATTTGTTGAGTCCTACTTTGTGCCTCCTCATATAATCAGTTTGGTAAATGTTCTCTATGCATTCTTTTCTTGTTTTTATTTTTTAAGAGGGAGAGAGAGAGAAAGAGAGAGAATCCCAAGCGGGCTCCATACCCAGCACAGAGCCCAGTGGGGAGCTCGATCTCATGTTCCCGGGATCATGACCTGAGCGGAAATCAAGAGTCAGACACCCAACCGACTGAGCCACCAGGTTCCCCTTCTCCGTGCATTCTAAATGCATGTGCATTCGATATATGTAGATTTAGCCAAATTTGTTAATTGCATTGTCAGATTCTCCATGTGTGATACCTTCTGTTTGACTTTTCTGTCATTTACTGAGAGAAGATCATTAAAATCTCTCAATCTGTTTGCAGATTTTTATTTTTTCAGCCTTTGGAGCTATGTTGTTTAATTATAATTTAATTTAATTAATTTAAAATGATTTTATCCCTCTGGGAGATGATCTCTTTTAAAATCTTGAAATATCTTCCTTTATTCTTATTAATGTTTCTTGCCTTAAAGTCTAATTTGTTTGATAGTAGTATGGCCACACCCAATCTTCTTTGGTAAATGTTCAAATGATACATTGTCTTTAGTTATTTTACTTCCAAAAGCTCTGTGTTCCTAAATTTTCTATATTTTAATATGCAAGCATATTTAGTTTTAAAAAATATTATCTATTAAAAAATACATAGTGGGGCACCTGGGTGGTTCTGTTGGTTAAGCATCTGACTCTTGATCTCTGCTTAGGTCTTGATCTCAGGGTCATGAGTTCAAGTCCCACATTGGGCTCCATGCTGGGTGTGGAGACTACTCTAATAAATAAATAAATAAATAAATAAATAGAGTCTACTAATCCTTTTTCTTTTAATTGGATAATTTGGTACTTTTACATTGTTGGTTATTACTGGCTTGGTTCATTTACATTACATGTCATTGTTTATATATTTTATTTTAGGTCTAAATCTACAATATTTTATCTGTATTCCATTTGTTCCATTTCATTTTTATTTGTTGTTTTTCTTAGTGTAATTGTTTTGACTTTGGAAACCTGATTTCACTGACATCTCCATCTGTCCTTCACAGATGTTTTATGCATATCTCCAGTTTCTTAGACTTTCTGGGGTTTATGAATAGTAATATGAATTAGCAATAACAATAATATACTTTTTATTAGTTCATTTCCTTTCTCAGCTATTCTGCACACATTTATTATTTTTCTAGTGATGATTTTTAGAAATTAAAATATGCATCCTAGATCTTTTAGAGCCTACTACAAATTATACTCTTTGTCTATTTTCCTTTTTTTTACAGTTTTATTATTATTATTATTATTATTATTATTTTTAAAGATTTTATTTATTTATTTGACAGACAGAGATCACAAGTAGGCAGAGAGGCAGGCAGAGGGGGCGGGGAAGGCAGGCTCCCTGCTGAGCAGGAGCCCAATATGGGGCTCCATCCCAGGACCCTGAGATCATGACCTGAGCCGAAGGCAGAGGCTTTAACCCACTGAGCCACCCAGGCACCCCAATTTTTTTTTACTATTTTTTAAAACATATTTTATTTATTTATTTGACAGAGAGATCTAAAGTAGAGAGAGAGAGAGGCAGAGAGAGAGATAGAGAGAGGAGAAAGCAGGCTCCGCACTGAGTGGAGAGCTGATACAGGGCTCGATCCCAGGACTCTGAGATCATCACCTGAGCCGAAGGTGGAGGCTTAACCCATTGAGCCACCCAGGCACCCCCTAAAGTTTTTATTTTAATTCCAGTTAGTTAACACAGTGTTATATTAGTTTTAGGTGTACAATATAGTGATTCAGTAATTCCATAGATCATCTGGTATTCATCATAACAAGTGAGCTACTTAATCCGCATCACCTGTTTAATCCATCCCCCACCCACCATCAGTTTGTTCTCTTTCTTGATTTGTCTTTCTCTTTTTTCCCTTTGCTCATTGGTTTTATTTCTTAAATTCCACATATGAGTGAAATCATATGGCATTTGTCTTTCTTTGGACTGACTGATTTTGCTTAGCATAATACTCTCTAGCTCCATCCATGTCGTTGCAAATGGCAAGATTTCATCATTTTTTATAGATGAATAATATTCTGTTGTATTCCATATCTATCTATCTATCTCACATCTTTAGAAAAAAACCCATCTCATTTATTTATTTATTTGAGAGAAGGAGAGAGAGAGCGAGTGGTGTGCATGAGCTGGGGATGGGATTGAGGAGCAGAGGAAGAGAGAGAATCTCAAGCAGATTCTGCACTGAATGTGAACCTGATGCAGGGTTTGATCTCATGACCCCAAGATCATGACCTGAACTAAAATCAAGAGTTGGATGTTCCATATGCTGAGCCATCCAGGCACCCCATACCACATCTTCTTTGTTCATTCATCATTTGATGGACACATGAGCTGTTTCCATAATTTGGCTGTTGTAAATAGTGGTATATGAACATAGGGGTGATTGTATGTTTTATTTTTTTTTTTAAATTTTATTTATTTACCTGACAGACAGAGATCACAAGTAGGCAGAGAGGCAGCAGAGAGAGAGGAGGAAGCAGGCTCCCTGCTGAGCAGAGAACCTGAAGTGGGGCTCAATCTGAGGACCCTGGGATCATGACCTGAGCTGGAGGCAGAGGCTTTACCCACTGAGCCACCTAGGCACCCCACCAATGTATGTCTTTAAAGTAGTGTTTTTGTATTTTGGGGGTAAATACCTAGTAGTTTCATTGCTGGATTCATTGCTGGATCTATTTTTAATTTTTTGAGGAACCTCCATACTGTTTATCAGAGTGGGCTACATCAGTTTCATTCCCACCAGCAGTGGACGAGGGTTCTTTTCTCTCCACATCCTTGCCAATATCTGTTGCTTCTTGTGTTTCTGATTTTAGCCATTCCAGTAGGAGTGAGGTGATATCAAATTAGTTTTTTTTCTTTAAAGATTTTATTTATTTATTTGACAGAGAGAGATCACAAGTAGGCAGAGAGGCAAGCAGAGAGAGAGAGAGGAGGAAGCAGGCTCCCTGCTGAGCAGAGAGCCCGATGCAGGACTCGATCCCAGGACCCTGAGATCAAGACCTGAGCCGAAGGCAGCGGCTTAACCCACTGAGCCACCCAGGCGCCCTTCAAATTAGTTTTGATTTACATTTCCCTGATAATAAGTGATGCTGAGCATCTTTTCATGTGTTTGTTGGCCAACTGGATGTCTTCTCTGGAGAAATGCCTGTTCATGTTTTTTGCCCATTTTTAAAATGGGTTATTTATTTTTGGGGTGTTGAATGGTATCAATTCCTTTTTTTTTTTTTTAAGATTTATTTGTTTGAGAGAGAGAGAGAGAGAGTAGAATTCAAGATATTGTGTATGAACAAATGTTGGAGCCTCTGGATGATACGATTTTCCTCCAGTTTCCTTCTGGCAGGCAACTTAACCCAGGAAGTGGCTGAGTTGAGTGGAGAAATTTTGGTCCTTGTGAGATTTGATCTCTTTCCTCTGAGCCCTATTCCTAGAGCATAGCCTGGGGCATTTGCCAGGGCTGCTCTTCCATGGCTAGCCTTGAACTCCAATTTTTGTTTTCCCAACATACAAGACTGCTGACAGTCCATTTTGCCTTTTAAGTCTTTGGGTTTCTAATTTTTGCTTCACTTTCTAAGTCTAGTGAGTATCAGAAGTCATTTGCTGCAAGTCTCCTTCCCCCATATACCCTTAAGAACTTCTTCACTAAAGTCCTGGCCATTTTGGTAACTTTGAGCTCATTTTTGTTTTCCTGTCTCCGTGACACTCCCGCAAACTCTGAGCTGCCACCCTCCGCCTGGGTTGTCAGCCTCTTTTATGGTGCTTCTGCACCATAGAAAGGCTTCATGCCTTTCAGAGGAAGAAGTAGGAAGAGTGTGTGGCCTTGATATGTCCTTTTTTCTGTGGCTTCTCAAGACACTGCTGTGGTCTTTAGGCAGCATTGAGCAACAGGTTGCTCATGTTACACTTGTTTACACCTCAGCACCAGGTCTGGTATGAGCCATGCTATAACAGAATGGAGATCTCTTCTGTGGTGATTTCGTGATTACATGGATGCTTCAAAGATTTTGTTTTTGTTTTTGTTCTGTCTTTTGTGTTAAAGAGTTTTTTACACGTGGCAGTCTTTTTCTGGAGGGTGGCGCTGGGCATTTTACCATAGTGTCTGAGAATGGCAGGGCTTCATACCCTAAGGGTGTTCCAACATGGCTACAATGCAGGGCTTCTCTGGGCTTCTTCACTTTCATTTCTGTAGGTGTCTCCTCTTAGGCTCCTCATTTCTGGAGGGCGACACCGTGGAGCAGCCACAGGGTGCATGAGCCTGGAGGCCAGCGATGTGAGGGCAGGAGGGGTTCTGGGGGTTCATGTGCGTGTTTCCCCTCAGCCCTCCATTCCTAGCATGGGAGCCGTGCCCACCCAGCTCTGCCAGCTCACAGCCGCTGCTGCATTCACTGTGCGGAGCTTCTAGTCTTCTGTAATCTGAAGGAGGGCGGCAGGGTGGGTCCCAGCCCCTCGTGTGGACCTCCAGTCCATCCACCTGAGTTCACCCATTTCCAAGGCAGTGGGAGCCATTCTGAGTAACCCCCACGGGTACGTCCACATGTCACTGGCCTGCCATGGCAAGTCACTTTTCAGCTTTCAGACTTGTATTGCTGCAATCTCCTCTAGTTCTGTTTCCTTGTCTTTCTTTCTTTCTTTCTTTCTTTCTTTCTTTCTTTCTTTCTTTCTTTCTTTTTTCTTTTAAAGATTTTATTTATTTATTTGAGACAGAAAGAGACAGAAACAGCATGAGGGGGAGAGGGGCAGAAGGAGAAGCAGACTCCCCACTGAGCTGGGAACCCGATGTGGGACTTGATCCCCGAACTCCCAGGACTCCAGGACCATGACCTGAGCTGAAGGCAATTGCTTAACTAACAGAGCCACCCGGGCACCCAGATCTCTTCTAGTTCTTTTAATGCTATGAATCAGTGTACATTTCTGATACCTACCTACTGTCCTTTAGTGGGATTTCAGGAGGAGACGTGTTCAATCTGCCTCATTTTACTGGAGGTTTACAGTACTCTTAGTAACTAAAAGTAGTGGTGCCTGGGTGGTTTGGTCAGTTAAACATCTACTGTTGGCTCTGTTCATGATCTGGGGTTCCTGGGATTGAGCCCTGCATTGAGCTCCCTGCTCAGCCCCTGCTTGTGCTCTCTCTCAAATAAATAAAAAAATCTTAAAAAAATTAATAACTAAAAATATTTATTTAAAATTAATATCATTAAGAATTCTCTAAAAAATTGCATTTTTGTCATATTCTGTGATAAAAACAAAGAAATCAACAACAAAGAACCCTTTCTGAATGTGTCCTGGTGTGAATTTATTACACAAGTGACTGATCGTCATTTCAAACAGCACTGTATGGTGTTGGAATATTGATTTGACCTGGTAGAGAATTTCTTTGGTGTTTAAAGCAAAGGAGTGTGTGTCTGCTGAGATTGTGTTGGGGAGGAAGGGTGAGTGAATAACTTCTATTTGAAGTTTTTCAGTTTCTCTGAGAATTCAAACTGAAGGAGCTAGTGACATTGATAATGCATTGGCTATTGTGAAGGAGAAGATTGGGTTCTTATCTGGACTCTAGCATCTAGGAAAGAGTTATGATCCCTCTATTAGGAATGGACAGTGGAGAATCAGCTCAGGGACACAAGGACTTAGAAAATGGTTGAAGTTATTTTCTCAGAAAAGAAAGGAAGATCCTCCTGAAGTGGGTGTTAACCGTGGGCCTCGGATTGGAGGTGAGAATCCTCAAATGAGCAGGACCCAGGCCATGCTCTTAGGAGACCCCCCCCCCCACCCCGGTCTCTTTAACAGAGCACCTCTGGCATGCGTCCTTGCTCAGCCGCCATGTCATGTCTGAGAAATGTACCATCAAGTACTCACTTTCAGTAAACTACAGATTGAATCCTGAGTGATTTTTTTCTCTTTTCCTTAGAACCTCTAACAGGTTTACTTTCTCTATTTTGAAATGGATTTCTTTCCCTTGTCTTCGTGTTTGCTTCTTTCTATGAGCATCTACTGAGAACTTTTTGTGTGTATACCTCAATATATTAGGTGGTCTTCCCTCTAGACTCCTCCTTCCACTGGACTTGGTTTGTCTTATAGATGTGCACTGACAGGCTGAATGTCCTTAAATTAGCAGGGCAGTTTTGCTATAAATGAAAGAATCCTAATTCAAATGATCGCAAGCCAAGAAAAGAATCCATTGCCTCATGCGAATCGGAAATTTGAGGGTATAGCTGTAAGTTGGCATGCCTGGATCTCATAGAACAAAGAACCATGTGATCAAGATCAGCTTTTCCCTCAGCCCAGCTTTCCTCTGGGTTACCTTTATTTCCAGGCACATTTTCCCTGCGTGGTTTCTAAGTACTCTATGAGTTTACATCATGTCAAACTTAACTCTGGAGAAAGAGGTCCCCCTTTCCCACAGCTCCAGAAACATCCCCAGGAACATTCTCCTTGGCAGGGTGGGGACCACCTGTCTGTTCCTCAGCCAGTCGCAGTGTCCCAGGAATCCAGTGTTGCGATTGGCTAGGCCTGGGTCCTGGGTTCATTCTCTGTGTCTAGGAGGGGTTGGGCCCCCCCGAACCATAAAAGCCAGGAGTGGGAAAAGGTTACTTCCCATAGAAGTTCTGGAGGGGAAAAAAAAAGTGCCTGGTGTCTTTGAGCAAGATAAACATTTTCCTTTCTGGGGCTGGAGGCTGACACGGGGTCCTTACCCCGCCCTTCAGAGAGCTAGCTCACCTTGGCCGTGTGTGTCGATAACAGGGCACGTTCTCCCCCAGGTTCCCTCCATCTCCAGGATTCTGTGCAAGGACTTCTCTCTGGGAGAGCTCCCAGCACATGCTACCCCAGCCTTTCTCGCTCTCACACATTCACACAGCATCTTTTACCTGCCTCCTCCCTCAGATTCTCTTCTACCTCTGCCCACTGACTTCTGACCCCTCTTCTCTCTCTTTCCTCACTCTGCATTTGACAGAAAAGCACCTGCCATTGCAGCTGTCAGTCCTACGTGTGTGCGGTGTGACTTGCATATATGAAGGCGAGTGAGTCAGGAGCTTAAGTGCTGTGAGCTGTGATAAGCCTCTCTAAGGATGTCCAGGTCCCCTTCCGTCTTCACAGAGGTCACCCTCATCTGAATCATTTTCTGGCTTCGTCGTTTTTACTCAATGATTGACATTTAAAATCAGCTCTTTCTGGGTAAGTTTTCCTTGGGTTTGGCTGAGTTGCGGGTCTTTGAGAGCGTTGTGAAACTCAGGCCCACAGCTCCAGAACGCGTGGGCCGGACTGGACAACAAGTGATGGTCGTGACAGTTCAGCTCTGCAAAACCTTCCGCTGAACCTGTCCCACCTCCCCAAACAAACAGTGACTACCGTTTGTAGTATTTAAGGCAATTCATAGAATGCCTGCTCGTGAAGACAAGGTTGTAAAGCCCCGGTTGGTGCGCTGGGTGGGGCATCACGGGCCTGGGGCGGGAAGGGGGCCGGAGGGAGGTCAGGCTGTGGAGACCAGTAGGATTTTGTCCTGCCCCTGCAGAATGTGTCCTCCGATGGGGAGTTGAAGTGGAGAGGCTCCCACTCTGGAAAGGCCTCTGGAGCGAGGCTGAAACCTGCTTCTCAGGCTCTGCATGCGTCCTGCACCCCTCGCTCTGTCCCGTGTGATCACTTTCACAGCCAAAGTGATGCTCAGGATAACAGTTTCGGTTTCGAGAGCTGAGGGTGTTAGTGCTCTGCCCCATTTTCCCATTCCGAGTGCCGCCGAGAAGCTCCATCTTTGCAGCGTGGTGCAAGCCCAGTTGCTGACCACGTTGTAAATCCTGTCCTCTGGATTCCTTGCACCGGGGATGGTGGCTCTCCCACAGGAGGAGTGTTCTCTGGGGACAGAAACTTCACCGCCGAGCCCTCTCTCACTCACTCGATGCCATCATTTGCCAACTCTTGGTCCCCCTTTTCTCGCTGTGCGCCTTTGAATCCTTCCCTTGCTCTGCAGCGCCCACACATCAATATCAAGCGTGTGGGCGGGAGAGTACTGTAGTCCTTGTGCCCGAGTGTGTAAAGTACTTCCCCATTTCATCCCCCTCGGAGTTGCACCATCGCCACCTTCAGAGAGCTGGCGAAGGAAGGGAGGGCCTTACGCGGGGAAGCGTGCAGCGTGTCGGTGGTGCGGAGTTACACGGGAAGAGGGCTACTGCCAAAGCAGCCGGGTCCAGAGAAAGGACCAGGCTCTGGCTGCGGTCTTCCTCCAGCTCTAGGCACTGCTCTGGACTGCGGTGTGGACGGTGATGTGGGTGGACATGCTGTTCGGCAGGCTCCAAGGCACAGCGCACCGGTGGCCGCGGAGCCGTGTTGTCATCATCAGTTAGCCTCGGTCCTGCGCGTATTGATAGGTGGCTTGTAATAAGATTAATTAGTTGCTGAGGCATGGGCTTGTCATATCCTGTTAAATGATTTTCTATCCAATACAGATACCTAAATCTGTTCATTGGATTCGAGATGCAATACCACAATGACGGATATTAAATCAAAGCTTGATGTCTTGGCATGGCTTGTCATAGATCTCGTAAAGTTCTGGAAACTTCTTCTGCTTTTTTGGTACATATATCTTTTTGTCAGGGTTTTCAAAGTTGGCTGATTTTTAAAAACAAATATGGACTTCTGTATAGTGTAAATGTGTCCTTGAGTAGGTTTAAGAGGGATGTAGACCCTTTTCAAATGACTAATGAATAAGAAAACTGAAACAGCAATAAGGGAGCATTGTTCATCGTTAGAAGGTGAAGGATTTCTGGTATCATTTCCTGGAGAAATGACTTTCTGTTTGGAATCTGCAAAAGAAATCCAGACTTAGAGCAGGGGGTGGACACCAGTGGCACCTTCAGGGCTCTCCTGGCCTGGAGTGTGCTGGGGGCCCTGCCCCTGGCAGCAAGGGAGGAGACGGGGCGTTCTTCATTTCCATGCCCACTGCGTAGCTCAGGGTCTCCCCAGCAATTCCTTGAATGGTCAGAAAATCCTCTCAGCTGGTCAGGCCACTACCCCTATTTGCTGCTCTTCATTCTAAGTCCTCCTGCTCAAAAGATTGTCTTTGTAAATGACAGCTGTGAGCTGGCGGCTAGAGCACTGGCCACCGGCCACCTCAGTGGATCTAGGCAGCTGGGATTGGGCATCCTTCCTTCCGGATCATGTTTCTAGATGTTCCTTCCAGACCATGAGCCCTTTTGGTGAGGAGACAGCCCTGATTCTGCTAACCCTCGTTTTGAAACCTCTCGGGGTATATCTTGCTTAGCGATGACGGGCACTTAAGACTTCCCGCAGTCCGTACTCGTGCCTTCTCTTAGCCTCGTGTTCCGTCTGCTCAACCCACATGCCCCAGGCAGGAGTCTTGTTGGGTCTCATGGCACCCTTAGGGCACACTGTCTTCTTTCCGCCTTCCCCTCCTTGCCAGGCAGGTTTCTGTTTGCAGAGCTGTTCTGTTAGCCTTCTTTAGCCTGCTAGCCTTCTTTAGCCTTTGAAACCGCAGATCTCCTCGGTGAAGCTTTTCCTGAAGACTGAGCCCTCCAGGAAGACCTCCTGCGACCTGGTGCTTCCCTTTCTAAAATGCCAATGTCCTGTAAAATTCTGCCTGTCTCTGTTGCATTTCTTACTGTATGCAGTCACTGGGCAGGTTGGTGTGTTTAGCTCTCCAGGATTTGGAGGGTGAGAGGCATATGTTTGCTTGCAGATGGGGTATGGTCTAGATTTCCGCTATGTAGATTTGGGTATGGGTTTTACCTCCATAATTTTGCTATTTTAAACTCTGCTTCAAAGTCTTCTAGTAGCTGTGCCCCAGTGGTGACCTATCCTTGATCAGCCACCCATCTCTGAACAGCTACTGTGTCTGGGGATGCAGGAGGCTCCTTGGCTGGACCTGGCTCGTGGGCTAAGCCCTGTACATGTGGGGGTGGGGTCAGACCCCCTCATGCTGCAGGGAAGGAAGAGGGGGGCAGGGGAACTCCGCAAAAGGGAGTGGTGCAGGGGACACAAAAAAGAGTCACAAATAACAGCTCTACCTAGGGGCAAGCAAGTGAAAGGGTAACCATGGAAATGATTGCACATCTCATAGGAATTAGGTAAAAAGAGAAAATAGGCCATATATTATTCACCATGATAAATTTCAATTGCCCAGAAATAAAAAAAAGGAAAAAAAAAAAAACAACAAACAACGGGAATAGTATTTAAGCACTTGAACCAGAAATATATTTCCCATGAGCTCTCGTGATCACCAAGAACATTAGCACTGGGGGCCCTGTGGAAGCAGGAGGAACGCAGTTCCTGAGCAAAAGGAAGGACTGTCTTTCTGATTAAAGGCCGCGCTGCTGTCTCAGTGGACGTGCCCAATGCAACCTTGAGCATCTCCCGTCAGTGAGCACGGTGACCTGCCTTTGTATCACCGGCAACCACTTCGTTTGCAATAGTAACACAGTCTGCCCTGCGTGGTTATTATAATGGAGCATAAACCGCCGGATACAGATGCTGTAATCTTCACTAGGTTGTTGTACTTGTGTGGCGATGTGAAGAATCGATCCAGGACACATTTCAAGCGTATGCAGGACGGGGGCTCATCCCGATGGTATGTCTAGACTCTCGGGCCAGCCTTTTCCCACTCCAGTCCATTCTTCAAACTGCCACACGAGCTGTCTTTCCAAAATGCCAATCAGATCACGATCCTTCCCTGCTTAAAATTTCCTGATGGCTCTCGACTGCCATCAGACTTAGATAAAGTCCAGAATCCTAAATAAGACATTCAAAGCGTGCTCATCCTGGGTGCATTCGCTCTCCATGCCTGCTTCTGCTGCAGACACAAGGCCACTTTTCCCTGAAGGCTGGGCTTCTGCTTGCCTCTGGGCTTTGCTTACTCTGTTCCTCCAGCCTGCAGACCCTTCGCCATCCTTCCTCTTTAAGCTTAGGCCTGGTCGACTTGGTGACCCCCGCTCCCTTAACTACAGCAGAATTTACTAGCCCCGCTGTTGACTTCTAGAGTGCTTTGTTCTTCTTCCCTGGCCACCCCTACACTAAAATAGTTGTTCATCTACCTGTTTGGTTCCTGACAAGGGTGAGCCCCTCACAGTGTCTTTTTATAATACTAGTTCCTACTGAGCACTCAGTATGTTTGTGGAATCAGTGACTGTAAGGAAGACTAACAATGCAAAGTAATTTGTACATTTCTGCATTCCAAATGGTTGGGGATTTTTGGGGTGCATGGAGACAGTTTCGGTAAAACATGCATATTGGCAGTTCTAGATCTGGGACACGGTCACAGTGTTGAGTGTGTGTTAGCCCATTTTCCTGCACCGCTGCTGTGCTCTGTGACCTAGAAACAGCCCCTCTGTGCCACTGAGATGGGGAAATCTCATCCTACTGCATCCTTGTGGGGCCCTAGGAAGTAGGATTTTCAGATGCAGCTCAGTTGGCTTCTGCATTTTACCTGGAATTGCCCAGAATGGGGTTCCTGCAGGTGTGCGGTGGTGGAGAAGGTGGTTGATCTGCAGTCCAGGCCCGGGAGGTGGGAGGGAGCGTCAGAGGATGAGTGAGGAGCCGGGTCTCCAGTAAGAGTGCTGGGATGGGGCTGGGAGTGTGTGGGAAAGAGCACGGAGCCCTGCAGGGGCGTCCAGCGCCCCTTCCTCGCTCCCAGCCGGGCCCCTTCTCGCGGGGGATCCTGTAAGCAGGGGAATGACCGCGGTCGCAGTTGGGTCCCTCGCCCGCCTCCCCTCCTTGCTCACTGTCAGTAGGGCCTGGAGTGGGCGTCCCAGGCTCCCCTGCCTCTCTAGCGCCTTTCTCTGAGGGCGACTAGCGCAAGGTGCCCAGCGGAGTGCGGACCAGACTGGGAGAAGCGAAACAGGGGTTCAGAGCCGGAATAGGGTGTCTAGTGGGGAGAGAAGGTGGGGGAGGGTCCTGGCCAAGTGTAGACCAATTACTCAGATAATGGGGGTTTCTTAGGCTTTGCAGTTAGCCATGTGGGATCTGATCCCAGTTCCACTGCCTGAAAAGCCTCGGGTAAACTATTTGAATTCCCTGCCCCTTGGTGGTGTTGTCTGCATGACGAGGACACTGGTGACCCCGTCAGAAGGCTGATGTGGTGCTGAGGTGGCACATACGGGTAGCGCAGCGCTCCCGGGAAGGTTCAGGCTCGTCACGGGATCTGCTGGGAGCTGGGAGTCCGGGGCTCAGCTCTGCCCCGTCCGCTCTGCTCCGCGTCCCCTCTCGTCCCCTTCCTTCCTGTCCCTTCCCTTCCGCTCTCATCTCTCCCTGGTCCGTGTCTCTCCGGCTCTCTCCTCCCCCCTTAGGTTCCCACCGCAGGCACCAGCTGTGTGAGGGAAGAAGCCTTCCGATGACGCAGCCCCGCACCCTCCGACAGCACCTTCTGGATGGGAGGCGTGTCCAGGGCTTGGCCGACCCGTTTCAGAGCCGCTGCAGCCCCTAACGGGGGATGCTGGCGACAAGGCGGCAGAGAACAGGCCGTCGACGTCCCGCCGCCTCTAGGTTCCCTGTCCCACCCTGGGCAAGGTCCCCGGAAACTGCTGGGAGGCCTTGGAACTCCGTGGGCTTCTCGAACCCTTGTGCTTGGCTCCAGTGGCTCTGTCTGTGTGGGACTTCCGTGTCCACTGGCCGCGGGCTACCCGTGGGCTCACGCCCACACCTCGGCGGTACCCACACTGGGCTCTGGAGGCTCTGGCCTTCCTCTGCTTCTGGCCTGGAGCCCAGCGGCTTCTCCCTGCACTCCCCGCGGACACCACAGCGCCTGCCTTTGGGCGCTGGCTCCCCCTCCCCCAGCAAGGCTGCAGGCCCTTCAAGGACCAGGCCTGGTCTTGTTCATTGGTTCGTGCTTCACGGCTCTATTGTGTATCCCCTGTGTCGGGCACCACGGCCTCGGACCTGCCAGCAAACGACGTGTTCTCGAGTCAGACTAGATAAATACATGATATGAAATCAAATTATCAGGGATTTTTGCTGGACTGGAGAGGTTGAAGCAGGGGCCAGGAGGCAGCTGTCCCAGCGGAGGGGAGAAGAAAAGCGGCCCCTGGGAGCCCTGAGGGTACTGGATGGGGGGGTGGGTTCGGGGCATTTGCAGAACTTGGCGGCGGCATCACTTCCTTCGCTAGAAAAACCTGCTGCTCAGGGGCAGACACTGGCTGCCACGTTCTGGGGGAGTAGGCCAAGGTCCGGATTCAGTTGTGAGCACCCCATATAAGGATCCTCGGGTCACGGAGTGTGGCATGAGAGTTGAGAGGAGGTGGCGTCCCAGCAGATGTCACAGAGGCCTTCCCACAGCCAGAAAGGAGTGGGTGGGCAGGAGGCCTAGCCAGTTAGGGATTAAGGAAGGGGAGCCGGCAAATGAGTTCTGGGAATGAGTCTGTAGGCACAGCCTTGTTTCAGTGAACTTGTTAGGGGTGGAATGTCTGGGTCCCAAATTCACACGTTGAGGTCCTTGTCTTCAAAAATGATGGTGTTCGGAGGTAGGACACTGGGAAGTGGTGAGGTCCCGAGGATGGAGTACTGCCCTTTGAAAGAGCCCAGAGAGCTCTCTGGCCCCTTCCAGCGTGTGAGCGTACTGTGAGATGAAGGCCTGGGAGAGGGTCCTCCGCAGAGCCCCACGATGCTGACACCCGGCCTTACCCCCAGCCTCCCGGAGTGGTTGATCCACCCGCCGGAGCGTGGTGTTTTGTTAGAGCTCCCCGTGCTGTTGAAGGCACGAGCATCCTCACGTTCTCGCTGTTTGGTTGGGGCCCACTGGGTGTCTGCCCTTCCTGGGGCTCTTACCGGTTGTGCAGTGGGGAGAAAGAGCTGTGAATAGAAAGCCCAGCAGACTTTCCCCTCCTAGAGAGGTGACTCAAGACCATGTGTGCAAAGGCTCCAGTTGCCTTATCTGTGAGAGGGAATTTCTGGATTCCATCAGCCACGCTTGCACTCGTGGGGGTTAGCATACTTTCCGGCATTAGGATATGATGCAGGATGCTTGGAGCCCTGAAGCGGTAACATGAATCTCAAACTAAGAGAGTTTTAGAATCACTCAGGAACTTTGAACAGTGTTTGTGTGGTTACACTTGGTCCAGCTGTGGGCTGTCTCTGATGTGGCATTTAAAAAAGTGTTTTTTGAGAGAGAGAGAGTCAGGGTAGGTAGGAGCAAAGGGAAGGAATCTTAAGCAGACTTCTTGCTGAGCAGAGAGCCCAACACGGGGCTCGATCTCACCAACCTGAGATCATGAGATTGAAACCTAGAGTCAGACACTTCACTGAAATCCTCCCCAGGTGGCCTTGAGCTGAGGGTTTTACATTCCTCCAGGCTGGGCTGTCCAGGTGCTCTGTGAGATTTGCCTTTGTCGTTGTCCTGAG
This sequence comes from Mustela nivalis, assembly GCF_964662115.1. Lineage (NCBI taxonomy): Eukaryota > Metazoa > Chordata > Mammalia > Carnivora > Mustelidae > Mustela > Mustela nivalis. The sequence continues at coordinate 36,014,394 of NC_139039.1, forward strand.
CTTGCACTTACTCTCTGCTCTCCCCCAACCTGCAGCAAGCGGTTCCTCTCTGTCCCAAGCAGCAGAACCTGTTCTTTTCTAGCTTCTTTCTTTCTTTTTAAAGATTTTATTTATTTATTTGACAGAGAGAGATCACAAGTAGGCAGAGAGGCAGAGAGAGAGAGGGACGCAGGCCCCCCGCTGACCAGAGAGCCCGATGCAGGGCTCGATCCCAGCACCCTGGGATCATACCTGAGCCGAAGGCAGAGGCTTAAGCCACTGAGCCACCCAGGCACCCCTCTAGCTTCTTTCTGACAGACATTACTGAAACATTATTTATTATAATTGCTCAAAAACACTGATTTTCTCTGTTTTCTCTGTGTGCTCTCTGTTTGCTCTCTGTTTGGAGATGTAAGCATGAACAGCTCACTATGATCACTTGAGGTTGGGAGTTCCTGGACCTAGTGAAACCCAAGGCCCTTTGTAGCTCTTGAGCTTCTGAAAAAGCAAATCTTTGGCCCTAATTTTTCCATTGATGGAATGTATAGTGTTTCTAGGGGGAAACTTTTATCGGCACTATTAGGAATATGCATGAAATTTACATTTGAAAGCATTAAATGCAAAATGCATTGAAGCTTCAGGAAGTTCCTAATGACTTGCCATCCTCCAGCTAACACAAGAGAAAAAAAATTTGTAGACTTGTGTTTGGATTGGGAGAAGTTGGATTTCAAGAACACTGTAGACCATCTGGACCATTGGGGCATACATTGGTTTGCAGAGGTGAAGGTCTGTGAACTCAGAACACCCAAGAGTCATTTTAAAAGTTTGTTGATGGCAGAGGGGGAGACCACCTGCCCTTGCAGAACACTGTGGTCCTAATGGGACGTTGGTCACCTGAATCGCATTGGCAGTGGAGGAAGGGCTCTCCTGTGCCTTCTCTGCACTTTGACTCTCCTGGTGTTTTATTCCATTCATGTTGGCGATTTACCTGTGATATGGAAGAAGATGAAAGGTTTTCTCGATGGTAGTATTTCTTTTTGGTAAATAACACTACAATCCCATGTCCACTTCAGAGGGAAGGCCCTCTGTTAACTGTGTTAGGGTTAGAAGAAGTGTGGTTAGGGTTAGAAGAAGTGTAGCAGTTAGGATCTCCTAACCAGTTGTGTTAGGTTACTGGGCAGGTTACTCACCCTTTCCGGGTAGTCTATGTCTCACGGGTCCTGGTAGTGCCTGACTCAGAGACCTGGCATACGCCTTCAATGAATAAAAAAAACATGTTACCTTCCCAGAGCCTATCTTGGCCCATTTTAAGCACTAACGAGTGTTGAGATGATGGTTCTAGACTTCGGAGAGGGAGCTGCTCCTTCACTAGTTCCCTGGCGATAGCTCACTAAACTTACAAAAGCTCAAATTTCTCCCTGTAAGCCAAGACTAGTAACACACTGTGAGATGACGTGAGCCCAGAAATGCTGATACAAAAAAATCTTGTATGATTGGAAGGATTCCTGATTGGCGTTCTAGGTGTTTCCATAGTTGACGTGGAAATGGAGATTAAGGCAACTTTCTCCCTGCAATGAACCACTGTTTAATTTAGCAAATGTTTTGAAAATGATAGCTATTCCTAATTATGAAATCACCTGTTAACCCCAAACCTGAGCTACGTGCTCTGCATGTTGGAAGATACGCCCTTTGTGGTGTGTGTGTACGTGCACGCATGTAATGCCACCCGTCTGTCCGTCTGTGTCCTGTCCATGTCTGGTGAGGTGTGACACGCTGGTGTAGTTGGAGGATGTTCGTCTGCACCTGCACCCCTATAGCTCTCCTGTTCCGGGAAAGCGTGACAGTATGAGACCACGAGACAGAAAGGGAAAGCTACCTGTGATTAGAGCAAATAGGATTAATTTTAGCAAGAGGAAACAGGAACAGGAGAGAGGTGCAGATCGGAAGTTCGAGGAAAGGGCCAGGGATTGTTGGTGGATCCCAGGGTCTGTTGTCCCCTTGTCTCTGGAGTCACAGAATCCTCCTTATGGGGGTACGTCACCAGGTTGGTCCTGGTCTGAGGGGTGTCTTGGGACTCTTGGTGCTACAGCGAGACAGCACTCCGTCCAAGACACAGCGGAGGGGAGGGCCTCCAGCTCACCCCCGTTCTGCCCCAGCGAGCTGACATACACACATGTGATGTGTGTAAATTCCCAGTCATGTCCTTTCAGGGGCAAAATCCGGCCCCTATTCTCTTTATCTGTTCCTGAGTCTGGGTAGCTGGTCGTGGGGCTCGGTGCGGCTTCCGCCCCTGGCACTGCTGGATGGTTTCAGTGAGAGCGAAGTCGCCCTCCACACTCTGGCCCGTTACAATACCAGCAAGAGGCAAGTGGGCCACCAGTGATGCCGAAGAACAGCGGGGCAGCCGGTGAGTCAGTGTGCGCGGGGCTTCTCTTCACACAGCCCAGAGACGCAAGAGCAGGGTGATACGGGCCCCAGGAAACAGGGAGCACCCACTTTTCAGTCCCTTTTTCTGGATGCACGGAAGATGCTAGATCCACTGCCCTCTGACTTGGGATTCCTAATTCCTTATTTTGTAAGGAGGTATACAGGCAGCTGCCATTGGAGCCCATGACATCACAGGTTTTCTTACTCGTGGACTTGTTTGTCCTTGGCCACAAGCCCCATGGAGGCCTGGGCTCGGGGACCATGAGCGTGTGGGTTTTACAGCGGCTCCCCATGAGGATGAAGCCCGTGCCCCAGGAAGGCTGAGCCTCACACTTGCCCTGCACCGTTCACTGAGCCACAGTTTCGCTGGGCCTCTTTCTTCTGGAGGCTGAGCCCGGACTCTGAGCAGGATGAATGAGGCCTACAGCCAGGGGTCCGTAGCCAGGAGAGGAACCGGAGGGAGAGCATGCCAAGGGCAGGGGCTGGGAGAGGAGCCCACTGAGGCCGGATCCTCTCTCCTGGCATGGCAGGTCATCAAAGAATACTAAAAAGTCCCTACAAGTCACTTCAACTACTTAGGAATCTTCTGTGCTCAAGATAGAACAGAAACGCTTCTAACGAATTCTCTGCCGTGAGGGCTCCTTCACCTCCTGTTGCTCAAGGGGCTACGTGCCCTTACCAGTTTCTGAGGAGAAAACGGTACCTCCCAGGTATTACCTGACTCCGAAATCTCCTTTGCTCCTGGTAACTGAAGAAGTTGCAGTGTGCATCACAAACATGAGAGCTTGTGTAGGAAGGAACTGGGTTTTGTTTTGTTTTGTTTTGAATTTTTCAGAAGACTCCTACTCTGGTGTGTTGCTGTTGGAGTGACATTCTGTACTGACTTCTTAGCAGAGCTCTCCCGAGGAGGATTCAGGACAGGAAAATCAGCCTCTTTGTGTGTGTTTTTGAGGTGCTTGTTGGGGGGTGTTTGCTGGTCAGAGTGTTACAGTTACACATTTGCATTGTAATTAGTATTTTTATGTAGAAGAACATCCCTGGTAGTTGAAAAGAAGTTAGTGAGGAAATGCCAGTTCCTTTGAAAACAGGAAGCCTGTCCGCGCTTTGGGGGCAGGTTTTCTGGGAAGAAAAAGCCCATCCCCCTGTGTGAAATAGCTGGGGGTCCTCCTCCCCAGGTGTTACGGGCTGAGCAATCCAAGCAGTAGCAGCCCCTCCAGGAAACCCTGTTTCTAGAGTTTGCACCATTAATAAGAGAAGACTGTTGTAAGCAGAAGTGACACTGATAATGGACAAACACTTATTTCTTTCAGTATTTTCAGTCCACCTTGTGATGCTTAATTTTGTGCATCACCGGCCAAGCCGAGGGATGCACAGGTAGTTGGTAAGACCATGTTCCTGGGCGTGTCGTGGGGCTGTTTCCAGAAGTGAGGAGCGTGAATCAGGAGACGGAGTGAGTGAAGAAGGTGCCCTCACCGGGGTGGGTGGGCAGCAGCCAATCCACGGAGGGCCCAGCGAGAACGGAAAGGCAGGGAAGAGTGAACCCACGCTCTCTGCTTTAGCCGAGACATCGATCTTCTCCCATCCTTGGGTGTGGGCATTCTTCATGCCTGGGCTGTAAGACAGACCAAGCCTTTTGCCAGCAGCCCCCAGATTCTCAGGCCTTTGGACTCAGACTGCGTCACACCCCCGACCTTCTTACCTCCAGCTTGCGGACGGCAGATGGTGGGATTTCTCCGTTTCCACGGTTGTGCAAGCCAATTCCTGTAATGAATCTTTTCTTCTATATATCTATGAAAATCCTCTTGATTTTGTGTCTCTGGAGAACCCCAACACTCTGCACATGGATGACTTGAAGTAGTTGTTTCCATTCAAGCCAGCAAGTATCTCCTCAATATATATCGTGCACAAAGAAATGTTCGTTGCTGGGGTGCCTGGGTCGCTCCATGGGCTAAAGCCTCTGCCTTCGGCTCAGGTCATGGTCCCAGGGTCCTGGGATGGAGCCCCATTGGGCTCTCTGCTCAGCAGGGAGCCTGCTTCCCTCCTCTCTCTCTCTCTCTCTGCCTGCCTCTCTGCCTACTTGTGATCTCTGTCAAATAAATAAATAAATAAAATCTTCAAAAAAAAAGAAAAGAAATGTTCCTTGCTTTTCTGAAGCCGGTGGAGATGAACATGGCAGAGTCTCTGCCCCTGGTGAGTGTACGGTCTACTTAGAAAGGATTTCAGCTACACATGGCAGCTCCCCCTGGAGAAGGCCATGGCCAAGACTTTACCAGGTGCGGAAGCGGACCGATCGCTCTCCGTGTAACAAAGGCCAAGGACCATTTTATTCTCCTTTGAAAGTGTTAGGCTCTTAAGCAGATGTTGCTGGCAGATATTTTTCATGCTTCGTGGGGTAAAAATAGTTTCTCCTCATCTGGTTACCATTCATTGAGAGGGCTAGCTAACTCTGGAGGAAGACCGACTTCAGGTAAGATGAATCTGGTGAAGTAGCCCATTAAACCAGGTATTTATCAAAATGGTTTATGGGGGGCAGTGGTTCATTATTTTCTCTGTTCACTGTACTACAGGGAACATTAGCTTTCCGAATAGGTCATTTTGAAAGTACTCCCTGCGATAGGACTCAGGCTTTATAGATCGCCTCTGGTGACTTTGGCTATTGCACGCTTTCAATTTAGAAATAAAGCAGCCCGTGGCCTCATATCTGATTCATAGAATTCCAGGCAGAGGCTGCGGTTCTGCATAATAGGGTGCCCCTTTCTGCTGGGAGGCGTTTCTCTAAACAGGCCTCTTTGAAAGTTGCTTATTGATTGAGCAGATACTTTCGGCCGCGTGAAACCTGACAGCGGTCAGCATTTTCTCTTTCTGTCATTCGAGCCCTGCGAGGAAGAGGAGCATTACAGTACCTGGAGAGACATGTATAAGTTATCCTGAAGGGGACGGGTGGGGAAGGGGGACAGCAGTATTGATGGCGCCCCATAACTTTCCCACCCTCTTAGAGAGTGTGTCACAGGCCATTAAACTTAGTAAGCTTCAGGTGACTAATAGAGAAACAGATGAGGGTCAGTCGGTGTGAGTTTCATCTTTTAAATCACTTCTGCCTCGACTGAGTTGCAAACAGGAATATAATCAATCTACTCTTTCATAAAGAAAACAAGCGTGTCATCACTGATGTATTATTGTCACTGGCTCCGCTGTGATGCACAGATTGAAGATGACGGACAGAGCTCTCCTGCTTCTAGAAAGTGCTCTGACTCTCAGGCATAGAATATGAAGGTCTCCAGTAGCTCTCCCTTTATGCCTGCATGCACATGCACACACACGTCCACGCGGACACACACCTCTGCTGGTTGTACACGCATCGTGCAGGGAGAGCGTTGTGGTCTTGTTCATTTGGGGAAATCAGGACGGTCTCTGCAAAAGTGACTCCTTGGGATCAGATTTTAAGAGGAAGGCAAGAAAATATAGTGATCCAAGTGTTTGCTGGGAGAATTTTTTTTTTTTAACCAATTCTTTCTTTAAGATGTTTTTTGTTTTTGTTTGTTTGTTTGTTTGGACCAGTTCTTTGAGTAGTGTATTTGCAGAGGCAAGGAATGGAAGAATGTGTCCTTTTATTTAACAAAATACCTTAATTTTAGATGAAGTCTCCCACCCACCCCTTTTTCTTTAAGAGGAACAATGGTCGACAGAGAAAACTGCATGAAAGTTGCTCTAATAAATTTCTGATCGTTCATCTCTCTTTCTTCTGATCCTAGAAAGGAAACCCTGCCTTTCCCAGTGCATAAGCCACAAAGCACTGGGGCTGGTGACTCGTCTCTTGCTTCCATGCCCTGTGTCCAGTATGACAGCAAATTGTGTCTGCCTCACCTGAGATTATATAGAGCACCTGCCCCTTCTCTTCCTCTGCCCTCGCTGTCTTGTCTGTGCTCCGCCCGCTGCCAGCCACCATCATCTCTTTCGCAGACAGTGGCCTTCCAGCTCCTTAGCTTTGCCCTTGTCCTCCCTTGTCCTCAAGTCAGACCATGTTCTGCTCACAAGCTTTTAATGCCTTCCAGTCTCTCTCTAAGTAAAAGACAAATTCCTTCCCATGGGCTGCAAGGCCTTACAGGATCTGGTCAGCTGAGTCTCTGACCTAGTCCCCACATTCCTTATTTTCCTCCAGCCACACTGGGGTCCCTGATGGTCCTTTTTAAGAACTCAGGGCCTTTGCACATGCTGCCCTTTTTGTTTGGCCTGCTCTTCCCCTTGATATCCACATGGTTCCCTTTCATCTCCTTTGGCTTATTGCTCAAATGTTCCCCTCTCAGGGAGACCTCCCGTGACTACTCTTATTTAAAATTGTGCTCTTACCCTCCATCCCTCCTTTCTCCTGAATTTTTCTCCACGTTACCGTTCACCATCTCACACATTATATACCTTCTCATTTGTTTTCTGCATTGCTGCTTCAGATTGTGAACTCCAGAAAGGCCGGCGACTTTGTCTGTTTCTGTATCCTCAATGCGTAGAAGAGTGCCTGGCACATAGCAGGCATTCCATCGGTATTTGTCAAATAAATGCCTAGTAAAGCAAGTAGGTTTTGGGAGGGGTTCCAGTGCAGCTCTAGGAAGAGAAGATTTTAGGGGTCACGGGAAGATAATCCGAAGTGAAAATGCAGGATGAGAGGGAATCCGCAGAATGGGGCAGTCATAGCTAAGCATTCTACATTATGCTTTTTGTTTTGTTCTTGGCAATAAACTTAACCTCATTGTCTATTTTCTTAAAGATTTATGTGTTTATTTATTTTAGAGAGAAAGCAAGTACACGAGCTTGTGGGGAAGGGTAGAGGGTGAGAGAGACTTAAGCAGACTCCATGCTGAGGGCAGAGCCTGATGTGGGGCTCGATTCCTGGACCCTGAGATCACGACCTGAGCTGAAACTAAGAGTCAGACACTTAAGGGACTGAGCCACACAGGTGCCCTTCCTCATTGTCTACTTTAAAGGGTGGAAGGATAATATCCTCTGGATAATAGTTTCAAGCTGTGCCCTCATCTGTGTATGTATATGCTTCCTGTGTTTTATATACCTTCACTCTTAGCCCTCTCTAGATTTAACCTGAATTGCTCTCCAGTCTCAGAGAATTAACCACCAGGTGATATTCTCATTTTCAAATGGCAGCTTTGGGATGAATTAATTATGACACCTGAATACTTTTTTTTCTTATCAGTATTCATTTGTGAAGAAAATAAGATTTATGTTAATGATATATGCATCGCGTTCCTACTCTAGAGACAGGTGTGGGGTCACCAAGTGATTAATTAACTCTCTGAGCTGATTAAAGACTTTTAAAACAAGCCGCTTGGTTGTCACCAAGAGTCTCTTTTTAGAAAGCTGGAAGTATCTTTTATATTTCAAAAGGAAAACAAAGACCCCATAGCATTTTCAACCTCAAATGAATGAAAAAGACATTGGCATAAAGAGAATGTGAAGATTAGGGGTGGAAACATAAGTGACAACATCGCAGATGAGTTCACCTTTACAGGGCTGGTCCTTATTGTCCTGGAAGACTCTCATGTCATTGAGAAATATTTGGGAGGATTTGAAAGAGTTTTTACAGGAAAGAAAAACAACGTGCCAGATGGTCAATGAGAAATTCTTTCCTTACAATAAAAATTAAGAAAAAAATCTTTATTTATTTATTTGAGAGAGCAAGTGAGCAAGAGAGCCCAAGGAAGCAGCAGAGGCAGAGGGAGAAGCAGACTCCTTGCTGAGTAGGGAGCCCAATCGGTTTGGGCCAAATCCCAGCCCCTGGGATCATGGGATCAAGACTGGAACCGAAAGCAGATGCTTAACCAGCTGAGCCACCAAGGTGCCCCAATAAAGTTTTGTATTTACACTTGTAGTTTACTTATATGTTTTATGTTTTTAGTATTTTATTTATTTATTTATTTGACAGAGAGAGATCACAAGTAGGCAGAGAGGCAGGCAGAGAGAGAGAGAGAGGGAAGCAGGCTCCCTGCTGAGCAGAGAGCCCGATGCGGGGCTCGATCCCAGGACCCTGAGATCATGACCTGAGCCGAAGGCAGAGGCTTAACCCACTGAGCCACCCAGGCGCCCCTATGTTTTTAGTATTTTGATGTTGTAGGGCATAGATAATTAACTGTATACAGTGTACCAAAACTGTGAATATACTTTTGGGGAATTCTAGTGAATTAAAATGTTGTATAATTTTGAAATATTTGATAGTATTCCTCAATGATTGAGCTTTTGGAAATGCATATACTGTATGTAGTAGAAACAGAAATGAATCCTTTTTTTGATCAGTAATTGTGATTGACCTATCACTGTAGATCTGTGATTGACGTGGCATTCAGTATTAGGGTAATAGATCAGGATCTGGGGATGTATCTGGTTCAGAATGAAAAGTAGTTCTCTATACCCATCATGGGTTTTCAAAATAAGGTTGTAAAAATTTATTTAGAAATTTCAGATAGTGTAAGAAATTTTTGTGTTTATCTTAAGGGCATATGCATTTAAACTTTTTGAAAATCTTGAATACCTTAGAATGAATTAGCAAACATTTGCTAATGAATTAGCAATACCTTAGAATGAATTAGCAAACATTGCTGCTGGGAGAAACTGCTGACTTCTTTCTTCTAGGAAAGGAGGTGTAGTAGAGACTAAGCAGTAGTAATGCTCCCATTACAAATTTTCCCAGTTATCTACTGTGGCATAGTAAGTATCTCCAAATTTAGTGACATCAAACAACAACATTTTATATGCTTATGGATTCTGTGACTTAGGATTCAGACAGAAGCTGGCTTGTTTCTGCTTCACATCCAGCTGAATGGGAACTGAAGTGCCTGATATGACCTCTCTGCGTGGCTTGGACCTCCTGACAACATGGCGGCTGTAGGATGGTTGGGTTCTTACAGGGCTGCTCACGACTCAGAGCACAAGCATTCCCATGAACAAGATGAAAGCTTTAGAGGACCTTTCCGACCCAGCCTCAGAGGTGAAGTCACTCAGCACCACTTTTGTCTTATTCTTTTGATCGAAATTCGGTATCTAGAAGTGGGGTCTCTTGGAGGATAGTGGAGTGGATTTTGCAAGTGAGAGAAATTTCAATAGTTTATTGCCAGAAGATGGTGTATGGTGATTTTTTTAAATTGCTGAAAATTATTTGACGCTGCTGTCAAGAGGTTGGGTTTATGTACCTATCTTTTAAGTCTGGGTGGGGTTGTAACTGCTTTGAACAAAAGGATATAACAGAGAAGGAAGGAATATGACAGAATTGTGAAGACATTCTCTTATATTCCTAGTTTTCTGAGAGTTTTTAATCAGAAGATGTCAACATTTGTCAATGTGTTTTTCACATTTATTAAGATTATCATTTTAATCTCAGTTAGCCTGCGGATATGGTATACCATATCGATTGATTTTTATTTTTTAATTTTTTTAAAGATTTTATTTATTTATTTGACAGAGAGAGATCACAAGTAGGCAGAGAGGCAGGCAGAGAGAGAGAGGAGGAAGCAGGCTCCCTGCTGGGCGGAGAGCCCGATGCGAGACTCGATCCCAGGACCCTGAGATCATGACCTGAGCCGAAGGCAGCGGCTTAACCCACTGAGCCACCCAGGCGCCCCTCGATTGATTTTTAAATAGCAAACCAACATTTCATTCTTGGGATAAATATCATTTGGTCATGCTGTGTTTTTATATATATATATATGAATTGGTCATCATTGCTGAACTTGGTCATGATGTACATATATATATTTAGCTAAATTCAGTTTGCCAATATTTTGGTAAGGATTTATATGGCTATGTTTATGGTCTGTAGTTTTGTTTTGCTTTGTTTTCTTGAGATATCTTTATTTTTGGTATCTAGGTAATTCTGGTCTCATATAATGAGTTAGGAAGTGTTTTCTCTTCTTGTATTTTTTTTTGAACCAGTGTGTAAAAATGTTATTTCTTTATTAAATGTTTGGAGGATTTTGACAGTGAAATTATCTGGGCCTGGAGTTCTCTTTGTTCTAAGATTTCAATTTCCTTAACAGATGTAGGATTTTTCAGGATATTCTTTTGAAGTGACTGTTGGTGGTTTCTTTTTCAAGGAATTTTTTCATTTCATGTACGTTATTGAATTTATTGGTATAATTTATAATATGACTTATTATCCTTTTAATATTTATAGAATCTGTAGTACTGTCTCCCTTTTCATTCCTGGTATAGGTACTGTGTTCTTCTATCCCTCCTGCCCGCACCTTCCCTTCTCAGTCTGCCTACACGCTTACTAATTTTAGTGAATTTCTTAAGGATTCAGCTCTTGGTTTCTTTGACTTTTCTCTGTTGCTTTTCTATTTCATTTATTTCCACCCTTAACTTTTTGCTCCCTTGTGATTTCTTTGGGTTTAATTTGCTCTTCTGTGGCTAGTTCCTTAAGATGGAAGCTTACATACTTGATTTGAGACTTTCCTTTTTTTTTTTACGTTAGCTTTTAATCCTGTTAATTTCCCTCCACGTATTCATTTAGTTCTGTCCCACAAATTCTGGTATGTTATATTCTAATTTTCAATTAGAAATATTTGGTAATTTCTCTTTGATCTCCTCCTTGGCTCTTGGGTTATTTGGAAGTGTATATTGTTCAACTTTGACATATTTGGAATACTTTAGAGTGTTCTAGATATTTTTCTATTATTTACCCAGGTATTCCGCTACTCCCCTGACTAATCCATTTTGCTTTGCGTTAGTTATTGTGCATGTTGGATGGAATCCCCAGAGAGAACCCCCAGGAGTGACCTGAGCTTTACTAATAATGTGAATTACTTGTTGCTGAATCTTTTCCTTGATTTCTCTGTATCCAGTGACCCCTGGCCAGTACTGCTGATTGAGGAATAATGATATATTATGGTCCAGGAGATCTGGGTTCTGACCAGCTCTTGCTTAGTAAAATACTTCTTAAGCTAATTACCTAATGGAATCTTAGTTTTCTTGCATGTGAGGTAGAGATAACAGTCTTGCTTATGATTATGTCCCAGGGTTTTTGTGAACATCAGGTGAGATAAATATTGTTGTTAAATTATCAGCAGTGTAAAATGGAAGATGTTATTATTGTTAAGGATATTTCCTACGTGTACAATTATTTGTCACTCAGTTCTTTAGTAGGGTTACATTTGACTATTCAAACAGATCATCATCAAACTTCTTTCACTTATAGGGAATTGAATGTATGCATTACAATATAAGTTTGAAGATAGTATTCACTTCATTAACTTCTAATAACCAAATATATAACTAAGAGATGTGATTATGTGAAATAACTACCCACTTGAATGAAAAAATGGGTATAATTCTGTGCATATTTTCATTGGTGTACAAAGGAAATGTCTTTCTACAAATCCATCTTGAAGAAGTGTTGAATCAAATAGCTCTGAAAGATTTTTTTTTAAAGATTTTTATTTATTTACTTGACAGAGATCACAAGCAGGCAGAGAGGCAGGCAGAGAGAGAGAGAGAGAGAGAGAGGAGAAGCAGGCTCCCCACTGAGCAGAGAGCCCCATGCGGGGCTCCATCCCAGGACCCTGAGATCATGACCTGAGCCGAAGGCAGAGGCTTAACCCACTGAGCCACCCAGGCGCCCCTGAAATAAGATTTTAAAAAATATTTTTACTTAAACGAGCTAACATACAGTGTAACAGTTTCAAGTGTAGACTTCATGACTCCTCACTTACTTACAGCACCCAGTGCTCATCACAAGGGCTCTCCTTAACGCCCATCCCCCATCTAGCCCACCCCCGACCACCTCCCTCCGGCAACCTCCAGTCTGTTCTCTAGACTCTAAAGAGTCTCTTATGGTTTGCTTCCCGATCTGTTTTTCGCCGTAGGGTTCATCTGTTTTGTTGCTTAATTTCCATATATGAGTGATTGAAATGAGATTTTAAGAATTATTTAATTTTTTTCATCATGATAAATGTTCTCATTTATCCCTGTCAACCGTTTCACTCATCCCTCGCACACACCTCCATTCTGCTAATCACCAGTTTGTTCTCGCCAGTTAACTCTCCTTTTGGTTTGTCTCTCTCTCTCTCTCTTGCCTTGGCTCATTTGTTGTGTTTTGTAAATTCCACCTGAGTCAAATCACGCGGTATTTGTCTCCCTCGGACTGCGTTATTTCGCAGAACATTACGTCCTCTGGCTCTATCCGTGTCATTGCAAATGACAAGATTTCAGTTTTCTATGGCTGAGTCATATTCCCGTGTATACTGGAATGTGATAATACTGCTGTAAACATAGAAGGGCACGTATCCCTTGGAATTTGTGTTTTTCTGTTTTTTGGGTAAATACCCAATAGTGCTCTTGCTGGAGCATATGGTAGTTCTATTTTTAATTTTATGAGGAACCTCCCTACTGTTTTCCAGAGAGGCTGCACCAGTTTGCATTCCCACCAACAGTGCCAGAGGATTCCTTTTTCTCCACATCCTCACCAACACCTGTTATTTCTTGTGTTTTCTATTTTAGCCATTCTGCCCTCATTGTAGTTTTGATTTGCATTTGCATTTTCCTGATGATCAGTGAGGTTGAGCATTCATATATCTGTGGGTGATCTGGATGTCTTCTTTGGAGAATGTCTGTTTATATCTTCTGCCAGTTTTATTTATTTATCTATGTACTTATTTCTTTATTTCGCAGGGACATAGAGCGCAAGCAGGGAGAGAGAGAAGCAGGCTCCCTTGTGGGCCAGGTCCATCCTGGGACCCTTGGATCATGACCTCGGTTGAAGGCAGATGCTTAGTTGACTGGGCCACCCAAGCACCCCTCTTCTGCCCATTTTTAAATTGGATTATTTGTGTTTTGGGGTCTTGAGTTTTATAAGTTCTTTATATATTTTGAATACTAACCCTTCATTAGATATGCCATTTGCAAATATCTGCTCCCACTCCACAGGTTGCCTTTTAGTTGTTGTTTTTTTTTTTTAATATTTTATTTATTTGACAGAGAGAGATCACAAGTAGGCAGAGAGGCAGGCAGAGAGAGAGGAAGGGAAGCAGGCTCTCTGCTGAGCAGAGAGCCCGATGCGGGACTCAATCCCAGGACCTTGAGATCACGACCCGAGCCAAAGGCAGCGGCTTAACCCACTGAGCCACCCAGGCGCCCCAACCTTTTAGTTTTGTTGATTGTTTCCTTCACGGTGAAGATATTTTTTATTTTGATGTAGTCGTAATAGTTTATTTTTGCTCTTATTTCTCTGGCCTCAGGAGACAGATCTGGAAAAATGTTGCTATGGCCAATGTCTGAGAAATTACTGTCTGTGCTCTCTTCAAGGATATTCGTGGTTTCAGGTCTCACATTTTGGTCTTTCAACCATGTGGAGTTTGTTTTTGTGTGTGGTGGAAGACAGTGGTCTTTCTTTTGCATGTGCTTGTCCAGAGTTCCCAAAGCCGTTTGGAAGAGACTGTTTTTCCCCCACTGTATAGTCATTCCTCCTTTGTTGAAGAGTAATCAACCATATAACTGTGGGCTTATTTCTGGGTTTTCTATTCTGTTCCATTGATCTGTGTATCTACTTTGTGCCTCTACCGTACTGTTTTAATTACGGCTGTTTTGTAATACAGCTTGAACTCGGAATTTGGATACCTTCAGTTTTGTCTTTTCCTTTTCAAGATTGCTTTGGCTACTTGGGGTCTTTTTTTGGCTCCATTAAATTTTAGGATTTATTGTTCCAGTTCTGTGAGAGGCGCTGTTGGTATTTTCATAGGGATTGTGTTAAATCTGTCAATTGCTTTGGGTGGTGTAGACATTTTAATGATAGAAATCAGGTGAGTTTTAACATTTGATATTTTGGCTGTAAACAAAAGAAAGAAGTAAGAGGAAAAGCTCTGGAGGTCCCTGTGGTTCTGGCTTGCCCAACTGCCGGCAATTCAGTGGCTTTTGTAAACATATATTTTTATCCCCAGGGGTACAGGTCTGTGAATCACCAGGTTTACACACTTCACAGCACTCACCAAAGCACATACCCTCCCCAATGTCCATAATCCCACCCCCTTCTCCCAAACCCCCTCCCCCCAGCAACCCTCAGTTTGTTTTGTGAGATTAAGAGTCACTTATGGTTTGTCTCCCTCCCAATCCCATCTTGTTTCATTTATTCTTCTCCTACCCACTTAAGCCTCCATGTTGCATCACCACTTCCTCATATCAGGGAGATCATATGATAGTTGTCTTTCTCTGCATGACTTATTTCGCTAAGCATGATACGCTCTAGTTCCATCCACGTTGTCGCAAATGGCAAGATTTCATTTCTTTTGATGGCTGCATAGTATTCCATTGTGTATATATACCACATCTTCTTGATCCATTCATCTGTGGATGGACATCTAGGTTCTTTCCATAGTTTGGCTATGCATTAGGGACCAAGTATCCTTGAAGAGTAAGATTTTGAATTCTGATAAATGAGATTCTGAGGGAAATCTCTCTAGAGGATTCTCTGGACAGATGTTCTGCTCTGTTACCGTAAAAGGTCCACTACAGGAGACTAGGAAAACAGAACCATGTGCTTTCAGAACTAACCACAACTTGCTTCTCTCTTGGGGCCACAGTGTCATCACTTTACCTTTCATCGGCCGACAGCTGGTGGCATTGTCAGTGCCGAGCACTGGATGAGAGAGAGGGGAGACTCTGTGTCCCTGTTCACAAATGAAGGATCCATTCTGGTTGGGGAGGCTTTTATTGTAAGAATAATATCACCTAACATTCAGGTCATAGAGCAGAAGTCAGCACTCTGCGGAGTGGGTCAAACCTGGTCTGGATCCCGTTTTTACCAAATGCATCAGATGGTAACCACACCTTTCACTTGCTGTCTGACGCCTCCTTCACAGATGCAGTGACGGGGTGGGTGCTGGCACAGATTGGAGTGGCCCGCAGAGCTTCCAGTGTTCGCTGTCTGTTCCCTTACAGAGGATGTGTGCCGACCCCTGGTCCAGAGTAGGACAGAGGCAGAGGGCGGGCAGGTTCCCCCATGGAGGAGAACTTGAGCTGAGACCAAATGAGAAGAATGAACTGAGGAGCGTGGCGTAGTTCACTCCAGGCAGAGGGCAGAGGGCACAGGACACGGGCACAGGCACGGGGCAGAGGAAGCCCACAGTCTGAGGTGTTGGTAGGAAGTGGCTGGGAGTGGAAAATGAGGGTCAGGTCTGGTCACGGTGTGCCAGAATGTTTCAGTATGAGAGATCTCCCCGAAGTTGGCCAGAACCTACGGATCTCTCCCCAGAATAACCTTTTTAAAAAAGTGCATATTGGAAAACAGTGTGGAGATTCCTTAAGAAATTAAAAATAGAACTTCCCTATGATCTTGCAATTGCACTGCTGGGTATTTACCCCAAAGATGCAGACGTAGAGAAAAGAAGGGCCATCTGTACCCCAATGTTCATAGCAGCCATGGCCATGATTGCCATACTGTGAAAAGAGCCAAGATGCTCTTCAGCAGACGATAAGGAAGATGTGGCCCATATACACTATGGAGTATGATGCCTCCATCAGAAAGGATGAATACCCAACTTGTGTATCAGCATGGATGGGACTGGAGGAGATTATCCTGAGTGAAGTACATCAAGCCAAGAGTGTCAATTATCATATAGTTTCACTTGTGGAGGATAAGGAATAACATGGAGGACATGGGGAGGCGGAGAGGAGAAGGCAGTTGGGGGAAATTGGAGAGGGAGACAAACCATGAGAGACTGTGAACTCTGAGAAACAAACTGAGGGTTTTGGAGGGGAGGGGTTAGGGGGCTGGGTGAGCCCGGTGGTGGGTATTATGGAGGGCACGGATTGCATGCACTGGGTGTGGCGCATAAACAATGAATTCTGGAACACTGAAAAGAAATTAAAAAACTAAACAAAAATATATAAAAGAAGAAAAAAGTGTATAAAATAAAAGACATAGGGTTCCAAAGGAGACTGACTACAATGAAACAGTTATCAAAAGGTCACAAAAACACATTTGCGTGGCGGTATTGTGTGTTCCTTTATTAACACCTTACCTAACCAGATCTGGAAGTTGGCCTCACGACTACTCTCACGTCTCCTGATCCCAGTGCTGGTCGCACCTAGGAATCCCCTTACAGACACACCCAGAAATAATGTTTGCTCAAATTTCTGGCCTGGCCCAGTCAAATTGATACATGAAATCATCAGTGGGAAGTGCTGGGTTCCAAACTGAGGCTATGAACCCTAGTAGAGGCGGACTTGACCCTGCCTGCGTTCCTGGACCCCTGGCCCCAGGTTCAAGTCCTCTGGTATAGAACCTTGTTCTTGTCGAATCAGAGCCGAGCCCAGGGAGGGGGAAAGTGGGACACAGACCTTGCTGGTACTTTACAGGTGCTCTTTCGCTGCTCCGTGGGGCATGGATGGACCTCCGAGGAGGAGGTCCAGCGATGGGGGCCCACGGGTCCTCACCAAGTGCTCTCAGACGTTGCCCGTCTTTCTCTCTGCTCCCTTCTGCTCTCTGAACAGGAGTGAAGACTGACCGTGGCACTGACACTGTCCCTTCCACCAGGAGAGGGCATTTGAACTGAGAGTGAAGTCTCGGTTCATTCATCTGAAGATTCGGAGGGTTGAATTAGGCTGGCTTTAAGGTTCATGCAAAAGGTAATATTCTCGGAATCTATACTTTGCTTTTCCTTTAATTGTCGGCAGCTGTGAATAATTGTGTGCATTCATAAATGGATAGAAACAGACGGAACTGTTTGGAGTCTGTCCTACTAGCATCACTTAAGAGACCTAGTCACAGCCAAGAATACAGAATGTTAGCATTTTTCACTGACAAAAGAACTCAGGTATACCAAGGACTTTCCTCTCTTCATCACGATATGCAGCTGGGATAAATCTGGTATCTCCAGGCCTGTCACATTCTCCTCCACATCTCTTGACATCTTTTTCTGGTTTCCACATCACCATTACCTCTAGAAGTCAATATTCTTTAACTGCTTCTAATGTTTCCATCTGCAATGAAATGGTCGTGTTAATTCACATTTGCAGTGAAATGTGGGTCTTCTGTGTATTCATCTGAATCCTTGAACCTTGATTGTTACGTTGAGCAGTCTGGTCAAGGTCGTTAGGACTTTGTCTAGTCTAATCCCATTTTTAGTTCAGCTTGGTTATAAATGCCATGGCGAGATACTCGCCTCGGAGGTTAACAGAGATTGAAGGGTTTGTTTAAAGGTGGTGTGCTGAGGGAAGAGGACCACATTGTGTTTGCTTTTCCTTCTGCGCCTGTGGGGCTCAGGCCCCGGCGTGTGTGCAGTGCACTGTTACAGCAGTCCCGGATCCTCACTGTGAATACAGGCGTGCCCAGCAAAGCAGGGACGTTCTGCCTGTGCACGTAAGGACGGATTTCATGTGCCATGCCCTACCGAGGTAAGTCAAAGAAAGAAAGATTCTGGCAAGAGATGGGTGACTAGCTCAGGTACAGGACCTCAAAAAATCACCCAAATCGGTTTTGGGTCTTTGCCCAGAAATTGCTTGGAAGTGAAAAGTCAGCAAGTTTCCAAAGAAGATCTAGCTTGCGGAGAATCGACCCTTTTTGTCTTACGGCGTGGTCTGACCTCCTCCTATCTCTGGAGGGAGCCAGTGTTCTCCAGTTTCCTCTTTCTGTCATCTCAGGAGAAGTTGGCAGGTAGGGCTGCTCAGAGGGGCTGAGGGGACAGATTTTCACTTTCAGTTTCTGAGGAGATGCCGCAGGATCTCACATGCCAGGCAGCTGGGGCGTGAGCTGGAGACCAGACTAGACGTCGGGCAAAAGCAGGCAGTGTAGAGCTGCACTGATTTTACATGTAGCTGCCATTATGAGAGCAAATATCCAGTACAAAGAAGGGGGTGATACCTTCACACCCTCTCTTTGTATTTTTCCTCCATGGCTGACGTTAAAGAAATGGAAACATCTGGAATATTTGTGAAGTTGGAAAAAAAAATAGGAGCCTTCGCATGATTATTTTGTCAGGAATCGTGCACATGGGAAACAGATTTATTTGGATATGGACTGGAAAGTGATTATGTTTTCTGGAGCTTTAATAGAAGTCCAGATTTTATCTTCAAGTAAGTGTGAACATGCAAGGCCATTTGTGCACACACGCAAACAGCGTGTGGCTCCACGTGGAGGTCCCTGCTGTGTTCTGTGAAACCTCACGTTCATGTCCCGGCATATTTTATGAAATTGTGGCATTGAATTCAGACTGCAGAAAGCTGGTACGGTCATTAGACGTTGTATTGCCTTTCATACATTTGATTTTGTACGTTTGAGTTGGAAAGAAATATTACCTAAAACAGTGCACTTGTTAGAAAGAGGTTTGTAACTTCAGCTATTTTGTGGATGCCGGCCTAGAAGACTAAGGAGAACATATGGCCCTCACTTCTTGCCGGTTAGGCTATCATTCTACCCACAAGGCGTCCCAGAGAACATCTGGCGGACCGTCGTGTTTTATCTCAGCCCTGTTCCTCGCGCACCTCGCTGTCTTGGCTCCGTGGGCACGCGGGCTCCTTCCAGAGCCTCTGTGTCTCCAGAAGTCCTTTCTGCACGCTGCTCCCTGCACCTGGGGACCTGCGTCCTGTCTGCCGGTTTACCTCTTCCCCATCCTCCGACCTCGGCTCCAGCCCCTTCGTCCGGGAAGCCTTCCTGACCTCCCTCCATCAAATACCCCGTACAGCGGCTCAGAGCCCGTGCAGCCGTCCTCCAGCACCTGCCGGCAGACTTCTTACTTCCTGCTCGTTGGCATTTAGGGGGCGTCTGTGGGCTGTGGAACTTGGTGGTCTCCGTGGTGGGCTTGACGTCTCATCAGGCGTATTTGATTTTCTTATCTCTATCTTGGGGTGCTTTACCCGATGGTGGGGGGCCAGGCCGTCTTCATGACAGCTTTCCAGGAAGGGTCTCAGGCTGTTCGGGAGGCTATACCGAAGTGCTACCGGGGGGCTGGGGGGCTGGGGTGGGGGGGTGGGGCTCCACCCGTGATCTCATCCCCTCCGAGAGGCCATACCTCCTTGCAGCATCGCACCCGGGGGTAGTGTTTCCACATGTGCAGTTGGCAGGTGGGGGCCCGGGGCGGGGCTGCAGGCGGCCGGCTGTGATAGTCTCGTAGCATAAACTTCAGGTGAATTACGTCTCCCACCTCTTGAGAGCCAACTAACTGCTCATAATTACCATCTCTGTGTCACTGTTCCCAAGAGCCTGAGGTTTCTCGGGTAACAGCCAGGGTTAGTCCACGTGCCCACACGCTGGTGGGTATACAAGTCCTCTGCATTCCCTTTTCTCAAAGTCGGGCGTATCAGGGACACGTAGGAGTGTCTGTCCTTCACCCCAAGAGCTCATCACGGTCATTGTGTTTTAGAGACTTGCACATGTCCCTTGGCTTTCAGCCTTTCTGTGGTCTGCGTCGTATTGACTTTCGTAGTCAGAATACATCTTCAGAGATAGGATAGGAGGTGTTCATCTGTCAAATAAGAGTAGAGACAGTGTCTTTTTAGTATCCCCGGTGCTCCAGATCACTGTGCGACCTAGATAAATATTTAGTCAATAAATACACGAATGAATGAATGCATACATAAAATAAAAAACAGCAGCTTTTAATTAGAAAATTGTTGTATGCTGACACCCTGACGGGGCCAGCAGCTTTGTCAAATACCTGACCGGTGAAAACACTGGACGTGGCCCTTGTTTAGCTCATTCGGTTGCAACGCATGTTCCTCTGTTGTTCCGTCTGAGTCTCTTGAGGATGCCGTGGGTCAGTCCGCAGGCATCACGCGCTCTGTGATACAGAGGAAGGTGCTGAGCTCAAGGTCACGGTGGGACCCAAACTCAGGCCTAGACCCTTTCCACCTCCGGGTGTCCTCAGGGCATGGTTGAGAGCCCATGTGCACTTAGCACACTCCCAGTGTAGAAGTTCCGCTCTGTCACATGAGAAGACGTTGCCTTACATGGCGCCTTCATCTGCTCAGGCTGCTGTAACAAAGACCACATGCGGGAAGGCTTGCACAACAGAAGTGTATTGTCTCCTGGTCCTGGAGGGGTCCTGGAGGTTGGAAGCCCAAGGTCAAGGTGTCCGCAGGGGTGCTTCCTTCTGGAGCCATGGAGGAGACTCTGTTTGATCCATCCCTGGTCCCTACCTTCAGGGGGTCTGCTGGCATCATTGGCTTTCGGTGGCTTGTATTTGCAGGACCCCGTCTCTGCCATCACAGTCACTAGGTGTTCTCCCGTGTCTCTGTCCTCACACGACTGTCTGGTAGGGCATCTGTCGTGCTCGATACTCTAATAGGACTTCACCTTAACTATTACATCTGTAAGGGACTTCTTTTCTTTCTTTCTTTTTTTTTTTTTAAACATTTTGTATTTAAATTCAATTAATTAACATAGAATGCATTATTTGTTTCAGGGGTACAGGTCTGTGAATCATCAGTCTTACACAATTCTCAGTGCTCACCATAGCACACACCCTCCCCAATGTCCATCACCCAACCCTGTTCCTTCCCACCCCCCACGGCCTTCCCCCCAGCAACCCTCAGTTTGTTTCCTACTATTAAGAGCCTCTTACGGGTTGTCTCCCTCCCTGGATTTGTCGTCTTTTATTTTCCCTCTCTTCCCCTATTATCCTCTATTTTGTTTCTCCAATTCCACATAGAAGGGAGATCGTACGATAATCGCGTTTCTCTGATTGACTTATTTCACGTAGGATAATACCCTCTAGTTCCAGCCACATCATTGTAGATGGCATGGTTTCATTTTTTATGGCTGCATAATATTCCATTGTATGTATGGACCATCTCTTCTTTATCCATTCATCTGTCAGTGGACATCTGGGCTCTTTCCATAGTTTGGCTATTGTGGGCATTGCTGCTGTGAATGTTGGGGTCACATTTTGAGGTACGGTGGGTCAGCCCAGTTTTGGAGAGGGACACAGTTGGACCATAACAGATAGTTTGGTTGGGCTTTGTGGCTTCTGCAGAATAACAACCACAATGTGCAGACACCAGAAGTTGGCACCCTTGCCCTCGGGGAGCCGCCACCTGTCAGTCTTCGGGAGAGTTTCCTTTGACTTCTGAAGCAAGGAGTATGAAGTGTACAAGACAGCCAGCATGGCCTCGGCCCAGTCAGGAAGAGTGAGGCTCTGTGTTACGTGCTGCTTTGCTGGTCAACACTGATTTTTTTGATTCATCACCACTAGCAATGTACAGATTAAGAAACAAAATAAAACCCATCAACACAGCAAAAACTAGACCCATGGACACATAAAGACCTTTTGTACTAACCATTCTCCTTCCCTTACTAACCTTGTGGAATTTCTAAGCTACCCTCCCCTGCTGTTCTCCTCAGTGTATGTGCCTGTGATTCTGGAAGGCTTGTGGCTTCTGACTATCCTGTCTTTCTGACGCATTTGTAACCTTGTAAATCATGTTGGAAGATTGGGAAATGTCTGTTACTCTTTCCTTTTTAAACCAAGCTCAGTGGAGGAAATATGCTCTTTAGTGTATTTTAATTGTACAATTTTTTTTTCCAGGAAAGCTCAAAGAAAATACATAAAAAATACGGCTTTGATCTCTTTGGTGCCAGACGAAATGGGCAGCCTGTATCTATCCCAGAAAACAGCACCCGAATGCCGCACGCGTGTCTCAGAGTTCCGCACACCTTTCTGGTTTTCCCCGGGGAGGGGAGGATTACGAACGAAAGAATGTCCTGTGCTCACAGTTAAGTGAATTACTTGCTGGCTCATCTCTAACTCTAATTACTTTCTCTTCTTCAACTTTGCAATTAGCTGATGTTGCTACAAATTTTTGTCACATACTTAATCTTTATATAGCATTTTTGGCCAGAGTGCAGTTACAGTCTGTGAGTGACTCTGATATCTTTATCCAGAGGTGAGGCTCTCGGGGCAGTAGTATCTGCCCCGTGTACCCCTGCAAGGGCTGGCCTGTACTGAACAAGAGAGCAGGTGAGCTTTATTCTCGATGCTCCCTGCGCCTTCCCACAGCCCTGCAGGTGCACAGCACCTTCGGGCTGCAAATGACCTTCACCCTTCTCCCCCAGTCTGCTCCATAGAGGACTTACTCAGCCCCAGGAGCTTTGTAGCCACTGTGGATCTTAATCCGCTGCAGACAAGCAGATGGGATTCCACCCAGTTAGCAGGCGATAGACATGAGTCTCAGACAGGTGATGTCACTGAGGTCATTAGAGGAAAAGCGGAATTTTAACTCTGGATTGTCTTATCCCAAACTGTGATGCAGTGTTGTAGGATCAGCTGATACTGGAAGGAAGGGGGAGATATACCGATTTGGGGAGTGGGGTTGTCTCCCTCCCTGGATTTGTAGGTACAGGCCAGGGTGCTGAGTTGGGAATTAGCAAACTCCTATGGGAGAAAGGACACAGTATTTTGTGGGGAAAGGGGAAGCAGTGAATTGGAATGCCCAAGTTTTAAATTTAGGGAATTTGGATGGGGTGGGGGAGCTCTCTTAAGTACGTGTCCGTATACTCAATTTCATAGTGTGACTTTAGAAAGACATTCTCATTTGAATGATTTAGGCACGTTGTTTCAGATATCCTGTAGACATTTAGATATACATATTTAGTGAGGAACCAGAGCAAAGTGTGTAGAGTGAAGAGTTACTCACACAGACAGTAACTAAAATCTGAGTTGGGCTAACTGGAAGTCTCAGATGTGTGGACGGGGGCGCCGAGGCTCAGGATGATGAAGTAACTTCCTGACCTGAGAGGTTGGCTAAGAAAGTGCTGGAACTGCAGAGGAATCCAGCTCTGTTTGAGTCCTGCACCCAGGGCTTCCCCGGAGCTCCTTCCCCTCCAGCCCAGGAAAGCGTCGCGGCCCAGCTGGAGGGCACGTGCGCTGTAGGGCGACGCTTACCGGGCTTTGTGCAGTTCGAGTCCTAGACTGTTAGGACCCTTTGGTCCCAGTGAGTCTGAAGATGTCTGAAAACAGCCTGCAGGGGTTTAACGCTGGTTCTTACGATGAACTTGCGCTCCTCCAAGAGCCCTGTCTGCTGCGTTCTGAAACTCAGTTCGCTCACCAAACTGTGGACGTCGCAAGGAGGATTCTGGCAGCCCCTCCACTTGCTCCCCACTGAGACATCCGTGCTGGGTTGTTTTTTTTTTTTTTTTAAGATTTTATTTATTTATTTGACAGAGAGAGATCACAAGTAGGCAGAGAGGCAGGCAGAGAGAGAGGGAAGCAGGCTTCCCGCTGAGCAGAGAGCCCGATGCGGGACTTGATCCCAGGACCCTGAGATCAAGACCTGAGCCGAAGGCAGCGGCTTAACCCACTGAGCCACCCAGGCGCCCTCTGTGCTGGTTTTTAAGACGCACCTTTTACTGTGAACATTTCCAAAACCACAGAAGAAGGAGGACAGCTCAGTCGTCATGCATCCACCACCCAGACTCCCCCATTCCCATTTGGTCAGATTTCCTTCCTCTCCATGATTTTCGTTAAACAGCGAGTTCTAGATATCATACTTCATGCCCAAATATTTCAGCATGGTCTCCAGAAAAGCAAGAATATTGCCTTTGATAGCCTTAAAACCATCGTCGTGCTTACTGAACCAGTGGTTCCTTCATATGTTTGTCCACCCAAGTGCTGCACAGAACAGTCTGTCCGGACCGTTTCCGCGCCGTTCTGTCTTGCTCTGGTCTGCTCTGAGACACCCGGGCCTTCCTCTGGTGCCCTTGAACCAGAGGTCAGCCCTCCCGTCTGGGAATAACAACTGCAGTCGCTGGTGGTGGTGGACGGTTCTACTGTGCCAAGCCCCAAGCGAAGCTCTCTGCTCATGCCGTCTTACCAGCCTCACAGCCAGCCTAAAAAGTGGATTTAATTATCATCCCCATTTTGTAGCAGGAAATTGAGGGCTGCATAGTTTCTAAGTGATGCATCTTTGTAGAATCAGTTTCTTTGGAAATCTGTGTACAGTTACAACTCTTCCTTCTCTAACCCAGACACGGTCTGGTGGCATGTTGGCCGCGGAGATCAGCTCTATTTAAATGACAATGACAGAACGCCATTGGCATGGAATGGGGTGTAGGGTCAAAACCAGATGCTCTTTGAGGTACAGAGACAGCTCTTGTGTCCTTTCTCAGGCAGGTGGTAGTTCAGGGGTCACTGGCAGCGTGGGGGGAGGGATGGCCGTCTAATCAAGGAAAGCCTGCACAGGGGAGGGTAAGTAGCCCTTTCCGACTTGATGACTAGAACGAGGTTCTCTGGTCAGACCAGCTTCCAGAGTGAGTGAATTGTTCTGTTACTTGCTAAACAGGCACTTAGGTCACTTTCTTGGATTTCTTTTTTTTTTTTTTTTTGGTTTCTATGTCATTGATTTCTGCTCTGATCTTTATTATTCCTCCTCTTGGATTTCTTAATACATATTTTTAAATTTGTGTTTTAAGGCAATTTTGATGGAGCAAATGAGGAGGCTTTGGGGGTTGAAGCCTGGGTACCTGCCTCCCATGCTGAGTCATGGAGCAAACCTCCAGGTGCAGCTGAGCACCCGTGAGGGCCTTTCCTCAGCGCTGAGGGTCTCTGTGCCCCAAGGGTGAGAGGGTGACATTTAATAGCAAGTAGGAACTACAATGACAGGTGAAGAGAGAGTCTGCCAAACAAAGCAAAACAGCTTTTTTGAACAAGAGGCCCCCTTTCTATTTTGCATTTCTATTTCTTCTGTTAACTGATAGGACTGAGATTTTGCAGCCTCAGACATGTGAAGATATACCAGAAAGAGCTTTATATTTGATGCAAGAAGGGAAAGAAGGAAGTGTTGAGGTAACATGGGGGGAGCAGGGGTGGTTGGATTAAGCCAAGTTTCTGGGAAGGGGCCAGCAGGACTTGGTGGAGGGGGAGCAAGGCAGAATAGGCACCTGTCTCTCCAGAGCATGAATTTGGGAGCCATTCTGACTGCAGAATCAGACTCAAGCCACGTGGGAAGCTGGTTCAGAAGCTTGTATTGATGCATCCAGGCGTCCGGAACTTCCAGTGGAGTCTGGAAGTTCCAGCAGGAACCCACCCTCGGGAGGGGGGTGATCTGGGAAGAAGGCAGAATAAGAATGGTAGTAGTAGACACTGGCATGACAGCATTTTGTTCTAGGGACTCTGGGAACACTTAACATAGATTTCCTCAACCTTGGGAGTGGGCCATTTCCCAGGGGAGTAAACCAGGGCATGGAAAGGGGAAGTGGATCGCCCAGGGAAGGAGGGACTGGAGCGGGGGAGCTTCACCCGCACCCACACGTCTCCTTCAACAACTCCACCACCCAAAGGGCCAGGCTTGTTGGAAACCAGTAGGAGCCAGCTTCTCCCTGGGAGAGCCTTGTCTTCAGGCCGGAGGCGTATCTGGAACATTTTGCCACACTGGCAGCTACTGCTTCTACTGTTTTCCTAGAACTTTATTGATTTTTCTCTTCAGAGTGACTCTAATGCATTAATTGGTTTTTGGCAGAGAATGAGGTCGTTGAGGTCTGTTATTCTTCTGTGATTGCGTATTGTGGATACATTCTCCGCCAGCAAGGGCAACGTTTTCCCTTTTGAAATTGCTGGAGACTTGAGGGGAGGGGGAGGGGGAGGTGGGAAGAGGCAGCTCACAAGCCTGGTGGTCTTCTCAGTTGTTCACATGCGCTTTATTTCAGTCCCTGATGCGATGGGGGATTTTGAGGAATCAGGGAGGGAGGAGACTTTTTTTTTCTTTTTAAGGCCTCTCCCTATAAACCTCTGTCAGGGGAAGCATTTTCTTATGAGCCAAAAGATCATGGTGAAGAGCCAGTGATGTTCCGTAGGAATTTAAAGTTGGGGACCGAGTTAAGTTTCCTTTGCCAATGTAGTCATTTGTCTGTGCCAAAGTTTCCAAACATTAGCAAATAGTTAGATACTTGTTCAAAGAGATTTTGTTATGTTTTTTTTCCCCCCAGGCTCCTTAACCATGGTTATCCAGTGGAGAAAGTGTATATTCCTTCAAGAAACATGGCAGATGGACACCAGACATGCAGATGGGTGAGTCGACCTTGGCATTTCTCAGAACTGTTCATCTCTGGATGATGTCAGCCCAGCACCAGATGAAATTATTAAAGAGGGTCTTTAGTTTTCTGTATTTCCCTTCTACCCTGTGCCCTTCACCTTAATTACTTAGAACCTTGTTGCATCAAGTTCCATGCTTCGTTTTCTCAACACTGACCAGCTCGGGCCAATGTGGTACATAACATTTCTTTTGTATTCATTCTTCACTGAAAACATTACTGGATTTGTTGAATTGGAAGAATATGAGGAGGGTATGTAGTATTCTTATCACTTAGATATAATAAAGAGCTGTCCTACATATCAACAAATGTAACCATATATCAGGGGTGTATGGAGGTGGTGTCTTTGTTCAGCATTTGAAGGCAAGCTTAGCTAGGAGCTGTAGTGCCCCATTTCACGATTAATAGTAGATAATCAGGTCTGTACCCATTTATCGAGAAGTACGATGTTTCACATACTAGGCTAAGCAGTCTAGAAGCATTATGCCATCTTTTATTTTCGGGAATCCCCCTATTAGGAAGCAATTTTATTATACTTTTTTAGATGTGAAACTGAGGCTTAAGAAAGTTTAAGTTATCCATGCGAGAAGTTTCCTGTTTGAAGTCTCAACAATAGAGAATTCAGGGGTTTCAACAAGTTCTCAATAGTTTTTGTCTATGTTTCTCTCCCTCTCTTTGTGATATGGAAAGGGACAGAAACAATTGTTGAACACCCTCTATCTTTTAGGCATGGAATGAATTTCTCTCTATTATAACATTTTAATTTTCATAACCATCTTTGGAGGTGATATTAATGTTCCTGTTTTACAATGGAGTAATTGAGGTTCAGATTAGCCAAGTAATTTGTCCAAGATAAAATATCCAGTGAGATGTGATGTCGGCAGTCGAACCAATGGGAAGGTGGGCCAGAAGAAACAGAGAGGAGGGAGACATTGGTCATTTGTAATGTGGCCGAAGTTGGGGGCGGCCGGCTGCTGATAGAAGTAGTAGTGAGAGCTGTGCACCGCCTTCCTTCTGTTACAGTCCATTCTGTTCCCACCTGCCCCTGAGTCCAACACTCAGTCATCAATCAAATGAGGAGTTCTCTTCTTTTGGTGACTGTGGAAGTTTGTTCATCGTCTCCTCCCACCCCCAGTTCTTCACACTCAACCCTCCCCCGGGACAAGACTGATTCAGGAGCCAGTCCATTCTAACACATGTTTCCCAAGGAGTAGGAGGGACATGTAGGTAATTAACAGTGACCTCCTGCCCGTGAAAGGTTTCGTTCGTCTCAAGAAAGAGCCCAGCCTCACAAGGAGTGGAACATGAACACACACAGGGTTCAGGAGGTGGCATGGAATGTCTTTCATGTCGATCTTGGGTCACCTGCTCACCCCTGTCTTCCGGACTCAGATGGGCATGTACACGTTCCTCTTTCTTATGTTCCAGTCCCTCCTTCCCTAATTTCTAGCCCCTCTGTGCTTTCCAGGAATTGACTTCTTATTGGCCCTTGTGGCCATGAACAGAGAGTCCTGTTTTCCTTGAATCGTTAAATGTTCTCCACACCTTCATCCCTTCTTAAATTAATAGTCAGCCCCTTATTGTGCACTTCTATAACAGAATACAGAAGACTTGGTGGCAAAAGCAACAGACATTTATCTCTCACAGTTCTGGAGGCTTAAGGCCGAGGTGTTGGATCATTTGGTTCTCAGTGAAGACCTTCTTCTTGGCTGGAGGACAGAACCTCTCTCTGTGTCCTCACACGGCAGGGGAGAGGTCTGGTGTCTCTTCCTATAGAGGCATTCATCTCACCGTGGGTGCCCCAGCCTCAGAGCCTCATCTAATCTTAATCCCTCCCAAAGGCCCCATCTTTCACTGTTACCACATTGGGGGTTGGGCTTCAACATATGAATTTTGGGATGGACACAAACATTTGGTCCGTAACACCCTGTTGTTGCACATTTGAGAAGCCATCGTCACACTGAAGAGTATCCTCTCTAGTGATGGTGGGGTCAAGAGGGTGAAGGAGATAGAGAGTTCTGCCTTCAGAAACTCAAATATTAAGGGGGTGATGCCAAAAAAAAAAAAAAAATCACATTTGGGTTGGATCCTGCCTACCAAGAGTTGAAGGAACTCAAAAGTGAGATGAAAACTAGAAAACAGAGTCTTAGAAAATGAATTTTCCAGATGAAGCATGCCTGGGCTCTAATATCCTCAATTAGGATCACATCTCTGGGCTTCTTGCCCCAGTGGATGGCTCTGTGCTGAATTTCTGCTTTATTCGGTTTGAACATATGAACATAAATATACCTCGGTGAAACAGTTTGAGTGACCCCTTGCCAAGGAAATGGCTTTCTGAGCTAGTGAATCACATCCTTACATGACATCTCTTTCTGTTCTCTCTCTTTATTTTCATGTAAAGTATTCCAGATGACATTAAGTGTACCCTGTGATTGTCAAGGGAAAAACCTAGCAAAGTACTTAGAAATATCTGCATATTCAGGAAAAATCATTTGCCAAGTATTAGCACACAAGAGTGAGTAAATCACCTGGGAGGAAGGGAAAGGTTACGTTCCAGTTTTATGAAGCAACAGCTGCTGTAGCTGAAAAAGAGAAAAATCAATACCATAAAACACTGTTTGATTTTTAAGGTGTAACAAAGCAGAACGTTTCCAACTATGGTTTTTTGGTGGTGCCCCTCAGTATTCTCTTTTACATAAATGGATTTGGTTGCCTTTTTTTTTTTTTTTTTATTTTGGACATGAAATTTCTAGAATGGTTTTTCCATAGCTGGGGAGAGACTCAGTGTGAGGTTGTGGAAAAGCACGGGAGTCGGCATCAGTGAAGTTTAGATTTGCGGCTTGGCTCTCTGTAGCAGGTAGGATTTGTAGGTGGGTGATCAGAACGGCAGTGTCTGACCAGATGAAGGGGAATTTCTCTTTCTCGTGAAAATCCAGAGGTCGGCAGTCTGGAAGAGTGTGTTGGTCTCGGGGATCTCGACTCGAGCGCACGTCACTCTCACGCCCAGAACTTGTGCTCACAGTTCCGCACTGCGGATAGGGCACCTGCTGTCCCAGAAGCATTTGCGGAAGCGGGTGGAGGAACGTGAGAAAGAGGAAACAAAGTGCATGCGCTCGGTGATCTCTTTTCACAGGTATCTTCCTCGGTCCAGAGTGCCCTATTACAAAACACACAGTGCAAGTGTATGGCTTAGTAAGTTACCACAGAGAACACCAGTGTGCATTTAACACAGCAGGCCCTCAAGTAGATGTGACTGCACTCCACAGTCCTCCGTACCCTCTTTAATCGCCTCTCAATCAGCATCCCTTCCTCCTTCAAAGGTAGCTACTGTCCTGACCTCTTCGACCATTTTAAAATTTCACGTAAATTGACTCATAGAGCATATATTCTTTGAATCTACCTTCTTTCACTTAGAACATGTATTTGTGAGAGTCGCCCATGTCGTTATAAGTAGCTGGAATTAATTTGATTTCATTGCTGTCTGCAATTTATTTCTTCTACTGTTGACTATTTGGATTGCTTCTAAATTGGGGCTATTAGGAGTCATGTTGCTATGAACGTTCCTTTATTTGTTTCTTAGTGCACCTTTGTGAGTATTCTCCTGGGTATGTGTATGTTCAGAGTGATTGTCTGATTGAATCACCAGCAGTGCATGAGAGTTTCCTGTGCTCTGTGTTCCTGTCAACATTTGGCATTGTCTGTTTCATTTTAGCCATTTTTATGGATTTATAGTGGTATCCTACTGTGGTTTTGTTTAAATTTTATTGATTACTAATGAAATTGAACCTTTATATCCTTTGAATATTCTCTGTCGTGAAGTACCTGTTCATTAATTCTCTTGCATGTTTTTACTTGGATTATCTGTCTTTTTTCTCTTGATCTTTAGGAGTTCTCACTACATCCCGCACAGTGTTTTATTGTCAGTTGAGCGTTTTGCAGATATTTTTCTACCCTTGATGGTTTGCCTTTTCATTTTTGCAATAGTGTATTTTTCATGAACAGAAGTTTTTAATTTTTATGGGGTCTAATTTCTAAATTTTTTATTTTGTGTTTTTGCTTTATTTAATGTCTTATTTATTCTTTCCCTATCTCAAGATCAGGAAGATGCTAATCTCTGTTACTTTTTTGGAGCTTTATTGTTTTATGTTTTGCATTTCACACTTAGATCTAAAACCTGAAGTGATTTTTGGTTAGTGCTGTGAGATGACATTCTGTTCTTCCATGTAGATATATATTTAACCAAAAACTATTTATTGAAAGAACTTTCTCTTCTGTGTTGTGCAGTGCCAGTTTTTTTTCTAACTCATGTTTTATATATGATTGGATCTATTTGTAAAATCTCTTCTGTCCCATTTGTTTATTTGCCTAACCTTGTAGAAATACCACCCCATTTTAATCAATTCTTTCTGTCAAATCTTTACATACAGTGAATGTAGCTTCACATTCTTTCAAGAGTGTCTTTTTAAATCTTGGCATTGTTCTTTTTTATACAAAACTTAGAATCAGTTTATCAGTTTGCGCAGAAAAATCTACGGGATTTTAATTGAAATGTTTTGAATCTATAAATAGTTTAGGGGAGAATTCTCATCTTTCTCGTATTAAATTTTATTTTTCAGGAATATCTGTTTTGCTTTAAAAATTTCTCTCAGTAATGTTTTGCTTCCCATGTGGCAGTTTTATAGATAGCTTTGTGTATTTCTCCCCAGAATAGGTATTTTTGAGCCACTTTAAATAGTATCTTTTAAAAATTGTATTTCTACTTTTATTTGCTAATGAATAAAAATATGATTTTTTTATATTGGCCTTGCTAAACTCACTAATTTTAATAATTTTTATTGAGATTTATTTTTTTCACAATTACGTTGTCTGCAAAAATGACAACTTTATTTCTTTTCTTTTGATCTTATTGCATTTTTGTTTCTTTTTTCTGGCTTAATAATTCTGGCCAGAACATGCAGTCCTGTATTGAGTAGAGTGGCACTAGGAGGCATTTTTTGGGTCTCATATAGGAACCCTGAGGGGAGGCTCTCAGTATGTCACCATTGAGAATAAAGTTAGTCCAGGTTTTTGCAGGTGTCTTTTATCAAAGACGTTTGGTTTGGTGCACGGGCTAGAGTGATGAGACAGTTCAATGTTGGCCTGGCCTCCCCAGAAGCACAGGGTCTTCCAAGTCACAACTTGTAAATATGTCATGATTTCTTCGTTCTCTGATGTTTCAGGCCAATTTTTTTTTTAATTAATTTTTTATTTTTTATAAACATATATTTTTATCCCCAGGGGTACAGGTCTGTGAATCACCAGGTTTACACACTTCACAGCACTCACCAAAGCACATACCCTCCCCAATGTCCGTAATCCGACCCCCTTCTCCCAAACCCCCTCCCCCCAGCAACCCTCAGTTTGTTTTGTGAGATTAAGAGTCACTTATGGTTTGTCTCCCTCCCAATCCCATCTTGTTTCATTTATTCTTCTCCTACCCACTTAAGCCCCCATGTTGCATCACCACTTCCTCATATCAGGGAGATCATATCATAGTTGTCTTTCTCTGCTTGACTTATTTCGCTAAGCATGATACGCTCTAGTTCCATCCATGTTGTCGCAAATGGCAAGATTTCATTTCTTTTGATGGCTGCATAGTATTCCATTGTGTATATATACCACATCTTCTTGATCCATTCATCTGTTGATGGACATCTAGGTTCTTTCCATGGTTTGGCTATTGTGGACATTGCTGCTATAAACATTCGGGTGCATGTGCCCCTTTGGATCACTACGTTTGTATCTTTAGGGTAAATACCCA
Organism: Mustela nivalis; assembly: GCF_964662115.1. Classification (NCBI taxonomy): domain Eukaryota; kingdom Metazoa; phylum Chordata; class Mammalia; order Carnivora; family Mustelidae; genus Mustela; species Mustela nivalis. The sequence goes on from NC_139039.1 coordinate 36,046,610, forward strand.
GTAGTGCAATTGCTGGGTCATAGGGCAGTTCTATTTTCAACATTTTGAGGAACCTCCATGCTGTTTTCCAGAGTGGCTGCACCAGCTTGCATTCCCACCAACAGTGTAGGAGGGTTCCCCTCTCTCTGCATCCTCGCCAGCATCTGTCATTTCCTGACTTGTTGATTTTAGCCATTCTGACTGGTGTGAGGTGATATCTCATTGTGGTTTTGATTTGTATTTCCCTGATGCCGAGTGATATGGAGCACTTTTTCATGTGTCTGTTGGCCATCTGGATGTCTTCTTTGCAGAAATGTCTGTTCATGTTCTTCCCATTTCGTGATTGGATTATTTGTTCTTTGGGTGTTGAGTTTGCTAAGTTCTTTATAGATTCTGGACACTAGTCCTTTATCTGATATGTCGTTTGCAAATATCTTCTCCCATTCTGTCAGTTGTCTTTTGATTTTGTTAACGGTTTCCTTTGCTGTGCAAAAGCTTTTGATCTTGATGAAATCCCAATAGTTCATTTTGTTTCAGGCCAATTTTTAAATTTATTTGGTTTTTCTCAAACTTGGGCTCTGCATCCTCTCTCGTTCTCACATTGCCATATACAAAGTACAGATGATCACACTCGCTCATGGATCTTTGAGGGCCAATGGGAGAATGTACCATGATTAATGAGTGTGCTGTTCCTATTTTTGCTGTACATGTTGAAAATTGTTACTTTTAAAACCCATGAACTGTTAGCTACTGAAATTTCAGGGCCCAGAAATTATGAACTTTTGTTTGATCTCCTGAGAATATTTTACTTTAACATTCTGGCATTCAATGAAGTTATTCACGTGGGTTTCAAGAAGTTGGAGGGGAGTTGCATCCCTTTGACAAAATCTATTACTTAGAACAGTAGTAATACTATATATTACATGTTTCTGTACGTAGGCTTCAGACTAAATGTGTATTGTGTTCTTTCACCATTAATTCTTATATCATTAATAGTTAAAACTTAAATGTTGCTTTTTTCAGATTTATTGAGAATCTACAGTTAATCTATATCAAGCTCTTAAATGAATTAGCTATGAACGGTTTCTTTCTGATAATTTCACAAGAGATAACTACAAGCTTCTCAAAGATCTTTACACCCTCAATATAAATTTCAGTAAAATACAGGGTCTTACCCTTTTATGGCTGGGAGCAGTTGTTCCGAAGTTGTGATTCTGTACATCTATTTATTTAGTTAGTTATTGAATTTTGACATTAAAAAATTTTTTTTAAATTTTTATTTATTTATTTGCGAGAAAGAGAGAGAGAGCATGGGCAGGGAGAAGCAGACTCCCTGCGGAGCTGGGAGCCCGATGGGGCCTCCATCCTGGGACTCCGGGATCATGAAAAGCAGTGGCTTAATCAGCAGAGCCACCCAGGCACCTGGTTCTGCACATTTAATCAATATGGTCATAGTTAAGTTATTGGTTTACAAATTAGACTTTATGGCTTGAAAGGAGCTTCCATAAACAGCTGTATAGTGATGGAGATGTTAAGCTTTTCTTGTGAAAAGCCGACATGTGTTCTCAAGCAGGTGTGAAACAAATCTGTAGTAAATCTGCTGGACAGCGGCTGTATTGATGGAGCTGCATCCACGCACACTTGAGGGCCTACCATTTGGCATTAATTCCGAACTTTAGGATCTTTCGTAAATTCCTTGGTGTATAGAGCTCTAATTTACTTAAGTGATGCAGGTGTTATAAAATGAGGATAAAACATGATGTTTCCTCTGGTAGCAAGTGTAGTACTTGGTTCATGCTGGATTTCCAATAATTACTTGATTCAGTGATTCGTGGTCTAAGGAGAGAGAGAGGGGGGAAGGGAGGGCGGAGGGAGGTTGGGGGAGGGGAGGTGGGGAGAGACGGAGAGAGACCGGGAGGCCCGCGTGTCTGGACTGGAGTGTGGAAGGTCTTCCTCATTGTCTGAAGCTCTTCAAGTCACTTCCCCAGAAGCTGTTTGAACTCTTCTGTCTTCAAACTCTTCTCCCTTCTGATGTAGAAGTGCCCACTCTGAGGGTAGCCACATAACCTCATTGTTCATGGTGCAAGAGGCAGAGAGAAGACAACGGGTTTTAACCTGTCTCCTACATTCCTAACTCCAAATCTGGTCTTTCACATTTTCCACCTCTGCAAGTAGGTACAAGTGGAAATACATTGGTTGGAAGAAGAGAATTAGGGCCTTTTACGTATTAATACCGGTTCTACCGTGTACCAGAATTGCGTCCCTGACAAATTGCTTAACTTCTAGGCCTTGTGTATAAAACAAAAGGGTTGAATCCACCACTTTCATCTGGGCTATTTTAAAATTCTGGTACTGTGAGGTAAGTTTTCAGGTGTTCCCCCACTCCCTAAATTTTTATTTTTATTTGTTTTATCATATTTTATTTTTATTTATTTGAGAGAGAGAGAGAGAGAGAGCGAGCACACAAACAGTGGGGAGGGGCAAAGGGAGAGGGAGAAGCAGTCTCCCCACAGAGCAAGGAGCCCTTTTCAGGGCTGGATCCCAGGACTCTAAGATCATGACCTGCACCGAAGGCAGATGCTTAACCGACTGAGCCTCCCAGGAGCCTCAGCCTCTTAATAAGAAATTTTTATTAATGACAATTAAAACACTGATTTCAAGGCAGGTCCTATGATGACATCCCTCTCACTTGCGTTCTGATGATTTCCTGCCGGACAGAGAAGGAGCTGTGGTTGCAGAGAATGCACTAGAAATTGCGAACCGCTGAGACCTGATCTAATGCATGTGCATTAGATGGTTCTCCATGGCTCATTGTCAGATTGATCTCGTGTATGTTAAATTAGGAACAAGGAATTGAGAACTTCTAGACTGTATGATATTTTCTGTGCCACTAAGCCCTAAAATTTGTGACTGATTTTTGGGGTATTTCTCTAAGAGCACTACCATCATGGACAGACTTCGAGATGGGGGGCACTTGTCTGACTCATCTGTGAAGGATGCTGACATCAGAGTGAAAACTGTTGGGAGTCTGATGACCCGAAAGTGTGATGTGGAGCAACCACGTGCTTCTGGGGACCTCTGTAAATGGTCACATGAGCACTTGGGTGCTGTTTTTCTCGTTGGTTTAAAGGGAGATGATACCAGTTTTATCCACTTCAAATTTCACTGTGATGTGAAAGTGTTTGTAAATCATAAACACTGAAGCTGAATTGGTTATTAAAAGTGGTACCTGTGGGGTGCCTGGATGGCTCAATTGAAGCATCTGACTCATGATCTTGACTCAGGTCATGATCTCAGGGTTGTGAGATCGAGCCCTGCATTGAGCTGGCTGGGCATGGAGCTGGCTTAAGATTCTCTCTCTCCCTCGCCTTGTGCCCCCCACCCTAGCTTTCTCTCTCTAAAAAAAAGAAAAGAAAAGGTACCTAATACTTATTGTTGAAATGGAAAGAAATAGGTTAATATGTAATTATTTGTGTAATACATTTCACTTTTTATTTTGGAGTTGTTATGAATACAGATAAATTACATTTTTTACTTCTCAGTTGTAAAATCACCTTAAAGATTTCATAGTATCTAGTTTTGGCTTCTTTAGAATCAAGCAGAAGTGGGTCTTATTTTAATATCTTACATAGAAACTTTAAGTAAGTTTTTACCCTGATGGGGATAAAGGGAGATTTTACTTAAACATTTCACCTTGGAATGGGTCACCTAAATTTTTTCAGCTTAGCTATGTCTAAGACCCTGGAGCGTTTAAGTTCCTGAACTTCATCAAATCTATGAAAGACCCACAGCAAATATAATCCTCAATGGGAAAAAGCTTGCAGCCTTCCCGTTGAGATCAGGAACACGACAAGGATGCCCACTCTCACCGCTCTTGTTCAACATAGTATTAGAAGTCCTAGCAACAGCAATCAGACAACAAAGAGAAATAAAAGGTATCCAAATTGGCAATGAAGAAGTCAAACTCTCTCTCTTCACAGATGACATGATTCTTTATATGGAAAACCTGAAAGACTCCACCGCAAACTACTAGAACTCATACAGCAATTCAGCAACGTGGCAGGGTACAAAATCAATGTACAGAAATCAGTGGCTTTCTTATACACTAACAATGAAAATACAGAAAGGGAAATTAGAGAATTGATTCCATTTACTATAGCACCAAGAACCATAAGATATCTGGGAATAAACCTAACCAAAGAGGTAAAGGATCTGTATTCGAGGAACTATAGAACACTCATGAAAGAAATTGAAGAAGACACAAAAAGATGGAACACCATTCCATGCTCTTGGATTGGAAGAATAAACATTGTTAAAATGTCTATACTGCCTAGAGCAATCTATACTTTTAATGCCATTCCAATCAAAATTCCATCAGGTATTCTTCAAAGAGCTGGAGCAAATAATCCTAAAATTTGTATGGAATCAGAAGAGACCCTGAATTGCTAAGAAAATGTTGAAAAACAAAAATAAAACTGGGGGCATCACGCTACCTGATTTCAAGCTTTACTACAAAGCTGTGATCACCAAGACAGCACGGTACTGGCATAAGTGGCCATATGAAATCTTTTCAGGTGGCATTAGAATAATGGAGTAACTCATATCTGACTTTTGAAATACAGCCATTTCACCTATATTATATTATAGTGAATATATTGTTTATTTTTAGGAATCTCCACAGCCAGCATGGGGCTCGAACTCACAACCCTGAGATTATGAGTCACATGTTCCTCTGACTGGGCCAGCCAGGTGTGCCCTGTATTATAATAGGTCTAAATATTCAGGTACAATCAGACAGGGTCCTAAGTTAACTGAACACAAGCGGTTCTCAAAAAACTGTGCTTTGCTGAATTATATAAATATTTTTTATTAAGCCACTTATTGACCTTGTCGGCCATCTGGAAAATATATTGAAGGAGCAGGCCTGCCAAGGATGGTCATGAGCTTTTTGTTTATGGACTCATAAGAAAGTTTATTTTGTGTGGAATGGTGAAGCAGTTTCTGTAGGAAACACCAGAATAGTTCTGAATATTTTTTGGATAATGCATTATCTTCCGTTATGTACTTGAAAGCCATTAAAATTAGTTAATATTGAGCTGCTATTCATTACTGAAGTTTAAGCTCTTATATTAGCATTTTACGAACAAGAATATTTTAATCCTTTTTGCTACAATATTGTATCTTACTCTAAATTAACTTTCATCAGTCCTCAATTTTATATGTCATGACTTCATAAAAAATAAAATTTGATTAACTGGTCTAGGTAGATGGAGGCTGAATTTTGTGAAATGACAATGTACTGTTTTTGGAGTGTTTTTTAATTACTTTGGAGTTAAGTCAGAAATTTGTTAGAAATGCATCCGTGCTGTTTTATTAGAGCTTTTTTCTCTCAGGATGAACTAGCTTATTTTAATTTTAAATATGTATTTAGTGATAGCCCTGGGATATGAATAATTAGAATGAATTGACCCAAGTTCTCTTAGTGCTGCAGAAAGAAGTTAGGGAACACATTAAGTATGTACAGAAAGCTTGTTTCCAGCACTTTGTGATGTAATTAACAACAAAAAAACCACTTGTACAGTATTATGAGCATGTGACATAATAAGTGGCTTATAGCCTATACATCTTCATGACCATATTCATATTTAAACATAGGACTCTTGTAGTATGATTCAAGAGTGTAATGGTATGTGTTGCAGACGACTCTGCATCCTGCAGCTAAAATGAGGAAAATTGACAACTTTCAGGAGGTTTAACTAGAAATGAGCAAAGTGGTTAAACCTAAACATAACGACTAAGAAATATTAAATAATGATCCTTTCCTGGCTTGGAAGCCTGGCCCGGCATGGCCGAGCTTTGCTTGATGAGCACGCGGACAGGTTGGTTCGACATCTCTTGGCCTCAGTTTCCCTGTGTGTCAAGTCGACCCCCAACTGCCTTTCTGCCCTCTTTCTTCATCAGAGGCTGCTGTGATACTTACTTTCAGTCTTTCTGGTTTCCTCATACATACGTTTGAAGGCTAAAAAATGTACATGATTAATGATCAACTATTTCAAGCCTAGAAATAGAGAAAGTAAGCAAAGCCCTTGCGTATCTTATACGCTGTAATGTATATACATTACTGTCTTGCCACGTTCGCTTCCGTGAAGGGTGACACCTGTGGTGAAAGCTGTTCCATCCACTCCGGGTTACCCGCTGGCCTTTGCCTCCGCTCCCCTGCCTGGGGCTCACTCTGGTCCAGCTCTGTGCTCCCGCTTGAGGGAGGCACTCATGCCCCCGCTTTCTCGCACGTGGTCTTCCCGCTGGCTGCAGTGTTGCTCTCTCCCTCATCCCCATCCTGTTTGTTTTCTAGATCCCAGGGTCGCTCTCTTACCTGCTCAGCTGGGGCTTCTCAGCTGACCTCCCCAGACACCTTGTGACCTGAGCGCTCTCCCTCCCACAGCCTCTTCTTCAAAGCCTTCGTCATCAGCTCACTTTTCTGGACAATCTTCTCCTGGTTTATTTTATCATTTACCCCCCGCCTACTAGAATGGATGTTCCATGTCGTTGGTTTGTTTAATCTGTGTAGAAGTGACAACGCCCAGAGCCTTGCTTGGTGGGAGGGAGGCGCTCGAGAGATTGTTGAATGAATGAATGACGTACTTTTCTATTTCTTTTCAGCGTAACAGTATTCATTGTTTTTGCACCACACCCAGTGCTCCATGCAATCCATGCCCTCCATAATACCCACCACCTGTTCCCCCAACCTCCCACCCCCTGCCCCTTCAAACCCCTCAGGTTGTTTTTCAGAGTCCATAGTCTCTCATGGTTCACCTCCCCTTCCAATTTCCCTCAACTCCCTTCTCCTCTCTAACTCCCCATGTCCTCCATGCTATTTGTTATGCTCCACAAATAAGTGAAACCAGATGATAATTGACTCTCTCTGCTTGACTTATTTCACTCAGCATAATCTCCTCCAGTCCCGTCCATGTTGCTACAAAAGTTGGATATTCATCCTTTCTGATGGAGGCATCATAATCCATAGGGTATATGGACCACATCTTCCTTATCCATCCATCCGTTGAAGGGCATCTTAGTTCTTTCCACAGTTTGGCAAGTGTGGCCATTGCTGCTGTAAGCATTGGGGTACAGATGGCCCTTCTTTTCATTACATCTGTATCTTTGGGGTAAATACCCCAGTAGTGCAATTGCAGGGTCATAGGGAAGCTTTATTTTTAATTTCTGAGGAATTTTTATTTTCTTGAGGAATCTCCACACTGTTCTCCAAAGAGGCTGCAACCAACTTGCATTCCCACCAACAGTGGAAGAGGGTTCCCCTTTCTCCACATCCCCTCCAACACATGTTGTTTCCTGTCTTGCTAATTTTGGCCATTCTAACTGGTGTAAGGTGATATCTCAATGTGGTTTTAATTTGAATCTCCCTGATGGCTAGTGATGATGAACATTTTTTCATGTGTCTGATAGCCATTTGTATGTCTTCATTGGAGAAGTGTCTGTTCATATCTTCTGCCCATTTTTTTTTTAAAGATTTTATTTATTTATTTGACAGAGAGAAATTACAAGTACACTGAGAGGCAGGCAGAGAGAGAGAGAGAAGGAAGCAGGCTCCCTGCTGAGCAGAGAGCCCGATGTGGGACTCGATCCCAGGACCCTGAGATCATGACCTGAGCCGAAGGCAGCGGCTTAACCCACTGAGCCACCCAGGCGCCCCCTTCTGCCCATTTTTTGATATGATTGTCTGTTTTGTGTGTGTTGAGTGTGAGGAGTTCTTTATAGATCCTGGATATCAACCTTTTGTCTGTATTGTCATTTGCAAATATCTTCTCCCATTCCGTGGGTGGCCTCTTTGTTTTCTTGACTGTTTCCTTTTCTGTGCAGAAGCTTTTGATTTTGATGAAGTCCCAAAAGTTCATTTTCGCTTTTGTTTCCTTTGCCTTTGGAGACATATCTTGAAAGAAGTTGCTGTGGCTGATATCGAAGAGGTTACTGCCTATGTTCTCTTCTATGATTCTGATGGATTCCTGTCTCACGTTGAGGTCTTTTATCCATTTTGAGTTTATCTTTGTGTACAGTAGAAGAGAATGGTCAAGTTTCATTCTTTTACATATAGCTGTCCAGTTTCCCAGCACCATTTATTGAAGAGACTTTTTCCCAATGTATATTTTTTCCTGTTTTGTCGAAGATTATTTGCCCATAGAGTTGAAGGTCCATATCTGGGCTCTCTACTCTGTTCCACTGGTCTATGTGTCTGTTTTTATGCCAGTACCATGCTGTCTTGGTGACCACAGCTTTATAATAAAGCTTGAAATCAGGTAACGTGATGCCGCCAGTTTTATTTTTGTTTTTCAACATTCCTTAGTGATTCAGGGTCTCTTCTGATTCCATACAAATTTTAGGATTATTTTCTCCAGCTCTTTGAAGAATACCGGTGGAATTTTGATCGGAATGGCATTAAAAGTAAATTTGAGAAGGTGACAAATATCACATGATCCATAAAAATAACACATTTTTTTTTAACAGCCTAACAGACTACTGTAGTAATTTCACAATACATGGCTCATATTCTGACTGACCCTTTATATGCAGTGATTTTACAGTATTTTTTATAGAGGAATAGGAAGTTATTTTTCTGGCCTGCCTGATCAAAATTTGTATTTTATTATTGGCAGTTTAGGTAAGTTTCTTTCAGCTTCACCATTTGTAACTGAGTATGTCATGAAAAGTTTTAGGGATTTTATCAAATTTGGGAAAATCTTCATGTAGTTTCTTTTATGCATGAGCTTTAACATGTCAGGATATTTCAAATTTTCTTCAGCAATGACTAATCTTAAATAATTTTAGGAATTGAAGGCACTCATTTCCTGGTATGTTTGAATTTGGGTATGACAAATCTGGAAAAATTATATAATTTTGGTTACCTAAAAGATGCAGTATTAAAATTATTTATAAAAAAAGGCATAATCAAAAATATTCCAGGGTGCCTGGGTGGCTCAGTGGGTTAAGCCTCTGCCTTCGGCTCAGGTCATGATCTCAGGGTCCTGGGATTGAGTCCTGCATCAGGCTCTCTGCTTGGAAGGGAGCCTGCTTCCTCCTCTCTCTCTCTCTCTGCCTACTTGTGATCTCTCTTTCTGTCAAATAAATAAACAAAATCTTTTTAAAAAATTCCAAATGCTTGTCACTTGTGGCAAATATTGAGTGTCTTTGCACCTGGAACCCCCACTTCATCAAGATATGATGCATTCGAAGCCACCACATTGTCAGATCTGGTAAGTTGCAGTATCTGGAACATGAGACTTCCTCTGGAGACATACGTGCCTATAGTACTGTGACACCTTTGTGTCTTATAAACACAAAGTTTGAATAAAATGTATTTTTTGTGCATGCCTCCAAAACCAAACAAAACTGTATGGTGCCTTCATATGCTGCATTAGTAAGTCAAGTCTCTGTTCCTCACAAAGGAGAATAGACATTTATGAGACTCAGATTTTCTGCTTATAATTTTACATATCTGATGATTTAAAAATTTTCCACTGATTAGCTTTGGGTTTTGTACCTTTTGAACCTCATTTCATTTTGCTACTCACAAAGTCCAATGCCAGGCACACTGGAAGTAGGTCTCCTGTAAATATATCCAGCATGTCCCATTTGACCCCTGGCCCTGAACTTTCGTGTCTCCTAACAAGGAGAATTGGCACAGTGGGTAGAAGAACACTTCCAGAAGGACAGCTAGCAGTAACCTCATTCCTGCGAATGCCTCCCCACCACATACGTACCTTCTACAATCGATTCAGTAGCTCGGTGTGTTTCAAGCATAGACAGAAGCAGCTGAGGACTGGAGTTTATGGCCATAGCTGAATAACACATTTTCACAGCCTCATCTTGGCACACTTGAAGGCTGTCGCATGTCGGAAGGTTGCCGCTCTTACCCTTAGTGAGGAATATTCTTCCCATTGAGATAGGTTCACGTTCGTGTACCAAATACAGATTAAGGATCTATAATGGGCCAGATGCTATAATGGAAGCTGGGAAGGGGAAGAGGCACAAGACGTAGGCTTTGCCCTAAGGGACTTCATACAGAGTACTTACGTTCTTTATTACAAAAATGAATCAGGTACAGTGCAAAAGAGGTTTTTTGTTTTTTGTTTTTTGTTTTTTTAATGTGTAATTCAAAGGAGAAAGATGCTGCATGAAGTAGAGAGACATCCAGGTGTCATTGAAGGACCATTTGAGGTCATCGTTGAAAAGTAAGAAAGACTTAGTAGACATTGGAGAGAAGAAATGGAGGAGGAAAGGTGGGGGAACATTCAGGAAGCGGTCTTATTGGTCTGGCCCTGGGTGTGTATTAATAGGACATAAGACTAACATCATAGTGAGGAGTGTCGATTTTTAAAGTACCCCTTTATTTTTTTTTTATTTTATTTTATTTTATTTTTTTAGATTTTATTTATTCATTTGACAGAGAGAAATCACAAGTAGATGGAGAGGCAGGCAGAGAGAGAGAGAGAGGGAAGCAGGCTCCCTGCTGAGCAGAGAGCCCGATGCAGGACTCGATCCCAGGACCCCGAGATCATGACCTGAGCCGAAGGCAGCGGCTTAACCCACTGAGCCACCCAGGCGCCCCTAAAGTACCCCTTTAAAAAAAGATGATATTTTTAAATACCAGAGTGAAGAGGTTTGTGTTATTTGATAGGCAGTAGTCGAAATTCTTGAGTTGGAGAAGCAAGATTGCAGGAACAGGTGGATGGCGTTGGTGTTGGTGCGTGGATGGTTTGGAAGAAGAGAGAAGAGACCCGCTGGAAAGTGTCCTGATGTCTGCGAGCCCCGCTGGGGGCGGGAAGGAGGGTGGAGGCAGTGTAGAGGGAGACCAGGTCGGTGGTGCGCCGAGAGAAAAGAGAAGATGTGTATATCCTGCACCAGAGGCTTGGTTTTCTTTTGTTGTGGGGAGGATGAGGTTTTGGATACTCTGAACTAGGGGAGGTGACAGTGCTGATGTGGGAAGTGTAGGTGTGGTTCTGGAGCTCAAAACAGAGCCCGGGGCTCCTGTGAGCAAGAGCAGAGTCCTCATGCTCGTGAGTCCTCCCGAAGCCGGACGCACGCTGGCCGTGGCCCCCCTTCTCCTGTTTCTCTCCCTCCTGCTTCTCCCTCCTCATCTTCGTGGCAGGAGAACCGGTGTTCTGGCATGCTTGCGTGCTCTCTGCGGGAGAGCACAGCACAGCATTATCCTTAAGGTCCATGAAGGCAGAAGCTTACAAGAGGGGGCAAACTCAGTTCAGGGTGGGAAGTGTGTAATTCAACGCGCCGTGTGTTGAGAGTCACTGCTCCGCTGTGTAAAGGGGGCAAGACATTGGGCACTTTTTCCCTGGGAGCTTAACAGACACTGGATGGTCCATTCTGATCTCCTGACCCTGGAGCAGGTTAATAGGAACAGGACACTGAGGTAATGCACCGCTCTGGGATATTGGTCACATCCACTTGCCAGCCGGGGCCATGGGTAGCTTTTAACTCTCTCTTGACTTGGACTGTCGGACTCCTGACCAGCCAGCGTTAATCCATGAATGGATGGATGGGGGCGCCTGGGCGGCTCAGTCGCTTAAGCATCCGACTCTTGATTTTAGCTCCCGTCATGATCTCGGGGTCCTGAGATCAAACCCTGTGTTGGACTCTGCACTCAGTGAGGAGCTGCTTGAGAAGCTCTCTCTTTCCCTCTCCCTCTGCCCCTCCCCCCACTCGCTCTTGCACTCTCTCAACTAAATAGATAAATAAAATCTTACGGGTTGATGGATGGATAACGGAATCCATCCGTGGGTTGCGTGCTTTCCTGTGCACCAAGCACAGCTAACAGGCAGGAAACTGTTCAGCTGTTTGACTCGACTTCACATCACACATGTCTCTCGGCGCCCACAGCCAGTTATGTGCGATGCTTCCAATTCGGGAGACTCCGTGAGTCCTGCGGAGGCCCCTCAGGAGGGTAACACGTAAGGACATGGGTGTGGAAGTTCGTTCACTCTCCAGCCGGGCCATCGTGGCTGGGCAGTCTGGGAGGTCTCTCTTTTCGTCTTTCGGAAGGATACACCACTTTAAAAAATTCCTTTATTGTAATAATAGGAATAGAGTACACCCTCCAAATTAGTCACTGTAATTTTTTAAGAATAACCTTTTGTGAAGAAACACCCAGTGCATAAATCTTCAGTAGGCGAGTGAGATCACAGAGGCGGCGGTCCTAGCTCATCCTAGATCCTAGCTCATCCCCGTGTTTTAAGTTGCTGAGTGTCCTGTGTAAATTGTTTGTATTGCTTATGGCTTCTAGAGAGGACAGACTAATCTGAGCAATTAGATTCTTGGGAAAGATCAAGACACTTATTAAATCTTATCTTAGTTACTCCTAATTATAATCATCCATTTATCCCCGTGGAATAAATTACTAATGCAAAGCTCAATTCAATCACAACATAACTAGTCTTTATTTTAGATGATTAAAAAAATCAACACTATGGCCACATATGCATAAAAGGGATCTATGATTAATTAATGAAGGTAGACCCAGCAGATTGCTAATTGCATGAAAATGCAAAGTACATCTTACAATTTGCTTCATAAAGTTGCATACACGTTGGCCGCGCATTCGGTCGTCGTGCTGGGAACGGAACCATGTCTGTGGCCTCGTGCCACCCGGAGTCTCATGTCGAAGCCCTCAACCCCAGCGAGATCGGGTTTAGAGTGGTGCCTCTGGGAGGTGACCAGGTCGCCGGGGCAGAGCTTTCATGATGGGATTAGTGCTTTTCCAAGAAGGGACAAGGAGGGATGCTCTCCGTCCATCACGTGAAGACACAGAAGAGCTTGGTGGTCTACGATCCGTGAGAGCTTCTCACCAGAACCCAGCCAGGCTGGCTTTTGGACAAATAGCAACATATTTATGGAGTGCCTGCTGTGTGCCGGGCACTGTGGGGAAGGCTGTGCATTCAGCAGGGAACAGAGCCGGGTCCCTGTTCTCAAGTGGTTGGATTCCTGCAGGCACAAGAGGCAAACATACAGCACATCAGGCGGAGCTCAGTGCTCTGGAGGAAGGCAAGGAGAGGAGTGCCGGCCTGCAGGGCAAGGTGGGGAGGGGCTGCTGTTCTGTGTGGTCTGATCCAGAAAGACTTCTCAGTAAAGTGTCATTTAAGGCGAGACCTGGGAGAAGGGAGAGGAGCCTCCGTGCTCGGGGGAGGGCAGGGCCTTCCTCACTGGGGCTGTCCCTTCGGTGCCCTTAAGGAGCTGCCTGGAGAGAGAGGAAGTGGGCGTCGGGGAAGGAAGGTGGGGGAGCGGGGAGGGGAGGGGCGTGGACGGGCGGTCTTGCTGGCTGTGGGAGGGATGCACAGCCTCTGAGCAGTCTCTGAGCATACTGGCTGTCCTTGGATTTTGGATTTGGGGAGCAAGGGTGAAGGTAGCATCGTAGTGGAGCGCCTGGGGGGGCCCGTGGTGGGGGTCGTGCTGGAGGTCCCTTTGAACCTACTCGGGTGGAGCCCCAGGATTTGCAGAGATCTGAGGATGCCCCATGGACCAGGGAGGGGAGGCTGAGGAATCCTGGTGGGCCTGGTGAGTCCTCATCTCCCCCTGACCTTCCAACCCCAAATCGGAAGTAAACTGTTGGGGTGCCTGGGAGGCTCAGTCAGTTAAGCCTCTGCCTTCAGCTCAGGTCATGATCCCAGGGTCCTGGGATGGAGCCCCACACTGGGCTGCTTGCTTAGCAGGAGCCTGCTCTCCCTCTCCCTCTGTGGCTCCCCAGCTGCTCATGCTCTTTCTCTGTCGAATACGTAAATAAAGTCTTAAAAAAAAGAGTCATAGCCTATCGAATGAGGTCTCTGATGACCTGTTCTCTGCCCCAGGCCTCTGCCTCTCTCACCCGGGTCCCCAGTGCCTGCTTGGCTCCTCCCACCTAATGTCACCAGCTCCTGCCCCCAGATATTTCAACCCCCCATAAAACATGGCTCTGGTCATGGCACATTCCATTGATCTGCAGAGCAGGGCCTCTGGGACACAAAGGACGCTGGGTGGAAGAGAACAGGGTTCCAGCAGTGCTTGGTGGGGCTGGGCTGTCCTCCTGTCCTTCAGACCTCCTGCCACCATCTTCCCAGCAGGTTCTGACTTTCCCCAAGGCTGTCCGAGTAGACATGTCTGGGGGAGATGGGCAGCCCTGGAAGCCTCGGGCTAGGCTCTGTCTGCTAATATCCTATATCACGTTGATTTGAACATGTACAGACAACGATGCTGCTATGAGCCTGCTCTTTGCGTTCGCGCTCAGTAGGACTTCGGTTTGGCGCACCTGTGCTGTCACGTAGCTTTTGCCTCCGCATGTGACTGCCGATGTTTTGCAGTAACAGGAGAATTAAGAAACGTTATGAATTCTCTGTCTACATTTAAATCACTTGAGAAATTTATTTGGATGAGCCAAGCTCTGTAACGCTTTCACCCGACCTAGTGATTTCTGGCACGACCCCCCCTTGCCCCTTCTCGAGACACACACAGATGCATGCGTTTGGGTCGCCTTCCCCATCTGAGCGCGCTTCCAGGATGCTGCCCGCCGTGCTTTAGAAACCTCACTAAAAATACGGAAATCTTCTGCAGTCACAGACTAAGGAGCCATCGGTCACAGTAGCCACCATCTCAACGTTCGGACGCCCAGAGTCGGGTTCTCTGGCTGCTGAAAGGACTGACGAGCCCAGCTGTGTGCTGGCCCTGCCCAGGGTCCCTTTAGGGCTTATGACACAACCTTGGTCAGAGAGGGAGAGGAGGAGCTGGTCACCAGTGACATTGTTTCTTGTGGGGCCAGAATGTTATTTTTCAGAATGCTTTCTTTTTTAAGTAGCGGAAAATTTCCTGGTTTCTGATGCCGTTCCCTGGGGTCTGTAGATGATTTTCACGATGTGTGTCTATTTCTGCCGGCTCATCTACCATAGGAACAGTTTGCATGAATGTTTTCCTGCCACTCTCCAAATCCTGACTCTTATTTGGCATAAATAATCTCTATACAAAGTAACTTTGAGACCCATTCTACTGCTCTGAACAGCTGTGGTCCATCGCGGGGGCTGTGTTTATATTCTGGTGGATGCGGCAGTTGAGGGCAGCTTCCCCCGTCGTGGAGGGCACGTCTCTGAAAGGGACGTCATCTCTCGGGTGGTGTGCTTGGCTGACATGATACAGTTAGATTCAGGAAGGAGACGTATTTGGGTTTATGACGTCAGTAAGCATGGGGCCAGCCTGATGTTAGTAGAGTGAATATGCATGTTTTTGGTGAGATTTGCCTGTGAGATTTTTGAAGGAAAAAGAAAAAAAGCTAATACGGGTGGTGAGGTATTTATACTTAGCTCTTTCAGGAAAGAAAATGAACTATAGCCTTTCGTGGTGAAGAGCAAACAGGCAAGAACAAAGGTACCCTCTGTTATTCGCCCGCTATGGCCACATGAGAGCATCTGCCTCCCTTTTTGGAGCTAACCCTTTGGCAGAAGGAAACTTCTTTAGGTTCCAGAGGAAGCCAGAGGCGGCAGGTTTGGGAGAAAAAGGAAGAAATGTCCAGGAGGAACAGGGCCCTTCCAGCTGCTGACGTGTCCACGATCCTGGCTGTTTGCTGCAGAAGAGATGGAGGGGGAAGCAGAGAACCCCCCCACCCCCGAAAGTGAACCACCTCATCCCAACCCCCAGTCACCTGCTCAGGCCTTGGCCCTTCCTGCATGGATTCGTACCTATGGGGGATTAAGACCATGGGGGGCCTCCCAGAATCTGAGAAGGAAAAGGAAATCTTCTGTGCGAGCACCTGCTGGGCAGGTGGGGCAGTCTCTAAACTAATTGCACCCATTTGCAGGATCGCATGAGTTCGCCCCAGGCAAAATTACAAATGCACTCTTTCCAAAGGTCAAAATTGAGTTAACTTTCTATTTTGGAGTACTTTCAGACTTACAGAACAGCTGTGAGCAGAGTGTGGAAACTCCTGCATACCATTGGTCCAGAGAAAGCTGGAGACCTGAGACCCTCTTACCCCTAAAAACTGTAAATTTTATTTCCCCCCAAACAAGGCTGTTTTCCCACGTGACCAGAGTACACGCAGCAACCTCCCGAAATTAGTGTCACTGGAATACTCTCATCTGACCCAAAGATGTCGTTCAAATCGTAGCCGTTGCTCAGAACTTCCCCCTAAGAAAAAACCCAAACCAGACCCCTAAAAATCTTCCTTTTACTACTTTCCCTTCTGTTCCGCCCCAGTCCAGAATCATGGGTTGTAATGAGCTGTCATGTTTGTCTGAAGCATTTCAGTCCTTCCTTGATTTTCTTGACCTGATAATTCTGATGCCTGCAGACCAGTACTTGGAGGATGTCCTTCAGTAAGGTTTGTCTGATGTTAGCTCCCATCAGAACCAAGTCCTGGACTTCTGACAGGAATAGCCCACAAGCCGCTTTCCTCCGTGTGGCACTGTTGGGAGGCTCCTCCTGCCGAATGTGACAGGCGACATTCACTCTTACCACTTGGTTAAGCTGATGTCTGACATAATTTCTCCTCTGTAGTTAATTAATAGACATTTTTATATATGAGTTAATAGTAAGTAAAATGTGTATTTGAAACTATATAAATATCCTTCCTCAGCAAGCTTTCACCCATGAATTTCTTTGATCCACTGGTCATTCTTGCCTGAACCTTTTCTATGAGCCTATAATGATTGCCAAGTGATGACATTCTAGTTCTGTCATCCCTTGTACATTTATTATTTGGGATTTTGCTGTAAGCAAGGATTTATCCTCTCCATTTATGTGTATATGTGATATATATTCTCTCTCTGTATTCCATATATATTTGCACGCACACACGTACACATATCAGAATGGACCTGCAGATGCTTATTTTATTCACAGGGTTATAATCCATTACTATCATTTGGCCAGTGGGTAGTCTTTAGGTTGAGGGGTGTGTGTGTGTGTGTGTGTGTGTCCCCGTGATCTTTTGAGCAGTTTTTCTTTCTCTGGAACAAGTTATTTAGACCCCATGTTATACTTGATCTGCTCCTGGATTGAGCTGTGTTGCCAAATAGCTATTTCCAATAGATCCTTTCAGGGGAGAATGACATTTCATGACCCAGTTCTGGGTGCTAAGTGCATCTGTTGGTGTGGCGTCATTGCTGTCTAGGTTTCCCAAGTGGACTGAGTTAGAAAGCCTGTGTATGTGTCCACACACACACACACACACACACACACATCTGCTATGCTTATCTATTTATGTAGATGAAAAACCGTGAGTTGAGAGCAGTCCCTCCCATTCTAATCCAAAGCCACAAGTGTTATTTTTCTGTATGTATTTTTAATAGCTTCAGTGAGATCCAGGCACCCACCCAGCTGCACATATTCACAGCACCCAGTTGGGTAACTGAAACCATCCCAGGCGTGTACAGGTGAGTGCTGTTCCGCATATTCAGGGTGTTGTGGAATGTGCTTTCCAGAGCTGGACCCTCTTCACCAGCTCTGAGAAACCCCGCCCCGGTGTCATGAGCTTACCTATTTATTTTCTCAGTCGCCCTATAGGAAACCAATCTCCAGACTGCGGAGGGCTTGGCTCCAGCCCCGGCTCACAGGTGGCCAGGCTGGTCGCATCCCACTATCTCCTCCTGCCAGGTTCTGGTTCCCACCCCCAGGGCAGCCTCGCTCACTGCCTCTCCTGGGGAATGTCGTCAGGCACATGAAACCCACCCACTTCTCGACTCATCTAGACTTTAGCAACTTTAGCAACTTAGTGACTCTCCAGGGGATAATGTGTGCCATGGCTGTCAAGATTGTACCTTTGTTTGCACACCATTGGGTTTGGCCTCACTTTGTTAGCTTTATGAAAGTGTAGTTACAAAATTGTAAAATATTGAAAGTGTGCGATGTGATGATTTGTTATACGTGTGCGCCTTGTGGAGGGACTGCCCCGGTGGAGTTGATGAACACAGCTCTTCCCTCCCGTATTTACTTTGTGTTTGTTTTTGGTGAGAACATTCCAATTCTACTGTCTTAGCAAATTTCAGTGACGCGATACAGTGTCATCCACTGCAGTCACTATGTAGCATATCAGATCCTCAGACCTGTGTCCCTTTCATAACTGAAAGTTTGTATCCTTTTTCCATTTCCCCCCCCACCTTCCCCCTCCCCAGCGCCATCCCTGACAGCCACTGTTCTACACGTTGTTCCCATGAGTCAGACTGTTTTTTTTTTCAGATCGCACGTGTGGTTGATCGCAGGCTGTGGCCTCGCTCGACCGGGGGGTGGGGGCTACCCTCTTGTTCCCTCCCTCCCCTGAGGCTTGTCCGAGCGACCCCCTTCAAGTCCGGGGAGTCCGCTCTCCTCCGTGGGGCGTGTGTGTATTACGAGAACGCGAGTGCACACAGGGTCGAGAGCAACATCTCGCAAAGTGTGTTTGTCCAGCAAGTGGCACCTTTTGCCTACCCCCAGGACTTTGAGTGAGAACAAAGTGAGAGGGTTGGAGCTCTTCTGCCCACCATGTCTTGGTATCAGGGTCACCAGGAAAAGCACGTCAAGCACGGATGGAAATCCCTTCCTCACGGAGAGAAGAGCCAGAGCAAGGTCAGCTTCAGCGGCGAGTCTCAGGCCCCCGGGTGATGCAGGACAGTTCTCCCCCACCACCCCCCGACGGAGCTGCTCCAGGCCCATTCGCGGTGGCCGGGAGGGGTGAGAAGTTCGCACGCGGGACGGTGCCTTACTTCTCTGTTCGCCAGAACTATTTACTCATCTGATAAATTTGGAAATTTCTCCGAAATGTATTAGATACACTTCCAAATGTTTCAAACTTATTATTCGATCAGGAAAGGGAACCCTTAATATGCTTTTAAAGATGAACAATTTTCAAGAGAGGGAGTATGATCTGCAGTGTTTCCCAGACTGCTTTTCCTGCAGAATCTTAGTTTGAGAGGAAGAATCTTAGAGTTCTTGGAACATATTTTGTGAAATACCATCCTATAGGAATAATTCTCCTGGTGGAAAACTCAGAGGATATGGCAAGAATGAGTTATGTTCGAAAAGGTCCTTAAATTTCACTTTCAAGATACTTGGTTCTCAGGAGAGGCCATTACAGTAAGATCAAATGTGAAACCATTTAACAATGCCTGTAAAACTGGAAATAAAGATGTTCACCAGGTACTCTTGTCCTATCCTTCTGGGCTACCCAAGATAAATTTTAGTAGAATATAATAGCTTTGATCAATGTAGATTGCACTTTATGTTCTCACTCAAAATCTTTTAAATAATATCACAAACCTCAGTGCACATGTAATGTAAAAATTAGGAATTTGAGTCCTGATAAGGAAAGTGATGTAGGATTCCTCAGTCTAAGTGGGAAAAGACTGAGGGAGTCAGACCTGGGAGTGACTGTTTCTGCCACTTCGCAGACTTAACTATTGAGCGAGATGGTCTTTGGTTAAGTATCAAAGAGTCTTTCAGTGGTATTCTGTTTTGATTTTTCCCTTGGCAACGCCAAAAAAAAAAAAAAAAAAGAAAATTCCACCAAAGTATAGTTATTTTAAACACCTTAGCTCTATTATAATAGAGAGATTTTAATTGTTCCTTTTTGAATACTCATCTCTTGTTGATGAAAACATTATGCACAGGCAATTCTCTTTGCTGGGGGGCTGAGTCACATACAGTGGTCACAACTGCAATTCAGAATGTGACCTTTGATTGTTTCCCCCAGTATGTTCATGCTGAGATTTTCTTCCTCCAAACTATTCATCTGAGAATAGAGACTATGGTCCTTTTTCTTCTTCTTTTATTAAAAATGACACTAAGCGACGACAGGTATTTCATGTGAATTTTGTAAGCAAAGCTGGAGGTCATTACTATATAGCCGCCAAGTCTGAGTAACTCATTTAAAAGAAAATCTCGTGGCCATCACGGCCTTCTGCCCTCTCCTATGGTGCTTACGGGAATTTGACATAGCGACCTTGGAGGTCGTTTATCGTTCTTAGCTTTTGTCCCATTGAAGAGCTATTTTCAATTATTAAATTCTGTTATGAGAAAGCAGCATGTCCCAGTGGACAAAGCCAAATTAGATTGAGAAACTAAAGAAAATCACTTTAAGGAGTTCCCCTCCAGATTTCTGAAACGATAGCGGGTGTGTACACTGTTAACTCTTCATTGCAAGAGGAGCCCCTGGCACCACTGTAGCTGGCTCAGTGGGTTCCGGGTCTTCCCCTTCTCAGTGATTTTAGTCTCAGCTGCAGTGAGATCACCTCATCTCTCCGCTTCTGCAACCTGCAGCCTCCTCCTCGTGGCTGACCCCGCTGGGCTCCACTCAGCTTGGAACTGTGGCGTCCTGCGATTTTTCTCCGGCTTCCTTCACGCATTCACCAAACATTGGTCAAGCACCTGCTGTATGCTGGATACTCTTCATCTGTGAATGAAACAAAGATCCGTGATACTTTAGAGTTCGCATTCTGTAAGGAAGGCAGAGATGAACACAATGAAAACTAAACCACGTGCTGTGCTAGGAGTGACTCAGTGCTGTGCCCTCTGAGGCACAGAGGGGCCAGGCGACGGGGGTGTGTGTGTGTGGCTGGGGTGTGGGGTGGGGAGGGCTTGGGGCGAGGGGGAGGGTAGTATCAGTCCTGAAGAGAGTGCTCGGAGCAGACTGCTTTGAGAATTTGTCTTTCACTAAGAAACTGTAGGTGGTAAGGAATTTTTCTAAGACCTCTCCAGAGGAAGAGCGTTCGAGGCCATGGGCAAGGCCAGTGTGGCTGCACAGAGAGAACAAGGGAAAAAGTAGAGATACGGTCAGAAATGTAATGGGGACCAGATCATTTAGGGCCTCAGACCATTGTAAGGACTGTGGCTTCTACTGTGAGTAAAATTGTGGGGTTTTGAGCAGAAGAGCCGTGGCATGATTTACAGTTTAGGTGGTGGGCGTGCTGAGACTAGACTGTAGGCTTCAGTGTTAGGAGCAGGGAAGCCACTGGAGGGATGACGGTTTCCCACGTGAGAGAGATGCTGGGGGCGCAGACAGGGTGGGAGGAATGGAGGTGGGGAGGACTGGCAAAATTCTGGGCATTTTTTCAAAGAGGAAGCAAGACTTCTGATGGTCTAGTGTGGAATGTAGGGTATTTTGAGGAGCCTGGATGGTTCTAAGAAGTAAGAATGTAGTCGTTCTCGACTTAGGTGATGTGTAGAATGATTTTAGGAGAAGTTAAGGAGTTCAGTGCTGAGCGACAGAAACTGTTAGTCAGACAGGTCTTGAGTAAGCAGTTGGGTGAATGAGTCTGGGGTTTGGGAGACACGTTTAGGCTGGACTTGCAGATTTGGACATGGTGAACAGATAGAGGTACTGGTCTTAGTCCATTTGAGTCGCTATAGCAAAAAGACCAGAAACTGGGTAGGTTATAAACAACAGACTTTTTTTTTTTTTTTCTCCGTTCTGGAGGCTTGAGGCGCACGATCAGGCAGCCGGCAGATCCGGTGTCTGGGTCGGACTCTCTTTCTGGATCTTCGATGAGCATTTTTCTTTGAAACTTCACGCGGCAGGAAGGGGCAAGGTGCTCTCTGGGAACTCTTCTGTAAGGGGAGGCAGGGGTATATTCTCATGCCCACTCACCGTGGGCCCTGCCCACTAACAGCGTCAGGTTGGGGATTAGGATTCAACGTATGCATCTGGGGGGACAGAAATATTCAGACCATAGCAGTACTGAAAGGCATGAGACTGGTGATCTCACCAGGGGGGCTGAGTCTACAAAGAGAAGAGAGCCAGAGCCGAGTGCACAGCCAGGCCAGTCCTCGCAGGTGGAGGAGAAGGGAGGAGGCAGAAAGGTCGACTGGGAAGGAGCAGCCCAGGAGGGAAGCAGGAATCAAGGGTGTGTGGGATCGAGGAGGCTGAGGGAAGACAGTGTGTCAAGAGGAAGAGAAAGTGATTGCAGGTAAGTGGTGAGAGAATGGACCTCTGCGTTTGGCAATGTCGACATCCCTGTGGACTTGACAAAGAACCATTTTGACTGGATTGGGTGGGTTTCAGTAAGAATGCGAGGAGGGCAGTTGGAGACACATGGTCGACCCGGGAGGCGTCTTAGAATCAGTGATGTTTGCTACCGGACAGACGGTTGTGATGCCGTGGATGGGGCTGCCCGCCCACACTTGACCGTGGTCACGGGTGTCCTGTATGTCGGTGTCACATGGGCATCAGTGATACTGTAGGTGTCGAGCTGACCACCATTTAAAATGCCTTCTTTGTTGTCATCTGAAAATCTTCCCTTGACGCATTCTAGTAAAATTAAAAAAAAAAAAAGTGGGAGCACCAAAACTGGAACAGGTGTCAGTCGCGTGGAAGAAACTCCTGGAAACAAGAGTGTGACTCCTCTAAAAGAGAACGTCTTTTCATCTGGCAACACTGAAACTTTATACGCGAGACAAAACTGTGCCTGCCTACGGTGAGCAAGACTGCGTTGTGCACTTAAAAAAATCTCTTGAAGGTGGATCTCGTGTTAAGTGTTCTTACTACAATAAAAGTAATTAAATGAAATAAAATTCAAAAACAGAATTTTTGAAAGGATTGAAGACTATGTTGTATGGAAGTTCTCAATGATGAGAATACATTAAGTCAATTTAATTGCGTATTTTATTTTAGTGGTCATAAAATATAAATCTGCCTTATAATGTCTTAGGTAATAGGTAATAGGAAATACAGTGTATGAACAGTGTATATGAATAAGTTTTTTATTTGCAAAATGTTGCAGTTTTTTAATATGTGGATTCCTTTCGTCAACACACATACCAAAAAATCATTGCTTCTCACTTGCATTTGCAAACGTCTGTTTACCTGGTATCGAATAAATTATGTTCTCTAAGGAGAGTCATTTTCCCAGTAATGTTAGTGGAGACTAGCTGATTTAGCTGAAAGATTTACAAAAATCATATGTGTAAATTATTCCACTTATGGTAGCAGTAATTTATTCTAAACAAATTGGATCCAGGGCCATCTGTTTTAGCTGCTGGGATAGGAAAACCTGCTCTTCTCTATCTCCACAAACTTATGTTCAAGTCACAAATGGAGAACTATGCAAATTAGACAGTGCATCCTTTTTGACGTGAAGAAAAGTGTCAGCAGACACTGAGACAGTTCAGACTCAGTTTCCCGGCCAGCTTCTCATCTCAGAGTGATTCTAACCCAAGGCTGGAGAGCTTTGGGAATTTCCATATTGGACGAGGATCGCAAAATTGCTAGTGATCAGAGAAAGACGTGATGACTCCTGCTTGGGCTGGACCCCGTCTTTCCATTCCGGTCCTATCCCCACCTTCTCTCCCTTGTATCTCTTCCCCCGGTACCTTGAAGTCTTTAATGTCACAGCAGTGAAGCCCACTTGGGGCCGCACAACCATCTCTGTCTTGAAATCTCATCATGAAATCTCTTTCAGACAGCTCTTGGACTTAAATCCAACTGTCATCTGGGTATGACTGGGCCCCGTGGGAAGTTCCTGTTCTTACATCTTGCCCAGTGTCAGGGAAGAACCCCAACTTTGTAGAGAATGGCAAAGAGGAACAAGTCTCCAGAGGAGACAACTCAGCAAGCCAGCAGGTTGGCGTGCGGCAGCTCCATCAGTGCTAGAAGTAGGTCACGGCATCCAACTGACCAGAGCTCAACCGTTCATACTCAGAGCACAGCATGACTAACAGCAGCAGAGGACCAGGAGCACCAGTCCTCCTTCTCCGAGTCCCACGGATGACA
The DNA here is from genome assembly GCF_964662115.1 of Mustela nivalis. NCBI lineage: Eukaryota > Metazoa > Chordata > Mammalia > Carnivora > Mustelidae > Mustela > Mustela nivalis. Next base: position 36,070,308 of record NC_139039.1, read on the forward strand.
CGATGGACCCAGATGGCAACTGTGCATGCAGTGGATGGAGCCACAGTTGACGTAGCTAGGACCAGGAGCCTAGCACTTTTACAGAGCACTGGACAGGTCAGTTCTCTCCCCTCAGCCCCATGGCCCCACCAGGGAGCAAGCAATCATACATGTTATGTGCCTCAGCCTACTTAATGCCGGGTGACGGGCTCCAGAAATAGCTCAGGATCCGAGGACAGTTAGGCCTTGCCGATGGCCATACTTAGCGACGACGTGCAGGATGCTTGGGGTCCGTGGCAGACTGTCCCTCCCAGAAATCCACTCCTTGGCTCTACAAGTTCTGTTTGAACTCAGATTTTTACACAAGTGTGCCACCCTGTCAGCAACTCAACTCAAGTGCGTTGACAGGGACTGGGACAAAACTTACTTATCTCATGCAATAACTTGGTTATTTTGACATTATTAACTAAGTTCTGGTTATTCAAATGAAGCCAGTTGGCAATACTGATCTTAGCTCTGCCCCCTAACTCCTGTACATGTCCTACTGAATAAGACTCAGTGGACAGATGGGCCTTACTTCAGATGACCATTTAGTGTCTGTCTTACAATATGTATGAACTGTCCCATCTGAGTAATGGCATTAATCTAACCGTAGCAGGTAGTGTTGGTGACCACGTTTATACCTTCCTTGTGCAGGCAGGGTGTGGTCTGAGGCCAGCCTGTTACTTGTGACCCATCATCCATTAGGAATTTAGGCTGCCCAGAATCAACTAAATGTTGATTTAGACATTGCCCTTCTAGGGTTTCTGCTGTCTCATTGGCTAGAGTAGCTCAAGTCAAGGATAAGTTCCATCCATTGTCTTTAGGATGTGGACTCCGAGAATAGGGAACGATGCTTGTACTACTTAATGGAATTAGGGGGTTTTGAATTCCTTTCTACCCAGGAACCCAACAAGGAGAACATGATATCAATGCCAGTAATTACAAGGGGCACTAGATGGGCGAGGAAGCAACTCCCATTCCTAATGGAAAGACCTTCCATGCCCCACTCTCTTTAACATACAACTGTGTGGCTACCAGTCATCCATGTGGGGTTTGTGGTTAAACTTAATCGGTTTACTGCTGTATTACTTTTGTTCAGCCATGAGGATAGTGTCAATAGTATTGCTACCTCCATAACCATACGTGACTTAACCCAAGACCACTTGGGCATCCGAGGAATCATATGGATTTGTATGAGTCAGGATAAAATGAATTTTGGGTGTTTATAGGTGTGTAAAGCCAGAAGTGGTTGGGTTTGGGAATGACTTATGGAGTATCCGGCACAGCAAATTAATTCAGAACTGGCCGTGCCCGCATGAGCTTTTCTGTTTCCATGGCACGTAGACAGGAGTCGCAGATCCAGCAACGGGCTGGATTATCGGCCACTGCTGGATTACCAGCAGATTGTGTGGTTGTTTGTCAGGTGGTGTGCTGGGGGAGGGGACAAGACAAGCATTACCGGTGCCCTCCTCCCCATATCTCCTGCGGGCTGGGGTGGCCCTTGGATGCTTGTTGCTCTCCCTTCCCAGCCAAACGGTCTGTTTATCCAGTCTTATAGCCACCACTGCTTACTTTGCCCAGTCCCAAGAGGACATCCGTCAGTATTCCTGGAGCTGGAGTCAAAGGACAAGAAGAAAAGGCGTGGTCAGGACCATCAGGGTGGAGTCCCCGATGCGGGGATCGCAGTCTCCTTGTTCCTGCTCCCCTTCTGCCATTCCAAAGGGGACGTTCCCTTGCAGAGAACAGCTGCCTCTAATGCCCACATTGTCTGGCTAAGAAATGTCATCCATGCTGTTGATAATGAGATTGGTCCGTTAATATTTATGAGTTGAGTCTTTAAAAGTCCATTCAGGCTCTTGGTGATGACTGGAGAATGTCCATCAAATGTCATGACATCACTTTACGGCTGGATCTCTCTCTCCCTCCCTCCCTCTCTCCCTCCCTCCCTCTCTCTCTCTTTCTTTCTTTCCTTTGCCACAAACTGTATGCCACTGTCTGCTTCCAACCGTCTGGACAACCACAAACGTTGCCAGTTTAGTCTCATGTGCTACAACTGTGTGGTCACAGTGTGTTACTGTCATACAAGTTGCAATTCTTGTCATGGGATTCAGTGTCCGTAGGCTGTTAGACCCTGCCGTGAGGTGGGGGCAGAAAACCAGTATGTCTATTTGATAAGAATGGGTAGGAGCCCTTTTGGATATATGTCCTTGCTCACGTGGAAGAAGTCAGATCAACTGCTCACAGGTAGGACAATCCTGGTACACCAAACTTAGCCTCTTCGGCATAGAGGTGGACGTCCATTGGGTTCTGATAGTCGGACTGAGAGACCCAGGCCAGTGATACATCCAGGGAGCAAACTGGCACCTGGGCTCTGCCGTTCTGCTCAGCTGCATTGTTTTCACTGCTATCTTCTGGATAGGGATCCTCCCATGGCAGGATAGAGGATGTTTCCATTGGTTACATAAATGTCTCACGGTGTCATGACAATGGCTTTAAGGTCCCACAGAGAGATGTGTTTAATAGTCCAGTCTGTCATTCCCCTGGTATCGAGCTAGATAGCGATGCTGTTCGCGACAGCGCAACAGTCTGTGAACACAGAAGATGTCTGCTCCCAGGAGCATTGTCCAGGCAAGGGTAATGGCTTTTAATTTGGTCCATTGTACTGAGTCATTTGTCCAGAGTTGCCATCGGGACAGGATGCCTGGTGCTGCCCAGTGGACACCACTGACTTACAGTTTGGATAAGCCAATATGAGCATAGTCAGGGGCTGCCCAGAAGTGAGTCCCCTGGATGGCCGAACCCTGCTCCAGTCAGGGATCGGTGAGGGGCGGGGTACATGGCTTCTGAAGGTGTGCTTGCAAACTTTTACGTAAGGAGGACCTACCCACGGGGCCAGACTTGCTTTTCACTTGAATAGATCTTTACATTCCGCAATAGCAGACTATTTGCCTTTTCAGCCTGGTTGTTAGCATCACCCCAGGCCAAAGTAGGAATACTTTGGTGCATTGTTACTGGGTAGGACTGTGTGAGAAGTGTCAAAGTGCCCACTAGCAGGCCAGTAACTGTTTCTAAAGAGGAGTTCGTGGTTAGCTACCTTGGAGAGGCTGAGGGTCCAAGCTGCACCTGTACGTGGCCACTACTCCCTTTGCTAGAGCCTCCAGGCATGCTCACCAGCAGCAGATGCCTGTAGCTCAAAGAGGCCCTTGGTTCGCAGGTCCCTAGACTGTTGAAGCACCTGTTACCTAGGCTCCCAGTGAAATCTGGTAGATTTTCTAGTCAGCTTGTTCATAGGATTCAACAAAATGCCTACCCGAGGCACATTTTGTCTCTGGCACTCAAATTATCTAATTAAGTGCTGGGCTTCCTTTTTGTTAGCAGAGCATATTTTCCTTCATGGTCTCAGGGATCGACTTTTGAACTTGAACCTCTATTGCTCTCAAGAATTTGACTTGGGCCTTTTTCACCTCATCAGGATTAATGAGCCAGGCATGGGCTCTCCCCTGCGTTGGTCTCTGTCTACTGCAATGCTACTGCTGTTTTTTCTGTTTAAGATTTAGGAACTTGATGCCTTCAGTTTAGTGGAACTAAATCTCTCTTGTCCCATGTCTCTGCCAGTCTGGCAGCAAAGAGCAGGAGGATTTAGATACATTGTAGCAGCACAGTGCATATGTATCAGGGTCCCAGCTAAGGGAAGATTTTGATCTTCTGGTGTCAGCAGGATCAAGAGAAAAGCATTAGCAGTATTCAAGGAGGCATGCTAGGTGCATCCGTCTGTGCACTTGACTCTGTTACAATCACAATGCCCGCATCAGCTGGGGCTGCGGGAGCAGCCTCTTAATTCAGTGGGCAGTAATCCACTGTAATCCTCTGTTCTCATTAGTTTTCCCACTGGCTACACAGGCTATTGGATTGAGATATTGAATGTCTCAAAACCTGCCTACGGTAATCAGGCTGTGGTTTCCCGGTCTCCTCCTGAAGTTCTGTATTGCTTTTGTTGTACAGAAAGGAAGGCAGCCTCACTGGCCGTCTATTATGTACTCTTCTTCCCATCATTTCTCTGCAAGTGGTGTTTCTCAACTAGGAAACTTATCCTTGTGCTTTATGAATACTACTGTGTAAGCGTGTAAAACACCCACACCATTTTCACACGTGGCAGTGCATGGTAGGAGTGTGAGGGGCCTGCCAGATGGTTAAAGTTCCTTTCCTTCTCTGTTTTTAACCATTTCCACTCTGGTCAGTAAAATGAATGGACCTTGTCCATCGAAAGGATCTGGTCATCTAGTCGTTTCAGCCCTTGTATGTGAAGAAATCTCATCCCTACCCCATTGTAGCCTTGCTGGTGCTTAAATTCTCTGTTCCCCCAGGGAAAGAGAGGTCTCAGCTCTGCCATATGCCACCTTCTTCTTAAAGTTTCTAAAATCAGGACATAGCATCAGACAGCAGAAAAGTTGAAGGAGTGATCAGTCTTATGGTGACCTCCTGACCTCTTGGTTCCTGTAGTAGAGCCTGCTGTTCATGGAGGAATTATCCGTTCCAACCATGTAGACAAGTTGCCTGCTTGGTAGATCGTGGACTAGATTTCTTCTGCTTGTTGATCTCTTCACTGAGAACCCCTGTGATAACACTGATAACAGTGTCCAGACATAAGGCATGAGATATGTCTGTTTTTATCCCCAATGCTTCCCCTCCCCATCCCCAGTTGGATATGGAGACTTTGCTAGTATAAGAAGGTCTCTCTTGTTCTGGGCATTTTTTTCCCCTTAAGTTATCACAACCTCCTGCTCTGGCCACTTGCTTCTACTGACCCACTTAGTGGAGTTCTCCCCATCTGGGGGAGAGGGAGGCATACCTTGAACATTTATCACTCTTCTCTGGGTTCTCTCTGGTACTCTATCCATTGTACAGTGTCCTAGGTGTTCCATGAGATTGTGTCAGTCTTAAGGAAGTCTCTCAGGTTAGCCGTAGTGTAATTATTGTAAATGAGATATTGCAAGTGTTACTGGGGGGCATGATTCCGTCCCAATGGAATAGCCTCCAGACTGGCTGGGAGCATGGGGCCGAGTGTGAGACAGCCTTGCTGCTGCCTTTTGCTCTCTGAGAATGTCACTTTTCTGGCCCTTGGCATCACACAGGGCCTGGCCTCACAGCTCCCCAGTCTCTTGACCAAAGAGGTCAGGAGTTCCGTTCTCTGGGTCTGACTCTGATCTTTGTCCCCTCACTCTGCGTGAGGGCACGCTGCCCTCCAGGGATGGTTCACACGGAGGTTAACAGAGTGCACTTGTCCTTTCGTCCCCGGCAGGACTCAGATGTCCTGCTGGTCCCGGATCCCGCAGGAGCGCAGGCAGCCGTCACGGCCCCGCTTCCGTGGCCGGCTTCCATGCTCCTGTTGCTCACGTTCCGTCCTTGTCTCTGGTGATTGTCGTTAGCAGGTAGGACGGGGCGGGGCCCCTTCTTCCTCATCTTGTCCATCGTTCGGGCAAGAACATTTACGAACAGCTTCCTCCAAATTTGTGACTGTCCTGTGGGATTTTTGTCTTTTCCTCCCTGCCGAATAAATAAATAAATAATCACCTTTCTTGGTATCGTTGCTCCGTATGGCTGTTTGTCAAGTCAGCCTCATGACAGGGTTGGCAGACCACGTCCCACAGGCCACACTCTGCCCGCTTCTGTTTGTGGATGGTTCACAAGCTAAGGATGGTTGTTCACGTTTTTAAAGGTTGGGAAAAAAATCAAAAGGAGAGTAATATTTTATGACACATGAAAATTACGTAGAACCCTTCAGTGTGTGTAGTGTCTACGTGGTGTCTGTTGCGGTTTTAGAGCTGAATGGCAGAGATGACGAGTTACAGTAGGACCGAATGGTCCACAAAACATACACTATTTACCACCTGGCCCTTCGCAGAAATCATGGAAGGCAGCAAGAAGAACAAGGCTCTAGGGGTGCCTGGGTGGCTCAGTGGGTTAAGCCTTGACCTTCCACTCAGGTCATGGACTCAGGGTCCTGGGATCAAGCCCCACATCGGGCTCTTTGCTCAGCGGGGAGCCTGCTTCCTCCCCACCCCCACCCCTGCCTCTGTCTACTTGTGATCGCTCTCTCTCTTAAAACAAACAAACAAAAAAAACCCCTAAAGGAAATAAAAATAAAAATAGAGGAGCCAACTAAGTAAGCCCACAGGTCAGCTTGCCACAGCTCCCTCAGGTCCAGCCCTAGAGAAGGAGGCTCGTTGGACTGGAACGAGGCAGGTTACTGCTCCCAGCGCAGCAGACAGCAGACCGTCTCCAGGAGTGACGCGTCATCCTACTCTGATTGCCTTGATCGACCCAAAATCTCTACAGAAAGTTGAGGGAACACGTTGGCTTTTGGCCTTAGACCAGTGAGGACGGATAGAACCGGGGGCAGTAGGGCGTCCATCTTCAGCTGCCTGGCCTGCTTCAGCTGCAAGAGATGGGTTAAGTTTGCCTGTGGCTCCCGGTTTCCGATAAACCCGGAGCTCTCTAGGAATATCTCGTGCTTATTAGACTGCTCTAGACGGGCCACTTACCACAAAGTCAAATTCCAGTCTCTATCTCTGTGTTCTTATGCATTAAGAGGGGCCTCCGCGTCTCTGTCAAGTATGCGATCTCTCTTCTCCACCTTCAGAATTTTTATTTTCTTGGGTTTTGGCAGAAATACTTAGGTTCTCCTTTTCTTGATTTTTTCTCTTGACTTTTCAAAGAAAAGGCCAGAGTGAGACCGTTTTATTTGCAGTTTTCGCCCTTCATTCTTTTCCCAGGGAAGATCAGGAGATTGAGACACGGCATTTGACCGTGAGGGTGAGGACGATTCTTTTTCTTGACCATCATTTGCTGGTAAAGTAAGTGATCTCCCCAGGCCTCAGGTCCTCCTGCTTCCCCAGCTCTGGAAACAGCCCAGGGTGCGGATCCTCACCCCAGAAGGCAGCCCCTTTGCGGAGTGGGATCCATGGCTTTTGGTCACTTGGGATTCCACGTAGTGTGTGACATTGAAAAATAAGCACAACAGAAGCAGGATGCTTGCTCTGCTGTTGGCGGAAAATCCCGTTTTTCAGTATTTATAGTATTGTACAAAATGTGTACCTTTACTCCCTTTCCTTGTTCCTTTTCTCCGTGCTGTTTCTCCTCACCGCGATGCATTTATCACTGGCAGAGGAGCTCAGGGAGGTCACAAAAGACTGGCTCCCGTAGGTATGGAATGTTCTTAACAATGCTTATTCTGCCACGTAGCTCCCCTGTGTGGATCAACATCTTTTTTTTTTTTTTTGGTAGTAAAATGCATGCATTTTTGATGTATTTACATAATGAGCCTTGCTCTCCGTCTTTTCTCTGTCTTATGAAAATGGTAATCAGAAGTATATGTGTATTTCCACTTGGAAACCGTTTTTGTAGACAGTGTCAGACTCAGACATTAGCCTGCTCAGAGTGTTTCAGGTTGTTTGAAAGGAAGACTGGAATGTTCTTGCCAGTCCCAGGAGCTTCAGCACCTCCGCCTTGTCTTCTGGGCTTCAGCCTGCGCAAATCTTGCCCTGTTGCCGCACGAGCCGTGTCTGACGTTGGCTCGCACACCTGTGTCCCTGCCTGCCTCACGCCCTGTGGTCTGCTGTGGCTTCTCCTCCATCTGTGCACTTGGGCTGTCTGTTCAGGACTCAGCGGTGTCACCTCCTCTTTGGGGCTCTCCAGGCTCTCCCCCTGCCCAGGCTGGCTCAGGTGCCCCTGATTTCTCTAGTATTCTGCACACTTGTTTACAGCACCCCCAGCTCTCCCTGGAAGGATCTGTGTCAGCAGCAGCGGTGGCCTCCTCTCGTGCTGTGTCCAGACAAATCAGCATCTCTTGCCGCACAAACCAGGTCCTTGGGATGCTTGTTGGGCTGTACGAAACCCTGTACCCTCGGTTCCTCGAGCAGCTCTTGTTAGAATCAGCACGTAGTAAATATCTGCTGGATGGAAGAATGAGGATTCTCCTGCCCAGGCTTATCGACAGATACATTTATTCCTTATGCTTTTTTCTTTAATGCATGTTTCATTGGGTTCATGATCCTGGAGTCCTGGGATCGAGTCCCGCGTCGGGCTCCCTGCTCGGCGGGGAGTCTGCTTCTCCCTCTGACCCTCCCACTTCCCATGCTCTCTCTCTGTCATTCTCTCTCTCTCAAATAAATAAATAAAAATTTAAAAAAAATTTGATTCAAGAAGGATCAAACTTAGATATTGTAAGTAATATATTAAACTTAGAATATACATAAATATAAGTTCAAATGTATAAATATGTCTGTTGATAAGTAGTATACTATACAGTCAGGAGATTACGACAGCGTGATACGAGGATATAATACTTCTTTATTCACACATTAATGTATATTTTATGATAAATTAGGCATTTTAGGCTTATAAAGTCATGGATGTTGCATTCTTAAAAAGGACATTTCCTTTTTATTAAAATCAATCTTTTTAACAATACTTTGTGTGTGTGTGATGCATGCATGTGCATGGGATTAAAGAGAAGAACTTTAAAATAAAAAAGCTCTCATGGCCCTGTGGGAGGTACTCTGGGAGAAGTGCAGAGATGTTGCAGAGAGAAGGCTTGTATTTGAGACCTGGCGTGGCCCCTGTAGCTCCCTGATACTGAAGAGACCCCCCGGTGACTCTGGACTATGTGGCTTCAGCTGAAAGATGGAGCGGGAGGGGCTACAATCACAACACCGAGTTTATAACTTGTTTCTCATGCATAAACATAGATGACATGTGTATCGTGTTTTATAAATTATAATAATAGGATGTTGAATATGGCCAATTCTGCTATTATGCATGTTTTGAAAAAATGCAAACTTTTTCTGATGTAGTTGCTATATTTGGAAGCAAAAATTTGGGCAAAATGCTCAACTTTGCTTAAGAACGATTTCATGGGCAAAGCACGCTGCGTGACTGCACAGCAGGTGACCAGCTGAACTGTGGTGGACAGGAGAACACCAGTGCATACTCAAACACCCCAAGATGCCTCCGTTCAACACTCCTGTTTTGCGCTGCCCCCACGAGCACCTGATGTTAGTCTGTCCCGTCTCAGACAGCACTCCTTCCCTATAACTCATAGCTGGAACTTCGGAAACTTTCCTCCACAAGCAAACGTCAGGTAGTTTTCAGTATAAACTGTCATATTTCTTGTAGCACTTACATATTTTTGACCATTTAACGTGTGCCATTTTTATTAAAATTTGTCTTTTAAAAGCTTTTGCACAGCAAAGGAAACAGTCAAGAAAACAAAGAGGCCACCCACGGAATGGGAGAAGATATTTGCAAATGACAGTACAGACAAAAGGTTGATATCCAGGATCTATAAAGAACTCCTCAAACTCAACACACACAAAAGAGATAATCATATCAAAAAATGGGCAGAAGACATGAACAGACACTTCTCCAATGAAAACATACAAATGGCTATCAGACACATGAAAAAATGTTCATCATCACTAGCCATCAGGGAGATTCAAATTAAAACCACATTGAGATATCACCTTACACCAGTTAGAATGGCCAAAATTAGCAAGACAGGCAACAACATGTATTGGAGAGGATGTGGAGAAAGGGGAACCCTCTTACACTGTGGTGGGAATGCAAGTTGGTACAGCCTCTTTGGAGAACAGTGTGGAGATTCCTCAAGAAATTAAAAATAGAGCTTCCATATGACCCTGCAATTGCACTACTGAGTATTTACCCCAAAGATACAGATATAGTGAAAAGAAGGGCCATCTGTACCCCCAATGTTTATAGCAGCAATGACCACAGTCGCCAAACTGTGGAAAGAACCAAAATGCCCTTCAGCGGACGAATGGATAAGGAAGATGTGGTTCATATACACTATGGAGTATTATGCCTCCATCAGAAAGGACGAATACCCAACTTTTGTAGCAACATGGACGGGACTGGAAAAGATTATGCTGAGTGAAATAAGCAGAGAGAGCCAATTATCGTATGGTTTCACTTATTTGTGGGGCATAACAAATAGCATGGAAGACAATGGGAGATGGAGAGGAGAAGGGAGTTGGGGGAAATTGGAAGGGGAGGTGAACCATGAGAGACTATGGACTCTGAAAAACAATCTGAGTGGTTTGAAGGGGCGGGGGGTGGGAGGTTGGGGTACCAGGTGGTGGGTATTATGGAGGGCATGGATTGCATGGAGCACTGGGTATGGTGCAAAAATAATGAATACTGTTATGCTGAAAATAAATAAAAAATAAATTAAAATTCAGATTTCTTCTAAAAAAGAAAAAAAGAGTGTATGTGTCGCTGCTGACGCGTTTGAGTGTTGTCCTGTTGACCCAAGTCAGCCCCGTGGTTTTTTTTTTTTTTTAAAGATTTTATTTATTTGACAGAGAGAAATTACAAGTAGATGGAGAGGCAGGCAGAGAGAGAGGGAAGCAGGCTCCCTGCTGAGCAGAGAGCCCGATGCGGGGCTCAATCCCAGGACCCTGAGATCATGACCTAAGCCGAAGGCAGCGGCTTAACCCACTGAACCACCCAGGCACCCCAGCCTCATGGTTTTATTGTGCAGTTTTGTAGAGGGTGATTTTTAGGAACACATGAATCGAGTTGAAGCAGAGCTGACTGTATTCCAAAAACTATACATTGACATGCAACTAGAAGTGCTGTCTGTTTCTTTGAAGTCATGGTTAACTTTGTCGTGTAGCTTGCGTAATTAACAGAGTGAAATGCATCCATGATTATGCAATTAGTAAATACTGAAGCGTTTTCAATTGACATGTCACACAGCTCAAGTGTTAAGATAAAGTACAAGTTTTCTTGGTGCAGTGTGGAATGTGTTTCTTGCTGTGGTTAGCAAGCAGAGGAGTTGGGAGTTGGGAGCCAGCAAAGAGACCCAGGTTAAGTGGGAGGGTTTCGGGGGAAATGGAAAGACCCAGAAGCTGCCTCTTTGGGCTCTCTTGGCCTCCACAACATGCTCCCTTCATCATACCCAACTCTCGCACATTGCGCTTTCACCCCTGGCTTCCACTAAGTTTTCATACTTAGATTTTTCTTTTGCCATTAACTTTTTTGTGCATTTTTCCCCCAGTGCCTGTGTTTTTGGAGGCTGTTTTTAGTTGTATGGGACAAAGTCCTTTGGGATCCAGCAGAGTGAGAGTCCACTGACTTAGCAGCCATGTGCAAATGTCCCCACCTCTCTGAGGCTGTGTCCTCTTCTGTTAAATGTGGTAACTTTCGGGGCATCTGGGTGGCTCTGTCAGCTAAGCATCTGCCTTCAGCTGGGGTCATGGTCCTTGGGTCCTGGGATGGAGCCCCATGTTGCGTTTGGCTTCCTGCTCAGTGGGGAGGCTGCTTCTCCCTCTGCCTCTCCCCCTGCTCATGCTCAGTCTCTCTTTCTCAGAAATAAATAAAAATCTTCCAAAAGAAAAAAGGCAATAACTACAAAGCTAAAGGATGGGGTGTCATAGGGGCCTGGCAAGTGCTCAGTGCACCATCGTGAACGATGAAGCGTCTTGCCTTACCAGACCCACGGAAGAGCCAGCAACAGCTTTGTGTCCCACAGCGCCCTCCTCCGTGATTTCAGTGTTCACACTCTGTGCTCATTTTAAACTTTATTTCTTGGCGATTCGATCTCGCCTCCAGTAATTGTGAGTGAGTCTGTGTTTGCTGAAACTCGAGCCCTATTGCATTTTCTCAGCCCCATTCATTAAGTGTCACGATGTATCAGGTGCCCTGGACATGAGGAAGGAGAGAGCTCTTCCTGCCTTGCACGTGTTATTTGGAGAGGCAGGAAGACCTGTGATTACAACGTAGTGTGAAAGTGATCTAAAGAGAGTGTTTCGAGAGAGAGCACTAGCAGAGGACGCGGAGAAGAGAGACATCTAAATGACCGTGGGGAGGATGGGTCAGTAAACCGTCCTAGAAGCCGTGGTTCTCGGGCTTTTAGCCAGACCTCAAAGCAGAGAAATCACTTTGCTTTCTCAGGTCCAAGGAATTTATTTTGTAGGGCAGATCATTCCGCCTCTGAAAAGCTCTACTCTGTAGAAATTTCTTCCTTACAGGAGGCCCAAATCCACTCTTGTGGCTTGTGGGGGGCTCACACCTGATCTTCCAGCTCGTGGGGACAGAGGTGAATGTCATGGTGGCCCTGCCTGAGCCAACCAGTGTGTGGGTTCTACCTCCAGGCTTGTGTTTCCCCCAGGGGGTGGGAGCCTTTTACTCTTTACGGCAAATTGTGGGTCAGGTTGGGAAGGAAAATGTAATCACGTGCGTGTTGCTTGGGATTGTCCTCAGGGTTTCACTCTGTCTAGACACTGGGGAATTAGTGACCAGCTTCAGACTTCTTAGTTTCTCTCCCACTTATCCTGATTCCTTCTTTCTTTCTTTCTTTCTTTCTTTCTTTCTTTCTTTCTTTCTTTCTTTCTTTCTTTTTTAACGAAATGATGTCATGAGAGGCTTGGACAGACATTACTGGGATCCAGTTGTGTTATGCTGATGAAATTCTCTTGACTATTTATTCTGTTACAAAAAGGAGAAGTGTGATTTTGGCTTCTCTTGTTCTTAGTATAAATATCTTGGCTCTTACTTACCATTATAACCTTGTGGTAGGTTATAGCCAATCATCCGTTTCACATTCAGTCGTCTCTTTAATAATCGTCCATACAATAAGCTGTACTATAATTTTGCCAGGATTGAAACCTGTATTGTTAGATTTAGTTGCCAGAATTTTCTTTTCTCAGACAATCCAGATACTGCTAATTTCCAGGCTTATTATCTTTTTTTGTTTGTTTGTTTCATTTGATTCAAAAAGACTCAACAGAGATTTTTTTTTAAAAAATTATTTATTTATTTGACACAGAGAGAGAGAGAGAGAGACAGAGATCACAAGTAGGCAGAGATGCAGGCAGAGAGAGGGGGAAGCAGGTTCCCCGCTGAGCAGAGAGCCCTATGCGGGGCTCGATCCCAGACCTTGGGATCATGACCTGAGCCAAAGGCAGAGGCTTTAACCCACTGAGCCACCCAGGTACCACTCAACAGAGATTTTAAAAAATATTTTATTTGTCAGAGAGAGAGAGAGAGATAGTGCAAGCCGGGGGAACTGCAGGGGGAGGGAGGAAGCAGCCTCCCCGCCGAGCAGGGAGCCCGATGCAGGACCCAGTCCCAGGACCCTGGGATCATGACCTGAACTGAGGCAGATGCTTACCTGACTGAATCACCCAGGCGTCCCTCAACTGAGATTTTTTACGAAAAACTTAAAAAAAAAACCTCAAACCTGTTACTGTATATTTTGAAACTCTTCATAATGCTAAGGAATCACCCTCCATGCCATTAGCCAGTAACAGCCTAGAAGATCACAATAGATCCTTGTTCATGATCTTCCTTTCTTGGACAACACCACTTCCCTCTGCCTCATTTCTTTTTCTTTTTTTTTTTTTTTTTAAGATTTTATTTATTTATGTGACACACAGAGATCACAAGTAGGCAGAGAGGCAGGCAGGGAGAGGGGGAAGCAGGCTCCCTGCTGAGCAGAGAGCCGGATGCAGGACTCGATCCCAGGACCCTGGGATCACGACCTGAGCTGAAGGCAGAGGTTTTAACCCACTGAGCCACCCAGGTGCCCTCCTCTGCCTCATTTCTTGCTGTTTTCTGGATGTTTCTGATTTTCATTTCTAAGGACTTATTCTACTGTTGAGCCCTTGCCTTGTGTCTTCACTCCACCAACTGTAGAATCTCGCTAGAACATCACACAGTTTCTCCACCTCCAGCAGAAACCTCATATTTAAGTTCTGCCACGGGAAATAACCTCCAGCTACCCCATCTAACCTGATGCTAATTTTATGGGCACGTGTGTGCACATTGACTGTAAACTAAAGACTGGTATAGAAGGCTAGGGAGAAGCTGAATCTCATAATGGTAGGCAAATACTTATTTCAGAATAAATGTCAAATAAGTCAAAAAGAAGGTGATAGCCCATTTATGGTAAGTCCATCTCTGTGGGGGGTACTATGGAGGGCACGGATTGCATGAGCACTGGGTGTGGTGCATAAACAATGGATCTTGCAACACTGAACAAAATAAAATAAAATTTGAGAAAATCCATCTTGGCCAGGGAATAGCTATGATTATCTGAGACACTATTGACCATCTAACATACTCTTACTATGTGTTAGTTAACCCATGTTTGTTGAATGAACAAATAAGCTAGATATCACTTTTTTACACATGTGTGCACGTGAGTGTATGCACTTGTGTACATACAGTTCTGCATTTTAACATCCTTTCAGGGAGCATGCTTAATATAAGTCTCTTTTCTTCTTCTAAAGTTCACTAGAGTGCTAAACCCACAAGAGGGGTTTGATTATCGTAAGAGAGTATGGAATGTAAGGAAAATTGGGTAACTAGGACCCCTGTACATCAGCTGTTCAATGGATTTCATGTTCATCTCAGAATGTAATTGAATTAGAAGCTCCAGAAGAAGTAAATTGAAACCAACAATAACTGAGCACATGGCTTTTGTTCGTAATACCGTGACTGAAATGAGCTCTACGTCGAGACAGAAACGTGACAATACCAGTTACTTATGCTGCACCTTTTCCAAAGACCTCCATTCATTTTACATACCGTGCACTTGATCTTACACGGACCAAAGTAAGTCCTTGCTTCATCGGCGGAGGTGCCCTGCCAGAGGTGAGCTGCTGTGGCCAACCTGAGTCGTCTGGAGAACGGCTAGTCCCATTTCAGATCATTGACGTCCCAGATAGCCTTCGTCAGTACGTCCAGAGAGCAAGAGAGTGTTGCTTTCCCAGGAAGGTCTCTCAGATCTCCAAAGAGAGCATTTTCTTCCTGTTGGGGATCCAGTCTTACTTCCTACGGGAAACCTGGGAGCATTACCGTGGGTTTGACGCCAATTCCCCTGGATCTGCCTGCAGCCTTTGAAAAGAGGTGCCTTTACTCACCTTCCGCCTTGTGAGCAACAGTAGAACAGAAGAGGCTGCTGGCTTCCCTTACATGCTTTTGTTTAGGGATCTTCAAAACTCCCCACTGTTGTCTCGACCACAGCCTAATCCCTTTGCATTCTTACATGTCAGGTTCTTAATGCTTCCCGCTTCTATGGTGGGGGATCCGTGGGTAAAAGGAGCTCATGCAAATTTGTATAATAAGTATAAGATTATATTTTAGTTGGTCTGGTATATTCCATATGATACCATTATATGGAATACTATTATAATATTATATGCTATGGTGTTATATATTATTCATGATATATGTAATATCTTATTCTCAGCTTTTATTCAGCTGAGTCTCTTACTTACATAATTAAAGCCGCATGAGCTAGACCTGGTACTCTTAGCTCATTTTAAATCAGCTCAGTCCAGTAGGGATCACTGAGCCCTGATGATATCAGGGGTCTGGTCTGCTTGCTAGAGATAAGCAGATGATAAGACATACTCTTGCCCTCAAGAAGCTCTCAGCCTCATTATTATCCTCTTTACAGTACGGCTGTTGGTACATTATTTGAACCGCAGGCCCTATGTTGGTGCCCATTATCTGTGCTCCCACAGCATCCTACACAAACCTCTTTCACTATGCTTATATATACTACGATAATCGGTTTAGCATCTGTGGCTACCCTTGGAAGATCAAATTTCTATGTGGCACTTGTCTGGATCCGCAGCTCTGTATTAGCCCAGGTCTCCTGAGAAACGGAAGCAGTGGATGCAAACAGGTAGACAGGAGGAGACTGATTACAGGAAATCGACTCACACTGTTAGGACGCTGCTAGGTCTCATGGTCTGTCCTCTGCAAGCTGGGGAGCCAGGAGAGCCAAGTGGTATATTTCATTCAGTCCGAATCTGAAGGCCTGAGAGTCCAGGGCTGGTGGTGTAAGTCCCAGTCGGAGTCTGAAAGCATGAGAACCAGGGGCTCTGATGTCCCAGGCCAGGACAACGTGGATGTCCCAACGCAAGCAGAGAGAGAAAAGTAGCCCTTCCTCTGCTTTTGTTCTGTTCAGGCCCTGAACAGATTCCATGACTCCCACCCCGCTGGGGGACCCTGTGCCCACCCAATTCAAACGCTAATTCCTTTCAGAAACATTCTCACAAACCCACCCAGAAATAATATTTTACCAGCATCCTGGCGTCCCTTAGCCCAGTCAAGTTGACACATAAAAGTAACCATCAGAAGCCCCTAGTACAGTGCCTGAAAGTGTATGGTGGCCAATAGGTTTGTGTAGAGTAAAACTGCTGCTCTTTCTGCTTGAAAAAGATGAACTTAGAATGTAGCTTAGTTACTAGAAGCATTTTGCCTCCAAGCGCTTCTGCCCTCCATCTCCTTGGCCTTGTTGTTTAAGAGAGGGAGTGTCTACCTTTGAGACTAACGGTGCCTTAGCCACAGCTGTCCCCAAATAGGCAGGCTGTTGATGCCGCGTTAGGCAAGGACTGTCTACCCGACATTATGTCTTCTTATGAGAAGGCCTCTTCTAACTCCTGCAGGAACAAAAACAGTGGAAATAAAAGAATATTCTTTATCATTTCCTTCGCCACTTTCCCTCCTCTTCCAACCTCGAGTCCGGGAGCAACGAATGTGCTGTCCTGGGCGCGGGGCACCACTCGACGGGGGGCCCTGCATGTGTTTGCCATCTGAAATGCTGCTTGAGCTATGGGTCAGGGCTAAAGCTGACCGAGTTTTAAGTGAATAAGAAGAAATACGTTTTTAACCACCAGATCAGGGTGACCTCGAAATTAGTTGTATTACAGGTTATTACCTTCCTGCTGTGGGAGGCCTAGGGTGCAATCAGCTCATGCATTTCGTACAACAGCGAGTGAAAGCTGAGCTGTGTCTTTGAGCTCCAGGAAGCCAGTGTGTTCCCTAACTTTTGACTGATTGAAGCTTTAGTACCGAGGAGGGTGTAAAGGTGTCAAAAGGAAATATTATTTTCTCCATCAATTGTTCAGATGGAACAGAACATTCTGGAGTTAGCTTCACTGTTCACTATGTCTATTTATTTTTAAAGAGAGAGAGAGACAGAGTGAGTGATAGAGAGAGCACAAGTGAGTGCAGAGCAGAGGGAGAGAGAGAGAATCCCATGCAGACTCCCCTGCTGAGTACAGAGCCTGCCATGGGGCTCCATCTCATGACCTTGAGATCATGATTTAAGCCAAAACCAAGAATCGGGCGCTCAACCGACTGAGCTGCCCAGGCACCCCAAGAATACTGAAGCTCGTAACTTCACAGATTCGTTAACAGTGAACCTAATGAAAGATCTACTTGAGGATGCCCTACGCTTGCTTTCTGCTTTGCCGTGTAGAGATGAGAGCCTACGGCGTGACCTCTGCCCTTAGGGCATCTCGGGGATCAGCAGTCCTGTCTCATTTTCCCTCTTAGGTTTCTGTAACTTGGATGGGATTCCCGTACCTGTGGAAGAACGCAGACCAAGAGCTGCTTCCTCCGGGTTAACGCCAAGCTGCTACTCAGAAACGGGTATAAGAGACATCCTAGTTACCACCAGGGGGAGATGCTGTCTACCATTTTTTACCAATCTTGGATCATCATTTCTTGGTGGACACTTGAAGTGTCTGGAAACACACGGGCAGTGTTAAGGCAGCTCATCCACAGGGAATTCACTCATTATGTCCTTTCCAACCTAGCCTGCTTCCTGGTGGGGACAGTGGGGAGAGAGTGCTGCTTACCACGAGTTTCTCTGTGTAGTCAAGGAAGACATCTTGGGTCACCAATCCTGAGCCTTTGGGTGGTTCCTTGATGGCAGTCAGGGGGCTGCCTGGCTTTCTCCCCACCGGCTGAAGAAGGAAGTTCCTTTCTTCTGTCTGCCGCAGCCACTTATCCCATCTGCTTTTCTGCTTCCAGAACTTCCTCTCTCATGCCCTCTTCTGCTCTTTTTCTCCTTTCCGTAACACCTTTAGAGTTTCTTTTGTGGGGGAGAGGGTGGAGATTAGACCCAATTTCACAAATTTAAGCTACCAGAAGAGTAAGCCTACCTGGGGCGGGCGGAGATCTGGGGTGTGTGTAAGACAGAGAAGAGAGGGAGGGAGACAGTGCGTTGAGAGAACCACTTGAGCCTCGTTCTGCCTTTGGAACTAATTTCAATGTGTTGAGTTGATGCCACATTCCGAGGATGCAATTTCCTGATGCTACTGGAAATCACACCTCCTGGATGTCATGGTGAGGACTGATGGGTACGGCTGTCAGGGAGGAATTGTCTGGGCACCGCTTTCCCACAGCACTCGTGATGATTTTCTGTCCTCCCTGGCCCCGCCAAGCCCTGTCCCCTGCATGGCCCCCAGCACTCCCAGGGCTGTTTCTCTCTTCCCACCTTCTTACCTGCCCTCCGCCAGGAACTGCCACACTGTCTTCAAATGCTCTCACTGGCAGAGATGCCATCAACCACGGGAAATCCTTGGCATTTCATCTTCGTGTGGCCTCGTCACATTAGGGTACTTCTAGGTCCCAGTGTGTTTGGTCACCTTCATTAGACTACTACCCTTTGGTTTTAGCAATTTCAGCAACGCCAGAGAGGATGCGCAGGTGAGGTGACTTTCCTGCCCAGAATGATCATCAATTGGCTC
This sequence comes from Mustela nivalis, assembly GCF_964662115.1. Taxonomy (NCBI): domain Eukaryota; kingdom Metazoa; phylum Chordata; class Mammalia; order Carnivora; family Mustelidae; genus Mustela; species Mustela nivalis. Next base: position 36,088,901 of record NC_139039.1, read on the forward strand.
AGTTATTTATAGACTATCTACTATGCAGCCTGGTGCTAGCCGTGCAAGGAGCTTAGGGGCAGGATAATCCCTGAGGAGGTCCCTGGGGTGTGCCCCCAAGGCCAGGGGCCAGGTTACTAATCAGGTGTGGGGTGAGGAGTCCACTGGTTCATGTCACTTGGCAGAATGTGGGGGATGGTCATTTCTCCCAGGGGTTGGGGCAGGGAGGCCTCGGAGAGCTTACAGATGGGCTGGGAAGTGGAGAAAACATCTAGACCGTAAAGAAAAGAAGACATCAATAAAAGATCCATTTGAGGGCAACTGCTGAATTCAGAAGACGATGGTTTGAGGATTATCTTCAGATTGGGAATTTATGGGCTTATTATAAAGAGCATCGAGGGTTGACAGCAATAGCAAAGGAGACCTTCTCCCGGTCTATCTGCTTCCTGTGTACCGAGGGCTTATGCACACAGTAGGCATCACATAGGTGTTTGTGAATGAATGAGTGAGTGAATGGATGAATGAATGAGGTGGATGAATGAATGAATGAGCCAAAATGAACAAACAGATGTTGGATGAATGAAAAGATGGGAAAGCTATGTTTAAAAAATTCTGTTTAATTCTGGGTCTTTTGGATTCAGCTGGTAGTTTTGGAAGTAGGACACTTACTCTGTAGTGCTGACTGAGATTAACAATTCATTTTATAAAGGCTTCTACCAAGTGAGACTTTTAATTACTGACAAGCCGACCCGGCTCTGAGTTGGAAATGTAGCTTGAGAAAGGCTTTCAAGCTCTGTTATTAACTCCTGAGGGCATCTGGCTGTTAACCTTCCTGAATATTTCAGCAGCTCCGTGCCAGGGATTATCGCGAGGGCCTTGCTGGAGAGGTGTTCGTCACTCGGGGGCTCGGGTCACATTCTGGCGAGTTTGCCTCCTGGATTTCTGCCTCCTGACCAGGGAGGATGAGTGACACCACCACCCCCCCGCCCCCGGGCACTGACAGGACCTCTTAGCTCATGTCTCATTGTTGGGCTGGTGGCTTGACTGGCTTCCCAGCTCCCCGCCTTGAGAGTTCACTGCCCTGGTTTTGTCCTGGAATCTGGCAGGGGTTGGGGGGAGTTGCTCTCAGATGTGAACAAAATGTGCTTTATGAGTCCCCATGCTTGCATTCTCTCCGGCTGCTGGTTATCTGTCCATGGGTGCAATCTGAGTGCCAGTGTTGCTTCAAATGACCAAACCTTGCCTCTCTGTGTAGATGTGTGAGTTCAGTATACACTCACATAGCTCCTATTCTTGAGGTCTCTTGCTAGAGCCTGTTTTATCACGGAGAGAAAGCTAGACAGAAGAGGAAGGGGTGTGTGTGGGTGTGTGTGTGCGCACACAACAAAATAATGTTGATTTAATCTTCAGAAGGTAGGATACAGGAAGCTGTTTTTCCCTGGTGTTATTAAGTTTTAACAAGATCAAAGTGTTTTAATGATCTGCTCGTTTGCCTTCAATGATTATACTACATTGCTCACTTTGCTTGGCTAGTGTTGGTTTTCTATTAAATTTCAGAGCTTGTTGACCTATAAAATACGGGAGTTGAAAAGGTTGTGAATGTAACACTTTGGTCAGTAACAAATAGAGTGAGTGACGTAATTTTTACAGATTTGTTTGCTATTGTCAAAATTTCTCTGAAAATGTGGATCATAAGAATTTTTTTAAAATTTTGTTTTTTCAGTGTTTCAAGATTCATTGTTTATGCACCACACCCAGTGCTCTATGCAATCCGTGCCCTCCTGAATACCCACCACCGGGCTCACCCATCCCCTCACCCCTCTCCCCTCTAAAACCCTCAGTTTGTTTCTCAGAGTCCAGAGTCTTTCATGGTTCGTCTCCCCCTCTGATTTCTGCCAACTCCCTTCTCCTCTCCATCTCCCCATGTCCTCCATGCTATTTGTTATGCTCCACAAATAAGTGAAACCAGATGATAATTGACTCTCTCTGCTTGACTGATTTCACTCAGCATAATCTCCTCCAGTCCCGTCCATGTTGCTACAAAAGTTGGGTATTCGTCCTTTCTGATGGAGGCATCATACTCAATTGTATATATGGACCACATCTTCCTTATCCATTCGTCCGCTGAAGGGCATCTCGGCTCTTTCCACAGTTTAGTGATTGCAATAAATAGTGCTGGGAAAATTGGACAGCTATATATAGAGGAATGAAACTCAACCATTCTCTTAACCATTCACAAAGACAAACTCAAAATGGATGAAAGACCTCAACTTGAGGCAGGAATCTGTCAGAATCCTGGAGGAGAGTGTAGGCAGTAACCTCTTTGACATCGGATACAGCAACTTCTTTCAAGCCAAAGGCAAAGGAAACAGAAGCAAAAATGAACTTTTAGGACTTCATCAAGATCAAAAGCTTCCACACAGCAAAGGGTCATAAGAATTTAAAAAAAAAAAAAAATTTGTGAAGCCAAGGGCGCCTGGGTGGCTCAGTCTCTTAAGCGTCTCCCTTTGGCTCAAGTCATGGTCTCAGAGGCCTGGAATCGGGCCCCACATGGGCTCCTGCTCAGCTGGGAATGTGCCTCTCCCCCGGCCCCTCCCACCCACTCATGCTTGGGTCTGCTCTTTCTCTCTCTCTTTCTCAAATAAATAAATAAATAAAGGCTTCTTTTAAAAATCTGTGAAGCCAATACTACTTTTAGTAGCCAAATTACAAAATATACTAATTGCTGACTTTTTGAGTTAGCCTTAAGAGCTCATCAATATTTTTAAAGTCTTTTTGCAAATAGCAAAGGTGTTCTTTTTCCTCAGTAAAAACCAAGGAATATTCTTTGGTGGAAATCGTTGGGTACAAATAATAAAATATAACTTTACATACATAAAAAGGCTTTCAGGCGGGGAAATAACCTAAGCATTTGATTGCAATTTTTGTTGTCAACAACAACAACAACAACAACAAAAACCCACTATTTCTTTTACCTTGGTTTTAAAAGTGTTTAAATTGTCAGGGAAGGTTCTTGATTAGAGAGGCAACTTACTTGTTTTATTAACATTCTCATCAGTTTTATAAAGACAAGTCAGGAAAATTGGAGAATGAAAAAGAATCAGTTTGAACACAATTACAGTAGTTTGGAAGGAATGACTTGGGATAGGGTAGTCACAGATATGTTTAAAAATATGTAGGCTCAAAAAAAAAATGTAGGCTCAAATTTGAATTTTGTCAACAATCCCTGACTCTGTATGGCCAGCTGCCATTTTTCCAGGGTTCTGGAGCACTTAGATGCTCCTTCTGTCCACTGTCACTACCTCATATTGGGGGCCTCACTTCTTAACTTCTGCCAAAGTCCCCCTACCATGATCTTCCCACTACCCCTGTGTCCTCCACCTGATGTAGCGATACTGTTTCTGACTACTTAGGGCAAAACACCATGATAAAAATACTCCATCCTTCTACAGGTTCCCTTGGAACAGAATTCAGTGATAACAACGAAGTTTTCAATGTTCAGGCACCTTGGAGGTATTGGGGGGGTTTATGTACAGATTTGCCTGAGCAGCAGGAGTGTGAGTGGTTCCCATTTCAACTGCACGTACACCGTGCTTAAGGTCTACACTCGAACACTAATGAGCTGATTGGCATAGCTAATGCTGTGGGCTTCCACAAACAATTCAATGAGCATAGGTTTTCATCAGAAGCTAAGCTAGAAAAACAAAACAAAATGAAAACAAAAACAAAGCAAAAAAAAAAAAAAAAAGAAAAGCTAAACTAGATATGATTTAATATTAAAATGCAGGAAATGGCATTTCAATATTAAAACTACACCAACTCAGAAGGTTGTTGATAATGAACTAATTATATGACCAAATATTTTCCCAAAACACCAGCTCTCTGTAGGTCCCTGTGGAGAAGAGGTTTTTCCCAGTTGGTGACCATTTGAGGGACAGTGGGACCCTTACTAACATACTGAATCCAGACCTCCCGCACTCTCCTGAAACACACCATCTTATCTAGAAGTCTCCCGGATGGTTAACCTTATGAGTCAGCGTGACTGGATCACCGGACGCCCAGATACATGGCTAAATCCCATGGGTTCTGGTTGTGTCTGTGAGGATGTTTCTGGATGACATGAACGTTTACATTAGTGGACCCAGTCAAGCAAGTATTCTTCTCCCGTGAGGGTGGGGATCATGCATCCATTGAGGGTCTGAAGAGAGCAGAAAGGTGGGTGAAGGAAGAATTCTGGTTTTCCTGCCTGATAGCTTGACCTGGGACCTCCGTCTTTTCTACCAGCTCCCTTTGCTCTCAGGACTTTGGATTCACCACTGGCTTTGCAGGGCCTCCAGCTTGCAGATGACAGACTGTAGGACTTCTCGGTCTCCATAATCAAGTGATGCAGCTTCTTATAATAAATCTCTTCCCATGTATATATCCTATTGATTTTGTTTCCCTGGAGAATCCTGACTCATACAATACCAAAGTTTAATGACATTGAAAAATAACTTCATAGATCAGTATTTAAAAACCCGTAACTAAGATGACCATGTAATATGTCATCCAAAATGGACAATTTGGAGAGAGAAAGGGGGTGTTGTTTCTAATTACCCCAGGACAGGTGTCACCTGGGCAGCCCTAAGCATGGACAGAAAGTCACAGTATCCGGAGACCCAGGTAAACATCTGTGGAATGCGTCATCATTTGCACATTACAAATATGAAGGAATCTGATTTTTGAAGTCAGTTTGGGAACTCCCAGGGTGAACCTGAAGGCCCCCGCTGGGCCACAGGCTGGACTCTGGGAATTAGTGGTCGGGTTAAACGTACGAAGTTTGCTAGATCTGTGGTTCATCTTTGTGCTCTGCTGCTCAGAAACTATTCATCCATCGTAAAAGCTGGACTTGAACGCTTATTACGTGCTCTCCCTATGTGTTCTGTTCTCGTCCTTAACTTGAGATCATGTTGCATATTTCTTACTCTTTCTACAGGAGCCTTTGCAGAAGCCAGTTGAACGGTGCCGGCGGCTCAGCGCCTCCCTGGGGGTTCCCCCACCTTGTTCATCACCTCTTCCCTCTACCTACTTAAATCCTATCCATTTTTTCAAGTTAAATCTGTTTTGAGGAAACTTCATCTCAATGCTTCTAATTCATTGTATCAATGCTTTCCCGTGAACTCTGAGAATTAAAAAAAGATGGTAGAGTATACGTTTTGCCAATCCTTTGGAAATGTGGCATGCCTTTCCTAACTGTGTGGGAAGCCCCTGAAAGACAGTATCTAATTAATCTTTACCTTATTCCTCTTATCTCCGGTTCTAGCTCTCAGGCATGGAGCTATTCAGAGAACCTGATCCAATCAATGACTGTTAGTATTTTAGACAGATTGGGAAATTCTGAAAACCAGATACGTACTTCCTAGGTACTTTCATTTGTGACATTTGCAAATGAATGAATGTCCTTCTGTGGCTCTCTCTAGCTTGGAATTCTGAGTTTGTGTGGAAGAGGAACCCATCTCTGATGGCTACATAGACACCCGTGTTCGAAATCCAACTGGAATTTTAAATAATTTTCTTATTTATTTATTTATTTATTTATTAGATTTTTATTTTTTATAAACATATATTTTTATCCCCAGGGGTACAGGTCTGTGAATCACCAGGTTTACACACTTCACAGCACTCACCAAAGCACATACCCTCCCCAATGTTCATAACCCCACCCCCTTCTCCCAAACCCCCTCCCCCCAGCAACCCTCCGTTTGTTTTGTGAGATTAAGAGTCACTTATGGTTTGTCTCCCTCCCAATCCCATCTTGTTTCATTGAAACTTAAGCCCCCATGTTGCATCACCACTTCCTCATATCAGGGAGATCATATGATAGTTGTCTTTCTCTGCTTGACTTATTTCGCTAAGCATAAGATACCTAAGAATAAACCTAACCAAAAAGGCACAGAATCTATACTCAGAAAACTATAAAGTACTCATGAAAGAAATTGAGGAAGACACAAAGAAATGGAAAAATGTTCCATGCTCCTGGATTGGAAGAATAAATATTGTGAAAATGTCTATGCTACCTAAATAATTTTAAATCTTTCCTCAATCTCTTGACAAAGGCAAAAAGTGTTTGATTCATAAGTAAAAGACAGAACTTAACATCTTTTCTTGCCTGTTGCCACACCCCACTCAGCATGGCCTGCCGAATGTCTTCGGTCTCTCTCCCCCTCTCCCAAAACCTGCTCAGACTCAGCCCGAAGCAAGCTTTGTATTTCTTGGCTTTTCCAACCATTTTCCTTGAGAGATGTCTTGCCTTTCTTGTATAATTCAAGCAAGCCCGATTTTAAAAGACTCAAGAATGGAGCTACAGGGACAGAAGGCTCTCCACTGAGTGTGTGTAGCATATTGGATGTCGAGCGTGACCAAGGGGGAAAAATGGGGGAAGCAGGAGCAAAGAGGCTGAGGAAACTCATTTTAGTTTTCCCTGTCACACTTATTTTCCTGCATTAACTTCCCTCCTAGTAAAGTGATTGGTACTTGTAAATATTCAGTGAATGACCAGGGAGATATGATGTTTTATAAATGAACTTCTCTTTGAAGTGCTTGAACTCAAAATGAAATCAGGAGTTGTTTTAGACACTGTACCATTTCAAATTTCACAAAATACAAACATTACCAGAGGATTCCCCCCCCCCCCATCTTCTTCTCCTATCTTCAAAAGGAACATCTTTGGGTGGCATCTAGTCATGAAGAATTAATATCTTAATGAAAAAAAGAAGGGCAAATGTTATAAACTATTAAAAAGAGATCTCTGAAAGGAAGACCCATTTTAAAATTCTCTCTTCCCTCCTTTGTCTGTGTCAGAATTGTGTACCATTCTTATTTAGAATTAACAAGTATTTATTGAGTGCCTACTAAGTCCTAGGCTCTGTGAGATTCACTGGGTGTGAAGTGGGACACAACATAGACTGTCCCTGTCTTCTTCAAGCTTGTAGATTTAACGTGTGTGTGTGCATGTTTTGAGTGTGTATGTTTCGAGTGGTGGGGAAAGATACTGCAATAATGACAAAAACACTTGTGTGAGTACCCAGATAAGTACTGGGAATGAGAAGTGTATACTAATATGGAAAGCAAAATAGTGAGATGTAAGGGAAGGTGTCTCTGAAGAGAACAAGGGCCAAGTAGGCAGGAACAGGAAAGGAACATCCAGCAAGATGGCGGCCATCTTGCCACGTGCGGGAGATTTGTATGTCATGCAAGCCTGTGGGGTGAGGCCTTGAGGGGTAGGCAGGGCTCAGATCACATAGGGCCTCGGGGCCATTTAAGAATTTCTTGCACACTGTTGGTGGGGATTTAAATGGGTGCAACTGCTGTAGAAAACAGTGTAGAGATTTCTTAAAAAATTAAAAATGGGATGACTGTATGATCCAATAGTCCCACTTCTGGGTATCTATCCAATAAAATAAAGGGAATAAAATGAGGATCTCGGAGAGCCGTCTGCACTCCCATGTTCACTGCAGCATTATTCACAATAGTCAAGGGGTGGAAACAGCCTTAGTGTCCGTCAGTTGTAGAAATTGTATATATATACACAGCTGAGTATTATTCGCCCATAAAAAATAAAATTCTGTCGTTTGTGACAACATAGATGAACCTGGAAGACATCGTGCTAAGTGAAATAGACCAGACGCAGAAAAACCACACTGCATAATGTCACTTACATCTGAAATCCAAAAAAGTCAAACTCTTAGAAGCTGAGAGTACAGTGTGGTTTCCAGTGGATGGAAGGTGCAGGAAGTGGGGAGATGTTGCTCTAATGTACACATTTTCAGTTCTAAGATATGTTCTGGAGAGGTGATGTTCCTATAGTTAATATTGTATTGTATACTTGAAATTTGCTAGGAGAGTCGATCTCAAATATCCTCACCACACATGCAAGACTGGTAGCTATGTAAAATGAGGGATGCGTTAATTAACTTGGTTGTGGTGACCATTTCATGGTGCATACGTATATGCACATATGCACATACGTATATGCACATAATTATCACATTGTACACCTTAAAAAAATCACGTCGTAAAACCTAACTTTATACAATTCTTAATTGTCAATTAAGACCTCAATAAAACCAGGGGCGGGGAGAAAAATTGATAAAATAAATGTAAAAAATAATGTGGAAGAGTAGAATTTTGGCTATAGTTAAAAACAAAAAAAGAATCTTGGAGTTTATCACCAGGCGTGAAAAGCCTCCGGATGTACGTGCCTCGCCTGACAGCCCGGGAGGTGGGATCTGAGAGCACAGAGCAGGAGCTGGGGCCTCTGGGGCCTGCCCTGAGCCCTGCCCCCACCCGCCTGCGTCGGGGGCCGCACAGTATTCCTTAGGGCTTGGAAGGGCCTCTTCACCTTCCACTTCTCCGTACTCATTTATGAAGTGGGGCCAGTAGCAACCGCCTGGTCCCGTCACAGTGCAGGGCGTAACTATAAAATAACCAGGACTTTCCTGTAGGAAACCAGGATGTGCTTTATACTTGCCTCTCTGGTGGTGAGGAGGTGGGATTAAGCCGCCTTAGAGTGATGTGCACGGATCGCTGGGCCGGCCTGAGGATTGCGACAGGGTGTGACGGGAGGCGGCTCTGGAGAGGACAAACACAGCCCGTCCCCGAACAGGCAGGAGACTGCAGTGTTTCTGCACGTGTTCTAAAGGGAGACAGCAGGGTTCACAGAATTTTATGTATGGGTGGTGTTTCCTGAAGAGAGAAAGCAAAATCTAATTTAATTTATCTTTCCCATCTAATGTCAGTTCACTTAACGTGGCCCGTGTTGAGTCAACAAGTTCAGAGCAGGGAGGACTCCCTCAGTTTGGGTAGATTTTGGAGGAAAATGGCTTGCTGTTCTGAAATCCCTCTCCCAGACTTGTGAGGTGTGCTGGGGGTATTGTTGTTGAGGTAATAAAGCCTGAGTCCTCTGAAAGGAAGAGGAGGCAAGCTGTGCTCTTCCTGTGGTGAAAGCTTCAGGCAACCTTTCAGAAGTTACCATTTACCAAGACATACCTCCAGATACCTTCAGAAACTGCATTTCAGTCGAGGTTGAAGCCTTAAACACCGCGTATGGATTGATGCCGCTCAAGAACTGACGGGTCGCTGCTGAGTGGCCAGTAGCATCCGAGGGGGACACACTCACGAATGTAAGGGCATCTAGGAGGGAATGGACCCTTGTCACTGCACCAAGCCTTCTCCTGCCATTGGACTCGGAGTCCCCTCTGCCTCCGCTGTGTGCCTGCGAAGGGACTTTAGTGATTCTTCACAATGGTCACTGATGGTGGCATTAATGTGGATTATGTGTGTGCTGCCCAGGGGACAGCTCACGAGACCTGTCATTGAAGGTTGCTCCCATGGGCATTTACAAATTTCAAGAAAATGTCTCTTCGTAATCCTGCATTTGTGAACAGTCCATTGAGAGATGCTGTCCTGAACTTTATGAAGAATTACATCACAAACCATGATTTTTAACCCCAGGTGGGTTAAGAGTTTGGACCATTATTTTTTCTCTCTAGGTACTGTGGCACAGAGCTCGTGGGGAGGGGGCGCTTTAGTGGGGGGTTTGAGAAGCCCCGTTCAAAGCTGTAAACTGGAAATTTAGCTCAAGACCATAGTGCTTCTCTGTGGCTCTCTTTTCTCAGCTGTAGAGCAGAAAGATCCAAGGAGATGGTCTGAAAGCCGCCTCTCGCCTGCACATCTCGTGTCCAGGCACGTCTGCTTTCACTGTGCTCCCTTCCATTCAGACAGGTGCTTCTCTCCGTTCATGCTACCTCTCTCCAAAACACTCCTTCCCTGTGTCATTTTTTATTTTATTCATAAAAGTCAATGCTGGATCTGAGATTTCATGATACAAGGCTTAATTCAATCTGGGCAAGTGCTTTGTTCAAATGAATTTAATCTGAGTTTCGTTGTGCAAACACTTGCATCAAGCTCTGCACATGCAGGGTTGCCTGTGGCAGGCTCCCTTCGTCGCCCCTCCCCCCACTCCATTCCCCTTCAGCTCTCTCCTGTGTACTGCTTACTTCCCCCGTGATCTTTCTGGCTGGCACCTTTTCCTCATGACTCATGCACACTCTCACTTCTGCTTGATGGCTGGAGTAGGCTAGGCTCTGAAATGATGAAAACAAACCATGGCATTTAAATGTTTCAAATCAATAAAAGTGTCTTTTTAGGGCACACAGGGTCCAGTCTAGGCTGGAAAGAGCTGTCCTGGGAGGCTCTCCTGCAGGCTGTGGCTCAGGGGTCCAGGCTTCTAATATCCTATGATGTCACCGTTCCCAACACAGGCCCCCCAGTGGGGCCTGGAACTTCTCATGTGTCCACATTTTACCAGCCCGGGCCCAGCCATATGCCCCCAAGTTAGCTGCAGTGGAGACCTGTAAATTATTCTTCCCCAATGGCTAGGTCAGCATCTGGTTAATCTCAACCAAGTTCTGTTAAAATCTGAGTATGCAGAGAGGAGATCATTTTAAAACAAGGGCAGCTGGGAAATTGATTAGGTCTGGGAGAGTAAAAGACAAATGATAGTCAGGCATCATAATAGGTTAAAAGTCAAAAATGACTTGTTAAATGTGTGAGTATAAAATCAGTTATGCTGACAGTGGCCGGATCACTTTCTTTACGGCAGGCTCTGGGCTGGGACCCTTCCCATGCCTCCATTCCTGCAATTCGCATAGTCGCCGGCGCAGATTGTCTCTGTCCGTTCACGGGTGAAGACACTCAGGCTTGGAGCCTCCAAGTCTCTCAGGGAGGGAGTGGCAGACAGGTGGGGGTTCCAAAGTCAGATTCTGTAGACAGCTTCCCCCCTACCCCGTCACCTCCCCTAAAAGTAGTAATGATGGTTACTCTGTTTAATTTAACCCTTACAATAGACCTACGGTGAAGGCTAACACTTTACAGCTGGAGAAAATGACATTTGGAGAGGTTAAGTGGCCTGTACCCAAAGCACAGAGTAAAATGTAAGGAGGATTCGTAAAAAAACCAAGTAACTGACGGAGTGAAATTTCTGCAGTGGGACCTTCAAGGCTGGAAGAGCCTCTGCAACTCTCAGGGCTCCCAGCTAGTCCGCTCCGTGCGTCTCCTGCCACCCCTCTCGAGCACAGCGTCAGTCCTTGCTCTTGGGCGCCGGCATGGTGATGTCCCACCGGAGACGGGTCCTGGTTTGAGTCTACCTTGACGATCTCAGGGACTGCTGCTGCTTTAAGATAACGCTCAGCTCCGTTTCCACCCTGTCCTGGTGCTTTTATGCAAATGAGTCTCAATTATTAAATCTCATTCAAGTATGCCACAAATCACTTCTTATTTTACAATATTCTACATCTTTAGATATAGCACAGAATCGAGTAAAGATTTCTTCAAAAAAGCCAGAACACAAAATATTGCATTGCTTATTTGACAGCAATTTATTTTGAAGTCCTCTTCTGTATTCCTGGGGAGAAAAAAGCCCCTATGATAAAACCATAAAGCAAAATGCTCTGAAAGGTTACATGACACTGGGCTGTTTAAGCTTCTTTCATCTGTTGCCTAAGAAACTGGGTAATAGAACTTCAAACATGCAATTCAAAGACGTAACCTCTAAATTGCATTCTTAATATTTAGTACATTTTCCTTTTGGTGACAATAAACTAATTTGATGTAACAAATGTAGCTTATATAACACTTCTTTTTCCCCTTTTCATTCTTTCTCTCTTTCTCTCTCCTTCCTTCCTTCCTTTTTTTCTTTTTCTTTTTTTTTTTTAAGCCAGGCTCCAGACCCATAGGCAGCGTCACTGTAGAGAAAGGTGCCAAAGGGACCCAAATTCTCGGCCACAGACTCACGCATTGAGTGGCCTCACTCGGCTAACCACTGCGGTCTCTGTGAAGGGGTGTGAGGGCACCCACTCACATAGTGCTTATGGATTTACACGAGAAATATCTGTCAGATACGTAAGGGCCACTCTGGCGCAATGAGGAAGCTATTGTAAGTGTTTGATCTTCAAGAAGCTGTTTGTGTGCGTGTCATGATCTCTACGCAGCTCGTCCTAGCTGGAGCCAATCTAGTCTCCACTTCGAACAGAAATCAGTTTTCTTTGGAAGAGAGGTCAACCCAATGAGACTAGACGTAGAGGGGCAGGGTGCTGACCAGTGCCTGCCCAGCTTCTGGGAACGTGAGGCAACACGTGTTCTTTGCTCCGCTAACAGCAGACCCTGAAGAAACAGGCTTAATTATGGCAAAAGCCAGATGCAGTGACACTTCACTCACCTTGAATCTCCTTAAGTCACAAGCTCACATGCAGGCGGAGGGGACCGAAATGCATGTACATGTCCCCAGAGCGGGGTAGGAACCTTGAGAGAGGACTGTGGAAGTGACCCGGGAGAAAGGGACAGGGCGGCTCCGTGGGCAGGAAGAGTGTGCGTCGGGAGAGCTGCGTGGAGGGGCAGAAGAAGGTGTCGCTGCGCCATGTTTTGGGTAAAACATGGTTCCCCCAGATGAGGGCAGGATTTTCCTCTTAATTGTCAAAATGTCTCCCGAGGCCCTTCCCATCTGCAGGCCGGTCCGTGATTTTCCTCCTGGTGTCTTTTGCAGTCTTCCATGTTCTTCTGTTTTATTCTTATTTATTTGCTCTGCTGGGAAAAATCCTCCATCTTGGAGGTTTCTGGGCTCCTGAACGGAGCTCCCATGTGAACCATCACGAGGCCAGATACATAGTTCGTGCAGTGAAGCTGGGACTGAAGACACGTCGCGTGCAAGGATCACTCCTTGGAAAGACAGCAGCGAGTGGACCTCCGAGTGGGAGGTTTTGCGACCAAGTGGTCACGTGGCAGGAGGCACAGGGAGTAAGTGGTGTGACCGAGAATGAAAGCAATTTCTGAGAGCGGTTCTGTGGCTCCTTCTGCACTTGCAGTGGCCTCCGTCCTGCTGCACAGGACCTGGATATTTCTATCAGCGGACCGACCTCGGTAATCAGGGAGGTGACAAGCCAGTTACCCTCCTGGCTGCTTGGAGTCCCTCATTGCCCTGCAAGCACATGTCACTTGCTCAGCCCGTGTCCCTGTCCACACAGTGATGTGGGTGGCCTGGGAGGGACAGAGTCCTGGACTCCTTCAGGAGAGACTGGGGATGCCCCTGGCAGTCTTGAGTGTCTTCGTGCGAGGTGCTCGGACAGCTTCGGAAGGAAGCGAAGCAGGGACGCCCCATCCTCCGTCCGTGTGACAGACAGAGCGTGTGAAGGGTAAGATGCGTCTGCGTTTTCCGCAGAGACGCTCTCGCAGGGGCTGAGCCGCGGGTGCCGCAACGTGCCACTCACGTTTCTCATCGGTCCCCTGACCGCTGCGGGGTGTCACAGGAAAGCAGAAGGAACGTGGGGAGGGAGCGCGGCCGTGACCGTCCACAAGCCCTTTGTCCCCAGGGCGCCACGCCCTTTTGAGGTTCGCTTGACCTGAACCACAAGTGTGTATCTTCCTGAATATTCTCTGCTCCGCCACTCCGGCGTCCTAGTGAATAGAAACCCAGCGCCCAGGCCCCAGCATGTAGGGCCTTTCAGACAATTTTCGGGCGATTGCACTGAGTTATAGTTGTACTGATAAAAAATGGGAGGTTCCTATTAACACTCTTTTGGGGCTCATCTTCTTAAATTTGTGCAGACTTCAGGAAAATAAAGCTCCCCTTTTTTTCATGGGTGGGGTAGGACCCCATTAAGTGGTTTATCATGCTTTTAGATTTTTTAAAATAATTTAAAAATTGGGGCACCTGGGTGGCTCAGTGGGTTAAAGCCTCTGCCTTTGGCTCAGATCATGATCTCAGGTCCTGGGATGGAGCCCCACATCTGCCTCTCTGCTCAGCAGGAAGCCTGCTTTCCCCTCTCTCTCTGCCTGCCTCTCTGCCTACTTGTGATCTCTGTCTGTCAAATAAATAAATAAAATCTTTAAAAAAAATAAAAATAGCTCATAATTGCTTCCTAAATATTTGTGGATGAACCGTTATTACTATTTTATATCTGGGAAATACAAGACAGATGACTGACTTAGATCAGAGAGAGTGGGGTGTTTTATCCATGACACTACCTTGAGGGGGTATAGCTCAGGAGAAGAGCATTTGACCGCATTACACTACCTTGGCCTTTGGATAATTATGCATCAATCCAGTGGTTTCCAGGAATGGAATGTTCTCAGAATGAGAAATCCATACATTGTGTCAAATTACACCATTCAGTACCTTTAATAGACTAGGAATTCCAGGAAAGTATAGTTAACTTTCATTTTTAATATATGGGAATAGTAGAAAAAGGAAGACGTTCAAATAAACCTTTATCTCCTGTGTCTTAGAGCAATCCTCTGAATTATATATATATACATATGTATATTATAAAATTAAATGTTATATATAACAGCTAATTAATTAAATTACATTTAGTTAATTAGTTAGTTAAATCATTTTCTTTTGAACTTAAGCATTGAGGCTCTGGATGTTGGCATCTTCTCTGGAGTCAGGGCGAACCTAGGGCTTGGTCTGGGTTCAAATGGACACTTAACACGAGTGACTACAAATTACATCACCCAAGGCGCATGTGAGAGACACAGGGAATGTCAGAAAGGGCGAGGAGAAAAAAGACAAGTCTGGAAACCCTAGTGCAAGGTGGAATGGCCCGGGGCACTGTGTCGGGGATCCACCTCCTTGGGTGCTGGCCTCGAGGGTCACTGTCCAACTCAAAGTCAGAGCCTTTTTCCAGGAACATGATCTGCAGGCCTGGGACCTCTTGCCACAAAACCAAACATGTGAAATGCCAGCTCGTGCTTCCTCACACTTTCCCTTCTCAGCTTACTTATGAATCCTGTTCGAGGACTATATCGGCTGTGTGTTTGGGTCTTGGATCCCAACAACACAGAATTCACCCCCTCATTCTGCCTCGTAGTAACTGATGGCTTTTCCTTTTTCCTTTCCACCCTTCCTCTGGTCTAAACAAACAGACCCCTTAGTTCACTTTTCAGAGGAGTGACTTTAGATCTGAAATGCGAAGTTCCATCCCTTGGAGGAAATAAGGCACGTTGCTTACCTGGCTTTACCTGAGGCCAGTGATTCTGAAGACGGCTGGGACACCCGCAGACTCCTTAACCAGAAGCAGCCCTGGGGAGTCCCGGTCTGAACAGCTGAGATCATATTGTTGCCTTGACCTAAATTTGTGACTGCCTGAGTCACTCTGGTCAAAAGGTGAATCTGTTTACTAACTATATGCAAATAAGACAATTGTAATTTCTTTGGAGAAATAAGGAAACTTAACGTGCTCATTTGAATGAGTCACATAAGGGTCTTGGGAGCACAAAGATTGAGCTAAAAATCTTGGTTGCCTGTGTTTGCTCCAAGTTCCTACAGCACCTTTGATTCCCTTGAAGAGCTTAGCCCAGTACCCCTTCCCAGGTGTGTGCATAAATACTAATTAACAACAATAATTTGATCTTAGGTAAAAGAGTTTAAAAGCAAATAGTGAAAGTATACACCTATTTTCTTAAAAGTACTTGAGCCTATATTAATGTCATCGAAAGGACTTTGTAATTCTTTACTTAAATTCATTAATTCTTTTCATATTTATGGTTACAAAACAGTGAGTTAATGATAACCTACCCTTCAGTGTGTGCAAACCAAATGTTCTTGTGTGCTGTGCACAAGTCAGATAACATTAGTGTTCACTGTGGACATTCTTGCCTGTCTTCTCCTTTCTTAGTAGTTGGTGATTTCTGACTGGGCAATCAGTGAGATTTCAGAGATACGAATTCTGCCCACAACTTAAGGGATTAAACATAAGACTAGAGCTGACCTCACTGGCACATTCTCACTCCTAGGCTGTGCATTATTTGGAGTGGGATGTGACTCAAACCCATATAATTAGAATAAAACTGGGGATGTGTATTAGTCAGGGTCCCCTAGAGAAACAGGACCAATTATATGTATATATGTAATTAGTATGAGTTAGGGGACAGCATTATAGATGCTGAGAGGTCTGCGTTTGCCGTCTGCAAGCTAGAGTCTCAGGAGAACCGGTGGAACTGCACGCTGAACTGAGAGGTCCGAGGACGGGGGAGCTGATGGTTCAAGTCCCAGTGTAGAGACCGGAGAGAAAGACATGAGAAATCGCAGGTCAGTCGGTGAGGCAGAGAGCAGGGTGAATTCCACATCCCTCCCGCTTTTGTTCTATCCAGGGCCTCGATGGATTGGATGATAACCCACCTTCACTGGGGTGGGGGCTGTCTCCTCTACTGAGTCCACCAATTCAATGCTAGTAACTTCTGGAAACGTCCTTCAAGATACACCGATAAATAGTGTTCAATCTGGTTGCCCATGGCCATTTAGTTTGACCATCCATTTAACTATCACAGGGCATTTCCCGAGACAGAGCGATGATGCGTTCCCTGGACGGATGGGAATGCATAAGGAAGCGAGAAACCCTGGGAATTTCTGGCAGGCATCTGGAGACCATCGGAGGACCCTGGCGACACTGGAAAGCAGAGCAGAGGCTCTTGGTGACCTGGCTGAACTGCTGGATCAACCCTCCCCCGAAGCTCTGGGACCGACTTGCTTTGCATGCATCCTGTATTCTCAGCATGAATTCAGCTTCGTGGAGCCTTCTGTGTTATGTAAACTTCGCCTCTTCTAGGCTGATGAGCTTCTTTCTGAGTGTTTCACCCTGTGGCTTTGTAAGAACCCGATATCCCTGGAGATCTGGACTAGTTTTATCAACAAACAAGAATGACCACACAATCACAGATTTTGTTAAGTTTCTTTCGAGCTTTTATCTGATGATAACTTACTCTGAGTGGGCGCTCAGTGTTCGAATTATGTATGTTTGTCACTGGTCATCTGCAGACTTCGTGCTGTGTAGCTTCGGGTCCAGACCAACCAAGTTGTCCCACTGCTGGGGAGCCCTCACTACATCCCACTGCATTTCCTTTTAACCCATGTTACCGTGTGTCCTGTGTTTCCCTTGCTGTCTTCTCAACCCTCTGCTTTGCAGGCCTCTGCACCAATAGTCTTCCCCCTTGAAGGTGATGAGGGGCGGAAGCAGAGAGATGACCCCCTTTAGCCCAGAAGTCTGACCTGTGGCCTGCATAGTTCGGATAAGGATCAAGAACCCGCTGGTTGCGACATTCTTATAGGGGCTCATGACGGCCTGTCCATCTCACTGATAAGTAACATCAGTAACGATAACACCTGAGAAATCTTTGTTTTTCAAGATTTTATTTATTTATTTGAGAGAGAGAAAGAGAGAACAGGCTCAAGCAGGAGGGAGGGGCAGAGGGAGAAGCAGACTCCCCACTGGCCTGGGAGTGGGACCAAGCTCCATCCCAGGATCCCGAGATCATGAGATCATGACCTGAGCCAAAGGCAGATGGTTAACCGACTGAGCCTCTCAGGTACCCCAGCACCAGGAAAATCTTGAGAAGGTTGTTTTAGGAGTAGAAATTCGAAGACATTTACGATGTCATTCTCCTGGCATGTGTCTCATCCTCACCCTCCCAGCAGTAAGCCTAGACCAGAAGTGCAGCTTTCTGTCCGGGGCAACTTGTGTTGCCAAAATAAACTAAGTTACATGGTAAAATGTCTCAAGAATTCTTTCTGGACCTTTGCGCTCAAGGATCCTGCAACAAAAGTTTCCTTTGCAGAATGCAAAGCAACGTGTGCAAACTGATGCCTGGTCGGGCACAGTGAAAGAGCCAGGATTTGGGCAGATGAGAAAGCAGCTGGAGGAAAATGAGACATTGCAAACTGGTCGTGGTGGAAAGCACAGTTTCTGGGTCATGCCTGGGCTGGTCTTCTGGTTCACCTCTGAGTGTGAAGGTAATTTCTCCCAGCCTGTGTTCAGTCATCTGTAGAAAGGAGATGATTGGAAGTCTTTCCTCAGAGGGCAGCTGGGGAAGAGTGCACACAAAGAGGTGCTCTAAGTCTCAGGTCTCAGAAAATGTCACTCATGTAGTAATTGACAAAAGGCGGGCACCCCATTCTGTTTCCCAGTCTCGTGTTCTTTCCTCTACAGCTTGTTGTTTGAGAAGCTCAGGCTTTTTCACGGTACACTTAGAACTACCCAGGTTGGGCATCCAACTCTTGGTTTCAACTCGGGTCATGGAATCAGGGCCGTGAGATCGAGCCCCGCGTCCTTCTTGGTGGTCAGCAGGGACTCTGCTTGAGGTTCTTTCCTCTTCCTCTCCCTCCTGTGCTCTCTCTCTCAAATCAAAGCAAATCTTAAAAAAAAAACAAAACCTACACAGGTAAGACAGCAAGACAAAGTACAGTAAATAAGTCACATCCCAAAAGAACCATGACCCCCTTTCAGTAGCTAGCGGCTCTGTAACAGCAGAAGCAACGCAGGGCCCTGTCTTGTGTGCTCCACCTGGTTAAAATCCAAGTGTTTTCAGGATTTGACTCTGGAGTTGGCTTTTCTAGGAGCCTATTTGAATGCATGCCCTGAGCCCATCCCCTGCCTCTTCCAAGACAGCCACTTCCCATCCTCTGCGGACTGTCGAGTTCTTTCCGGAGCACCCATGGACACCCATCTGGATGCCAGTGGATGGGTGGTCTCACCTCATCCCCAGGTCTCACTGAAAGAGGCCAAAGTGAAGGGACCTGGGGACAGTGCCATGGGGCTCAGAGGCTAATCCTTTGCTATTGGTCATAATGACCTCTTGAAGTCTGACTGTAGTGAAAATGCTTTTCTACTCCTCGAGTCATTTGGTGTGACCTGATTTTTCTTAGATCAGCAAGACCAAGCATGAGGTGGAGGACGGAAGCCTCCAAACTGAGCACATCCAGACGCAGATTGGAGAGGGTTCCTCCGTGGGGCTCACAAAAGTGAGGTCTCCCACTGAGGCCCACGGAGGGAGGAGGAAACCTTCATTGCCAAAGACTCAGAGATGCGGGGGCAGGGGAGACATCCTGACATCCAGGCTTAACATTCTGTCCTGTGCTCCGGATGTCAGTGGTGTCTGTGACGTATCCCTCGAGTGTTCAGTCTTCGCTTGGGCTGCTAGGACACAGCACCACAGACTGGAGGGCTTACCTAACAGACACTGATTTTCTCCCTGTGCTGGAAGCTGGAAGCCTGAGATCTGGGGGCCAGCATGGTCAGGTTGGGGTGAGGCTTCCTCCCTGAGCCGCAGGGGTCTGTCTTCTCACTGTGTCCTTGCGCGGTCTTTCCTTGATGGGTGTGCTTGGAGAGAGGAAAGTGGGATCTCTCTTTCCCTTTTCTTACAAGGGCATTAGCTCCATCATGAAGACCCCGCCTCATGATAATTCTACACCTAATCACCTCCCAAATGCCTCACCTCCAAACGGGCTCCAACAGATGAAATTGTAAGGGAGGGACACAAGCCTTCGGGCCATTACAGATCTTGAAGGAGGCATATACCAAAACTTAACTGAGTACCAGCCTTATTCTTTGGAAGAACAAAACCCTTGAGGGTGCAGGGTGCTGGGAAACTTGCTTCTTTTGTCACCTGGTGGGGTCTTACAAGGCGCTGCCCACAGATGCGAGCTGGAATGAGTTTTGACCACTTCAGCAAACAGCGGGGGTTGATCTTCACAAGTGACGTCATTTCTAACTTCCAAATTGGTATAGAGGTCACCTTTCACTTATTTCTTAATCAAAGTACAGGGTGCATGACTGCTTTGCTATCGATTCCATTTGGCCGAGAGTACTTTCGTTGCTCATTTGAGGAATTCTCATTTATCTCTGTGGGAGTGCTTCCGAGTTTCATAGTTTTGCACTTGAAAGACTTCTGTGGAATTTATCCTTTGGCTTCCAGCCTTGGCTCCCATGTGGGAAGAGCTGGTCTGATTAGGAAAAGAGAGAAACTCGGGCACTAGGAATCCTTGACCTGCACCATGGCAATGGCTCCTGGGCCTTGCAAGTGAGTTGTTGAAACCAGCATTTCTATAATCCGTTCTTATCAAGCAAATAAGCAGAAAGAAGGCTCTGATGCAAAGCAGCATACCCAGGCTGGGTGGCTGATTCAGATTTGTTGTGGTGATTTAATTCGAAGCCACTAGAATGGTGTCTGTGCTCTGATGTTGGAGCCCGCAGGAGGCTGGCCCAATAGGAGAGATTTGGCGTTGGAACAGAGAGAGGATCATCCTGAGGAACTCCAGCCTTGCCTTTTTGTGACAGAGGAGAAAGTCCTCAGGAATGGGTCCTTTTGAAAGAGCGTGTTAATTCTTGGAGAGCCCATGTAGAAAGCCTGTGTGCATCGCCGGACGAGATAACCTGTAGGAATTAGAGGTTCAGGCTGTGTAAGTCCTTCAGAATGGGGCCTACGCCTTCCCCTTTCTACTTCTGCAGCCCCTAGCAGACTCCCAAACTCATGGTAGGAATCAGTAAATGCTTGTGTTTTTTTTAAATAATTTTTAAAATATCAGGTTGCTTTGCTGCCTGGAAGCGGAGACGGAATTCCAAATCGCGTGTGCTTGGCCCCAGAACCGATTCTCTCTGTCCCGTAACCACTTACTTCCCCTTCCTTCTGAGGGAGCTGCTCCCCTCCCCCATGACCAGGTGTCCCCACCTTCCCCTCCTCTCGCAGGGGCTTTGTCTTTCTCCCCGTCCAGCCCTTCCTTCCTTCTGCTCAGGAGTCCCGGACGGCTGGAAGGTTCTGAGGGAGCGGGCGGTGTGCCCCCGACTGTCTGTGTCCGCGCAGTTTTTATGTCTAGAAACATCGGGTCTGTAACGGGGGCTGTTGTGACTGACTCGTGTCTCCCCACATTCATGTGTTGAAGCTCCAGCCCCCACTGTGGTTGTGTTTGGAGACGGGGCCTTAAGGTAGACGGCTGGGGTTGAATAAGGTCATTGGGATGGGCCCTAATCCAAGCTGAGTGTGACCTTGTAAGAAGACGGAGAGACACCGGGGACGTAGGGACACCCAGCAAAGGCCCCATGAAGGGGGCTGTCTTCAGGCTGAGGAGAGACGCCGCAGCGAGACGGTCCTGCCGACACCTTGATCTTGGACTTCCAGCCTCCAGGACTGTGAGAGAGAAATGTCCGGGGGGTGCTCAAGCCGCTCTGTCCATGCTAGCTGCTTCTGGCCGCCCGAGCAAACTCACACCAGGGCACGGCTAGCCCGTGTGCTCCCGCCAGCGGCCATTTTGTCTTCCTCACGGGCATTTCCAGCATCGAGAGGGGAAGCAGGAAGTGAAAATCTCTGTTGGGTCCATCAAATGACTTTGACAAATGTCTGTGTGATCCTTTATATAAATAAGATCTTGAGTGGAACCCTAATAAAAAAATAAAACCTGACAGAACCTGCGTGTTCTGGGTTGGGGGTTGGGAACCCCCCGCCCTGGTCCAGCCTCCTCCTGGCCCCTGACGCTCTTCCTCGGGACATGGGGCCCCACGTGTCACCGGGAGGTTTGTGTTCTCATCAGGAGAGAGAATTCAAGGACAGAGCAGTGCAGTGAGTCACGCAGCCTCGCCTTGTTAAGCGAAGTACACTCCGAGGGTGGGGAGCAGGCCAGGAAGGCACTGTGCAGGGGGGTGGGAGGGGGTTGCGGGGTGTGGGGAGTGGGGACGGGTCAGGGTCGTCTCGCTCATGCTTGCGTGGGTCACGGGACAAGGCTGAGGCGGTCTCCTACTGAGGCTGCTCCCAGTCATCTGAGTAGCTCCTCCTGT
Organism: Mustela nivalis; assembly: GCF_964662115.1. Classification (NCBI taxonomy): domain Eukaryota; kingdom Metazoa; phylum Chordata; class Mammalia; order Carnivora; family Mustelidae; genus Mustela; species Mustela nivalis. The sequence goes on from NC_139039.1 coordinate 36,110,518, forward strand.
AGGACAGAACGGAGTTTTAGCCTTTTATGGTCCTTAGTCGAGCTGTCGTGGCAACCCTCCCCCGCACGGCGGGAGGTCAACAGGGCGGTGTCCCTGAGCTTGCTGGGGCTAGTCCAGGTCATTTCCCACCCCTAGTCCTTACCGTTCCAGCCGTGCTGGAGCTGTAGGACACCTGCCCCACGCCTGACGTGCTACTTCCCTAACTTACTCCCTGCCTGTCTCTCTAGCACACGGACAGCTCCTCCTGGAGGCCCCCCGCCAGCCCCGACGTCGTGTTAGGCTACCGAACCAGTGCCAGGGTTCCCGGTGTGGGGGTCCTGTAAAAAGCGGAAGCAAAGGCTGAAGAGATGTGGAGGGAGGGCGGCCGCCCTGGCCCCCTGAGAAGCTGCACAGCCCGTTCTAATCAGCGGTTGGTCCTCTTGAGTCTGTCGGAGAGGTGACCTGCGTTAGGTCTCTTGGCCTTAGCTAGAGATAAGCTAAGTTAAGCTGCCCTGACAACCAGTCGCTGATGGGAGTCTCCTTTCACTTTAGCGGGTATTTTTAACTGTAATTTTGGCCTCTTCCTCTCCCTATACCGCCTACACCAATTACCCTGGTTAATTAAGGATCGATTGCAGTTTCATCAGTATTTAATTTTATTCTGTTGTCCCAGGTCCGACAATGCATCCCACTTCCTCCTCTATGTGTAGCTCCTGCTGACCAAGAAGTCACTAACAAAGGGGGTTGTGCTGGAGAGCAGCCTGTGGTAGAATAGAGACGGGAGGCACCGGAGGAAGCGTTTGCCAGGGGCGCAGTGGCAACAGTGCCTTGCACAGAGGCGGCCACCAGCCTCCTTGGAAAGTGTCCTGGGCGGGAAACAGCTCCCTCATGCAGGTGGGATCTGCCAAAAGTGAGCCATGTTTTTGTTGTTGGAAGTGTAAGGAGAGATGTTGGGTCAGCCTCTGTCATCGGAAAACCAAAGGGGAAATATGTTTTGGCACCTGGAGAAAGGGCATGTCCTCCTCCATGGAGACAGAACACACAGCTCCATGCTGCCTGCTGGTGTCCCAGGGAAGAAGCAGGTTTTTTTTCTTAAAGACATGTGTGTGGGGTGTGTTCAACAAATAGTGATAATTTGGAGTTAGAAACGGAGAGAATAAGAAAACTAAGAGGTGGATAGGAAGATGGTCATAAAGCATCTTGGACGTTTTATGACGTAACAACTGGAGAAGAGACTGAGATCACGTGCACAATTGCACTTACAAGTTGCGCGTGCAGCATTTTCTGCAGATCGTCAGTTCTGCGGCCACATCTGTGGCTCCCGGCGTCACCAGCCTCCGGGGTAGGAACCCTGACCCATCTGCTCTGTCTTTCCAACTGCTTCACCGCCAGAGCCATCGCTCTCCAAAGGGTATGTTTGATGAGGCTTCTCCTTGGCTTCAACCTTCTCGAAGAGGAGGTCTTAACGATGGTATTCACTGCCCTCCGCATCCTGCTTCTGTCTGCCCAGCTTCCTCTGCAGACCTCCCTCGTGCACATGTCCCTGAGACCCTGAGCTGCCCAGAGGTGGTGGCGTGCCTCTCAGATATGTGCATGAGCTTTTGTGATCTCACTGGTCTCAGGTAGAATTGGGGAGGCACACTGCTTGGAACATGCTTGCTCTGACGTCTCTGTCTGGTGGTGTCTTTTTCATCCTTGAAGACTCTGTTTAGGTGCCCCTGCCCCTGGGGACCCTCCCTGAGTTTTCCCATCCTGGCTTTCCAGTCTGTGCCTCTGCAGCTTCCTGGGGGTGCCCTAGCTTCCTGTGCACCTTCCACCTTGTGTCAGCTATCCCACTAAGTGAGGAGCCCCCCAGGCAGCGACAATGCCCTACTGTCCCCAATACACAGTAGATACTCCAACTGTTTAAGCTGTTGGGGACAAATCATCTACCGTTGCTTGAATATTAGTTTAAATATGGGAGCCGACGTGTCTCCAGGGGAAAAGGAGAAGCTGGAGGCCAGGGAGACTAGCAATTTCAGATCACTGATTAAAGAAAATAATGCAGAAAGCATTTGAATGGCGGGCATACAGGATGGCTCTGTAGGTTAAGCTTCTGCCTTTGGCTCAGGTCATAATCCTGGAGTCCCAGGACCGAGTCCCACATCAGGCTCCCTGCTCAGCAGAGGGTCTGCTTCTCCCTCTGCCCTTCATCCCACTCTCTCTCGTCTTCTCTCTCAAATAAATAAATAAAACCTTTTTTTTTTTAAAAGAAAACATTTGAATGAGGAATGAAATGGTTAAGAACTTTTAACTTTAAAAAAAGTGAAAGAAACCAATTACTGCTATGTTCTAGTGATCATATAAATGCACCCAAGTGTCACAGATGTGCCACCCGATACAGCTCAAGTAGGGGGACATCATCTCAACAAGAATCATCCTTGTGGATTCTAGGAGATGCGAACCTCCAGATGCCAAGGGAAGCCCACAAAGTCTCCAAGAGAGATGCATTGATCAAAGTGCCCGCTGGAAGGGTCGGCATGATTCAGTGGCTTAAACAGATTGTAAACACAGGCCATTTCTGAAGAGACAGGAAGGCTCGCAGGAGGTGGAGCCTGGACCCTAGACAGTGGTGTATTATGGGATCATGCCAAGGCACCATGGAAGGGACACTCCACCCCAGCAACACGGGTCTGGCTGGGTCCCGGGATTGCTGTGGACCACGTATATACTCCTGCTCCCGCCTGCTGCAAATGGGAGTGGCTGTGGTCGCCATCCATTGGGGGTGTGTTGCACGAGCAAACGAGTCTGTTCCATCAGAGGTTTCTGGACCCAGAGCAACGGTAGCTGAAGACGCTGTTCCATACTGGATCGTGAGGCAGATGAAGATCACGGACTTCCAGCCTGATGCGTGACTGGATGAGACCTTGGGTCCTGGCTGGTGGTTGGCATGTTTTGCATGCAGGGGAGACATTCTTTGTAGCCTGAAAAAGCCCATGGTTCTCACAGTGATGCTCCTGGTACCCATGCTGTGGGCAGTCCCTGCCAACACAGAGTCTGAACTCGCCATGCCGTTTGCTCTGTCCACTGAGGCATCAGAACAAGAGATGCAAGAGGAGGTTCATAAATGTTTGCAGACTAGGACTCGCCCTCTGGACATGGAGTCCTCCCAGGAGGAAGGGCGGACCGTCCTGCTGGAAATGCCATGAGAAGGAGAGCAGAGGTGCCTCAGCCGGCAGCCCCTCCGCACCCCGGTGTCTGAGAGGGGCCATCGTGGGCCCCCGGTGTCTTAGCTGAAGCCTGGAAGAATGCCCAGTGGGAGTGACCACGGGCGAGACCACCAGGAACCTGCTCCGCGGAGTGAGTGGTGAGCCACACGTGTTGAGTTCGTTATGCAACAGTGTTTAATGAAGACACATATTCTTCAGGAATGTAAAGTCCACATCCTCTGTGTTCCTGTGCCTCCTTGCAAGGATGCTGCCTGTCTCACAGCCACATGTTGTAGAAGAAAGATATACTCCAGAGCCCCGTGACTCTTACCCAGTTTTCCGCGAGCTTATTACACCTGTAAAAGCAAAAACAGGGCTAGAATTGATGCTGAACCCTGTTTTATTCCAGCAGGAAGCTATTTTCAGCCTTGGATGCATTATCTAATTGAAAATGAAAAACGTACAATTTGTAACTAAATTTTGCTTTTTTGCTTAACAGTCATGAAAATGTGTTACTTTCTGGAATTATTTGTATAAATGCAAATGATTGAAATAATTTGCAATAATCATTACAAATAATTATAATAATGAGTAAAGCTGGAAGAAATATTTAACACTTAGAATCTTATGATTCAGGATATTTAAAAAGTTAATTTCTCTCTCTAGACACACACACATACATACACAGATATAAGTACATATCAGAGCAGTATACGTGTGTGAGCAATAAATATTCTCAAGCATAGAAATGTTTTACAGAAGGAGAAAATGATGAGCTATAGAATAGAATACAAGTTCAAGGGAAAAACAAACTATGTTTCCAATAGTTAAATAAGAAATTATTCATGTATCAGATTTTTTTCTTTTAAATTCCACTGGTTATATATAAAAGATACAGTGCTTTACTTTCTTTTCTAAATATTTATTTATTTATTTATTTTTAAAGATTTTATTTATTTATTTGACAGAGAGAGATCACAAGTAGGCAGAGAGAGAGAGAGAGAGAGAGAGAGAGAGAAGAGGAAGCAGGCTCCATGCTGAGCAGAGAGCCCGACGCGGGGCTCAAACCCAGGACCCTGGGATCATGACCTGAGCCGAAGGCAGAGGCTTAACCCACTGAGCCACCCAGACACCCCTAATTTTAATTTATTTTTTTAAACTTTTTTTCAGTGTTCCAGCATTCATTGTTTAGACACCACACCCAGTGCTCCATTCAATCTGCGCCCTCCTTAGTACCCACTACCAGGCTCACCCAACCTCCCACCCTCCTCCCCTCCAAAATCCTCAGTTTGTTTCTCAGAGTCCACAGCCTCTCATGGTTCGTCTCCCCCTGCGATTTCCCCAACTCCCTTCTCTCCATCTCCCCATGTCCTCCGTGTTACTCCTTCTGCTCCACAAGTAAGTGAAACCATATGATAATTGATTCTCTCTGCTTGACTTATTTCACTCAGCATAATCTCTTCCAGTCCCGTCCATGTTGCTACAAAAGTTGGGTATTCATCCTTTCTGATGGAGGCATCATACTCCACAGTGTGTATGGACCACATCTTCCTTATCCATTCGTCCGTTGAAGGGCATCTTGGTTCTTTCCACAGTTTGGTGACTATGCCATTGCTGCTATAAACATTGGGGTACAGATGGCCCTTCTTTTCACTATGTCTGTATCTTTGGGGTAAATACCCAGTTGTACAATTGCAGGGTCATAGGGAAGCTCTATTTTTAATTTCTTAAGGAATCTCCACACTGTTTTCCAAAGTGGCTGCACCAACTTGCATTCCCACCAACAATATAAGAGGGTTCCCCTTTCTCCACATCCTCTCCGACACATGTTTCCTGTCTTGTTCATTTTGGCCATTCTAACTGGTGTAAGGTGGTATCTCAATGTGGTTTTGATTTGAATCTCCTTGATGGCTAGTGATGATGAACATTTTTTCATGTGTCTGATACCATTTATATGTCTTCATTGAAGAAGTGTCAGTTCATGTCTTCTGCCCGTTTTTTGACATGATTATCTGTTTTGTGTGTGTTGAGTTTGAGAAGTTCTTTATTGTGCATTTGTTTATTAAACTACTAGTCTAACTCATATAATCAACCACGTTTCTCACTTTCTGTTCCCTGCTAGAAAATTTACACCTGAATTTCTTCATCTTCTCTGCAAATCAACAGGACGTATGCTGAATATGAATCTCATTGCTGGCTTTCTGTCATTTTCTTTTCTTGGTCCAGACTTCCTTGCTTACTAGTGGCTTTGAGCTTCTGAAGTTCATCTTGTCATGTTGCACGGAGCGGAGCTCCATAAGTCACCTTAAATTATACTTAAAACAAGGAGTGGAAAAAATAAATAAACAAAATAGTTACTAGGAGGCAGCCAGAAGGACTTCATCATTGTTATGTGAGCCAATCGAGGGGTTTAACACGAGGTTCGTGAGCGTCCTGGTCCAAGGACCCTCGCTTGCCCGGGCCCCTTCCAGGACTCTGGAGCTAGTTTTGTATTTGTGATTTCACATCCTTTTTGTCTTCAAGATGACTGAGCCTCCAAATTGCATAAGCTCGAGGCTCTGTGAAATATGTCCCTGCTCCTGGTTTCATGGCATAATGACTTTCAGTAACAGCAGGAATGACAGCAGCATGGCGGGCAACAGAGCTCCAGTGCCTGGCGGGCAGCTCAGGCTCTGTCTCGGATAGGCTCTTACCCACGGTCCACTCAGCCCTGGAATGCTGGGGTCAGCCTACGGAGGCTCCGAGTGGCAGAACCAGCCCAGGCTTCACCGGTGATCCTATAACTGCACGCTCTTTATTTGACAGAGAAAGGAACTCTGTTGGGTGTCTAATGAATATTTTTAAATTTTTTAATGAATGTTAATTATCTCTTGCTTCTCCTGAAAATGTACCAGGTATATGAATGATACAGCTAAAAATGAATTTTGGTGGAATAGAGACTATTCAGGAATTAGTTTGAGTATTTCCTCTAACACAGTCCACCATGGACGATCCTCAGGGGTGGCTTCTGGACATATGCTAACCCTAACTCGGGCCAGGTAAGCCGAGGGGTCCTCCCTGAGGTGGTGACTGGTCTTGCAGGACAGGGGGAGCCACGACTCTGCTTTTGAGAGAACGTTTTGATTTGGGTGGTTCTGAGTTCATCTGAGAGATGGACAGAAACGGAAGGAAAACCTGGAATAGTTGTTCCTTGTTCGTCCCTCGGTGGAGAGGAGGCATGGGTTGGCTGTTTCGGAGGAAGCCCTCTGTCACAGGCACTCTGTGACAAGAGCCTCTTTTGTTTTGGATTTCATTTGAATCAAAATTCTGAGCTTGCTGCGGGGACAGAGTCTTATCTTTTCTCTCCACTGTCGCACTGACATGTGAGATACCCGGCTCTTTTTATTAATTGCTTTCTATTTCTTTTTCTCTCCTTGCTTCAAGAACCAGGGCTAACCTATGGAAACACTGTGTCATAACTCGTCCTTGGTGCCACCGGAGCGAGTAAGTCCTAAGTGTCAGGAGTCCCCTGAGCAGGTCTCGTCCCCCGTTCGCAGCACCAAACCTGGGGGTGGAATCCGATCTTTTACCGCCGGCAGAGCCGACTCAGATGTGATGCCCTTTTCTCCTATCCTTGTGATACAGAAGAGAAGACGACAATATAACGGGGTATTGTGGCACTCCTTAGAGTGCACGGTGCGAAGTGTATTGGTGCTGACCCTGAAAATGACCCCTTCACCTGCCGACTCTTGCCCCTTGTGTACTTCGAGGGGTGGCTTCTGATTTGCTGAACTGTGTTATTTGGAAAAAAGATAGCTTCGTGCCCTTTTCGAGGAAGCTGGATTTCCTAATTGTCATGATTTACGCTTTCCTGTCTCTGGATCCACAGCGATGTGAAATTCACTCATTTTCCCTGCTATCTGGGTTTCCTGGGTTTTGTCGGAGCTACACAGCCTGCTTTCTGGGCTCCCTGACTCTGGTCTTACCCGTGTGGACTTTCCTTTCACATGGCTCCCTGGAGTGGAGTGACCTTTACCTTCTGTGTAAAGGCCGCTACCCCCTGCTTTGGCTAACCACTTCCTGCAGCCACTGCGTTCCCCCAACATCCAAGTCAGTGTTGTTCCCTGTGAGCAATGAGCAGCGTCGTGGTTTCTGGCTTTGTATGTCGGCGTGGAACATTCTCCCCCAGCCCGTGCCTGCTCTGCCTCGCTGTCTCTTGCTCGTGTTAAAGTCATAGTGCAGAGTTGTCTCCTCTGAGAAGGCTTCACCGAGTCACCTCCTCCAACCAGCAGCTCCAAGGACGTACCTCTGGTCTGTCCTGTCTTAATATTCCATTGTCCCAGGGATGGACACATTATACACGGCATGAGGAGGTCAGTGGGATCCCAGGAGGAAAGCAGAATGCGGCTAGGAAGGACGGACTTTACTATCACTTTAGGGTTCTCACAGATCCCAGGAAAGGGGGCGTGGACGGGGGGTACATGGGGAGCCCCAGGATGGCCCAGAGGCTGGAGATGGACGGGAGCGAGGGGCAGGGGGCCGCTCACCCTTTCCTGGGGTTGGCGTGCAAGCGGTGGGGCAGGGGGAGGAGTTTGCGACTGGGAGTTTGGATAATTTTGGCGAACTCTGGACAAGAGGAGTGGCCTCTAGTAGCTTCATACCTGGCCCAGGTATTAATATCCTGGCTACAGGGAAGAGGACTGTTGCCCCCTGGGGTGTATGTGCCAGCAAAAGAGATTGGGCTCTGGATTGGGGGGTAGGCTGGACCCCGACAGGTAGTTTCTCCCCAGCCAGCAAGGTTTGCTGACATGTCAACACATCGTGGTGTATGGACAATTTTTAGATATTTAAAAAAATATATGTATATATAATAAGCCTGTGCATAATTTGGCCACTATTTTTTGTTTTTTGTTAACAACTTTACAGAGATATAATTAGCTTACTAGTCACTCAAAGTGTACAGTGCCGTGGCTTTTAGTCTAAAGTTATGCAACCATCGCCCTGATCAATTCTAGAACAGTTTCACCATCTTACAGCCAGAAAAGTGGGAACCAACCAAGTGTCCAAACGGATAATGGAGACTAGAGGGGGTCCGTCCCCCAGCGGATGTCATGCAGCCTTTCCAAGGAAGGAGGCGCGGACCCAGGCTACAGCGTGGACGGCCGTTGAAAGCTCTATGGGGCATGAAAGAAGGTGGGCTTTCCACTTAGCCGGTTGTTGTTCATTCCCGTTCCTGTCTCCTTCTTTAGAGAGTAGACACCCTGAGGTCAGGGGATGTCTTGCGTGTTTTATATTTCCGGTGTTTGGCTTACAGCGGGCACTTGGTAGATGTTGCTGGGATGCAAAGACAATACTGGAGACCAAACCATACAGACCAGAGACGTAGGAAGTAACTCCCAGGACAAGGAGCTGGACATTGTCTGGCTCTCTGATTCCTCAACCGACGATGAAAGACAGCAAGCTGCGGCAGACACGTCCCTGGAGGCCTTTTCATTCTCGAAACTCATCCCTCCCTTCGCAACCATACGCAGTGAGGAACCGGAGGCTCTGCCTCTCCCTGGATGACTCCTGCATCTCTAAGAGGACTGTGGCTTGAGCCACTTGCCCGGTTCTCTTAAGAGACTCTGAGGGTTGGCTTCCTCCCAGCCCCCGGCATCTGGCTCAGCACTGGGCATCAGAGCTTTGTTCTCCTCCCACGTGCAGCCCACGGGTTTGTCCCAGCTGCTGCCTCCCCTTCTTTCCTTTCCCTGAAAGTCCCCTGCTTTGGTTTGCAGACGCCTCCACTTAATTTTTTTTTTAAGATTTTATTTATTTATTTGACAGAGATCACAAGTAGGCAGAGAGGCAGTCAGAGAGAGAGAGAGAGGAGGAAGCAGGCTCCCTGCTGAGCAGAGAGCCCGATGTGGGGCTCGATCCCAGGACCCTGAGATCATGTCCTGAGCCGAAGGCAGAAGCTTTAACCCACTGAGCCACGCAGGCGCCCCTCCTCCACTTAATTTTGAGATCCCCGAGCAGCCTCCCCTAGGATCTGGCTGTCATCTGCAGACACGCCTTTCCTGCCGTCCTGCAGCTGGGACATTCTCATGCTCAGTCACCTCAGGTCCTCGAGCTTCCTGCACCCACTGTGGCCCGGCGACTACTTTTCCTCCTTGTCCTATGAACTTCCGGATCCCCTGGACTCTTGAGGTGTCGCTGTGCAGTGCTCTCTCCCCACGGCCTTGCTTTGCCCTTGGGTTCTTAAAGACCGTCGCTCCTGTTGTGGCGGTTCCTTCCCATCCTGGGCCCTGCCGTCCTTTGGGGCTTCAGCGTCCCTACGTGGACGTGCATCTGACCGCCGTTTCATGCCGCTCTCTCACTGGCTCTTTTTCTGCGCTTCTGGTCAAACCCTAACCTCTGTCACTGTTGGAGTCCACGCTGACTGCCGTGCTGGGCATGTAGCTGAAGACCTGTGATGGGCTACTGTGTGCACGGACAGGTTTCCCATCATTTAATGCTCCTCGCCACGTGACACGTGTGCAGGTACTTTCTGCATTTTATAAGTGAAGACACTGGAGCGGAGCCTGGATTCTGCCCTCCCGCCATGCCCGCTACAAGGGCTCCTCAGTCTGTTAGAGACCTCGCTTCTAACCCATTCATCCAGCCATGTGACTTTGTGCACAGTAACTTACTATGTTACAAAATATACACAGTCATGGTTCGAATTCAGTTTTATTTGATGCTGGAATTAAAAGTTGTGAGTTTTTTAAAAACGTTTTGTTTATTCATTTGACGGAGAAAGAGCACAAGCAAGGGGAGCCGCGGAGGCAGAATGAGAAGGGGAAGGAGCCTGTCCGCGGAGCAGGGGCCCGTGCGGGGCTCCATCCCAGGATCCTGGGATCATGACTCGAGCCCAAGGCAGAGGCTTGACCAGGTGAACCGCCCCAACACCTCTTGGTTTTGTTTTAGTTTTGTGTGTGTCTAGGGACTAGGTATCACATAGTCCTCAATTTGGGACAACTCAGATAAGCTGGTCATTGGTGCAGGTACTTTTCCCTGTATTTTTTTTTAAAGCTTTTATTTATTTATTTGACAGACAGAGATCACAAGCAGACAGAGAAGCAAGTAGAGAGAGGAGGAAGCAGGCTCCCCGCTGAGCAGAGAGCCCGATGTGGGGCTCGATCCCAGGACCCTGGGATCATGACCTCAGCCGAAGGCAGAGGCTTTAACCCACTGAGCTACCTAGGCGCCCCAATTCCCTGTATTATCTTGTGAAGTGGTTTTCATTCCCAGGTTTTGTGCTTGTTCAGGTTTGGATCTCTCCCCGACCAGTTTCCTGACTAATAAATGCACAGAATCATGAAACACCGGCTTCCCCGCCAGCTCCGAGGGCTCCTAGAGCTGAGCTCACACAGCTCTCCCATCGGAAAGTCTCTTTGGGCTCAACTTCCCCTGAACAGTTGCTCCCATCTTTTTCCTAAATCTTTTTTTATCTCCTCTCCTCTGCTGTTTCCCGGGACGACCCCTTTGATTAATGTCACTGTTTCCAGAGTTTTCTCCCATTCTCTCCACCTTCATAAATCCTCACTGGTGCATCCCTCCACCCCGTCTCTGTACTCACTGAGTTCTTAGAAGCGCTGGGTCCTGCGTGCTGTGCTGGGGAAGGGAGACGTGCCTGCTTCTAAGGTGCTTCCAAAGAATCCGTACGAATGTCCCCAGATAGCCGTGGAGACAGAACCGGGGGTGATGGCGAACATTCCTGGGCATTTCCTGGGTGCCAGAAACGGTGCTAATGCTCCACTCATCTGCATTTTACTGGTGGGGAAACTGTGGTGTGCGGACAGGAGCGGGCTCATGAAGGACGGCGCAGCTGGTCGGCGGCAGGCTGCCCTCTGAATCCGGAGAGCCCCGTTTCTGAAACCGCGCTGCGATGGCTAATGAGAGGTGGTCTAGTGAACTCTCCCAGACACGGACCAGGTAGCGCTGTTGTGACCACGGGTCCATGCTGGTGCCACAGTCGTGGTCAGGCATTGTCCCTGCCACCATCTGTGTGCGTCCGTGGCTTATGTCCTATGTTCGTACTTGGTTGGGCATTGCTTTACGTTTACGTGTCTAACCCCTTTAGGACCTGTAAGTGAAGAGCCGTGTGTGGAGATTTCTAGTAAGCAGCAGCATGGGGATGATGCGGAAAGGAACACAGACTGTTCTTGAGAGTTTGGGGAAACTGACCAATATGGCAGTTTGAGTGGTTATCCGTTGAAATGGGAACGCATTGGAATGACTTTGAAAGAGCAAGCAGAAACCAGGCAAACCGAAAGGCGTTGTGTTCCGAGGAGAGTAAGTCACAGACAAAATGAAAACAGAACGACAGCAAGAACACAAAACTCCAGCACGCGGGTCGGATGTGGGAAGAGCGCGTGGCGCCCCGGAGCCTCTGCTGGCGCGGGAGAGCCAGGGGGCTCCGGACTGCCGAACCCGGTGCAGAAAGAGCGCGGCTGCTGAAATCCTCTGTGGTTCCTTTAGCTCCAGACGAGCCACGGGTGAAAGGTGTCCCCAGCTTCTCTGGATGATGTGGGGCTGCAGGCTCCCAGTGTCCCGCGCTCGTGGGGAGGGACGGTGGCAGGAGTTCTCCAGCAGAGAGAAAGTGTCGGCAAAGGGAAGGAGCTCCGAGGGCTGGCGAGTTGGCCGAGGACTGCGGCAGAGAGCAGGAGGGCCCGCAGACCGACCTGACCGTCTGTTTGGCCCTTATTGTGAGAACATTAGCAGCTTTGGGACTGCAGGCAGCCCTGTTCCCACTGATGGCTACACGTTTGCCAAAGTCTCCCCCAGCTTCTGTCATCAAACCGAGTCACCTTTTCCCTTATGCCCCGCAACCGGAGTCATCAATTTGTTTATCCAACAGATGATTACTGACATGCGATCACCCAGAAGGCAGGGGAGGGAGACAGACAAGTAACTGGGTACCTGGGCAGGATCCTGGAGTGAGTCCATGTGGTGGATGTAACCGGACAGCGTGGTGGAGGTGAGCACAGTGCTTTCCCGTGGCACAGACGACTTTATTATCTCATGTTGGATGCCGCCTCAACATAGGGTGTTCGGTAAACTAAACCATGTCTGCAAAAGATTGGTGGCCCTCCCAGGGGAATCCACGCGTGTTGAGTCCATCGGTCTCCCTGGCCTGGGGTGGGAGCCCCTCTTCCTTTCTCCTGTTGCCAGAGGATCTGAGAGCCATGGCCAGAGCCTTCAAATGCAGCCGCTCCCGGGATTTTGCTTAGCGGCGTGTTTTTCTAGGACAGCGTTTATACTTGTCGTTACGGTCTGACCTCTCCCTTGCTTAGGTTCTGGTCCCTAAGGCCAATGGCTCCCTGCCAGGCGGAGGGAGAGGACTGTGAGAGTAAACACAGCCCCAAACCGCGGGGCGCGCACTCTTCAGCCGGACCGTCCCAGGTGCCCGATGGCTGTCGCTGACATAGGTACTTGGGCACACCTGTGCCAGCCCCTTCCCTGACACAGCCAGACACTTTTCAACAAAATAAAGAAAAAACACCTTGTTGCCAAGGCATACGGAGGCGGTAGTGCATGGTTTATACATGGCTTACTAAGGACGGTAAGACGGAGCTAGGTGCAATGCTGTGACTCACGTGTGCGTGCAGGAGTGACGGTCCTGGTCATGGACAAGAGAGGATTTGCTCCCCACCCCCAGCTCATTCTGCTTTGTTGCATTCATTCTGTACCCTGGGAGAGCCTGCACCCTCGGCGTGGTGCCTCTCTTTGGACAGTGACACATGGTTTTGCCCCTGCTGGCTGCCAGTCACTCTCTGGTTGTGTCCAGCTACAGCTTCATCAGTTTTTGTTTTATTTTGGTCTTGAAGCAGGAGGAAAACTCACAAATGTGACTTGACACCTTGGTCCAAGAGAGCTCATGCACAGGCGTATTTGTTTTCCGCACAAACCTCGGAGAGGGTGTGGTTTGGTCCGTTCTTACAGGTGAGGAAACCAGAGGCCCTGTAAGCTACAGAACGTGTGGAGGGATTGGGATGTGTTTTCCCCGACGCCAGCATTGCCAGCTTATCAGTTCATGTCTTTTTGTCGTTGGATAAATACTGTGGTTTCTGTAGGTGGAAACACAGTCTAGTGGGAGAAACAAAGTCACTGTGCTCAGTTACAGGGAGCGTCAGGGAGGGAGCCCGTGAGAACTAAAATTGGAACTGGACTCCGGGGAGGGCGGTGGGAGGTGGACGGGACAGAACCCGATCGGGGGTCACACTTGGTCTCGGCCTCGTGAGGGACAAAGCGTGGATTCCCAGGTGGGGCGGGGGTGGGGGGCCGGACGGCTGGTGGGCATCTGGTGCTTCGGTGCTGACGAGAAGAGGCTGTGCCGGCGCCCAGAGTGTCCAGAAGCAGAGGACTTGATGCTCAAAGCTGGGATCTCGAAAAAGTCACCAAGTGGTCGGCCATCCTGTGACCGGATCCTGTCCCGTTGTAACTCACAGTGGCGTCCTTGGGCCCTAACCGCCTTGTGTTAGTGTGGAAAAGAGAGTGATTGAATCAGCTTGGACATGTCCGAAGGAGCTCTGCAGAGAGGTTACATGTTTTAACAATTTAAATTCAGTTTGGTGAGCCTACAGTGAGTGTATTAGTAGTTTCGGGGCCGAGTTCAGAGAGTCATCCATTGTGTCTAACACCCAGTGCTCACCCCCCATGCCCTCCTGTCTGCCCATCCCCCACTTTCCCCATCCCCCCACCTCCCCTCCCGCAAGGAAGAGTTACAATTGAGCTGGTTCTGGAGGATGCAAGGGATTATTCTGTCAGAACGCAGAGGAGGGCAGAATGACGAATGGACAGACAGAAAGAACAGAAAATAGCACGGGGGGAGGGGCAGTAGCCGGTACTTTTGTTCGACTTTCTATTGCGATGCTTTCTGACGTTATGGGAATTTAGAACCAGACTTCGATATTTAAAGCCATCTCAAAATGCCACAAGGATCCTCCTATAAGGATAAAAATTTCTGGCCCTCCAATAGGCAGGAGATGTGGATGAGGGTTTTTTTCGGTGTGTTTTCAGTAATGCCGCACGAGCAACGATGCTCAACGCTGCCAAGGGCCGGTTTCTGAAACAAACAAAGGGAAGAAACGCGTTCCTGCTCATGTTAGCAGCGTGGGGCGCGCGGCACAAGGCGATCATATGGATGAGCTAAATGGGAACACACTGAAAAGGGATGCGCAACAGACAATCTCCACAGCACAACTCTGCTGTGCGTAACTGCACTTTAGGAAGAAATTTGAAGCCATTATTTTAAACGCGGCTACTTAATCTACTTGAGATAGTTTCGCATTTGGACTGCAGCTGCCATTAGGGTGAGGAGTTTGTGTTCTTCAGCGAAGAGCGACTTCAGGTTCTGCTTCCGACCCCATATTTCTGCAGTAATGTCTACACAGCCCAGACCTTCATTCGTTAGAGTCAGGCTTTCTCCCTGACAGAGAAAACGGCCGTGCTCCGGAGGCTCGTTCTTTCTGGTTAGGTAGTGGCCATCCCAAGCATCTACTACATCATGAAATATGAGGCCGGTAAAACCAATCCTGAGGAGGACCCGTTACAGCTATATTTATAGGTGGTCGTTGGGCAGTGGGAGGAGAAGGGGCGTGGACCCTGGCTCAGGAGAGCTGCTCTCCACCGAGCCCCGTCTTGAAATTCCAGAAAATGCACAATTGAAGTGTCCTCTGCAGGAGATTGCGGGAGCATAAACAATAATGATTCAATGAGCTTGAACCAAGCCAATGAAATAACCAGAGCGCTGTGAACGTGTCTAAAAATTAGTGTTTCTAGCCCGATCAATCAATCAGACTTCTAAGTCCTCATCCCCTCCTGAAGAGCATCAGGGGCTGTGAAGTCCTATGGGCATGAACAGCCTGGAAGTCGTTGTCTCTGAACTGCGGCGGGAGTCAGGGACTAGGAGACATTTTCCCCACAATTTGTTAATTTTTCAGTGTGATCCATTGCAAAGATATATAAGAAATCCCAGGTTAAGGCTTATCTCTATCAAAAATATGTTCCACAAATACATCTGTGCTGGAAGAACTCAAGATAGACAGCATTCTCCTTTTCTTAACATTTCTGCAGGAATGATGTACTAGGTTATTGGGAAAAAGAATATCCTTGGGGCACCGGGGTGGTTCAGTCGGTCATGATCTCAGGGTCATGGGATTAAACCCCACGCTGGGCTCCACACTCAATGGGGAGTCTGCTTGAGATTCTCTCTCTCCCTCTGCCCTCCCCCCAACTCTTTCTCTCTCAAATAAATAAATAAATAAATCTTTAAAAAAATACTTGCATATTCTTCTGAACTTATATGATACTGCAGTTAAACTCCAAGGTCGTTGGAATCTTTGGAGCTGGAGGACTGGTATAAAATTCCTCAATAATTTCTAGTATTAATCATTTCCTATGTGTCCCATAAGGAACCAGGTACTGGGGTGTGTTTGTGTGTGCATGTGTATATGTGTGTGTTTAAGTGTAGGCACACAGTCTGGGTCTCAGTGATTCAAGTCAGCTCAATAATTAGACTATAATTATCCTGTCTTTCTCCATGAATATTGCTATGAGTGTCTGTGTCTTATAGTGCGTAGTGTCTGGGGCCGTCAGCGCCTGTCCCCTTTTTAATTTGAAGATGACAGTATGGGGGCTGCCAAGCTCATAAAAAATAACAAAGTACTGATAGATACAATAAAACATATATAAGAGAAAAAAGAGAATGGTAAAAGCAAGACTTAGGAGTACTTTGTCTGAGTGGAGACAGATGGGACAGTGGTGGGAAATATGGCAAGATGAAGGCTTTTACCAGTGTTCTAGCTTTGATTTTCAGACAGTGGATTTATGAATAATTGACCTATTAAAAATAACTACTCAATTACGTACATATAGGAATACAGAAAGACACGCAAGCGCAGAAGTGGGACGCAGGGAGACTAATGAGGAGGGTGGGTTATCAGTCAACAATTCTGATTAAGTTAGTTCTGTACACTCAAGCTCCAAAAGAAAAAAAATAACCCCAGAAAAGGACAGCTTCCTGAGAACTCAAAAGCTTTGAGATTTCCTCTGAAAGGCAAATAAACAAAACTGAGACTAAGAGAATGAACACTTACAATAATAAGGGTAATCCAATTTATGGGTTATTGGTGTCCATAAAAAGAGAGCCAGTGTGGATTTTCAGCTGCAACAAAGGCACAAGCCATGGAAGGAATAACTGATAAAACAGAGTTTGTGAACATGCACAGCCCTCCGCTCCCAACAGGCAACGTCAGGAGAGTAGAAAGCAAACCATGGAATGGGAGAAAATATTTGTAAAACACGCATCCTATAAAGGACTGTTTCCAAAACATACAAGAACTCTTAAAATTCAACAATAAGAAAATGAATAACGAGGTTAAAAAGGAATAATGGTGGGACAGTGACCTGAACATACGCCTCATCAAAACAACAGACAGACGATCAAGAAGCACGTGGAAAAACACTGCACGGAGTGTATCATTGGGGACGTGCACATGGAACCCACAGTGGGAGAGCCCCACATGCGTGCTAGAGCGGCCCCGTCCCCAGCACTGACGACGCCGTGTGCAGGCGGGGACCTCGACACAGCCTTGGGAGCTCTCACTCATTAACTCTGAGAGTTCCAAATGGTGCAGACACTTTGAAAACAATTTAACAGTTTCTTACAAAACTAAACACCTTCTTACCATTCAATCCAGAGATCAACCTCCTTGGTATTTACCCGAATGAGTTGAAACTTATATCCACACAAAACCCAGGGTACAGGTGTTTATAGCAGCCTTATTCATAAGTGCCAAAACTTGAAACTAAGGGAGATTCAGTAGGTGAGTGGGTGGATACACTATGGTGTGTCCAGACAACAAAGGAACATTCTGCAGTGTTCAAGAAACCAACCAACCAACCAACCAACCAAGGATCAGGCCACAGAAAGAGGAAACTTCAATGTGTATCACTAAGTGAAAGAAGACTCTGATGAGACTACATACTGTGTAATTCCAACTGTAGGACGTTATGGGAACGACAGACCATGGGAACAGTAAAACAATGAGTGACTGGGGGAGGGGGAGGGCGTGGCACAGATGGAGCACAGAGGATTTTTAGGGCATGGAAACTGTTCTGCTTGATACTGGATGGTAGATGCACATCACTATACTTTTGTTCAAGTCCACGAACGTCCCACACCAGCAGCAAACCCTAACGTCAACCGTGGGCTCTGAGCGCTAGTGACGTGCGTGTGTGGTACCCTCCTTTGTAACGCTGTGCCATCCGGTGGGGCTTGTGGATAGTTGGCGAGACCACCTGTATGTGGGAGCTGGACGCCTGCGGTTACTCTCTGTCCCTTTCCCTCAGCTCTGTTGTGAACCTGAAACACCTCTAAAAATGAAGGTTATTAATTAAAAAAAAAAAAAAAAGGAGGAAGAACCAAGAAAAATGGAACAGAAGCAAAAAAGACCTAATTGAAGTTAGCATCCTTATGTTGCAAAGAACTGGGTTGTCTTGTAAGAATGGAAAACAGATACTTATCTGCAAAAAAAAAAAAAAAAATTTGCGGTAATGCAGAATAAGAGACAGCTATGTAGAATATATTTGCATGATTTTCTAGGTATTTCTGAGAGGAGCCTGCGAGGCCAGGCTTCAGGACGTCTGGACGCTGTTCCATGTCTGCCTCCAGCCTGTGGGGCTCCCAGTGGAAGCTGGTGCATCCGGGCGTCAGGAATTAAGTTAGATGCTTCCTAATCACAGTTCAAGCTCTAGCATTCCTATTTAAAACTTTTTCAGTAGAGAAGGCAGTGCTGAATGCATAAGTAAGTCTGAGGATGCAGTGGTATTGTGTTTTAGACAGCCAAGGAGAGAGATGCGGCCATAAAATATAGTCTAAATAAAAACGCCCGAAAAACCACAACATCATTATAGGCACTGGGAATCAATACTAAAATTCTCCATTTTCTCCTGATATATTAACTTATGCATCTAGTTTTTCTTTTGGGAAGAAAAAAAAAACCCGAGGTAGCATTGATATTTTAATCATTCAGATCAGCTATTGCCTAGAATTAAAATCTATCAAAAATGTCTTAGAAGATTTTTTTATTTCCCGCAAAGAAATGAGAGATGAAAGGAATGTTTACAAATATCATTGAATGTATTTTCAAGTGAATTACAGCCTCGAAGCAGTCATGCCAAATTTTTTAAATGCCATCAATTTAATAGTTTAAATGCAATTAAACAAAAACTCTAAGAATTGTACTTAATGTCATCCAGCCACAGTTGTTGGGTTTTTTTTCCCCCTAATTTTTGGTGGTTGTGCTAGAACTGTTTTCTTTTTTTTTTTTTCTTTTTGCTGAAGAAATGTTCTCCTGGTTGAAGGTCTGTCTAGGTAATGAAGCTTTATTCTTGTTTCAAACCTTTGCTCCTTTTCCGCTGGGAAATGCTCTGGTCTCCTGCCAGCACCTGCCTGCCAAGCCTCACTCACTTTCCAAGTTTGTCTCTGGTTTCACTTTTCCCCCCAATAGTTTTAGGAAGTCTCCCAATTATGGCCAAACGTGGCACTTTGGTAGCACACGATTCCATTTACAGGGTTTTCATAAGTTTGCTTGTGAGAATCTCCTCCCGTGAAATTCTCGAGGGCAGTGATGTTATCCTTCACTTGTAAGAAGGAAGTGTCCATAAGATCTGGTATTTGCAGATACCCTATTTGTTGTTTACAATCCCTGCAGAGGACCGTCGCATCCATAAAGCATCAGACATAGAGCATAGTCATGATTTTTCTGAGATTCAAATGTCAGGCGAAAGCCCAGCATGGGACTGACCCTCTCATCTTGTCTCACTCATGAAGGAACAGAGCCAAACTGCTCCCTTTCCGTATGGCCTCTGAGGAAGTGATAAAAATATTTCTTTGTAGGCAATTGTAGTAGGTTTTATATCCTTTCCGGATGCCAGGCGTCTAGGGCATAATGCTAATTGTTGATGGGCAACCCTCCTGGCTTCAGTTTAGCCGCACACATACAAAAACTCCCAGGTCACATGGGTTACTGGTTTCTTTGTTTCCAGTCATCATCCTTTATCAGGACATTCAGAAATTGTCAAGGTCCCGCAAGAGCCTTTATGTTTTCATTTGATTTTATTGTTGTTACTGTGTGTGTCTAGTGAAGGTTTCTCAAACTTAATCTCAGGAATCCTCAACCCTTCTCTTAGGTATAATTATATTCTCCATATTTTATTTTTTATTTTATTTATTTATTTTTAAAGATTTATTTATTTTTCAGGTTGAGAGAGAGAGTGCAGGCGGGGTTGGGAGACATTGGTGGTGGTGGGAAGAGACAGTTCCCAAGCAGAGAGCCTTCTGATCATGGAGTATGGCATGGCGCAGGATCCCTGGACCCTGGGACCATGACCTGAGCCGAAATCAAGAGTTGGACGCCAGCTGACTGAGCCACCCAGGCATCTCCACATTTTATTTTTATTTTATTTTTTTTTAAGATTTTATTTATTTATTTGACAGAGAGAAATCACAAGTAGGCAGAGAGGCAGGCAGAGAGAGAGAGAGAGGAGGAAGCAGGCTCCCTGCCGAGCAGAGACTGGATCCCAGGACCCTGAGATCATGACCTGAGCCGAAGGCAGCGGCTTAACCACTGAGCCACCCAGGCGCCCCGGCATCTCCACATTTTAAATTAAAACACATTTTAATGCCATCTTTGGGCTGGCAGATTTTCCCACATTTCTCCCTTTTGAGTATCAGTTAATCTTGTTACTTTCAGTAACTGAATACATATCTAACCACCAGTGTTTATGCCCCCATCTCTCAAGTCATCTTCTTTGAACAAAACTTGTTCTCTAGTAGATTCCTTAGGAAGTTTTCATGACGGTAACAATCCCGGAATTATTCAAGTATACGTTGTGCTTTAAGATTAGATTTGCTGGGTATAAAATTTGGGGCTCTCCTTTTCTTTCTTGGCAATCTTAAGTATTTTATTCCTCTCTTCATGCATAAAGTATTGATGTGGAAAAGTCTGATGATAATTTTATTTTGTTTTCCTAAGAAGTTAAGTGTCCTCTTTGCCTCAATGTCCAGTGAATTTTCTTCTTCTTTATTAAACAAAGTACTTTTAATAGTAAATGTCCTGGTGTTGGTTATTCTGCGTTGGTATTTACAGGTTCTCTGTACTTTTCAAATATGGTTTCAAATATTTTTTATGTCAGTAAAGTGCTTTTGAATGGTAGTTTATGTTGTTATGTTCCCTTTCTATGATTTTCTTCTTTAGAGGCCCCTTTTAAACTAAGCATACATTGTATCTTTACCACCTGTCTTCAGTGCTTGTCACTTTTTCTTGAAATATTTTTTTAATCTTTTTTCATTTTGCATTAAAATCAAAAGATTTTGCTGGACCTCTGTTTCTCTGAAGGTGTTGCTTGTTGTGCCTGTTTTCATGTTCTTGCTAGTTTTATCTTTATTTCTAAAATGCCCCTCTCTTTCCCTCTAGTTTTCTTTTCTCAAGTTCTATCATCATCTCATTTCTGAGTGTATTCTGATTCATGTTGTTTCCTTCATGTCTTTTATCCTTGTATTAGTTGTGAATGGTTTTGAACTACTATTTCACAGTTTTATTTATGTATGTATTTTTAGTGTGACTTCTGGTGTATTTTCACTGTAAAGATATTAATCTATTTCTTAGTCTCTCTTTTTTTCTTGAAGTCACTTTTATGCCACTTTTGATACAGTTCTGTTTGCTACTTTTCACAGTTTGTGTGTGTGTGAGAAATTCCTTTTTCTTAACTTTTTAGGAAAGAGCTTTTGTAACTTTGAAGAGGTCCTTCTCCTGTTTATTTTATTTTCTTTCCTTTTTTAACCTCTCCCCACTGCCCCCCGTGTCTAAAAAATATAACAGTGTGCCTTCTGAGATTTCCTGGCTCTGTTCCATTCTCTTTTGTGTGACCCTCTCTTTCCTTTATCTGTGTTTTTGAGTCCCCTTCAGTCCTAATTCCATGTTCAGCCGTTTCTCCACAGGGTGGAGGGAGTGTCAGTTCCCGGAGGTCACTGGGGTTACACTGGTCTGGCCCTTTCAGTCTTTATCATGGACCCATCACAGTGGGGCAGGACCCTTCCTTCTTCTGCTGCTCTCCATCTGCTTTCCCACGAGTACCTGTTGACTGTGCGTTTTCCTTACTGCTTTTCTCTGCCATACACATGCTGATAACATGCATATTTCACAACTAGAGGTACTTTTCCCCTAGCTAGTTGTCCTTTAGACTTTGCAGAGTGGCCTTATCATCCTGTTTTGTTGTAAACATTGATCATGGGCTTCGGCTTTGATAACTAATTGTCCTGTCATTTTTTATGTGTGAATTTGAGAAGTACAAAAAACTAGGTTGTCATCACCACCTTCATCTTTTAATTAAAATTTTTCCCTTAATCAAGTATACGTGATCATTTGCTAAAATGTAAAAACAGGAATTGACCCAGAGCCCTGGGACAGAACTGCAAAAGGTACTAAAACAAAGTGCTTCTCTAAAAAGTCTCAGCACCACATCATTTTTTTTTCTTTTTTAAAAAAATAGACTTTATTTTTTTTATAAAAAATTTTTAATTTTTTTATAAACATATAATGAATTTTTACCCCCAGGGGCACAGGTCTGTGAATCACCAGGTTTACACACTTCACAGCACTCACCATAGCAGATACCCTCCCCAATGTCCATAACCCCACCCCCCTCCCCCGGCCCCCTCCCCCCAGCAACCCTCAGTTTGTTTTGTGAGATTAAGAGTCACTTATGGGGGGCGCCTGGGTGGCTCAGTGGGTTAAGCCTCTACCTTCAGCTCAGGTCATGATCCCAGGGGCCTGGGATCGAGTCCCACATTGGGCTCTCTGCTCAGCAGGGAGCCTGCTTCTCCTCATCTCTCTCTCTGTCTGTCTCTCTGCCTATTTGTGATCTCTCTGTCAAATAAATAAATAAAATCTTTAAAAAAAAAAAAAAGAGTCACTTATGGTTTGTTTCCCTTCCGATCCCATCTTGTTTCATTGATTCTTTTCCTACCCCCACACCCCCTGTGTTGCATCTCCACTTCCTTATATCAGGGAGATCATATGATAATTGTCTTTCTCTGATTGACTTATTTCGCTAAACATAATACCTTCTAGTTCCATCCACGTCATGGCAAAAGGCAAGATTTCATTTCTTTTGAAGGCTGTACAGTATTCCATTGTGTATATACACCACATCTTCTTTATCCATTCATCTGTTGATGGACATCTAGGTTCTTTCCATAGTTTGGCTCTTGTGGACATTGCTGCTATAAACATTCAGGTACACATGCCCCTTCGGATCACTACATTTGTATCTTTAGGGTAAATACCAAGTAGTCAGCACCAGATCATTTTAATGTCAAATTTTATTTAAAATTTTCAGACTGGGGTGCCTAGGTGGCTTAGTCAGTTAAGTGTCTGACTCTTGATTTCAGTTTGGGTCATGACTCAGAGTTGTGGGATCAAGCCCCATGAGGGCTTTACACTGAGCATGGAGCCTGCTTAAGAGTCTCCCTCCCTCAACCCTTCCCCCTCACCCCCTCATCCCCTGCACATGCATGCACTCTTTCTCTCAAATAAAATGAAATAAAATAAAATTAAAAAAAAATTTTAGGCCAATCAATTCCATGAAGTGTGACCTTACATGAAATAAAAAGCTAGAAATTGCTTCATTCATCTTATTTAGAAAACATGTATTGTTTATTTTTATTTATAAAGGATATAGTCTCTTAATTTTTTTAAAAAGATTTTATTTATTTAACAGAGAAAGAGAGCATGAACAGGGGAAGCAGCAGACAGAGGCAGAAGGAGAAGAGAAGCAGGCTCCCTGCTGAGCAGAGAGCCCAATGTGGGGCTCAATCCCAGGACCCTGAGATCATGACCTGAGCCAAAGGTAGATGCTTAACCAGCTGAGCCACCCAGGCTCCCCAAGAATATAGGCTTTTAAAAGTAGTCACACCATGCAGAAACTTGTAAAAGAAAAGGCAGTTGCCTCCTGTGTATGAGTTTGCCTTAACAAAGTGCCGCAGGCTGAGTGGCTTACATAACAGAAATGTGTTTCATCATGGTCCTGAAGGCCCGAAGTCCAGCATCAAGGTGTCCACTGGGTTGGTTCCTTCTGAGGGCTGTAAGGAAGAGTGTATTCGTGCTTCTTTCCTAGTTGTTGATGGCCATCTTTGGCATTCCTTGGCTTGTAGAAGCATCCCTCCACCTCTGCCTTCATCTCCTGTGGTGTCTTGAAGGGATGTTTAAATTTCCCATTTTTATGAGGACAGCTTAGGATCCACATTACTCTGGTATTGCCTCATTGTAACTAATCACATCCACAATGACCTTGTTTCCAAATAAAATGTTGTTTTGAGGTGACCTCAACATGCAAATTGTTGTGGGACATGATTCAACACCCAATGTCCTTTTCTTTTCTTGACATCATGTGTAACACCTAGAAATAATGTATATTAGCAGTTTGCTATGAGTTGTCTTTGTTTTTCTTTTATTAACTTGGTGGAGACACAGTCATTACCTGAGTTGATACACTTACTTCTAAGGCAGCGGCCACTAGTGGCCTACTCAGTGTTCACCTTCCTCATCCTACATGGGAACAGAATCCTCTTTCCATTGAGGGATGAAAGTATGCTTGGCTTCGAGACTATAGTTTTCACCTTCCCCTAAATTTAACAACTCAGATGAAAATGTCTTCCCTTTTTATCCCCCTTTCTCTGTGCGGAAGAAGATAAGATGGCGGAGCTCAGCGACCATCTTATTAACACGGTGCAGTCTTAAAATGGATACCCCGTATCAAAGACAGAAGCACGGAATGTCCGAATACATCTATATTTCTCATTCCAGTTGAAGTAACCACAGGAGCCCTCGACTGCCTATCTCTATCTTTATTTTATTTGAAAGAAAAATAAACCTCTAAACTTGTTAAGCCACCATGATTTTGGTTTTCCTTTACTTTCAGCCAAATCTAATTCTAACTGACACAGACATATTAAGTAATACTCTTAAACTTGTATTTCTCCATTCATCAATTTCATAAGTGAAACTGAATCTATTGATTTCTCCCGTGACAGAGGAACAAATCAGCACATTTTGCTTATCCTCTTTTCAATTCTAACCCTCATTCATTTATTTGCCACAGCCATTTGCTGACACAGTCTGGATTTTATCCCGCTTCACAATCAGCAAATTATTTATACATTATTTATCTTTTATTTCAAGAATTGTAACGGCATGCAGTGACATTTTGACTCCCTTTGCTCCAACTATTTTGACTTAATCTGTGTTTAATTGCATTTAATGTTCACTGCAATTTCTTTCACAAATGATTTCCTTAATTTGGGATTTAATCTATTATTTGGTTTTAGCGTCTACTGGTGTCATTTGAGATCAGATTCGCGGCAGGTGTTTGAAATCTGGAAATAACAGAGGCTCCACTAATACAGGAGTTATTTCTCTCTCCCAAAAGAAGTCCGGAAGTAGTCAGGCCAGCGCCAAGACTGTGGCTTCATGAAGTTTTCAAGACCACAGGCTGCAGGAGGGGAGGGAGCGCTGTGCCCTACCCCTCCTTCCCCCTCCCCAGGAGCAGAACAGGGCGCCTCTTATATTCCTTGGGCCAAAACTTGGCCACAATGGCCACAGCTGGATGGAAGGGAAGTTGGAATGTAGAAGTTCCAATGTGGATAGCAATAAGCTGCTAAAACCAAGGATCCCATGTCTAAAGGAGAATTTTATGTTGGGGCAAAAAGAGGATTCTGATACAGTCTTCAAATATATATATTCCCGATGAAGTGCATAGAAGTTGTAGCTCCTCAGTCATGAAAAGGGGGAGACTATTTTATTTTGTCTTTTCTTCCACAAATCAATGAGAACTTAACAAAATGGACAGAATCCTGCAAACCGTTTGTTTGCAAATGACCATAGCATACGTGTAACTTCATTCTTCTGCGGAATTCAGTCCTGTTGAAGTCCTTGAGGCTGGGATTCTCCGTGAAGATTTGAAGGTCTGCTGCTATGTCAGTATGCTGGAGGATTCTTCTTTGTCCTGGAATTAAGCAATGGATTGTTTATTATTTTTACTGGGGCTATGGGATATCCTTTTGGTCTACAGATTCATGTGTCTTTTATCTCTGGAAAATTTCCATTATCTGGTAACTAATTTTTTCCCCCTTACCTTTGTTTTTTCGGAAACAAGTTTGAACATTTGGGGTCTCTTGGGTGATTATAGTAATCATTACCATTGATGGTGTGTTTCCCCCGGGTCACCTGCCTTCTGTCCTCCTGTCTCTCTGTCTGGAATATATATGTGTCCATATGTGATACATGCATTAAGTTACAGATATACCTGTAATCTACTGTGTAGCTATATGAATGGATTTTTATATGCATCTGTATCTCCGTATTCTCACTTAGTAATTAAAATCACCGTGGCCTTCCCAGCTGAGAAAGGGGAGGCCCAGAGTAGGAAAGTAGGAGGCGGAGGAATGAATATTTACCGGCCGAGCCCAGGCAGGATTCAAACCTGAATTCTCATGACTCTCAAGCCGCTGCTTTTCCACAGGGCTGCTCAGCCTTGGGGGCTCTCTCTGGCATTCAAAGCGGAGAAGTGAGAGGGAGTTAGGGAGAGGGGGAGGCACAGTGTGGAGTATTCCACACCCAGGCCGGCACACCTGCCCTAATTCAGGAAAGCCCAGTCAGGGCGTGGGGGCTCAGCCTTTCAGGAGGCTGTTGCCCGATGGGGCAGGTGCACCTGGCGAGGGTGCAAAAGGCCTGGGGTTCCAGGCTGTGATGCTCCAGGCACTCCTGAGGCCGACAGGTGTGCGGCGGCAAAGCGGCCACCAGGGGGCCCAGGTAGGCCATGGACCGAGCGCCTCAATGTGGTCGCCGCTGGCAGGATGGTCAGAGGCTTTGGGGAACGCAGAGGCTGTTACAGACAGGGGAAGGCGCGGCGGGTCGTGTTGGGGCTGCTGGTGGGACCCGGGGCTGCCACCCCAGGGACGATTGCACAGCGACGCCCACTAGGTCAGTTCCCCTGCGTAAGTAGCCACGTCCCGGGAAAGGTGAAGATGAGAGGGTCGGCCTGAATAAGATTCTCGGAAGGAAGAGAAAGCATCTTCTTTATGTTCAAGTTCCTCTGAACACCGATGGGTCTTGCCTAGATTACAGAGACCCCAAGTCCAACCAGACTCCCGAAAGGCTGTACAGAGAGCAAACCAAGCTTCCCTGCACCTGCGAGCCCACACCCATCCCCCCTGCAGCTCCCGGCTGGCTACAAAACCCAAACTGTGACCTTCACGCTTTGTAGATTAGCAAATGTCGTCCCCAGCTGAGGACTTGCCGGCTGAGGGCTGCAGCAGGCCTTAGACTACGGTCTGTAAACCCTGATGCCGCAGGTCCCCGGGACACACACTGAGGAGCAGTCCTCTGAGTTTCCAGAGGGGGAAGCCAAGGCCTGAGAGGTCATGACTCGTTCTTCCCAGTCACCAACTTGGCTGGTGTTTCCAGAGTGCCGACTGCGTTTGACCTTGGACAGAGCGGACAGTGGGCCTGTGGGCTTTGGTTCTGGCTCCGCGCTCTCTGTCCTCCCTGGGGGCTGCATGGTTATCCGTGCTGTTGGAACACCTCCCTGACCGTCTAGTACCTTCCATTCTGCTGGAGACACACGAAATTTGCTTTCAGAATCGCACAGATATTTAGTGTGAGATGGTTTAACAAAGTCCCAAAAAAGAGACTTCTAATTAAAAAAAATAGTCTAATGGAGCAAAGCCCAGGGCTGAGTGTTTGCTAGACACCACAGAGGACCAGGGCGTGCTCCGAAGTGAGAGAGAGGCTGTCAGAACGCGGATGCTCGGGCGTCTGTGTTGTCAGCATGAGCTACCTCACTCTGGGGGTGCGGGATGGAGGGGCCCTTGGCAGGGAAATCGTTGCAGAAGACTGTTCCTCCTGGGGTCTGTACGAAGCAGGTGCTGGCGCTCGCTCTTCAATAGACATCTGCTGACCCGGCCTGCCTGACTGAAACCACCCGTAGGCACCGCACACCCTTGGTCCTGTCCTATAAGGGCTCAGAACAAGAACAAGGTAAAGCCATTCTCTTCACCCAGTGACGGGGTGGGTAGGCCAGGCCGAGCGGCTCTCGATGCCCTCAGCACCGCACCCCGCCACCGCTGGAAGTTCCGGAATAATAACGATTTCGTCCACGGAGTACGGCGACAGCCAGAATGTCCCCCGAGAGGGCCCAAACCCCAGAGGAGCTTCTGATAAGATGACATGTCAGGACCTGGGCTTTGGTCAGACCGCAGCTCGGAGATCAGCTGCTTCGGCCCCTCGCCGGGAAGGAGAGCTTCAGGCCTTCTCGTCAGGTGGGACGGGTGCCACGGCTCCGGCCTCCTTGAGCCTGTGGCGCTCCGTGGGTCCCCACCCGCCTGCCAGGTGTGGCAAGGCGACACGAAATTCCAGCACACTCAGTGAGTCAAGGGAAATCTCGAAAAAAATTATTATTTCTACTCCCCACAAGAAGAATCTGCTTGAGTCTCTGGTGAGTACTTTGAACCCACGTGAGGGGCTGTCTGTCCTGCCCCTCTTTTCTCCAAGTCTCAGCAGCCTGGCGTGCTTTTCCCTAGTACCTTTCTGAAATGCATGTTGAAATGCACTGTGGGATGGATTTTGATCCCCTGTCAGCTAATTAACTCTTAAAATAGACTCACTAGCTTTCATTTTCAGGAAAATAATTACTTGTCGAAGTAACACACCTATTTTTAATTCTATAGCTTATTTTAGCCATGAAAGAAAGAAAGAAAGGGAAAAAGGGGGAAAAAACCCCCACTTCTGGGACCATTGCAGTAGGAAGTGGGAGAGTGGGACACAGCCACAGGGCTCTGTCCGAGCTGGCAGGTGGGCAGGAGGCCCCCAGAGTCGTTTCTAGAGCTGAGGACCTGGGACAGAGGGGTCTCACACCTTTTGCAGAGTCCATATTGGTTTTCCAATTCATGATGACTTAAGAGGAGGGGTTCTAGGGATTTGCATTTAAATAAGCACCTCAGGGACGCCTGGGTGGCTCAGTTGGTTAGGTCTCTGCCTTCAGTTCAGGTCATGATCCCAGGGTGCTGGGATCGAGTCCCCCATTGGGCTCCTTGCTTCTTGGGGAATCTGCTTCTCCCTCTGCCTGCTGCTCCCCTGTTTTTGATTTATCTCTCTGTGTGTCAAATAAATAAATGAAATCTTAATAAATAAATTAATAAACACCTCACAGGGACTGACCAGTGAGATTGAGAAGCACTGTCTACTCCTTACAGTGCAAACCTGTCTTCTTGGAGTGGTAGAATGTGTGATGTTGCAGAGGCCTTGGAAATGACCTTGTCGCTAAAGCACTACCATCCGGGGATCCAGGTACCAGAGCTCCAGGATGGCTGCTCTCACCTGTCAGGCCAATGGCACGTGCGCCTGATTGGTTTTCCTGCCCTCCGTTCCCCCCCACACGCCCCTCCCTGTTGCCTGTTCTGGTCACTACTGTAGGATACAGGCAGGCAGAAGAGAGAGCAGGAATGGCCTGAGAGCTTTCTGTCGATACACCAGTAGTCTGGAAGGATTCCACTGGCTCTGAATACTAAACTGATTTAAGTCCCTCCTGGGCTAGCAGTTTCAAACACGGGGTCAAGTTTTCCAAATAGGACGTAATTCAGTCATTGAAATGAAGCAAAACCTATACTTAAACATTCTGGTGACCAGTGGGTGTTTGTCTTCGGTGTGGAAGGGGGCTTTGCCTCTAGAAACCAGCAGCTCATTTTGACCCAGCTTACGGTGCCCGAACTCAGGTGACAACTGTAGTTAACAGAGCACTTCTTCTGTGCTGATCACCGTGCAGGAATCTACACTCATCGTGTCCCTTGGTTCACAACAGAAGTGCAGCTGGCACTGTGTTACGAGCTTTCACATCTCAGACAGGGAAGTAACTGTAACTAAGGTACCTGCTTACGTTGACACAGATGACGAGCTGGGCGGTTGGGAATTGGAATCCGGATGTGTGTGATGTTAGTGTTCAAGCTTTTAAAACGGGTGTGTGAGAGCAAACCCGGCCATTGTCCCCTCCCTCATGAGATGACTTCCCAGAGGACAGGCTGGGCATCACGCCGTCGGTTCCCTGTTGGGAATTTTGAGACGCATCCTGCCCTTTGAGCTGCTGTGTTCGGAAAGACTGGTGCGTGTCTGGGAAGGTGCCTCAGGGTCTTTGTTTTTCGGTGTGTCCGGTTTCGGGAGGTTGGCTGCACCCCTGCTGGGGGACTTGGCACCTGTAACAGCCAGTGCAGAGGAAACCGGGAGAGAAGAAATGCTTCTTGAGTGCAGCCTGCCCTCGCCACGTTCTGCCGTGGACCACCCTGTCCCCTTCCCTCTCCCACAGCGCACGGACCCATTCACTCCGTTCCCACATCTTGGAGGTTCTACTTTCCCGAGAGTCTGTCAATCCATCCCTCTTCTCTCTCCATCTGGTTTCTCCTCACTATTTGCCTCCAAACCTCCGTGTACGTCACACCCTTTCTCAAGCCAGTGGCCCCTTGTGTGAGCCTTGTGAGTAACTGTGGGGACCAATTAATTCACATCCCCAATTCAGATGTCCACAGCACACGTTCCTCGACAGCCTCTCCATAACTAACACCCCAGCCTACTTTGAGTCCTGGCTCCCAGCTTTGGGATTTGTGATACGGGAGATGTTAGCCCTGGAAGAGGGGTCCCTGGGAAGGCTGTGTGTGCAAGGTGGCACGGGGGGGGGGCAGTCCTAAAGAATGAGTCTGTAGGACTTGAATTCCACGGGGACAGCCTAGAGCGTGGCTGTCCTAGCCCACCTCTGAGAAACTTACTGTTCCAGTGGTGGGCATGCTGAGCCGAAGGAGGCAGGGAAGGAAGGCATGAAGAAGACACACGGGAGGGCTGTAAGCCGTCGGATCGCCGAGGACACGCTTGATCCAAGTGTGTGTTTCCCGAGCTTTAACCCACCTCCAAAGAATACCAGTGGAATTTTGAAATGAGCGTGGAGTGACTTCAGGGCGACTCGGCATGCGTTATGGGGATCTTAGCTCCAAAGACGTGCCGTCCTAGGGAGACCCAGTGCCTGGCTGACAGGAACATTGCCTGGACGACCCCTTCCAAGTCCAAGTGTTTGTCATGCACTTAACTGGGGTTGAGTAATTCCATTTGGGACCATCCTGCCTTGCATTAAAGACACTCTTGATTTAAAGCCAAACAGTTGCATTGAACAAGCTGTTCTTCTAACAAAGATATACTGGTTCTGTTTGTCCTGAATCTTTCAAAGGTACAGTGCTGTAACCCTGGGACTCTTGAGAAACCGCACTCACTCTACTTTAGCGAAGGTCTTGTGTGGGATACAGACTCCCCGCCCCCCGTCAGACACCCCATTCTCCCTCTGATCAGCAGCAGTGAACCCCCGAGAGAAAGCAGGGATGAAAGGATGCCACTTGTTAGCAAACCGTCGCTCCTACCCCCTTCCCTTCCCGTTTGACCAAAACACAGGGCAGCCGGGACTGAGATTTATGTTCTGGGAAGGAAGCTGGAGGGTTTCCTGAGTTGCTTGCTGGGGTTGCTTGCCAAAATGCTGAAACCAAACACTTTTCAATGAAAAGTGCATTGTTGCTTTTGTTTAAGTGCCATTCATGGATAATAAGTGAATTACCACAGGATGAATATGTTCGGTTCGTGATTCCCAATTTGTAGAAAGACTGTTAAAATATAAAACAATAAACACCAGTAACTGATCCACTGGGAAATTCTGTAGCTCAATGAACACATAAACACATTGTCTTGATTTCAGCAGGGCCCTGTTTGCGGGCTGGGAGACTAGGGAACTGGGCAGGCCAGGCTAACGCCTCACCATTAGCCGCTGTCACCGAAAGACTTGAACTGGTGGGGGTGCCTGGTGTCTGCCTCGTGGAGTCACCTGGACACTCCTCCCCGCTGGAGTTGGTTCTGCCGGGGAAGTGACCCTTGGGTGCCTTAACTGGACTCCTCGAATCCTTGAGTCGTGTGGAGTGTCGGTGTAGGGGCGGCACGCCGTCGGAAGTTACTGCAACAGAAGTCAAAGATTTGGTTTGGGAAAGTCAGGATAGAAGGGCTTTAGGCAGTTCCCTTTTTTGTTGGATCTGAAGGCCTTTTCTTCCCTCGACACAGTTCCCTGGCCTGGAAGGAGCTGAGGAACAAAGTGGTGTCGTTCAGGGAGCGCCGTGGCTGACTTCTGTAGTTGGTTTCAGAATACATTCCTGTCAGTGAAAACGCGAGCCTATCTGGGGCGCCATCTCCAAAAAGATCTCCCATGAAACCCATGGAAAACACAGACAAAAGCATGATGCAGGATGTCTGATCTCTACCTGCTGATGAGCTTGTGGATTCAAATAAGAAAATCCTCCCAAATGCTTTTTTATTAGCATTTCTGTTTTTCCTTTAGCGTGTGCCTGGGGCCTGGGCTTTCCTGGGCCAGTGATGGCTGAGTCCTAGGCTCCTATGTCAGAGAGGGACGGCCACAGAGTGGGCCCTCTCAGGAGGCTTGCAGAAGTTAGGAGTTAGAACTAGGAGGGTGGGATGGTTTGAAAAAGAAGGGAGAGACCCCGAGAGAGAGACCGACGCGGCAGCTGGGGGCTGGGCATGGCTGAGATGCACATGCACGGATGGAGGTGACAAAGTGGCCCCCCCCATACTTTAGTGCCATTTCTTCTTACTCCACTTCTCGGAGCTGCCGTTCCTTCCAGATTATGTCTTTTGGGACCCGTTTTCCCGGATTTGATCCTCCTTGTGATCAACATTCCTATTAGCTTTCTCTTGTCTTTTTAAAAGAAGCTTTTATTGTAAAATATAGAACATGTATTTTATATATATATATATATGTATGTATGTATGTATGTATGTATGTGTATATATATATATATATATTTTGAAAATTATTGTGAACAGCTATGTAATCACCACCCAAGCCAAGAAATAAAATACCAGAGTCAACACCCAGAGTCCTAAGGATTCTTTCCTATATAAAGTTATTAATCCCTACTCAAGAGATCATTAGTATTTCAACTTTTATATTAATAATTTTCTCCTTTTCCATTATAGTTTGGTTCTCAATGTAGTATCCCTAAGCAATTTAGTTGAATTACATTTCTCTCTTTTTTTTAAATCATTGTGTAAATGGAATATATAGTTTGAATTTTATGACGCAGGTTTCTTTCTTTCAATATTATGCTTTGCGTTTTCAGTCATGTTGTGACAGGAATTTATAGTTTGTCCGTGCTTAGACTCATTCAACCAAACATGACTGATCCTCCAGAGTTTCTGAGTGAGTAAATTCAGGGGTGGGGTCTGAGAATCTGCATTTCTGGCCAGTGCGCAGGTGACTCTGACACTAGTGTTGTGGGTATCACACGCTGAGAACCACAGCCATGTAGTAACTTTATGACATGTATATACCATACATTATTCATTCTATTCTCGGATATTTGGGTTGTTTTGGTTTTAGACTATTTTGAACAATGCACATGCGAACATAATGGTCCCTATTTATTGGCTTTTATTTGCCTGCCTTGTTGAAGTACGGTTTTGCTGGGTATCATATTCTTTTTTTTTTAAATTTTTTATTTTTTATAAACATATATTTTTATCCCCAGGGGTACAGGTCTGTGAATCACCAGGTTTACACACTTCACAGCACTCACCAAAGCACATACCCTCCCCAATGTCCATAATCCCACCCCCTTCTCCCAAACCCCCTCCCCCCAGCAACCCTCAGTTTGTTTTGTGAGATTAAGAGTCACTTATGGTTTGTCTCCCTCCCAATCCCATCTTGTATCATTGATTCTTCTCCTACCCACTTAAGCCCCCATGTTGCATCACCACTTCCTCATATCAGGGAGATCATATGATAGTTGTCTTTCTCTGCTTGACTTATTTCGCTAAGCATGATACGCTCTAGTTCCATCCATGTTGTCGCAAATGGCAAGATTTCATTTCTTTTGATGGCTGCATAGTATTCCATTGTGTATATATACCACATCTTCTTGATCCATTCATCTGTTGATGGACATCTAGGTTCTTTGCATAGTTTGGCTATTGTGGACATTGCTGCTATAAACATTCAGGTGCACGTGCCCCTTCGGATCACTACATTTGTATCTTTAGGGTAAATACCCAGTAGTGCAATTGCTGGGTCATAGGGCAGTTCTATTTTCAACATTTTGAGGAACCTCCATGCTGTTTTCCAGAGTGGCTGCACCAGCTTGCATTCCCACCAATAGTGTAGGAGGGTTCCCCTTTCTCCGCATCCTCACCAGCATCTGTCATTTCCTGACTTGTTGATTTTAGACATTCTGACTGGTGTGAGGTGATATCTCATTGTGGTTTTGATTTGTATTTCCCTGATGCCGAGTGATATGGAGCACTTTTTCATGTGTCTGTTGGCCATCTGGATGTCTTCTTTGCAGAAATGTCTGTTCATGTCCTTTGCCCATTTCTTGATTGGATTATTTGTTCTTTGAGTGTTGAGTTTGCTAAGTTCTTTATAGAATCTGGACACTAGTCCTTTATCTGATATGTCGTTTGCAAATATCTTCTCCCATTCTGTCAGTTGTCTTTTGGTTTTGTTAACTGTTTCCTTTGCTGTGCAAAAGCTTTTGATCTTGATGAAATCCCAATAGTTCATTTTTGCCCTTGCTTCCCTTGCCTTTGGCGTTGTTCCTAGGAAGATGTTGCTGCGGCTGAGGTCGAAGAGGTTGCTGACAGTGCTCTCCTCAAGGATTTTGATGGATTCCTTTCTCACATTGAGGTCCTTGATCCATTTTGAGTCTATGTTTGTGTGTGGTGTAAGGAAATGGTCCAATTTCATTTTTCTGCATGTGGCTGTCCAATTTTCCCAGCACCATTTGTTGAAGAGGCTGTCTTTTTTCCACTGGACATTCTTTCCTGCTTTGTCGAAGATAGTTGACTGTAGAGTTGAGGGTCTATTTCTGGGCTCTCTATTCTGTTCCATTGATCTATGTGTCTGTTTTTGTGCCAGTACCATGCTGTCTTGATGATGACAGCTTTGTAATAGAGCTTGAAGTCTGGAATTGTGATGCCACCAACGTTGGCTTTCTTTTTCAATATCCCTTTGGATATTCGAGGTCTTTTCTGGTTCCATATAAATTTTAGAATTATTTGTTCCATTTCTTTGAAAAAGATGGATGGTACTTTGATAGGAATTGCATTAAATGTGTAGATTGCTTTAGGTAGCATAGACATTTTCACAATATTTAATCTTCCAATCCAGGAGCATGGAACATTTTTCCATTTCTTTGTGTCTTCCTCAATTTCTTTCATGAGTACTTTATAGTTTTCTGAGTATAGATTCTGTGCCTCTTTGGTTAGGTTTATTCCTAGGTATCTTATGGCTTTGGGTGCAATTGTAAATGGGATGGACTCCTTAATTTCTCTTTCTTCTGTCTTGCTGTTGGTGTAGAGAAATGCAACTGATTTTTGTGCATTGATTTTATATCCTGACACTTTACTGAATTCCTGTATAAGTTCTAGCAGTTTTGGAGTGGAGTCTTTTGGGTTTTCCACATATAGTATCATATCATCTGCGAAGAGTGATAATTTGACTTCTTCTTTGCTGATTTGGATGCCTTTACTTTCCTTTTGTTGTCTGATTGCTGAGGTTAGGACCTCTAGTACTATGTTGAATAGCAGTGGTGATAATGAACATCCCTGCCGTGTTCCTGACCTTAGCGGAAAAGCTTTCAGTTTTTCTCCATTGAGAATGATATTTGCGGTGGGTTTTTCATAGATGGCTTTGATGATATTGAGGTATGTGCCGTCTATCCCTACACTTGGAAGAGTTTTGATCAGGAAGGGATGCTGTACTTTGTCAAATGATTTTCAGCATCTATTGAGAGTATCATATGGTTCTTGTTCTTTCTTTTATTGATGTGTTGTATCACATTGACTGATTTGCGGATGTTGAACCAACCTTGCAGCCCTGGAATAAATCCCACTTGGTCGTGGTGAATAATCCTTTTAATGTAATGTTGAATCCTATTGGCTAGTATTTTGGTGAGAATTTTCGCATCTGTGTTCATCAAGGATATTGGTCTATAGCTCTCTTTTTTGATGGGATCCTTGTCTGGTTTAGGGATCAAGGTGATGCTGGCCTCATAAAATGAGTTTGGAAGTTTTCCTTCCATTTCTATTTTTTGGAACAGTTTCAGGAGAATAGGAATTATTTCTTCTTTAAATGTTTGGTAGAATTTCCCCGGGAAGCCGTCTGGCCCAGGGCTTTTGTTTCTTTGGAGATTTTTAATGACTGTTTCAATCTCCTTATTGGTTATGGGTCTGTTCAGGCTTTCTATTTCTTCCTGGTTCAGTTGTGGTAGTTTATATGTTTCTAGGAATGCATCCATTTCTTCCAGATTGTCAAATTTGTTGGCATAGAGTTGCTCATAGTATGTTCTTATAATAGTTTGTATTTCTTTGGTGTTAGTTGTGATCTCTCCTCTTTCATTCATGATTTTATTTATTTGGGTCTTTTCTCTTTTCTTTTTGATAAGTTGGGCCAGGGGTTTATCAATTTTATTAATTCTTTCAAAGAACCAGCTCCTAGTTTCGTTGATTTGCTCTATTGTTTTTTTGGTTTCTATTTCATTGATTTCTGCTCTGAGCTTTATGATTTCTCTTCTCCTGCTGGGCTTAGGGTTTCTTTCTTGTTCTTTCTCCAGCTCCTTTAGGTGTAGGGTTAGGTTGTGTACCTGAGACCTTTCTTGTTTCTTGAGAAAGGCTTGTACCGCTATATATTTTCCTCTCAGGACTGCCTTTGTTGTGTCCCACAGATTTTGAACCGTTCTATTTTCATTATCATTTGTTTCCATGATTTTGTTCAATTCTTCTTTAATTTCCTGGTTGACCCATTCATTCTTTAGAAGAATGCTGTTTAGTCTCCATGTATTTGGGTTCTTTTCAAACTTCCTTTTGTGGTTGAGTTCTAGCTTTAGAGCATTGTGGTCTGAAAATATGCAGGGAATGATCCCAATCTTTTGATACCGGTTGAGTCCTGATTTAGGACCGAGGATGTGATCTATTCTGGAGAATGTTCCATGTGCACTAGAGTAGAATGTGTATTCTGTTGCTTTGGGATGAAATGTTCTGAATATATCTGTGATGTCCATCTGGTCCAGTGTGTCACTTAATGCCTTTATTTCCTTGCTGATCTTTTGCTTGGATGATCTGTCCATTTCAGTGAGGGGAGTGTTAAAGTCCCCTACTATTATTGTATTATTGTTGATGTGTTTCTTTGATTTTGTTATTAATTGGTTAATATAGTTGGCTGCTCCCACGTTGGGGGCATAGATATTTAAAATTGTTAGATCTTCTTGTTGGACAGACCCTTTGAGTATGATATAGTGTCCTTCCTCATCTCTTATTATAGTCTTTGGCTTAAAATCTAATTGATCTGATATAAGGATTGCCACTCCTGCTTTCTTCTGATGTCCATTAGCATGGTAAATTCTTTTCCACCCCCTCACTTTAAATCTGGAGGTGTCTTCTGGCTTAAAATGAGTTTCTTGGAGGCAACATATAGATGGGTTTTGTTTTTTTATCCATTCTGATACCCTGTGTCTTTTCACTGGGGCATTTAGCCCATTAACATTCAGGGTAACTATTGAGAGATATGAATTTAGTGCCTGTAAGGTGACTGTTATTGTATATGGTCTCTGTTCCTTTCTGATATACCACTTGTAGGCTCTCTCTTTGCTTAGAGGACCCTTTCAATATTTCCTGTAGAGCTGGTTTGGTGTTTGCAAATTCTTTCAGTTTTTGTTTGTCCTGGAAGCTTTTAATCTCTCCTTCTATTTTCAATGATAGCCTAGCTGGATATAATATTCTTGGCTGCATGTTTTTCTCATTTAGTGCTCTGAAAATATCATGCCAGCTCTTTCTGGCCTGCCAGGTCTCTGTGGATAAGTCAGCTGCCAATCTAATATTTTTACCATTGTATGTTACAGACTTCTTTTCCCAGGCTGCTTTCAGGATTTTCTCTTTGTCACTGAGACTTGTAAATTTTACTATTAGGTGACGGGGTGTGGGCCTATTCTTATTGATTTTGAGGGGCGTTCTCTGAACCTCCTGAATTTTGATGCTCGTTCCCTTTGCCATATTGGGGAAATTCTCCCCAATAATTCTCTCCAGTATACCTTCTGCTCCCCTCTCTCTTTCTTCTTCTTCTGGAATCCCAATTATTCTAATGTTGTTTCGTCTTATGGTGTCACTTATCTCTTGAATTCTCCCCTCATGGTCCAGTAGCTGTTTGTCCCTCTTTTGCTCAGCTTCTTTATTCTCTGTCATTTGGTCTTCTATATCACTAATTCTTTCTTCTGCCTCATTTATCCTAGCAGTGAGAGCCTCCATTTTTGATTGCACCTCATTAATAGCTTTTTTGATTTCAACTTGGTTAGATTTTAGTTCTTTTATTTCTCCAGAAAGGGCTTTTATATCTCCTGAGAGGGTTTCTCTAATATCTTCCATGCCTTTTTTGAGCCCGGCTAGAACCTTGAGAATTGTCATTCTGAACTCTAGATCTGACATATTACCAATGTCTGTATTGATTAGGTCCCTAGCCTTCGGTACTGCCTCTTGTTCTTTTTTTGTGTTGAATTTTTCCGTCTTGTCATTTTGTCCAGATAAGAGTATATGAAGGAGCAAGTAAAATACTAAAAGGGTGGCAACAACCCCAAGAAAATATGCTTTAACCAAATTAGAAGAGATCCCAAATCGTGAGGGGGGAGAAAGGGGATAGAAAGAGGTTCAAAAAGGAAGAAAGAAAAAAAAAGAAAAAAAAAAGAATTAAAAAAAATAAAACAAATCAGAAAAATATAAAAAAGAAAATATATATATATTGGATAAACTAGTTAAAAAAAGTTAAAAAAAATTTACCAGAAGGCAAGAAAAAAAACAAAAAATGAAAAAGAAAAAAATTAAATTAACTGCAAGACTAAAAAATGTCACAGGGAAAAAGCTGTGAGTTCTGTGCTTGGCTTTCTCCTCCTCTGGAATTCTGCTGCTCTCCTTGGTATTGAAACCGCACTCCTTGGTAGGTGAACTTGGTCTCGGCTGGATTTCTTGTTGATCTTCTGGGGGAGGGGCCTGTTGTAGTGATTCTCAAGTGTCTCTGCCCCAGGCGGAATTGCACCTCCCTTACCCGGGGCCGGGGTGAGTAATCCGCTCGGGTTTGCTTTCAGGAGCTTTTGTTCCCTGAGCGCTTTCCGTAGAGTTCCGGAGGACGGGAATACAAATGGCGGCCTCCTGGTCTCCGGCCCGGAGGAGCCGAGAGCCCAGGGCCGCACTCCTCAGTGCGCCCTCAGAGAACAGCGCCCAGTTACTCCCATCTGCCTGACCTCCGGCTGCGCTCCGAGCTCACCGAGCCTGCGACCGGCTCAAGGTAACACGAGCTGCGAGCTTACTGTCGGCTCTGTCTCTGCAGCCGGCTTTCCCGTTCCAATACCCGCAAGCTCTGCGACACTCAGACACCCCCCTTCTGTGACCCTGGGGGACCTGAGGCCACGCTGACCCTGCGTGGGCTTCGCCCCTGTTTAGCCTCTGGAGCGATGTCCCTCAGCGGAACAGACTTTTAAAAGTCCCGATTTTGTGCGCCGTTGCTCCGCCTCTGGCCGGGAGCCGGCCCCTCCCCCCGGGGTCTATCTTCCCGTCGCTTTGGATTCACTTCTCCGCCGGTCCTACCTTTCAGAAAGTGGTTGATTTTCTGTTTCCAGAATTGCTGTAGTTCTTCTCTTCGAGCTGCCGATGGATTTGCAGGTGTTTGCAATCTTTAGATAAGCTATCTAGCTGATCTCCGGCCAGCTGAAGTAGTCTCAGCCGGCTGCTTCTCCGCCATCTTGACTCCTCCTCCTGGGTATTGTATTCTACAGTGGCAGGTACTGAGCATTTTGAAAGTAATATTCCATTGTCTTTTTTCTGGTTTCCATTACTCCTTTTGAAAAGGCAGCTGTCAGTCTGATTGTAGATCATTTAGAATTTCTTGTGAGATTTTTTTCTTCTGTGTTTAAAACCTGCCCAACACTGAACTTGTCATTTTTCTTGTTACAAACATATTCTTCCTCTTCTGGACCATAGGACAGTAAATGATGTAGATAATCTGTTTATTCAAACAGGATCCTTGAAAGGCATCTTAATTTCCTCCTTTGCGCTCATCTTGCCGTCCTGCCTCCTCACACAATTATCCAGACTTATCATTGCTATTCATAGTAGCTTCTAGTGTTTAGTGAGAACTTATTTTGTGCCAGACACTGCTAAGCACTTTACTTTTATTAGCTTATTGATCTACTGCCCAAATAGTTCTTTTTTCCAGCCTGACTGTATTATTCTTACAGCCGTGGACCCTAGTCCACTTCTTATCTGTTTTTACTGAATCTTTTCATCACTCTTGCCTGCACTATCAGCTAATCTAGTGAGATGTCACTGTGATCTCAATAAAATGCCGAGTTGATGATATCATTTGGTTTAAAAGCTTTCAGTTGGCTTCTGTGTGGCAAAAAGCTGCATAGAGAAGAGAGCTCATTAAAGCACACAATGCCCTTTCCTGGTCGCTGTCTACTTCCCCGATATCATCTCCTTGTTAACTTGATTGACCCTGCTTATGAAACGGTTTTGCTTTGTTTTTCCTCCTTCCCTGGAATTAACAGTCTTCTGACTTTCTACCTCTTTTTAAAACGAATCTTAAATATTAATCCCCAGATACTTCTTTGTTAGATTAGACTATTTTTCAACAAAATATTCATTCCTTTTCACCACTAACCCCCAGTTCCTTGGGAGAAGTATGTATCCTTATCCTACTGATAAGGAGCATGGCCATATGATGTGGAGCTGTGTCCATGGACTGTGGGTAGAAATGACTGTGTGTGAGTTTGGAGCCTCAGTGGGGCATGGGGCATGGTGTGTTTCCACTCACTGCTCTGAGATGTTCAGATATCTGGGGTGAGAAAGACATGTGGCTACTGGTCTCAAAAATATGAGAGACACATGGAGCAGACCTAAATTTTCTAAAGCCCAGAACCAGCTCAGTCAAATCTAGCCAAGTTGAGCCCAAGCCAGCCCATCTACGTGTATGTGAGCGAGAAATGATCATGGTTTTAGGTTACCGAGACACATGGCGTATGCTGACTGATTGCCCACCCCTGTCCCCTTCCCCAACCCAGTAACCGAGCTGTCCCTCCTTTGTACTCCTAGTCCCCTATGCTCATGTTTACATGAAAACAAGTACACTGCATTATTCATGACTATATTATTGACCCATTTTTATGCCTCTCATTCTTCTTTAAGTTGCTTGGGGATAAATAATATATTGCATATATGTTTTTGTATCAGTGCTTATAATTACATTCTGTGTAATAGGTGTTTTAAAATGCTAATTGAGAAAATGAATGAATGAAAACTTGTATTTCTAGTAATACTGATAATTCGGTATTTTCACTGATGCTCCCACTCAGAACAACTAAAATTACCAGATAAAATAGGGGGAAAAAATCTATGTTCTAGCAGGGAAATTATGAATCTTAGAAGTTAAAAATAATGAGAAAATTGAGAACTCAGAGAAATCATCAGAACTGCAAAGATAAATTTTGCCCTGGGAGCAACTGGGAAGCTCAGATGACTGAGGCATTCCTTTTGCAGACAGGGTGGCATGTACTTGGAGCAGGACCCAAAGCATGAGCCCACCGAGGCAGAGTTGGAGTCGGGGCCTCTGAGGAACGCTGACATCACAAAGAGCTCCACCATCAGTGCAAGGGGGAGCCAGAACTCTGCATGTCTGACATTTTGCTGTCCAGTAGAAATGAAAGGTTCTTCCCCGATGAATTTATAATGATGATCTAGGTTTGCACAGCTCGCAGTCACGTGACGCCAGTGGTCCGTTGTTCTTCATTTTGCCCTTGGATTTGTCTTAAGTTCATGTGTCTCCAGGTTCCTGGCAGAAGCAAATGCAAAATCTCTGTGGGGAGCCCATCTCTAACTGGCCGCAAGGAATTCCCAACCAAGAATGAATTTCCAAGGCATATGAGTTTTGTTTTAAAAAAGGAAGGAAGAAAGGAAGGAAGGAAGAAAGGAAAGGAAAAGAAACAAGAGAAAGAGAGCAGTTTCTGTGAGTGTGAACAGAAGCAGGAGACAGCAGAATTACGCCCACGAGACTTCAGATAATGCAGTTACTAAAAACAATGTAAATGGCTGCATTTACTATGTAAGAGGACAACAGATGGGGCCTATGAGTGAATGAAGGTGGGAGGGCTGAGTGCTGTGGGCAGAGGGGCTGGTGCCTCTGACCACCCAGACGACCGCACTGACATTGAGCAGCTGTTTGAAGTAATTCACATGGACTTACTGAGATTCTACTATACACCAGACCATAGGATGGGAAGGAGGAATATGGGATTGAGAGGTCACGTTAGTGCCACGGGCCACTACTGGTGGCTTTATTCCTTCTCTGAAGATCGGTCAATCAGCTGTCATGAGAAATGCAGGCTGGAGAGGGACTGGCAGCAGTAACGAGTGTAAGAAGGTTTTCAGTCCACTGTTGGAGACCAAAGCACCCCCCCCCCGGAAGATTAGCGCATGTGGGTGCCATGTGGAAGGGTGCCAGTGCCAACTGGCAGCCCTTGGGGCTTCATGCTGTGTCCCGAAGGTGGTGCTGCGTCTCTCACCGGC
Organism: Mustela nivalis; assembly: GCF_964662115.1. Classification (NCBI taxonomy): domain Eukaryota; kingdom Metazoa; phylum Chordata; class Mammalia; order Carnivora; family Mustelidae; genus Mustela; species Mustela nivalis. The sequence goes on from NC_139039.1 coordinate 36,152,438, forward strand.
TCCTTCCCTGCTTAACCGCAGGCTCGCTCGGTTGAGATCTTCCACGGTTGAGATCTTCCAGGAGACCTGGGAGACCAAGTGAAGCCTGGGGCTCATGCTTCGTGTGGGGAGGATCAGGGAGGTGCACGTGTTTCTGCTGCGCTCTGGGCCCGTTGTGGAGCTCTGGTTCTCTGGCCGTGGGGCATCAGCACTTAACACGCGGGCTCAGCTCTGGTCCCGCAGATCTTCTTGGGTTCCACGATGAAGGGTGCCAGCTCCTCCTGCAGGATGTCGGCATCGCCACGTGGGAGGTCCGGAGCAGGGGGGAGGTCCGGAGCAGGAGGGAGGTCCGGAGCAGGAGGGAGGTCCGGAGCAGGTGGGAGGTCCGGAGCAGGGGGGAGGTCCGGAGCAGGGGGGAGGTCCGGAGGAGGGGGGAGGTCCGGAGCAGGGGGGAGGTCCGGAGCAGGGGGGAGGTCCGGAGCAGGTGGGAGGTCCGGAGCAGGGGGGAGGTCCGGAGCAGGGGGGAGGTCCGGAGGAGGAGGGAGGTCCGGAGCAGGGGGGAGGTCCGGAGCAGGGGGGAGGTCCGGAGCAGGGGGGAGGTCCGGAGCAGGGGGGAGGTCCGGAGCAGGGGGGAGGTCCGGAGCAGGGGGGAGGTCCGGAGCAGGGGGGAGGTCCGGAGCAGGGGGGAGGTCCGGAGCAGGGGGGAGGTCCGGAGCAGGGGGGAGGTCCGGAGCAGGTGGGAGGTCCGGAGCAGGGGGGAGGTCCGGAGCAGGGGGGAGGTCCGGAGCAGGGGGGAGGTCCGGAGCAGGGGGGAGGTCCGGAGCAGGGGGGAGGTCCGGAGGAGGGGGGAGGTCCGGAGCAGGGGGGAGGTCCGGAGCAGGGGGGAGGTCCGGAGCAGGGGGGAGGTCCGGAACAGGGGGGAGGTCCGGAGCAGGGGGGAGGTCCGGAGCAGGGGGGAGGTCCGGAGCAGGGGGGAGGTCCGGAGCAGGAAGTAGGCTCCAGTCCGTTCTCGGGGGCCACAGCTTGTCTTTGGCCCCACACGCCGTGTCCGTCCTTCCTGGCTGCCACCTGCCCTGGCGATGTCAGGCTCCGGTACCAGACAAAAAAAGCAGCATCCTTGCACAGACCGTTGCCGGCGCTCAGAGCTGTTGCGCTCTGTTCTCTACAACAAATCCTTCATTGCCTACCTCCTCCTGTCGGCTTCTTCCATCAAACCCTGAGGACAGAAGGAGCAGGAATCAGCCCAGCAGCCGACCTCATTCCAGTCCTTCTGTGTTTGGGGCACAGAAGTCATTGGATTTTCCGTGGCTACGTGAGCTTAGCCCTTCTTTTTTTGTGGCTGCAGCTAAGGGAGCTCTGTGGCAGGCGGAGGAGGGCCACGTGGACTGCAGGGGCTGGGGGCTGTGATGTGTGCGATCACAGCACGTCTTCCGAGTTTTGCTCAGGACCTCCTAAAAACTCCTGAGCACCCAGCCAGCTTTTATTCTTGGGGCTTCTATCTACTGATATTGATCATATTCAAGAGGAAGACAGGGACATGTCCTTACTAATTCATTTAAAAAGACCCATCATAAACCCATGACATGTTACTATAAAAACACATTTTATGGAAATAACGGCATTTTCCAGAACAAAAATAAATGCAGTACAAAGAGTGGTTTATTTCCCGACCTTTCTTTGGCAAATCTCTCTAACATTCGGCCTAGTAGAAATCAGCCAGATTCTTCTATCTGCTTCTGCGTTCAAGCTCTTGTGGTATGGGTGCCAGTAGCCTCAGGGAAAGTCCACTGTGCACCCGTGAGAGACGAAAAGTAGAAAAGACAAATGTCATCTTAGTATTCCTGTGTGAATGGGTTTGTCATGGAAAGGTTTTGGGGATCTCACATGTCCCAGACCACACTCGGGGACCTCTGGTCTCATGGAGTGGTTGGTTTTAGGTTTGAATGTGGGGGCTCAAAACTTGTTCGGGTCAGGGTTTGAAGACAGAAAGTCCTGGGCTGTCAGTGGCTATCCCAGCACTACAATGCATTTCAAGGGATTGGGGCGGGTGGGGGCGGGTAAAATACAGCCAGAAAACTGGTTTCAGTCCCTTTGCTACCAGAGACAGGGAGCACATTAGTTTTTCTCAGGACCTGTCGGGTGTTTGTGGAATGGGGAGTTTTCTCTCTAAGGATGAGGACGAAGAGGTGAGACGCCAAGAAATGTTAAGAAATGTTTTAGCATTTTTAGTTTTAGTTTAGAAATAGTTTTAGCAGAATTGTATGATCCTATAGAAAATAGCGGGCACATATGCTCAGTGAAATAAGTCGATCAGAGAAACACGATTATCATATGATCTCACTGTTATAAGGAATTGGAGAAGCAAGACAGGATCATAGGGGAAGGGAGGGAAAAATGAAACGAGACAAAATCAGAGGCGAAACCAAAGAGACTCAATCTCCGGACACAAACGGAGGGTGCTGGAGGGGAGATCGGTGAGAGGAATGGGCTGTCTGGGTGATGGACCCTGGGGAGGGTATGGGCTGTGGCGAGTCTTGTGAACTGCGTAAGACTGAGGACTCACAGACCTGTACCCCTGAAGCAAATAATACATTATATGTTAATTTAAGAAAGAGAAAATAGTGGGTCCAAACCAGAGTTGTGTGTAGGGTGATGGGTTGAACAGTGAACCCCACAGTTAGACAGAACCAGAATTGAAGTACCCACAGACTCGGGCTGTGAGCTGTGACGACGTCCCTGTGTCCAGGGGCTTGGGGGTTACGAAGGAGGGAGCACCGCCTTGCCCATCGTTCCCGCACAGAGACGCCCTTGTCCTGATTCCCGCCCACACACTGGCGCCACAGATTGTGAAGTACCTTTGCCCAGAATACTTTCTGTATTCGCCAGTGTCGGCAAACGCTCACAGGAGCACACGCACAACTCTTTTTTCCCTGTGCCTAAACATCTTCATCGTCCCCAAGCACAACACCATCCGTTTCCCAGCGGGAGGGGCAGGACCGCCAGCGGCTCTTTCTCTGTAAAGCTTTGGGCTCTGTCCCAGTGGTGACAGACACCGGCTTTAATTAAGTAAGTGCTGAGTCTCCTTCTTCTGCGTAAGTGTGGAATGGAATGAAGATTCTGGGCTCATTCATCTGCTCTGGCTTCGGGGAACTTTGTCTTCCCTGACTCCTGCAGATGGGACCAGGCGGGGACGGGGCAGGGGGTGATGAACCTTCCGCAGAGTGAACGCTGATGCTGGCCTCCAGGCTCCCGCGGACGCTTGGTCTACGCCCCTGACCCGTCAAACGTGGAAAGTACGAAGATCGGCAGCCTTGCAATCCTGAGGTCTTTTCTGTATTCCTATGTTCACCTTCATGTCCACACGCAGACATAAGAACCTAACGTTGTTCTTGTTTTAAGAAAGGTGTATTCGACATACTAAAGGCTTCTGTAACTCCTGGAATTTGTTTGGTTTTGTAGTGGAAGTATAAAGGGGAAGGTACAGAGCAATGAATATGTACATTTTTCTGGTGCAAACGGTCATGTGTTCCACACGGAGGTTGGCCCATGGGCCAGGGGCCCAGTAAAAAATGATTTTCTTAATTAATGTGCACATTTTAAAGTTTGTTTTCTTGAGGACACACTATGAATGGCAATGGTGTCTATTTTTCTTGATTGATTGATTGATTGATTGATCGATGTTTAAAGATTTTATTTACTTGAGAGAGAGAGAGAGAGCAGGCATGAATTGGGGGAAGGGGCTGAGGGAGAAGGAGAAGCAGACTCCTGGCTGAGCAGGGAGCCCTCCGCAATGAGGGCCTCAATCCCAGACATATAGGCAGACACACACACACACACACACACACACACTCTCTCTCTCTCCATATACACCACCCAGACACCCCTTTCTTGATTAATATATAATGCCTTTAAGAGCTATGAGAGCTTGCAGATGCAGCCACTTATTTGTCTTTGGGTATGTGGGGTGTGTTATGTATGGGAGTGTGTTTGTGTGTGTGTGTGTGTGTGCGCATTTATGTCTGGGAAAATTCCCGTGTTTTCTGTCTATTTACAGAATACTCTGTATTCAAAATGTGGAGATTTCCCGCGCCCCTGGTCATTCTGTCACACCAGCTGGGTGTCCGACCATCTAGTTCCATTTTGACATTATCCATCTGGAGGTAGCATCAGATCCCACAGCACTGCCCCGTCCCACGGCAGTTGTCCGTTGAAAGTGCAGACCGTCGCCTGTGCTGCGGACCAGCTAGCTGTGGACTGGAGGCTCCTGGGATCCCCTCTCCCCCTCGGGTTCCGTTTAATGTACTGGGGCGACTCACAGAACTCAGGAAATGGTTTACTTACTAGATTGCCAATGTATTACAATTATCTACCGCAGGAACAGATGAAGAGACGCACAGGGCGGGTTAGCGGGAAGCGGCGCGCGGCCTCTCCGGCCTCTCCTGCCCCGCGCTCCCAGCAGCTGCGCGTGGGCACCCCCAGGAGGCTCTCCGCAGACCGGGGTTTTTATGAGGGCCCCGTTATGGAGGCGTGTTTGATTCAGTCTCTGGCCGTGGAGGATTAAGGCAACCTCCCAGCCCGTCTTCCCTTCCAGGAGGTAGGAGTGGGGTGGGGCTGAAGGGTCCAGCCCTCTGATCAGAAGTTTGGTTCCCCGGGCAACCAGCCCCCTTCCCCGTATCTAGGGCTTGCAAAAAAATCATCTCATGAACATAAACTCAGGTATGGTTGGAAGGGGCTTGTCAGGAATAACAAGAGGCTCCTTTCACATTTGTGGCTCTTACCGCTTTGGAAATTCCAAGGGTTTTAGGAACTCTGTGCCAGGAGTGGATGAAAACCCAGTGTTCGTTTCTTATTATAAAGCACAATATCGCCATAGGCATCTGGGCGTCTGTATGTTCATGTTATTGGCCGCGCCTTAATAGGAGGGGGGGAACTCATTTCACCAGCCTCTGAAACTGCATTGGGAGTAACATTGAGACCCCTCGACCTAAGTTATTCTGTGCATTTCTCAGCTTGCTTGTGGTCTGACTTGAGTTTTAAGAAAGCATTCTTAACTATTTGGGGCATCAGGCAAGTATGGTAATCTTATACTCCTATCAGAATTGTTTATTTATTTATCAAGTGATCTCCTCTGACCCCTTATTGAAAACCCACAAGTATGAGTCCAGAAGACTTCTTTGAGCAGAAAATTTAACATTATTTAATTTACATGATTTAGGCAATTTACTGACTAAGGCAATGAGAGAGATTATATGCAGAGTCATTTGCTCTCCAGAGACTGAAAAATCTTCCTTTCCTGCCAAAATATTGTTATGAGAATTTTATCAAATGCCAGAAATAATTTGGGCATTAGCTCGTGAACTTTCCTTAACGCTATATACTAATGCTCTAGGCTTTTAGTATCTAGTCAATAGAATTGTCTTTTATAGTTTAAAAAGTCAATGCTGTTAAAAGTCCTCTAGAGTTCAAACTTCCTCAATCAAAATTAAAAATCAAATTCGTATTAACTGCTAATCTTATTTGTTACTAATTAGTTGTTACTAACATTACTAATTCTGTAATGTTAACAAAATATTTAAAGTAGCTTAGTGGAGGAACTGAGAATATACACTTAGGTCAGAACCAGGGTGGCGACCTCTCTTAGGTAACTATTTTGCAACCAGTTTCTGTCTAAGCATGTGTTTAAAAGGACAGGATGTTGAAAGTAAGAGGTCTTTTTTTTTTTTTTTTTAAGAAAAAGGTTAATCTATTAATATTGAATTTGAGAAAGAAAATACTCCTTGCCTGTCCTTTCTGTCAGTCATCATATTAGGTCACGGGCAACACATTCAACTCCACATTTTTTCTAAGTTTATTTATTTATTTGTTTAAGTAATCTGGGCACCCAGCATGGGGCTGAAACTCACGACCCGACCCGGAGATCAAGAGTCGCACGCTCCACCTTCTGAGCTGACTGGGCCCCCTCAACTCTGGCATTTTAACATATATACATATATATATAATTTATTTATTTGATAGAGAAAGAGAGAGAGAGCAGCAGAGGGAAAGGAGGAAGCAGGCCCTCCTCTGTGCAGGGAGCCCAATGAGGGACTCGATTCCAGAATCCTGGGGTCATGACCAACTCTGGCACTTTTAAGGAGGATAAAAAAGGGGACGCCTGGGTGGCTCAGTTGGTTAAGCAGCTGTCTTTGGCTCAGGTCTTGATCCCAGCGTCCTGGGATCAAGGTCACATCGGGCTCCTTGCTCGTCAGGGAGCCTGCTTCTCCCTCTGCCTCTGCCTGCCTCTCTGTCTGCCTGTGCTCGCTCACTCTCTCTCCCCCTCTCTCTCTCTGACAAATAAATAAATAAAATCTTAAAAAAAAAAAAAGGAGGATAAAAAGGGCACTGTTTTTTATAAGAATATTGGGTAGGTTACAGGAGTGCCAGGAAGGTTGAAGCATCAGGCTGAGGAACACACGCCCCAAATCATGCCACAGAACTGCTCAGAAGGAAGTGTCATTGCTGCTCCCACTAAGTTTCAGGTGTTACCTTTTTTTTTTTTTTTGACCACCACCAGGACCCGCACAGGAGGCTCCAGGAACCCTCGGGCGGCCGGATCCTGTTGGCCCTGCTGCTCCCTCTTGCGGCGGCCAGCGCACTGCACCCGCTGAGACCGGCCGCCTTTCTCGCTTCCTGATCCCCGGCTGAGAGGTGTAATTCAGGTCGCCTCCCACACCCTAGCTGCAAGGGAGGCAGGGAAGGGAGCACGTGCATATTATTTTTGGTATCAGGGGAGGGCAAGATTTTCTCCTCCCACCAGGATTCCTTAGGAATTCATTCATTCACTCACTCATTCATTCATTCATTCATTCTCCAAACCTAGGAGAAGTAGGGCTCAAAATCTGGGTGGCCAAAAAAGAAATGAAAAGTGGAACATTCCAAGATGACTTCACCCTCCCGCAAATAATGGAATAGGTGGAGAGTCCACCTAAAAATGGGAAAAGAAAGCCACCGACAGAGGAAACCCTGTATCCTGCTGGTTACTTTTGGTTGATTGTTCATAGGTTATTCACGGCGAGTGCGTGGCCTGCTAAGAAATTTTCACGCCGACCGTAAGTGGTGGAGTGTGCTTCCTGTTGCTTCCTATGTACCTGGCATCCCAAAGATTTTGTATTACTGGATTTATCCTGGATTATTTCAGGACTGCAGGGACCACACTATTCTTGGGTCCTTCCTGACGATCTCGTCTTAAAACATTAATGCTGCCTTTCTACTTTGAAACGTACCCCTGGCTGTCCTGTTTAAATTTTACTTCCGTTCTTCCTCTTGTCTCTTCTAGGAGCAAGTCTTCCTCTTTTATAAATCTCACGTTTTCTTGGCCACTTCACGTTGAAGGATACGAAGAGAAAGGAAGAAAATAGAAATGTCGTGTTAAGTTTTAAGACGAGATGGTGAGGAAGGAGCCAAGCATAGTTGGCAGAAATTCTGGTCTTGTTTTGTGGGACAATTAAAAGTGATAATCTATTTATTAAATTTGACAATAGAGACAAGTGAAAGGAAGGAAAAATATGTCACGATTTTACGGTGAAAGCAGGACCCCTGTTAGTATCTTGGGATATTAATTTTCAGTCTCTATGTAAATGCAAACCTTTTTATGGGAACTGTCAAACTGCACGCAAGCTCTTTCTCAGGTTTGACATAAGTAGGAATTTTCCAGTTATTTCCATAATCTTCATGAAGGCTATTTTCATGGCTATTGTTAAAGAGAGAAACGCATGTGACACTTGTTAAAGCGGTAGGGCAGACTTGATCCAGGATTATTGTGATAGGTGTGGGGATGGCTGAAATGGGGTTTGCAGTAGTGCGGAGAGATTGGGCTCCATGGTGAGTATGAGCAGGAAAAGTGGGGATTTGTAACCAAGGAGCAGAGTAGGGGGGTTGGTGGGTGAAAATTACTGAGAGGCTAAGGTTCTTCTGGCTCAAGTAGCGTGAGAGGGTTCTTGCTGCACACACACCAAGGGGTCAGAAGTCTGCTGGGGGCTGGAGGGCCCTGCAGGAGGGGAACGGATGCTGAGCGTCCGGGTTCTGGCTAAAGTGACGAAGGAGGATTCTTGCTAACATTGGGCACTTGGGGACGTGTGCAAGGGGGAAGCCGAGCCGAAGGAGTGCTCCAAGGAGCCGGGCTAGAGTGGGTCAGGGAGAGTGTCTTTGTCCCTCAATACGGCTTCCTCATGGGGCCACAGCCGAACTGTGTTTAACCACTACCGCTGGGTCATTTTTCCCAGCATTCCATGATTAAAAGGACTGCTACTAGATATATATTTGTGCATGACATATTTTCTCATTTAGAGTCATTTTTCAGAAGTAGAATTGCTGCGTCCAAGCATGTGGTGATTTCAAGGAATAATTCCTATCCCCTTCCAGAAAGCTCCCACCACCCGACGTCCTGCTTCCTCTAACAAGCACTGATGCTACCAGAGTCCCTGGGGTTGGGAACTTGAAGAATCACGTTCCGTGATTTGGAGCCTTTGCTGTTCTTTTATTCCTGGCGAGGCTGACATTCCTCAATGTGTGGGATTCTGTTCCACAGTCTGTAGAGTGTAAGGGTCTGGTGGGCAGAATGTGTGTCTTACTTATCCTTTTACCTGCAGGCGTTGGCTCAGGGTCCAGCAGCCTCGGGACCCTGGATCATACTGGAGGGATGAGTGACAGAAGTTTATGGTCTCCTTATGAATTTTCCCCACTCATCTCTTGAGGGCTTTCCATAAATATCAATCTAATTGTAAAGATTAAGATTTTAAACCCTTCCGTGGGGGCAAATACTTTGAGAGGAATGGGGATGCATAAAGGATGTCTTTCTAATAACCACGCGCTAGCTTGGCAGGCTGTCTCCGTGGAAACGGAAGCCTTGAATGAGCTAGCCAAGCACCTAGAAACACAGTCGATAATAAGTATCATTTCCCTTTCTCACTAAGCTATCTTGGAAACTTAAGTTTCATAACATCACGTGATAGAAATTGTCTTGTAATAGAAGGGGTCTTAAGAAATTAGATTTTTAATTATGGAGACACGGTACCAGGAAGCGGAACGGGACCTCTGACTACTGGTTCGGGGACCACTTTTGGAACTCACCAGCAACCCCGCTCCTGGAAAACGAGACAGAATCTCCTCCCCTCGGCTGTCCCAGCCAGCGGGAAGGGTTCTCCTCAGGGCAATTAGTGGCACAATAAGAAAAAATTTACAACCTGTCAACAATCACATTCTCTAGAAACTCTGGGATAATTAGAATGTCTGTGGAGACAGTTGGTTTCTTTTTGGCCCTTCTACAAGGAGAGGCATTTATCCACTGCCTTGGCAGTCTTGGGTTTTCCCGGACTCCTAGCCATCAACTTTTCGTTCAATTTGCAAAAGTTTTATGAAGACCCTTAAGACTCCCCTGGAATCTACTAAGTAAATGATCTCACTATCCAGGTAAAACCTGCAAACAGTCCTTTTTATTGTAGGGACCTAGATAAAGGTTTAGTTAGCAAAGGACAAGGGGACTTTGCCTGGGATTTGCTGGGCATCTAGGGGACCCACACGATCGTCAGTGGGTTCCAGCTCTGACTCGGAATTCCAGTGCTTTTACCCACAAGCTAGTTGTAATTGGTAGCATTCAACCTTGCCTCAAGTTTGCACGCTCCTTTCCTGAGCCAGCAGTTATGCATTTCTTAAGATGCTACTGGGACACTGACATCACTTTTAGCGCAACTGGAGGAGCTGTGGGGACAGTGGGTACAGCCCCAGGACCCCGTGGTTCTGATCTTTGCACAGGCTTAGTGCAGCAGAACAGAGATGCCCTCAGCTTCAACCCAGATTCTGTCCTGTTCTAGATTTTGTCCCAAGGTGTCCAGCTGAGACAGCTGATCTTCTACTCAGCGACCTGACAAACATGTCAACTAGTCAGCTGTGAGGCCAGCCGCAGTCTCGCGAGGGCATCCCTTGTGGGCTGCCAAGTGTGGTGGGAGGTAAGCCTGCACGCTGGTTCCCAGTGGCCTTGGGATGAAGTCCTTCATCCTTTAACCACAGGCCCTCATGTACTGCACCTTCCTGTGAGACCCATGTCCCATTTGGAAGTGAGGTTAGCTCAGTATTCCTCAGTGCTAGACCACAGGGAACTTTCAGTCACGTAATGAATCTCCACATACGATGTTGGGACAAAGTAAGTGCTCTCAAAATAAAACTCTCCATGGCTTTCCCTTCTCGAGGACTTGCAGATCTTTGGGCAACTACCCCGCCAGACGAAAAGAGCTTTCGTGGTGGGATTTCAGGGAACAAAGTTGGGAAATTTATTTGGGGAAACAAAATCAAGGCTCTTCCCTTTCTAGCTTACCTCGTCGGAAAGCAGGGTGTGGTAGCAAGCTCCCCGTGCAGACCTAAGGTCTTAATTTGTCTTGCATTTGCGGACATAAAGCAGAGTTGGTACTAACTGTATTATCATAATCACTGAACTATGTTAGAAGCTTTAAGAAAATCATTTTAAAAATCAGCTCAGCATTTCTTATTGGATTAGCATCATTCTTTCCCTGACATGGCCTGCTAGGAACTGTGCTACTGTTCTGTTTATAACTTCTGTATGCAGAATGCTTGCTCACCGTAACATAAATTCCTTTTATGGAAGAGAAAATTGGGATGTAAAGAAGAATTAGAATCTGGACATGCTTGTAAACACTTGGGTTAACTCTTGCTTTCATAAACCTTGACTTCTCTGTGTGAGTTTGTGTCTGGTTGAAGCCAAACACCAAAGAGTCTGTGTTTAGACCAGGTCTCAGGTTGACTCCATTGGGAGAATTTAATTCTCAAATAAAGCTTAAAGGAAACACTAAAGGAATAACAGTTATTTTATTGTTTGATTAAAAACAGCTCTCTGGGGAGCAGGTGGTTTTTCTTTGCTTCTCTTCCTTGTTTGGGGGTCATTTGTCATCTTGTATGCTTTACTTTATCATGTTAAATATTTATTATTTAATACAAGAAAGTAATAAGAGAAATGGTCTCACTTTTCCCCAGCTGTGTTCCCTCTCTGGGGTAATTACTTTGATGAGTGCCGGAGGGCACAGTCTTCCAGGGAGAGCTCTGCTGGCTGGAGAGAGAATGATCAAGACGGCTCTTGCTTTCTGATTTTGTATTCCCCGAGCTCTTATGGAAATAGTAGATTGTAGGCAAAGGCAAAATGAAACTTTAAATCACAAATCCTTTCATTAGGAGACGAGCTTATTTAGGGAGGTGGGGAGGGCGGGGTGTTCGTCAACTCCAGTGGCCAGTCAACACGGTGCTTACTTCCTTAACCAGCTCCATGTGAGCCCAAGGCACACAGAGTTTCCAGTGTGGGCAGATGTGCAGGGCGACTCCCTAGGCTTGTCGTTACCCAGGCTGGAGTGTGTAGGAGTGTCCACGTCCACGGTAGGCGCATGGAAGGGTGTTGGCCACGCTAAGCGTACAAAGCGATCAAGTGTGTGCTGCATTTCTGAACACATGAATGTTCTGGGGTTAACTGCCCTCCGGGCTCAGGAGTGGAACAGAGATTCTAAAAATATCTTTACTGAGATCTCTTTCACATTAGAAAGTTGTGTAGATTTAATGTGTACACCTTGACGTTTGGACAGATGTTTGCTTTGTGAGAAGATCACAATGAAGCTAAGTAACTTACCCATCGCCTGTAGAATCAGTGTGTGTGCACGCGTGTGTGTTGAGAAGATTTAGCTTAAGATCTATCTCCTCAGCGAATTTCAGGTTTAGTGACCTAGTATTGGTAACCAGTATCGCTAACCATCACCGGCCCCAGCAGGAGCTCCAGAGCTCATTCTGCTGGAATTACCAGGGCTTGATGCCCGGTGGCCTGCGTCTCCCCCTTCCCCTCCCCCGGCCTCTAGCAGTCACTGTTCTCCTCTCCTTTTCTGAGCCTCTTGTGGATCCCATACCTAAGTGGGATCACGCCGTATCAATCAGCTGTGTTGTTGCAAATGGTAGGATTTCCTTCTTTTTTAAGCCGGAATAATACTCCAGTATGCGCATGTGCTTGAAATGGAATCCAGTTTTCCGTAAGCAAGTTTGGGTTCTCCAGTTTTGCTTTCTCACCTAGAAAATGGCACAGACTAACCCATTTCATTTCCCTTGTGATTACGATTATTAATAAAGAGAGGATGCACACATACAGAAATAAGTGTGTGAGATCCTTTTTCAGTAAAGATAGGCTGACTTAAACCCACCGCGGCTCCCAGTGTGCTCACGTATAACCCTTCTCCGGGGATCCCCTGGGTGACGGCTCTCCTTCAAGCTAGCAGGGACTCCCGGACCCAGTCTGGGTCCATCTGGGGGCCCCGCCTTCTTCCAAATGGGGCTCCCACGTCACTGTGCTTGTGTCTGCCTCACAGGGTGAGAACACCTGCCTGTGGGATGGGGGTGGGGGGAGGGGGATGCTGCCGGTCGAGTCCGACTCTTTCCTTAGGCCATGACTCAAGCACGTGGCTGACCTTAAGGAAGAGGGAGGAAGAGGAATTTGGGGGGAATACGGTCTGAGTGTGACTTAGACATCCGGACATGTTTATCCCTTTCCCACCGACGTCCAAGGACTCCGTGCCAAGGCCTGTGTGTTGCGAGGGGGACTGGAAACTCGCCGCAGGGCTGAGTCAGGAGGGACAGGACTGACCGTGTTTATGCGAGGAAACCCAGGTGTCCGGGGGTCTCGGCTTTCCTGCAGGGCGCGGAGCGGAGGGAAGGCAAGGCTCCGTGGTGCCCCGGGCAGGCCTCGGGTCCGCTGAGACCTTCGAGGGGACGAGGGTTCCAGTGAGAGGGAGCCGCTGGGTTTCCCGGGACCCGTGCCTGGGACCGAGCGAGGGATGCGGGGGCCTGAGGGCGATGACCCATGGGCCGTGCTGCCCGTCACTTCTCAGCTCCTCCTGCCCGAGGGAGGTTTGCCTCCTGGGGAGGCTCCATGAGCCTGTCTGAGGTGTGCGTGGAGCTGCGCAGCCGGCTGTGTCTCCGTGCGGACTCCGGACTCCCGCAGTCCCCGCGGTCACCGCGAGCGAGCCGGGGTCCCGCATGCGAGCTGCCCTGCGGCCGCCGAGCCTTGGCGGTGCGTGTGTCTCTGCCGGCGGCGCCCACCTCGGCTCCCTCTGCCCCTCACCACGGCCCTCGCTCCCCGCCACCCTGCACACAGTGTGTGCAGTTTCCCTGGCTGGTTCCCGGCGGCCTGGAGCCGTGGCAGAGGCGGGTCTGACCTGGGGGTCCGACCTGGGGGTCCGTGCCAGTGTAGGTCTCCCTTCCTGTGTGGCTGGCGTGGCTGGCTTCGCTGTGGCTCTTCTGTGAACCCGGAGCACCTTGGGCCCCGGGCTTCCTGGGACCGAATCATGCTGCACAGGGGTTCTGCTCACTCGCTGTTGCTCTGCTTCCTCCCCGCTGCTGGAACTTGTCCCCTGGAGTCGTGCTCCGCACAGAGCGGGCCATGGACAGCTTCAGTTCATAGATACCAACGTTTTAGCCCTCACTGCAGCCCTGGGGATGGGGTCTGGGGGCCCTGGAGGGAGGATGCAGGGTCCCACTGGGGACCTGACCAAGTTCTGCTGGGCGAGGGGCCGGGAGCCACCGGTGCCCCGAGCCTGGGTGGGGTGGGGGTCGGGGTGGAGTTTACCGTGTGGGGTGAGCTGGCTGCGGTGTAGGGGGACAGAGGAGCCCTGAGCGAGTGTGTCCCCTGAAGGGACAGTTCCTACCAACCCATGATTTCCTCTTGCAACCCAACAGCTTTTCCTTAAGGAAAACTTGGTTCCTTTATAAGACTCGTTATGATATGAAAATGCTAATTCGGTGTGAATCCCGTGTTAGAAAAGCAAGTAGATTGTAGAGGACTGTCCCCAAAACATTTACAGGGGAAAAGAAAATCCCTACAAGATCGAAGCATATTGTTTCATAGCCAGAAAAAAAGAGATTTATAATTGATAAAACACCTTCTGCATTTCCAAGTTCCAGGAAAAGAGCTCTAGCCCGTGGTTTTATCTCCGAGCAGCAGGAATTACTGGGGGGGAGTACCGTCTTTCACCGGCCGTGATCACTGCGGCTCCTGTTCAGTCTATAATATGATTTTAGAAATTCAGAATCCAGGACTAAAACCTTTATCCCACAGTATTGGCAGGAGCTCTCAATAAGGAATCTTGCACCAGAATCCACTCAGCCATGAGCTAAGTGCCAGTGAGGGGGTGGAGTTGAGAACGCAGGAGTGATGAGACTTTACAAGGTGTCACTTTCACGTGCCCCTCCCCGCCCCACCCCCGCTGGCAGATGTGATATCGCCCACCTGTGCGCTGGCCGCTCAGTCCATCGCTTCTCCACGAGACAACAGGAAGACGCTGCCGTGAAGAGCGGGCTCGTGAGCCGTACCACCAGGGGTCCCACTCTGGCTCAGCCACTAATGAGCATAGGACTTGGGGGATGGATTTGAGCTTTCGTGCCTCAGTTTCCTCATCTATGAACTAGGGATGATAATTTACTTACCTGCAGCAAATACTGGCATCACGTTCTCTAGTTACCCCTCTCCTTGGCAGCCAACAAGACTGCATTTCCAGCTTCTCTTTTAGCTAGATGTTGCCGTGTGCTCTGAGTGATGGCCAAAACCAAACAGAAAACAAAAACAAAGAATAAAGGGATAGGCTCTACTCCTGTGGGCCCACAAGTCCACATAACATAGGGAAGCAGTGACCTGGTAATCACGTTTGTGTGTTTTGTTTTGTTTTTTTCTTTTTTGTAATCACATTTTGAGGAAGGCAGATCCCTGAGACAGAAGGAGCCTGGGTCCTTGAGTCACTGCTTGGAGGAGAGCCACCACCCAAGGAAACCCCCGATAAGGCTTATACATGAGCATGCAGTGAATCGCTGTTGTGTTTGCATCATCTTGTCTTTATGGGTTTGTTACAACATGATTTTAAACAACACACTACCTCTCAGGGCTATTCTAGAATGAAATGAGTTCATCTATGCTCATTACCTGTAGGAGAGCCCAGCCAATAGTAATCAAGCACCTAGGAAATGTTTGTTGTTATTATTATCATTATTATCATTAGAAAGAGATGTAGGGTTTCTCAGTCCCAACAGATGAACACAGTTGATGCAACCAAGTGTTACGTGTGCCCCGTTGTGCCTCATTGGTGTGTGTATGTTTTAGATGCTGCTTCAAGCTTCCCACTAGGATTTTTGTCTTTCCATAGTCCCTTCTGAATGAGGAACCTGCTGGTAGGAGAATTAGTCAACCAATGTGCTCAGCGTACTGCTCCTCTTGGGGAGGGGGCAGGGCTCTTGTAATGGTCACGGTAAATGCAGACGCTGGAGACAGGCAGCCTAGCCTTCAGCTCGGAGCCTCCTGCTGGCTGTGCGGGCTGGTACACCTCTGCCCTTTGTCCCCGCTCTCTGCTTCTGACCTCAGAAGGAGAGGATATCGGTGTCTGCTCATTAGACAGTGAGACCACATTGAATGAACGCCTACAAGCCCCCTGGAGTGAGGGCTGACCCCAAGCAAAGGCAGGCCACCGTCTCAGCGGACATGGGACTCCCCGTCTCCCCTTGCCTTGTCCCCTCTGCTGTCACTCTCCACCTCCCTCCGCCCTGCCCTTCTGGAAGCTTCCCCCCCCCCCCCACCCCGCTCTCATCCCCGCCTCAAACACCTTCACCAGTCCCCGCAACAGACCCTCCGCTTTCTGGGTATTTCCAGCTGTGAAAACAGATTTGATACATTAAGGACTTGACTTGACTCACTCAATCTTAAAAATCAATGTTCAAGTCCTGATGTGTAGTGAAGGCTTAACATGGTTTCTCACATCCCCCTGGGTGTCAAAGTTTGAACATCGCCACGGGAAACATTAAAAAAAGGATGGCCATGAGCTGAAGCTCCCTGTCCCACACACTCACTTCGCTTCCCAGAAAGCTTCGGCCAGACTTCCCATTCCATTTCGTTTTTGTGTCTGTAAGCTCGCTCCCCGCCTATGAGGTGCAGGGCTCGGGGCCGCTCTAGTAGTGACAAGGGGCGACCTTTAGTGGGCACAGATTCTACAGAATTGTGTGGAAGAAGGATGGTTTTTATGTGCAGCTTTGTCTGCAAAACATTTTCCTTGTACCTGGAGGGTCAACAGGGCAGTGTGACAGGGGGTTAATGGGACTCTGAGGTCTGGAAAGGGACTTGCAAGTGTTCCAGACCCCGGGCAGTTCTGGGACATTTCCAACCAGCAGGTTGTGAATACAAAATAATGTCAAGACAACACAAGGCACAACTCCTGTTTCCTGGTGTTTTGCCCTTGTTTTGGGATTTCTCCATCCACTGCGGCATAAACGTGGGGCTGGTTTATATTTGTAAATACTGTACTTACAAGAAATTGAGATTCAAATTAAAACCACATTGAGATGCCACCTTAAACCAGTTAGAATGGCCAAAAGTAGCAAGACAGGAAACAACGTGTGTTGGAGAGGATGTGGAGAAAGGGGAACCCTCTTACACTGTTGGTGGGAATGCAAGTTGGTGCAGCCACTGTGGAAAACAGTGTGGCGATTCCTCAAGAAATTAAAAATAGAGCTTCCCTATGACCCTGCAATTGCACTACTGGGTATTTACCCCAAAGATACAGATGTTGTGAAAAGAAGAGCCATCTGTACCCCAGTGTTCATAGCAGCAATGGCCACGGTCGCCGAACTGTGGAAAGAACCAAGATGCCCTTCAATGGACGAATGGATAAGGAAGATGTGGTCCATACACAATATGGAGTATTATGCCTCCATCAGAAAGGATGAATACCCAACTTCTGTAGCAACATGGACAGGACTGGAAGAGATTATGCTGAGTGAAGTAAGTCAAGCAGAGAGAGTCAATTATCACATGGTTTCACTTATTTGTGGAGCATAACAAATAGCATGGAGGACATGGGGAGATGGAGAGGAGAAGGGAGTTGGGGGGAATTGGAAGGGGAGGTGAACCATGAGAGACTATGGACTCTGAAAAACAATCTGAGGGTTCTGAAGGGGCGGGGAGTGAGAGGTTGGGGTACCAGGTGGTGGGTATTAGGGCACGGATTGCATGGAGCACTGGGTGTGGTGCAAAAACAATGAATACTGTTAGGCTGAAAGTAAATTAAAAAAAAAAAGAAGAAGAAAGAAATGGAAGCAAACACTCCTGGGTTACCTGAGGTGGAGGCAGGTGATTTTCGTCATTACCTGTTGTGCTAGAGTTGCTGGCTGTCCCACATCTTGGTAAGGGCTGTGCGGGCAGCGAATGCCTGCTGTCCTCTGTGCTGCCCAGGCTGTACCCCAGTGCCGGGCATGGCGGGGACCCCGGGAACATTAGGGATGGGTGATAGGTCAGGGAATGAGGCAGGAACTTGAACTGTCCCTCAGCCGAGGCTCAGGGACAAAATGCAGCATCAGATGGAATGGAAACATTTGATAAAAAGAAGTCACAAGGGGCACGTGGGTGGCTCAGTGGGTTAAGCCTCTGCCTTCCACTCAGGTCATGATCCCAGGGTCCTGGGATTGAGCCCCGCATCGGGTTCTCTGCTCAGTGGGGAGCCTGCTTCCCTCTCTCTCTCTGCCTGTGATCTCTGTCTGTCAAATACATAAGTAAAATCTTAAAAAAAAAAAAAAAGAAGAAAAAGAAGTCACAAAATAAAACCGAGAATGCAAGTTTATTGGGAAAAAAAAAAAAAAAGAATTCTGATTTTGTTCTCTTTTCCGGGCATTCCTGATGCCTTTTGACATGGTGATGGTTAAGGACCTGCAAGAATTTTCCTTTACTGTAGTGTCGGTCTTATGTTGTGCTTACAAATGATCAAATTAGAAATACCAAATTCTCTTGTTAAACAAATGGTAACTTATTTTTATGAAACCATGCAATGTAATGACAACCAATACATTGTAATTATTGTCTTATTAAGCTTTTATTTTAATTAATAAGGCAAGCATGCTCAATTCATGTGCTCAGTAAATCACCTTTTTGGTGACTGAAGTGGAAAAAACATGATTTCATTTCTTCTATCCTGTCCTTTTTTTCTCTTAAGACGTGGGAGCAGAGGATGATGAGTGAGTTATAAACTTAAGATATTTATATGTCTTACACATTTAGAAAGTTTGGATCAGAATTGAGTCTTGTATTATGAGAACACATCATGGGAACAGCTGTCATCTGTAGAATGCACACTTCCTGTTTTAGAGACATTGTGTCATAGCAGTATGGGTTGGACATTACTACGTCCATTGTACACATGAGATCTCTAAGTTTTGATCTCCGTTTGCCCAGGACCACACAGGAATGAAGGGGCAGAGCTGGAAAGGGAATTACAACCCCGTTAGACTCTAAAGCCCATTTTCCTAACTTTGATAAATGGAAAGTACAAAATGTAGAGATTGGCCTTCTAACGGCCTTTTTTTTTTCCTCTCTTGAAAAATGATTTACCTAATTATCTTTCTCTGCACTTGTCATGCCAACTTAGCCTGCTAGATGAGCCTCTGCAAATTTTTCCAGCTGGTGTCATTCCCAGCTTTTAAGAAATGGCTCAGAGTCCTCCTGCTCCATGGACCTCTCTGATGTCCGTATCGGACATGCAGATGGGCTCAGTGTCCCCAGGGTAGCAGCTCCTTCCTCCCAGGCAAACAGCCACGTGCACTGGCCGTCTCCTGCTGCGGTCCGTCCCTGTGGCCATGGGCTCAGTTCTGGCCTTCTTGTGAGTTCTCGGTCTGGACGATGACAGCCTCTGGCCCGAGGACCTGGACGGAGGCAGGACCGCAGGCGAGCAGGCGCCTGGGTCCTCACTGACCGTGTGGTAGCCACAGCTCCCAGCCCTCTGGGCTAGGTCTTGAGTGAGCAACGAAGCCTTTTACTCTGTTGGGCTGTCAAGGTTGTTTGTAAAAGCACTTAGCAAATCTTGATGATGAGGCTTAATTTTACATCTTATCTGTTTCTTTCCTCCACACCCTTTAATTAGACATAATAGATTGCTGGCAGATAGTGCCTGTGTAATATTTTCATTATTCTAAGGTATTGGGTGAGCATTTGAAACATTTGGCAACCAGTGAAAAGTAGGAAGAGAACAAATGAGTACAATTACTCTGAATAGTTGGTACATTTCCTTTTTGCTCTTTCTGCTGTTTCTTAAGAATTATCTTTTCCTTTAACGTAGTCGGTGTCTAAATGAATACATGATTTTGTGTCTTTACTTTCTCTGTTTTGCCAAACAACAGAATCCCAGTGTTTTCCACAGTGTCAACAAGTCCTCGTAAGAGAAGCTTCACACCATCCGTCCTCTGGGTGTGCCACGATATACTGAACTTTCCTGCGATATTGAGGATTTACTTATTTTGTTTTCCTCACACTTAACATTTAAAAAAACGCATGCAGTGATAGTGTCTTCATCGGAGAATGTTCTTTCTGTAAGGCAAACTCACCAGATTACTTGTTCTTAGAGACACACCTGTTTTTCTTTCTGTTCTGCTACCCGATGTGCTGGAGAGAGCTCCCCGTCAGAGCAGAGGGCCAAGCAGGGGCTAGCGGTCACCTAGATGAGTCTCGGGCACTGAGTCAGAGCTAAGCCCAGCTAACTTCAGAGGTTCCTGACAATTTCCGTGGCTGTAGTAGCACAGACCAAATTTTCTATTAAACCACGTCTTCACAAAAATCCTATCGTAGAGACGATTATGTGGGCAAAGAACCCAGATGCTGGCAAGTACAAGGTTTGCCGGGCCACTTCATACGATGGCTAACTTTTCAAATAGGTAATAGGTTATTCTGGCTCAATGTTCAAAAGGTAGAAAAATAGTAGTGAAAAGTGTCTTTATAACTCTTGCTCCTACTCTCCTAGTTTATTTTCCCAGAGACAAGCAACAGTGTAAGTTTCTCGTGTGTCTTTCCGAATAATTTATTTTGTACATATAGTGAAACACACACATCCTTCTCTCTGTTTTATCTTAGCCAACTGGTAACACATCATAAACATGGCTCTGAAACGTGCCTTTTTATATGCTGGTCGGTGGTGGCAGATGTTCTGTCCAAGTCCATGCAGAGCTGCCTCTCTCTGTTCTGTGATTTCACTGTAAGCCGGTGTATGGCTATGTTACAATTTAACTAATAATCCTCTATGATGATTCCAAACAATCTTTGTTTCAAAGTTACAAACAAGCTGCAACAGCCAGAGATAATTTTGTGCAATAGCCACAGGGTAATTTTGTAGTCCGGCAAGTTTTTCTATACAATAAATCTCTGGAAGCGGGCATTCTGCCTCAGTGCGTACATCATACTGAGCTCTTGATGTTAAAAACCAACCATCTCAAAACTTGGTGGCCTAAAATAACAAGCATTTGGGGCATTTATTATCAATCAGGAGCCTATAGATCACCTGGGTGCTTCTGCACGCATGGGCCAGGCTTTACTGAAATCACAGGGCTTGGTGGGTTGGGACCTACAGGCCTCTGACGGGTTGACTTGGGTCTGGCTACCTGGGATGTACCTAGGATAGTCTCACTCTCATCTCTGGTGCCTGGAAGGCTGCTGACCAGAGAGAGGGTGGTCTTCTTACCTGTCATTGTCCCACCTGCTGGCTTGGGCTTACTCATGTGCAGACGACGAGGCTCTGACAGCAGAGTCCTGCAAGACCTCCTGGGGTGTAATCTCAGAGCCCGCGTGCCATTGCACTCTGTTAGCCAAAGACCATCACGAAAACCAGCCCAGTCCATCCCTTAATGGTAGTCACAGTAGTCATGGAGTCCTATCCTATACCTGCAGTGTCACCTTTAAATAGGTCATGTGTTAACCCGGTGCAAGGTTCAGGGCATGGAGAAGGACAGAGAAGACTGAAGTGTTGGAGGCCATTTGTTTCAGGCTACCAAGGCATGCGAGTACATTTAGAATTTTGACAGCCTTACAAAATTACCAGGGAAGTTATTCACGTACTACCAGGCACGCGTGAGGCTCTCCTCCCCAGAGCTTCACCAGCAGAGCGTGTTAGCAAATCTTCACATTTTTGCCAGTTTGGGATTGAGGGTATACTCTTGGGTTATTTTAAATTTTCATTTCTACTATTTTCAGTGTAATTGATTTGTATTTCTTTTCCTCTGAATCGTTTGCTCAGATTCATGTGCTCTGGCATTTCTAAGTAACATAGAGTTTGGGAGCAAAGGGGAGGAAAGACGTGGGGGATGGAGTGGGAGAAAAAAAAGCCGGAAAGATCGAGATCACAGAGTGGGCATCAGTAATTGCCATGTTAAGAAATCTGGACTCTCCACTATGCAGCAAAGAAGAAACAGTGAGAGTTCTTGGGCCAGAGGAGTGGTGACATTAGAACTGAGCTGTGTGCTGGGAAAACCTCTGTCCGGGGTGTGAAGGAGGTGGGGCCGTGGGAGGGTTGGGAGGGGGACAATAGCACTGATCCCAGTGACGGGTGTGGCCAGGGGACGGGGTTGGGGCAACACTGCAGAGGTGAGTATGGCGGAAGGATGGGTGGAGGGGTGCTGGGGCTCCCAGCAAGGGGCGCGCTATCATGAACTCAGACCAGGAGATGTGATGGGCCTCGAGGCTTCCTGGGGGGGCTGTCCCATGAGCTCACGCTTGTCCCCGTGGAAGTTACTGCTGGGGCATTTCTGGAGAGGCGTCTGTAAGTCCTTTCATGTTGCAATTTGGTGCTCAGGAGCAAAGTCAGAGCTAGAAATAAAAATGTGGGAGTCGTCCACACGAAGTGATAAAGCATTCCGGAGGGATGTCTGGCGAGGAAAGAGCCAAGGACAGTGTGGAAGGAAAGACCTACTTTAAGGCGCTGGTGTAGGAGAGGAGACGGTGAACAAAGGCTGAGAAGGAGCAGTCATGGCGCTAAGGGTTCTGGGCTATAAAATTCGGCGATTCTCTGGACCACAAAGATGCCTCAGTGTGTCCCGCGTGTGGTCTGACTGCGCGGAGCTGTGTTGCAGAGTGCGCCGTGTCTGCATTCAGATTTTCTGAGCCGTCCGGCCGCAGCCTCCCTCGTTCCTGCCATCAGCCCCGATGGCCTGTGGTGTGTGTCAGCAGTTTGTCCCGCTTGAACTTGATCTGATGACCAAACAGCTCGCGGGGGTCCCTTGCGGCCAGCACAGCCCCACGGCTGCTGGGGTGATCGCCCTCCAGCCCCATGTGGCCGGTGGGTTTGTCTTTCCGTCTGCTGTTCAGTTGGGCGCGCAGGGAACTCGGACAGAACAGTCTCCAAACTGGCTTTGGCTCCAGCAGCGAGTCCAAATCCTGCATCTGCTCCGTGGCTGGGACCCTCCACGTGACCTGATTCAGAACACGAGACAGTTAGACCGTCCTTCCCCACCTCCCGGAGGATGCCATAGCTCCTGGGGTTTTGCTTTGTTTTTAATCGATAATAGTAGAGACCTAGTTGACAGGGAGTTGCGAGCTGCTCTCTGCCACTGCAGAATCCAGATGCACAGATAAGCTTGATTTGGTGAACGGTTCTAAGGTGGTGAGTTATCGATTCACCGCTGGGACTACTTGGATATTTCCCACCTACCAGGAGGGAACAGCGTAAGCAAATCAAAACTCAACTTTTAATCCGCTTCAAACCTAATGGCTCTTAAGGAGAGGGAGGAGAGCAGAGTGGAAAACTTCTCAAGTCGTTCTGATGTAAAAATAGGAGCATATTTAAAAATTCCCTGTTTAAGGTTTATAGGGCAATTTAAATGCAAGAGTGAGCAAGTGGAGAAAAAGATGTAATTTGGATAATTCCTGGGCAACCTGGAGGTAAAAGTTAGGTAGGTATCTGGCACACTTTTCGCAGCACTTACCATTACCAGTCGGGCTTGACAAGCAGACAGCTTGCTGGGGAGTTTGCATTGTACTTCGTAAGCTCCACTTAATACGGTGACAATTTTATAGGGCGAGTCTGCTGGAAACCCGGAAGATCTTGGGACCTTCAGAGCCCTCCCTATACGGAAGAGGACAAGAATACTCTGCTGAGGAAGGCGGACTCGAACGAGTCTCTAGGGAATGACTCTGGGCTTTCAGAATCCCGAGTCGGGGTCTCCTCCACTCCCCAGTGGTTCTCAAAGTGCGGCCCTGGGAGGAGCTGCGGGGAGCAAGGAGGGACTGGGCAGAAATGCAAATTCTCAGGCTCCACCCCACTTGCTACGGAATGAGAACCTTCCCCAGAGGGGTCTGGCTCTCTGTGTTTTAAGGAGTCTTCCAGGGGATTCTGATGTCAAATTTGAGATCTACACTTGATGGAGAAAATACTTCCTTCTCTTGGAAGAAACACTGGTTTTTTTAAGGCTTTAGGTATATCTCAATGTTATAGAGAACGTATGTGCTCTCAGGCCAAATCTATAGTAATTAAACCCGACACACATCACTGCAGAGCTCTGCTTCAACGAAGCTGTTTTTTTCTCCTTCAGACATTGTTCAGTAGGTGATGTTTCCAAATGAGAAAACGTATTATTTGCAGCTAAAATAGTGTCAGCCAAGAAAGGGCAGCATGAAAGTTTCAAAATGCCAAAACGCATTGGCTGAGTAGACTTTCAAGTTGTTTTCCCCATCCTCCTTAGAGATAAAGGGTAGATGGTGTTCACTCTTTTTTTTTTTTTTTAATATTGGTGAAGAGGTATATTTTTTTTAAGATTTTATTTATTTATTTGACAGACAGAGATCACAATCAGGCAGAGAGGCAGACAGAGAGAGAGAGGGAAGCAGGCTCCCCACTGAGCAGAGAGCCCGATGTGGGGCTCCATCCCAGGACCCTGAGATCATGACTTGAGCTGAAGGCAGAGGCTTAACCCACTGAGCCACCCAGGCGCCCCGATGGTGTTCCCTCTTAACTGCTGCCCACCTAGTTACAAACACCAGCTTCGGAACCTTGCTCAGCAGGACTGGAAGGTGATGGCCAGCCTCAAATTCTTTGCTGGAGTTGAAAGTCATCTTCCCGGGATCTACAGGAGAGGGCCATTTGGTGACACGTCTCTCTCTAAAACTCTTACCGGTGCCCAGCTGATGGCCTGTCCCTCTTTTCAGGAGTGTGGCTTTTAAGTAGCTTTCTGCAAATATGTTAAGTGGAATCCATTTCCAAAGAAGACCGCTCCATATGTGTACTAATGGTGGTTTCTTATGCCAATAAAATCATAGACTATATTGTGGGGATCCTTAAGACACTCTCCTAGGTGGGTTCTAGGTGGGTCTAAAATGCACTTAGCACTAGTACTGAATTGTTTTTTCTTCTTTCAATAGAAAATTTAATATGTAATCCATTATTCTAAATCAAGAAATTCCAAGTACTCTGCACCACTTTCTTATAACTTATTTTGGTGCGTGAAGTGTGCCTAGTTTTTGGATCCTGGGAATCCACTTATTGGATGTGTGCGTCCTTAACCAGCATCAGGAGACTCGTCCCTTTGTTGAAGGTTTAATAGGATTTCCCTAGTGGACTTTGGGCAAAATTTAAAGGGATCAAGCTCTGGGGAGGCTGTGGGCAGGTGTGATCAGCAGGCTTAATCTCTGCCCTGGGAGCTGTACCATGGTGTGGGAAATGTGCCTACTCATCCTTGCAGAGGCCACACTGGGGTGGTAAAGACACTTAACCAGGCATCGCCAACAAAGCCAGAGGCCCTTGGAATTTTCCAGCCTTGGCACAGAGTCACAAGTATTTCTGGTTAGATACTGAAGTACGATTTGACTAGAACATTGTTAGGGAAGAAGAAGAGTGTGTGAAACCTTCAGATGATTTTTGCTGGTTGATGTGGTTTTGGAATATAGGTGAGGTTTGGTGGAGTGGGATCTGGAGTGGACCGCCAGGAAAGAATTCTTGAGATGTCTTTGGTGCAAAATGGTGGTTTTATTAAAGCACAGAGACAGGACCCGTGGGCAGAAAGAGCTGCTGTACTGGGGTTGTGAGGGGTGGCTGATTATTATACTCTGGGGTTGGGGGAGGTGAGGGAAAAGGGAGTTTTTAGAAGAACTTTCATATGCTAAACAGGACCAGCAGGATAGTGGAGGCCTTGTCTTTGTGAAGTCAAGGTTGTTTTTCTCTCTAGTAAAGCAAAAACATGTTGAGAGTTTCTTGGAAGAATATCACATATGTGCCACCCAGGAGTGTGGAGGGGAGAGTTTGCACTAGCCTTCTGCTCCCTCACCCATCTGAAAGGTCGATTTACTTATTTATTTATTTATTTATATTTTTTATTTTATTAACATATAATGTATTTTTTGCTTCAGGGATATAGGTCTGTGAATTGTCAGTCTTGCACATTTCACAGCACTCACCATAGCACATACCCTCCCCAGTGTCCATCACCAGCCACCCTATCCCTACCCCCACGCCCGCAGCAACCCTCAGTTTGTTTACTGAGATTAAGAGTCTTTTATGGTTTGTCTCCCTCTCTGGTTTTGTCTTGTTTCATTTTTTTCCTCCTTCCTCTCCCAACCCCGCCCCCCCCCCCCCCCCCGCCAATCCTGCCTCTCAAATTCCTCATATCAGTGAGATCATATGATAATTGTCTTTCTCTGATTAACTTATTTCGCTCAGCATAGTACCCTCTAGTTCCATCCACGTCGTTGCAAATGGTAAGATTTCATTTCTTTTGATGACTGCATAGTATTCCATCATGTATATATACCACATCTTCTTGATCCATTCATCTGTTGATGGACATCTAGGTTCTCTCCATAGTTTGGCTATTGTGGACATTGCTGCTATGAACATTCGGGTGCACGTGCCCTTTCAGATCACTACGTTTGTATTTTTAGGGTAAATACCCAGTAGTGAGATTGCTGGGTTGTAGGGTAGCTCTATTTTCAACTTTGAAAGGTCTATTTAAAACGTTCAGTATGGTCTGGCTGGAGAAGGGAGTTACAAACTCTAAGAGCTAGAGGGAACCTAGAAGCAAGTGATTGGGTTTTTTCCCATGATATTTGGAGAAGCGGAAGAGAAAGACCTTGCCCAGAATTGCTTACCTTTCAGCTAATTAATACCAGATCGCATCTCAGAATGAAGTGTCCCGAGTCTCATTATACATAGTCTCCTTCCTTCAGCTTGTGTCTGACACGATGATTTTAGAATCTCCGATTCTGCCTTACCTTGAAATGTTGGAACATCTATGGAGATGGACATTCTCTGCGAAGGTCCCTGCCGGGGGGCCATGCACACCTTGCCCGCTGACCCTCCTGCTCCAGCATGGTTTCGTTCTCAGTTCGGGTCGCTCTAACAAAAAGAAGTGCCACCTGCTGGGTGGCTGACACAGCAGACATGTGTTTTGCATGGGTCTAGAGCTGGTGGTACAGCTCAGAGGTCAGGATGGTCAGGCTGTGCAGGAGGGCTCCCTTTCTGTCGTATAGACACCCGCCTCCTTGTTGCACCCCCTTGTGGTGGAGAGAGAGAGAGAGCGCGAGCGAGCACGTGCGCACGCGCACATCTGTTCCCTTAAGTGTGCTGACCCCACTCACGGGGTCTCCAGCCTCCTGACCTAATTACCTCCCAGAGATCCTACCTTCAAACCCCACCCATCACACTGGGAATGAGGGTTTTAACACATGGATTCCGGGGGGACACGACCATTCAGTCTGTAGCATATACTCAATGACATCTCTCATATTGGGAGCAGGATCAAGGAGATCTCTGCAACTCTAGCATAAATCATCTCATTATTTGAGATTCCTGCACAGGCCACTTCTCCTCCTCCTCCTCCTTCTATTACTATTCTTGCATTTTCAAGGTTTGCACTAGATTGGACTAGAAAGAAGAGCCAGGTTATTTATGACAAGCAACAGCAGAAGATTCAAGAGGATGCCAGTAGCTGACAGCAGAAAAGGGAGAGCAGCGATGGTGGTGGGTACGCACTTAGCCCTATCACCTGCTCTCCGGCTTCAGCCTGCACAGGCTCAAAGGCTGATGTACCTTTTCCCCCTCCAAACAAAAGTGGAACAAGGGCCATTAGCCTCCTGCATGGAAAACCTCAGGCTCTTTAGGAGCTGGAAGTTGGAACATGCTTCAGATAATTTCAATTTAACAAATATTAAGCATTCACTCTATGCCTGGCACTGTGCGAAGCCCTGTGGGGGATAGAAATAAATATGGCAATGTCTCTAGCCTCAAGGAGTTTACAGTAATGGGACTAAAAAGGGAACACACATTACTCATAAACAAAGGAAGAAGAAGGTAATTTGCTTTACAGACTTTTTAAAAGCATCAAACATTGAGGCATAAAGTGAAAGTGACTTTCAGAATCCTAGGGACTCCAGCTCCATTTCTGAGTTTGCCAATGACTATAAGAGCTTGGGGGAGGTCCTTCAGCATCCTGGGGAGCCCGGGTGGCTCAGTCGGTGAAGCGTCTGACTCCTGGTTTTGGCTCAGGTCATGATCTCCGGGTTGTGAGAGGGAGCTCCGCGTCAACCTCCTTGCTCAGTGGGGAGTCTGCTTGGGATTCTGTTGCTGTCTCCCCCTGCCCCCTTCCCCATCATGTTCTTTTTCTAAAGAAATAACTACATCTTAAAAAAAAAAAGAAAGAAAACGAAAAACATTTCAGCTCCCTTTTGCTCCCTATAAAAACTGCCATAGGGTTGTCGTCCAGAAAAATCTCCTGTGTAGAGTTCATGATACTATAGCCGACCTGAGAAGAGGGAGCCGTGAGATCTGAGGGATGTAGGCGTGAGGTCAGGGAGAGGCTTCAGGACTCTGTCCCTGGAGCATGACCAGAGTCTCTGCAGAACGATAGAGAAGGAATGTGAGAGAAGCCATTAAAACTCGAACGCGCAACTTGGTTGGAGCCCTGAATGTGGTGGGTAAGGACATTTCCGAAGCATCCAGAAAGCAGATAGAAAAGTCAGAGCTTTAAATTAGGAGACAAAGGGACTCTGTAGAGAGGACAGAGAGATGCCAGCAGAGGAGTGGACATTTCATATGGTAAAGGGGATGTGACCGGCCCCCAGGGCTCCCCTATGGCTCCTGTGCAATCCAGTGTTCAGATCCCACTTGGGGCACCTGAAAGCCTGAGAGAAGGACCTCAAGGGGCACTTCTCTGGCTGTGGGCAGAGATGGCCATAGACCCTGTCGTTCCCAGGGTGGAGACCACTCTGATCCGTTGAGCTAACATCCCTGGCCTGGAGGCTGTGGTGCCATGAGCATCACCTCTTGTCATGAAGTCTAATGCCTGTCATTCTTCCTCTGTATGATTGGCTGGGGCTGGGGGTGGAGCATGTGTGGGCAGAGTCACGGTGATGATGGGACGGGAGGGAACCGTGTCTGATTGGAGCCCAGGATTCATACAGTTTTCGATGGAAGGCACCAGATTCATTATTCCAGCACAGCGGTCAAGAAAGGAACATGAAATGCCCATGAATGACCATGAGAGAGAGCTAGAGCCCAGGTCACCTGATTTCTGGTCCGAGCTTCTTACAAATGCCTCTTACTAGCAGAAACTCAACACACATTCATACATATTAATGTCCTTTGTCCATATGATAACTCTGTATTCATTTTATAAGACCCACTTAAAATGCTGCTTCCTTTGAAACATTTTAAAGACTTTTCCAGATGGAATAAATCACTTGGTCCTAGGTGTCCCTGCAGGATTTTGAATATATCTTGATGGTAAAGCTTAACTGCATGTTTTTCTTCCTGGCTAGACTAAGAACACGTTTCTTATGGGTCCTGAATTCTTAACCTCTCCTTTCCCTAAGACCTAGCTTGGGGCAGATGCTAATTAAGCAGATGTTGGTTAAATGAGGAATAAATGCATATAAATGAATGTATAGAAAGCCCATCATCAAGAAACTACTAGGAGCACAGAATAATCCTAATAATGTCTATAGAAACACTTTTCCTACGTAACAGGAAATATATTAGTCTAAACTCTATATCATGGGGTTGAATTTTAACGTCGGATACCCTGCGATATTTATGGTGCTGAGAAAATTGTGACATTTTTATTGTTCCAAGGTAATGTTCTATGCAGATTGAAGGGACTTTTTGACTTTGTAATATGTAATGCTAGAAAAAATATATCTGAACAGAGATGGAATCAGATAGGAATTTAGAATTAGTGAGATTTTTTTTTAGAAATAACTTTATGGCACAGCAACTTTATTTACTATCAGATCAGGCCACCCTTGCCTCAGGGGCCATAAAACACAAACCAGCGGCAAAGGTCATGCAAATTCAGCCTGGAATATGGCTTTGTTATGTAAGTGGTGATTTTTGGAGGTCCTGAGAATGCAAAAGCAGAGAGGAACCTCACCCACACTAATGATCATGTTTTTGCTTTTAAAAAAGATCGTTGTTTCACGTTTTCAAATTTCCACAATTGGAAAGCTTTTTCCCATCAGAATCAGAAGCACTGCACCGGCCTCCAGGCAGAGGACTACATTCTGATGAAATTGTCACCGAGCCTGCATCTGGGAAGTTAACCAAGTGTAAAAGGAATCTGTTCGTCTGATTGTCACCTCCGCTGATTTATTCCCGTGGGTCGCACCGCATGCAACTGAATTTTAACTTAAATTAGGATTCTGGGTTGTTTCTTTAAATGACTTGAAAACGATACACTTTGATGCAGCCCTGAATGAGAAGTTATTGTGCCTTCAAAAGAGCCAAAATACAGACTTTTGGAATATAACAAGCAAACATCTCTTGGTGGAAGAGTGACTCATTTTAAAAATTTATTGTGAAGTGACAATCAACTGATGTGAGCATCCTTTTCCTGGAAGTTAAGGCCGTCACGATTTAATATGACTTTTTCATCCGGGACATATGTGGATGAGTTTTGTCTGTCGCCCACCAGGCAGTGCAAATTAAGGCATTCAGAAATGTCACATCTTTGCGTCGAGAGAATAGAATGCCAGGGCCGGGCGAGGCTGATGAAGGGTGGTGGAAACCTTCACTGGGTTAGCAAAGGTGTCAGCAATTCCAGCTCACTCCAGGAGCCCATTTAACATCGAGGGATAGGTGATTCGGGGACCGGGCGGGTGTGCCAGGACGAATTACAGCCCCTGCATTACTCGGGTCCTAGTCCCTGGGACGTGTGACTGTCACCTCATATGGAACAAGAGCCGTTGAGGGTGTGATTGATTGGGGGGCTCGATGTGAGGAGCAGATCCTGGAGGGGCTGGGTGGGCCCAGTGTAATCGCAGTGTCCCTATGAGAGGGAGACGGGGGAGATTTTAGGACCGAAGGGAAAAGGCTCAAGCACGAAGGCTGCGGGGACTAGAGTGAAGGGTGTCGGCCAAGGACTGCAAACACAGCAGTTCTAGGACCCAGGAACGGGAGAATTGGATTCCCTCCCGGGAAGCTCCGTTTGAGCTAATGTGTACAGAGCAACGGGACTCTTCTACGGTGGGGGACAGAAATGCCTAAATTAAAGGAACTGCACTAGCGTAACCTGTGCTAAACTAAACATAGAGCTTATCAGTGAGATACCAGCCAAAGAGGAAGTGCCGCCATGGCGTTTCCTTGATGTCCCAGGTGACCCAGCTCATCCCTGGACCCCACGCTATTTCCTCCTTTTTACTGTCGTTTTCTTACTGCCTGCGGTTTGATGTGAACTTCTTTTTCGTTCTTCTGGCGCTGGCTTCAGGGTGTGGAGCCTGCCCACGGGCCCAGCCTGGTGCACTGGTCCTGAGCAGCCCGGAGGTTTCCCTCGGGACTCAGGGATTCCCTGGTTTTTGATGGTCATGGGGTCTCTCCAAACTTCAGTCCCTTTATAAGCAAGTTTGTACAAAAGGACGGCAGGGCGCTAACTGAGGTTCTCCTGTAAGCTGCTTTTCCATTCCCAAAACTGTCATTCCAAGATCCAGTTAGATAGGGTTTCCTGAACGTTTCATGAACAAGTCTTGCTTTTTTGGGCTCTTTTATTATTTTACTATGACCAGACCACCCACAATGACTCCAGAATCATTATTACCAACATTTTCCTGTTGATAAAGGACCTTTTCAATTTATGAGGGAGGCCAGTGACCCTGATGACCTTGGGGACACCGTGGTCAACCAGCAT
Source organism: Mustela nivalis (assembly GCF_964662115.1). NCBI lineage: Eukaryota > Metazoa > Chordata > Mammalia > Carnivora > Mustelidae > Mustela > Mustela nivalis. Next base: position 36,183,383 of record NC_139039.1, read on the forward strand.
ACTGCAGGGCACGTTAGTGAAAGCATCTCGCCTCACATGGTACCTTAATTTGATTCCCTATCATTTCTTCTTACAGGAAATACTAGCTTCCTTTCCTGGTTCCCTTAAACAGTATTAAGTTAGGAAATCTTGATTGATGAGTGACCATGTATGGGAATGAGATGTGAGTTTTATGGCCAATAGTCATTCACCCAGTAAGACTGTGTCAGAATCCAGCCAGAAAGACAGAAACCACTGTCCCTGAAGTAGGGGAAATGGAATATAAAGGGTTTGTTGCAGATGATGAAATGCTGAGAAATCAAATTGGGCCACAGGTGACTTAGAGATTAGCAAGAGCAGGAAGCCGGGGCTGGAGGGGACAGTGAGGAGGTTTTGGCGCCATGGCCCACGATGGGACTCGGGGTGGGAGTGGGGACCTGGCAGGCCTGTCCCAGGTTCTGTGAGGGCCCAGCCATGGCCAAATGCTGCCACAGAGTGGAGCTCAGAGCAGGTGTTTCCGCCAGCAAGCCCAGCCAGAGCCTGCTGACGGGTAACAGGGGATATGCAGCCTGTGGGGCCCAGAGCAGGGAGAGGACCAGAGCGGGCACGGGGAAGAGGTGTCCAGGACCCTCAGACACATGACCGAGTGACCCTGATTCAGAGGTCATGCTTTCTAATCTCTCAGTGAGTGACACAGGACAGTTTTGGGGTGACTGCTTCCAACTTCTTAGAGGAATTTTTATAGACCATCAAACCAGGACTTGAGGTATCTGGCCCTACTTGAAATCCTAAGGATGGCTTTTCAGGCCCAGGCCCAGGCAATAAGAGGTTCACCTGGCAGGCCTCGGGGAGGGCCACCCTCGCGGTCAGGCCGGGTGCACAGCCTGCACACTGCAGCCTCCACGGCTTCGGCCGCCAAAGACTCTCGGGCTGTCCCACGTGTCTGCACTCGGCTCAGGCATCCTCATCCCTGGGTCTCTGGATTCCAGGCCTTGGACTTCCACAGGCTCTTGCTGGGGGCAGGGGGAAAGTCCAATGATGCCTGCTGTGCTGTGACCCTGTTCTCAGTACTTTTCCACTCCGAGCCCTCTGGCTGACCCCAAGGCCCGTGAAACAGAGCTGTTGTGTGGGGCTCCATCTCCAGCGAGACAGCCAGCATGTCTGCCAGGAGCCCCCTGCCCCTCCACCAGTTCACCATTCCACGGGGAACATGGAACTTGGGTGGGGGGGCTTTGTTCAGGGTCAGCCTCTTGTTTGTCCCACCCCATACGTGATTAAAGACCTAAAGTTGCTCATTGTTGCCTGAGTTTTGCCCCGTCTCCAGGCTGATATGATTTCTTAGGTCTTAGAAGCCCAGGAAGGTTTAAAATGGTGAATAAATTAGGTAATGATCATCATCTTTGGAGTCCGATTTGCATAACGTGGCTTCACAGCTTTTTCTAGATTATGTGCTATTGCAGAGCATCAGAGTCACTTGCAGTGCAATGCAAGCCAAGAGAGTTGCGGTCACAGGGCATGTTAAGTCCTCTGGGGGGTTGCTCAACTTGACTAAGTATGTAGTGGCCTTACAGCACTAGATGCGTGATCCATTCATTTGGTAGCTCAGGCTCTACAGCGTTCCCTGTTTCCAGTGGATCTCTCGTAGACACATCGCCAGGTTTTGAGGACGTGGTTAGCTGATTAAGTCTTTGGGTTTCGAAGCTCGCCTGTTGGCCTGAAGAAGGTGTGCATTGGGAATGCAACCAGAAGGTCACGAGTGGTCCACAATGTCTTTCCTTTTTATTCTGCTTAATGAGATTTCTGAGAAGAAAAGAGCAAGATTCTCTGCAGATACGTTCTGGAGCAGGTGAATGTTTAAGGAAAATTGATAATTGGCTCTTCTAGACTCTGCTGTTTCCGGGGTCTTCATTGTGAAGCTCTGTTGGTTACTTCCTTTCCTGCAGAATTTAAAAGCGCTGTGGTCAAGAACTGGTTAGTGTCCTTAACTAGTTTCCAGTGGAGCTGTGCTGCCACCAGGGCCTCAGGAATCGCCTTTAACCCACCCACCCTCCCTCCCCCCCCGAACTGCTTCCCTCCTTCCGTCCTCTCGTCTGTCCGTCCGTCCGTCCATTTACCTCCCTTCCTTCCACCCATTTTTGCTAAGCACCCCTGAAACTCAGAATCAACTCCTTGCTGGGAAAGCCATCTTCAGCTATAATCAAACCTAATCAAATGGCCTGAGATTGTTGGAGATGTTGATATTTTTCGCGAACAGGGAAGCATTCGGAAAGCGTTTGCCCGTTTCACAGCGTGGTCAGCGCAGCTTTCCGTGGCTCGCTGTTTCCTACCCCTCCTAGTCTGAATTGTCCCCGCCATTCTTTAAGGTTCCCTAAAATCCGACCTCTCCTTCTGTGTGAACCTACTTCCAGGTGTTCCCTACTCTATAGTTTACACGTTAAAGAGGTCCTAATGGGCCGCTCACTTGCTAGATTCTTCCATGCAGCCCTCCTCCCCCCGTCTTTGCCCTCACGAACATTCCCACCATCCTTCCCAGCTCAGCTTCTGTCCTCCAGCATCCTGGCTGGAGTCCTCGCTCCTCTGTGTGCTCAGCATGTCCCATGACTTTGCTCTCAGTCCAATCCTGTCCTAAGGTGTCCCGTGTGGGTTCATGTGCCTTGGGCTCATCTCCCTAACCTGGTTAATGTGTATTTCCCCGCTGCAGAGTAGAGCTCATGCATCTCTCTGAGCTGACAGAGCGCTAACGTGCTTCCCGTAGCGGGCACCGCAGAAGGTCGGCTCCCTCTTACTCTTTCCGCGGAAAGCCTGGGCTCAGCGCAGCAAGTTGCTTACTGAATGGGCTTCGATTGGTGGATTCCTGGTGGGGGGAGTAGGATGTTTGTAGGGGTGATTGAGTGAAATGCAGAGACTCTATCATCCCTGAAACTAAAGGAGGAAGTTCTTTTTTCTCTCTCTGATATCTCAAGTCAGCATACAGAAGATCGTTTCGTCGTTTTACTCAAGGAGAGGAGAGTTATTGTTGGTTTTTGTATGAACTGGTAGAGGGGAGGGCAGATGACCAGGTGGAGGACAGAGGATTTTTAGGGCAGTGTCCCTAAAAAGGATTGAGTTCAATCAATGGATACCTGTCATTGGACGTTTACGCAAACCCGTAGAATGATCCGCACCGGGAAGGAACCGGAATGTGAACTGCGGACTCTGGGTGATGGCGATGGGCTAGTGTGGGTTTACGGGTTGTAACAAACCACCATCTGGTGTAGGATCTGACAGTCCCGAAGGCCGCGTACGTTGGGGTAGGGAATTTGTGGGACCTCTCTGCACCTTCCCCTCAGTTTTGCTGTGAACCTAACATTACTCTCTAATAAAGTTTTCATAGAAGAAGTATGAACTACTATTGTATACTTGTGGGAAATATTTAGATAAAACTTCATCGTAAGTGAGTATGGTCCTTGACAAATTCTTCTGCATTGGGTCTTTGTAAGCGTAAACTGTGGAAGGAGAAACTAGTCCGTTAGCCAGTCGCTAACTTTACTGTTGACTTCACTGATCACCAGTCAACGTCCCGGTTTGGGGGCCAGTGCGGAAACAAGGTGATAAAGCTCAAAACGGAACTCGCAAAATGGCTGTTGAGATTGTTTTCAGGATTTTTGCCTGCTGTCAGCATCCCATGGTTCTCTTAGTCTCCTTTGTCCCATGTGTGCCCATGCCTGGACACACGTGCGTCCACACACACGCCCACACACCTGCGCGCACACACGTGCACACTTTTCCTTCTCCTTTCCGCTGTAGGGACGCATTGTGGCCACCAGGTGTCACTATGTGAACCCCCTGGAAAAAGAGGAGTCCTGGGTTGCCCGCAGCTGTCACAGTGCCACTTTCTGAATGACCTTTAATGAAAACAGAACGGCCAAAGTAGCTTGACAGCAAATTTTATTAGGAACAGAAAATCTATCAGCAGACTCACTATAGAATTGCACCGATTAGTTTCTCTTATCTAAGGCGGGCACAGTAAAAACAGCCAAAGAAAAGAATCAGAAATCGCCCACTTCGCCAGGTCCCCGTGCATGGGTGGGAAGGGCAGTTTAGAGTGGCTTCGAGTCGGGCTATGCCTGAGTCTCAGTAAGAAGACGGCGATTTAACTATGGGCTAAAAAAGATTTCCTTTCCAAAGCAGGTGGAGATGGAAACTAATTCCTTAGGTCATATGCTGGATGCAGCAAATCAAGCTGATTCCTCCGGAGTATTATATCCGAATTTACCCTGGGCTCCGCGTACAGCTAGAACAATTACATCATTCCCTCCTGTATAGCGAGCAGACTTAATAAGCCTTAAATATGCATCCTCATGCCAACAGGTCCTTCAGCAAAGGCAATCTGCACATTTCAAAAATCAAAAGCAATTTGGCTAAATGACCTATAGCGTAGCATGGTGCACTCCCATGGAAACTGCTGTCTAGACTGCAGGCATTTCGTAAAGGGGCACAGTTTTGCAGAAGAAATGGCTTCCCGTTATTTAGTTTCTATGATACAACGCATATTGGGGTCTCTTCTGGTCAGAGAGAGGGCATAGAAGTGTCCACAGCTACTGTGATTATCTAGATCTCCAGAATTCTAGTGTAGTAACAGCTTGAGAGAGCTGCATAGTTGTAAGCTACTGAAATGGGCTCTAGTTTACTGGAACAGAAAAGGGAAGTGTGGAGATGTTGCAGGGATGTTTGGATATGAAGGCTCTGAGGACGGGCGGACGCCAGAGGGGCCAACCCCAGGGCCACAGCTCACGCAGCCCTACAGAAGTGTTCCGGCAAGCGTCCCAGCTCGCTGCTCCTGGGTACCCAGCGGGACTGTGGGCACTGGCGTGCATTGCCTCGGTGAGAGTCCTCTGTGGTCTCTGTTCCTTCCAGTCACTTACCGCAGAACTGAAGCCCCGTTGGGGGAGCATCTGAGTGGCCACGGCAAGGAGAGCCAGTGTCTGGATTCCAGTTTCCATAGTGAAAGATACGCAAGACTCTACAATAGGAGGTTCCCCGCAGCTGGGAGAGGGGTTCTGATGAAGGTCGGCTACAAAGCCACAGACCTCGCCGTGGATTACCGGTGGTCGCCCCTGAAAGTGGGCTTCCTTTGTGGGTAGGCTCAGGAAGGTTCTAGGCACGTCACCCAAGCATTTGCATCACTGGTGCGAACCTTTGTGGCAGCTCTTCTGCTCCTAATACACTTGGGAATCCGACCTGCAAAATAAAGGCCTCTCTCCTGGACAGTAGCTGTGTGCTCTTCCCCATTGCTGGCCCCTGTCTGTCACTTGTCCTTTGCTCACACACATCACAGCAGCCTACGAGCGACGCTCCCCATGCAGGATTCCTGGAGCACCTCCTGCTCCCCGTCTCCCCCCTCTGCCATCCCCAGGGTGCTCCCTGGTCACAGGGCTTCGTCAGAATTGCCTGGGGATCTCTAGCTCCCCTAAACCACAATCCCCGGGATGGGCTTGGGCAGCAGACTTTTTGCAAAGCTTGCTGGGTGACTTCTAAGGAGGCAGACTTCACGGTTAAAGAAATTCATTAAGTATTTATTTGGCTAAGAGCTACTGAAGAGTGAGGACAAGAGGCTCTGGTGATGGCTGCCGTGACATGAAGCGCTCATGTGTTCTAACAAGTCGGTCTCATTCCCACCTGTCCTGACGAGGCCATCTCCTCACCGCAGCTCTCGCCGGCGATGAGTCTTGCCCGTCCGCTGGTTGTCCTTTCCGAGTGCCCCTCAGCTCTCCGGCCATGCTGGTCTCTCCTTAGAACTGCTGTCCTACCTCCCTTCTGCGATTCTGACCCCAGTTTCCATGGGGCCCTTTCCCCGCCCCGCCAAGCAATTCTCCGAAACCAGTCAGGTATCCCACAAGCCACCGCAGTTCTGACGCTGTCTCCCTGCCGATGGCATTGCCTCCCACAGGTTGAGGGCCCGGTCCTGCAAGGCCGCCCTCCCTTCAGACACCATTACCAAGCCCAGATTGTCACCGGTGCTTCTGAGCAGTTGGCTGTAGATCAGAGGTTCCCACAACCCTCTCCTCGGCTTCAGTTCATGCTGTGGAGTGGCTCGCAGAGCTCAGAAACGTCTTACTTGTCCGATGACTGTTTTCTTAAAAAAGGACATAATCTAGGAACAGCAGGATAGAAGGACTGCACAGGCCAAGATGAGGGGAAAGGGTGTGGACTTTCCATGCCCTCTCTGAGGGGGCCACTGTCTCAGGGCCTTCATGTGTTGTCCAACCCAGAAGCTCTCTAAACCCCATCCTTCTGGGTTTTTATGGAAGCTTTCCTACTGAGCCATGGTTCATGAAATCACTGGCTTCTGGCCATTGAACTCCCTCTTCAGCCCTACTCCTGACCCCTGAAAGTTCCAACCCTCTAATCAGATGGTTGGTTCCATTGTGGACCAGCCCCCATCTTTGGGTGACCTGGGGGTGGTCCAAGAGTCATATCATTAACATAACAAAAGACCCCTCTGTTGCTCTTATCATTTAGGAAATTCTCGGGGTTTGAGGAGCTCCCTGCAGGGAATGGGATGAAGACCACATACACATTTCTTATAAACCACAATCTCATCCCTTCATTTTTTTTACCTAATTGTGCACTTTCACTTATACCCATTTATTTACTGTGCATCAGTAAATATGGGATCTTGGTTAAATGTGTGTGTTTGTGTCTGGAGACGCACGGTGTATGTAGAGAGCATCATGGTGTCCCTCCTGTCCCCCAGGAGCCTGTGACAAGCAATGACCAAGCACTTAAAGGTGCGGCAGCTAGGACGTATCCCAGAGTCCAGCATCCGCGGACACCCCAGAACTGGTAACAAGCAGGAACAGAGGAGGTCCACAGGGGCCCGGGACCGATTAAATCCCTTTAAAAAGGGGAGGATTGCGCAGCCAGCTGTCAGACTCCTCAGACAGGACCCTCATGTCTGACCATTTAGAAAGGGTGGCGGCCTGGGAAGGCTCTGCCGGTGGATCTCCAGGCAGATCTGAGATCTGCTCCGACAAAACAAGCAGCAGGTGCTGAGACCAGATCCGGACCAGACCAGACCCAGGCCGTGTCTCAGCTGTGTGCCCGCAGACCGACGGCATGTTTGGTTCCTGAACTCCCTACACCCTCCTGTCCGCTCGTGTGTTGTGTGGGTTGTCTTCGGTCCTGCTCTGCGTGCTGGGTAAGAAGCCAGCTTCAGTCACGTGGTGACATGTCGTTGAGTTTGGAGTCCCGAACCTGCGTTACAATGGTGATTCACTGGGCTTCAGGCCGACTAGAGCTGCCGCCGTGGAAAGAGAGCAGCCACGCGTGCGCCTTCACAGCTCCTGACCGGGCCGCTCGTGCCCTCCTAGTTTCACTTCTCAGCCTCGGACTGTGAAGGCTTTGATGTCGGGGGTTGTGGGTCACACTCTGCAGGAGGCTCCGCGGTGCCCTCTCACGCAGCTGAACCAAGACTTCAGGAAATCTCTTAACCACTTATGGTTGTGATCTGCCTTACGGTGGAAGACTCCCTCCTCCACAACAGAACAGTTTTCACCAGATGCCTAGGGAAGATGTCACTGTGCACAGCTTCTGTGATTCTCAGTCAACAGCAGCCCAGGCGATGAGCAGTAGAAGGCGATGGTAGAGGCAAGTTGGGGAGGAGAGTCAAGGAGTCTCTCTGGCTATTTATAAAAATCGTAGCTGGAATCCCTTGAGTGCTCCCATGTGCCGGCACCACTATCAGTGTAATCCTCTTGAAAACTTCAAGAGGGAAATTTAAAATTGATCATTCCCATTTTATAGGGGAAATAATGAATGAAATAAATAGAAGTAGTGGCACGCACGATCACAGACTTTGACAGAGCTAAGCTTTAACTGTGGGTTGCACATGGTTCCTCATGTTGCCTTTTTTGGGGGAATTTGAAATCAATTGCCTTAGGTGGAATAGAAGAGAGCCACAGTTCTAGTGTGGCATTGGAGACATTATAGGGGACGGGCAAGGATGGTCACGGGGGTCAGGTGAGGATAGAGGGATAGAAGAGTCACTAAAACCAGCCCCTGATTAGCAGAGGAGACGGTCAATGTGCAGGTGGGCAAAATTACGTGCCGTTCACTGCTGCCCCTCGTTCCCTCTAGACCTGCTTTCCTGACACATGTGTGTAGTTTTCATTGTCACATTCGCCAGTGGACTCACCCCGTGGAGAGGGCAAATTGGATTCACAACCAGACCATGGTGAGGCCGCATCTCCAGGCAGCTGGTGGGAAGCTGCCTAGAAACAACCGTGTTTTCCAATGCACTGAGCCTTGGGTTTCCAGAGAGGGAGGTGTGGGATGAGAACCAACAGACACTTGTCTCATGTCTCCGTGACACTGCTGGAGAGACGCAGGAGATAATTACTCATTTTTGGGCTCACGCGCACATAATAACTCTCACTTCTTAATAACTTCCCTGTGGCCATCGATATCTAAAATGCAATCACATTTTGTAAGCCGGTGAAGGATGTTTGAGTAAGACAGGAAACAGTTTTATCAAATCAATGTATACATGATACAGGGCACAGTTCTCTCTCTGACCAAATACAGAGGGGGCCTAGGAAGTGAGTGGGGTCAGAGCAAGGTGGTGTCTTGTTCTCAAGAGAGTGACAGAGCCCCTCATTTTCTGGCATGTTGCTGATTACCTGGTCCTGGGGACTCGGAGGTAGGCACTCCCCTGTACTGCTCATGCGCAGGCCCCACCCAGGAGGCTGTGTGTGGTACAACGAGGCACAAAAGAGACTCTGCCCTCCTACAAGGCTTGTGGGAGGTCTTGGGCTGCGGGGACCGGGGGTCTTGTCCTGACTCTGCTACCACCAAGCTGCATGGCTTGAAGCAAGTCTGCTAAGTGTTCTGACGTCACCTGCACCTTTCCGCTTCGGAATCCTGCCCTATTGCCCCTTCCCAGAGGTAAACGAACAGTTACCAAAAGGCAAAGCAATAGGACGGAGAACCAAAGCTGGAAGTGCAAACGGTGCTCGAGGAAATCAGGGCAGAAGGTGCTTGCTGTGGACCACGTATTTCCTGGTCCGCAGAGTTCTGGTCTCCGCTGTCCTCTACAGGAGCTCGCAACCTGAGTCTTTGGTGAGAGAGACTTCTCGAGTCTAGACAGAGGCAGTACCAGAAGAAGGCCCCGAGGGAGCCTGTGGCACTTCACCTGCACAAAGGTCTTTGTCGTTATAATGGAGGTCTTGTCTCCTCTCTCTCTCTGTGCCATTTCCTCAGAATACCTTGGAAATGGTTTCAGCATATGATTCCAGAATCCTTAGGAAAGATGTCAGTAGTTTTCTAACAATATAGAGAGAGGCTAAAGAATTATGAAATGGGTATTATTTCTATTTATTGATGTATTTTGGTAGATGATCCTTTCATCACATGCATGTAGATATTAAAATCTTCTAAAGACAGAATTTCATCCACGTTTATACGATAATTATCCAAGGTCCCTTGCCTCTAGTTGTAAGAATTTAGTTAAATGTGCTCCTTCGTCTGTCTATATTTTTAACGATCATTTCATTTTTCTCATTAAGCATTTGAGTTGTTCACTTGAAATCTCCAAATCAATAACATTCCTCTCATTTTATGTGGCTTTCATGGTGCGTAAAAAAATAAATCCCAGAGTCACAGAAATGGCTCCAGAATGCATCTGCGGCTGTCTACAGGTCTAAATATCCAGGACCAGTTCCCTCCCTCGTGCTTAGAGATGCGCCTGTCAGCTCTCAGCGTCCTCCACAGCCCTCCCTGGGAAGAGCAAAGTTTCGTCCTCATGATGCAAAGACGAAATACGCTGCGTGACTGGGGGGGTCGGGACTGTCTTCCTACCACTGTATGCTGAAGTTCTAGTTCTCCGTGTGACTATATCTGCATTTAGGAGATATTTAAATTTAAGGGGATAATTCAGGTTAAATGAGGTCTTATGGGTGGTCCTTAGTTTGGTAGGAATGGGGTCCTTGTAAGAAGAGGGAATTTGGACATACACGGAGACACAGAAGATGGATCATGTGGGGACTCAAGGGGAGGACAGTCATCCACGAGCTGAGGAGAGAGGACTCGGGAGACACCAACCCCCCCACTTGTTCGTCTTGGACTCCCAGCTCCGAGACCGTGAGGAAGTGTTTGTTTAGCTCACCCAGTTCTGCCGCGTACCGTCAGGGCAGCCCCAGCCGACCGATCCAATAACAATACAAGAAAAGTGATCGACATAGATATAAAAGCCAACAGTGGGAGTCTTCTAAAATGATTCCAGGGAAGAGCTTGGGGAAATGGTCCACGAAGGCCCGCCGTACTTTTATCGATGGATTTCAGGCCAGCTGGAGGTGAGAGGGCAGCAGAAGTGGCCCGAGAGCTCCTCATTCTGTGCCTTCAGCCTCTGAGGCTGGGACATGTCCACGTAAAGAGCTGGACAGGTGACTTCCAGTGATGGCGAATGACATGAAGGTGTCAGACATCAGCCACGTCGATCTTCTGGCCAGCTCTGCGCTCCTCAAAGCCTGTGTATCAGCCAACGGTGGCACCGCACCTGGAAATAAACTCTCCCGGGATCCCACCTGCCTCACTGAATCACGGTCTGAGGTCCTCACTCTCAAGGGTCCATGTTCTATTTTAAAATGGCTTAATTCTCTCCTTCAGAACTGAATAGCTGGGGAGGACAGTGGAGTGTGGGGAGGTGCCAGCGGAGGGCTTGTCTTCTCTCTCCCTGTAATCTGGATGCGAAGCTGGTATTATCTGTCGTGCAGCAAACGTCGTCATAATTGTGCTTTGTTTCTTCTTCGTGGGGCGAGACCACAGGTGGGGACTGAATCTGCCCTCCAGTCTGCGTAGAGCCAGGTGTCTGCTGCGACCGATGGATGTCCTGGTCCTGAGGTTGGTGACAGTCCCAGAGCACCTCCTGTAACAGGGCTTTCCCAAGGACCTTGCAGAGGTGGACTCGGTGCCAAAGAAGCTTACTGGGAAACGCAGAACAAAACACAAACAAAATAATCCCATACCCCCACCAAAACAAAGACATCTTCCCAAGTACTTGCTTCAGATCCCACAAAAACCTTGGTGTATGGAGGCAGGAAGAATAAGGAAGAATATTGTCTCTGTTTCACAGAGGAGGGAATGGAGAGTTAAAGAAAGCAGACTAAAAACAAAACAGAACCAAAAAGGAAGGAAGCCAAAAAAAAAAAAGGGAAGGAAGCTGGGAAGGAAGGAAGGAGAAAGAGATGCGGAGGTCTGGGCGTTCCACACAATGGTGGTCATTCAATGAGTCACACCCGCTTTTCCACTGAGGGCCAAGAAGGAGCCACGGATGTTTTGTACAACAGACCCTCCTGCTCTGCCAAGGTCTTGGGTCGGCAGCCCTGCTCCACAGCCCAGGAGCTGCATGGTCCCCGGCAAATGTCCGAAGCCCTCTGAGGGGCAAATATGGGATGACACCAGCTACCTGACTGGTGGGCTGCGATTTTCGTCAGTAACGCGTGTGCAGGTGCAGTGGGCGCCCGATACCCAGCAGGTCTTCCGCAGGTAAAGCCCTGTATTCTGTTCCTGACCTTCAGGTGTGTCCTGGGAGCACAGCACATTGTTCACACCTGTCCCTATGCCGTGAGTCCTGGTTGCTCCGGTGTTTGCCAGACCGGTGCCCAGTGGGCGGCTAGCACTCAGCGCCTGCGTGCTGCTCACCGTGGAATGTTCTGAGGCCATCGTCGGCGCGCTCTCATTTCTCATCCCACTTCGAGGAGACCAAGGGAGGGAGGTGACAGCGTGGCTGGTGAATGGGCTTGGCTCAGAGACCAGGCTCCGTGACCCCCAGAGCCCGCTCTCGCACAGCCCCGCGGTAGCCCTCGCTCTGTAGCGTGAAGAGGAGATCCTAATTAATCCTTGATGCCTTTCTCCACAGCCACTGATTTGGATAATTGCTTTTCAGTTAATGTTCTCGTGATGTCAAACCTTTGTCCCCAGTTCTCTTGTCTTTAGTGAAAGTGAGCATGAGGGTTTCCATCCCCACAGATTTGGGGTTTGAAGTCTCCAGTGTAGGATTGGTGTGTGGGGGGGTGAAGGTGTGTAAGGCGGGGGGCTGGCCACTAGGGTCTCCTTCACACGGAGATGTGTCATCGTGCAGGAAGTAGATGGATCGGCGCTAAGACTGCGAGAGGAGGTCATTTCCACAAGGGTCCCCGAGACACCGGCTGACGGAGTAACTGGCTGCCCCTTCTGTGCGGGCGGCCCGACCCAGTGGGAATGTAGCAGGACCAGGGCGGCTCCGGCTTCCGCATCTCCCTGGAGGGCTGTGAGTAGAGGGCTCGCCAGGAGTTGCCGGCACGCGGGCGCTGCCCACAGCCACGTACTCACTGAGAGCTTGCTGCCTGCCAGGCCGAGCAGTGTGGGCGTGCTCCCTGGAGCCTGGAGCACGGGCGAAGCTGTGTCTGGTTGCGGTGGTGCACAGCCAAGGCTTGGAGAGCTGGGAGCTGCTTTCCAGCCCCAGAAGTTATCATGACAGAGGGCAGTTTTGTCCCCAATTGGTATAAAACCCTGGAGAAGGGCTAACTTGGAACCTCAAACTTCAAATTAAACCTAGGGGCTGAAGTTCTTAATAAATCCAAAATATTCCCTTTATGGCTATTTAAAAGGGCCTTAAACCATCCAGAATGTTGCCAAATACACACGCAGGCCCAGGTACATGCGTGCACACGAGTGCACACACACAGCGCACACACCACACTCTCACACACGCGCACCACACACGCACACACACTGTACACGTGTGCACACACACACCACACACCTACACATCCTCACATGTGTGCACATATACGCAAACATGCACTCTCACGGAATTCAAAACGCCCAAGAACTTATGTATCGAACCATGTTTTTCTTTATATTTTTACCACCTAACATAATTAAAAGAAAAGTGTTAAAAATGTGGAACAAAAAATAAATCCTCTCTTAGGGTAAACAAGGCTTCAAAAGAAATGAAATGAAGGCAATTTTAATTTGCTGTCAGTAGCAGCTTTTTCTTTACTAGCATTTAAAGCCAATTAGCAAGTATGGAGAACAAAATTCTAAACATCGGGAACTTCTTCATAAACAAAAACTCACTAATCCAGGAAGCAGGATGGCTCACTGCCCAATTACACTCACGAACGCTACGCCTGGCTGTCGCTGAGAGCAGCCAGCAGCTCTCAGAAATGAGTTTTGATGGTGTAGAAAACATCTAAATTACATAATAATAGCTTACATGGGTATAACATTTTTATCTGCAGTGTGTCTCTGAACATGCACAGCATCTCTGAGGCAGAGAAAGCACAGGTATTTCTCTGTGTCATAGAAGGGGAGACTGAGGCCAGGTAGGATGAACTGACTTACCCAAGAACTCCCTGATCAGTGAGAGAGTGTCATCCTCAGGGCTGTGAGAACCTTTCTCGTGCTTGTCCCCTTGAACTCCACAAGGACATAAATGCATAAGGGAAGGGCTTGGAGGAACTCTGAAATTCGGGTACTTTTAGTAGAACTGTGGAGGGCAAGACTTCTCAAATCAGTGAGCCCTGTGGCTGGAATTCTTCTCCGGCATGGCCACGCACATGCCCGCATGTCTCACACACACACACACACATACACACAGACACGAGCAGAGACACGAGCAGAGTGTAACTTGGGATGCTAGCTCTTCATTAAAATGGGCTTTGTATGGGAGCTGTTGCATACAGCTCGTTGCAGTGAGCCAGCGGCTTATGACAGGGAGGGATTTTACTTTACTAATGTGTTAGAGAACCCCTAACAATACAGCTGGGATTTTAAGTCAAATTTTAAAAAATAATTGAAGAGGAGCCGGTAACTTGATAAAGAGGGGAGATAAGCAACTCACAGAAGACGACTTGAAGAGAATGAGAGGCGGAAGCCAAAAAGGGAGCTTGGCTCACCAGCTCAGGGCTCCCCCTTCCCATCCCCATAGTGACAGATAAGGTCAGAGGGAGCCGTGGGTCCCGGTCGGTGCCCCTGGAGTGGAAGGAAGCAGGTGTTCTAGGGAAATTCTCTCCCAAAGCTCTTTCTGGATTTTGTCCTCATCTTCAAGCTAACCTTCCCCGTGTTTAATCTTCTTTGCCTCTTAGGATCTTTTCCAATCTCTCTACATTTCTGCGCTGCCTATCATCCCACTGCATCTTTGGGGGGAATTTTATTCTTCTTGCTCTTAAATTGAGTTGAGCTTTCAGTTATACGTTGACTCAAGGGTCTGCAAGTAATAGGAGCATTTTGAAATAATGACAGTGAAACTTGAGCCCATGGAGTTGCGGATGTGTGCAGCAGGCACCCCAGGGACAGGTTCACAAGGGGAAGAGCCAGGGCTCGATCTGCATGAATGAGTCCTCGTGCTGGAGCACAACGAGAACTGAATGGACTCTCCAGGGCTCCTAAAGCCACAGGGGCTGAGACTGTATCTCACTTCGAGTCTAGATTATTAAGAGTTTTATTTATGATCAGCAGGAACTTGATTTATGATCAGCAAGTACTCGACTTGGAGTAAAGACACCTTATGTAATTGAAATTGCCAAGGAAACGTGGGGAGGAAGAACATAATCCCTGCGCTCCATAATTAACTCTATTGGCAGAAAGGGGCCGTGGATCACAGACTAAGACGTTGGAGGGCAATCAGGAGCACCGACTTCTTGTTCTGGCCTCGTCCCTAATTGCCTGAGCACCTGGCATGATGACATCATTGCTCCTTGCTTCCCAATTTTTCTCCTTTCTTTCCTGCTGTCTGTGGTGAAACTGCAAGACCGTTGAGGGAAGGGGCTCGTTCGCGCTCTCTACCAAGGCCCACTCTTGCTCTTTAAGAAGCAAACCACTCCTTCTTTGACGTTTCCCTTTTTTCTTTCTTTCTGCCATAAAGGGGCAATTTAGGGGGAGATCGAATTTCTTACATTTCATCAAATCCCTTAGGTATCTACTCCTCCTGTCCTGCCCTTGATTATTTCCCCCTGGGTTTCTGATAGTGTTCTTTTTTTTCTTTTTTTCCCCCCCTACTTCTTTTTACGCAATTCCCTAGCTGACACCGTTCTTTTTCTTTCTTTCTTTTTTTTCTTCCTGATTGTATTTATTTATTCATTCATGTATAGCCATGTAGGAGGTACAAGGCCACATATATCTATATAGGTTATTTTTACTTTCTTAATAAACATATAATGTATTTTTATCCCCAGGGGTACAGGTCTGTGAATCGCCAGGTTTACACACTTCACAGCACTCACCAAAGCACATACCCTCCCCAATGTCCATAACCCCACCACCCTCTCCTGACCCTCCTCCCCCAGCAACCCTCAGCTTGTTTTGTGAGATTAAGAGTCTCTTACAGTTTGTCTCCCTCCTGATTCCATCTTGTTTCATTGATTCCTTTCCTACCCCCCTAAGACCCCCACATTGCCTCTCCACTTCCTCATATCAGGGAGATCATATGATAATTATCTTTCTCTGATTGACTTATTTCGCTCAGCATAATACCCTCTAGTTCCATCCATGTCGTGGAAAAGGCAAGATTTCATTTCTTTTGATGGCTGCATAGTATATTTCATTGTGTATATATACCACATCTTCTTTATCCATTCATCTGTTGATGGACATCTAGGTTGGCTATTGTGGACATTGCTGCTATAAACATTCAGGTGCACGTGCCCCTTCATATCACTATGTTTGTATCTTTAGGGTAAATACCCAGTAGTGCAATTGCTGGGTCATAGGGCAGTTCTATTTTCAACATTTTGAGGAACCTCCATGCTGTTTTCCAGAGTGGCTGCACCAGCTTGCATTCCCACCAACAGTGTAGGAGGGTTCCCCTTTCTCCACATCTTTGCCACCATCTGTCATTTCCTGACTTGTTAATTTTAGCCATTCTGACTGGTGTGAGGTGGTATCTCATTGTGGTTTTGATTTGTATTTCCCTGATGCTGAGTGATATGGAGCACTTTTTCATGTGTCTGTTGGCCATCTGGATGTCTTCTTTGCAGAAATGTCTGTTCCGTCTTCTGCCCATTTCTTGATTGAATTATTTGTTCTTTGGACGTTGAGTTTGATAAGTTCTTTATAGATTTTGGATACTGGCCCTTTATCTGATATGTCATTTGCAAATATCTTCTCCCATTCTGTCAGTTGTCTTTTGTTTCCTTTGCTCTGCAAAAGCTTTTGATCTTGATGAAATCCCAATAGTTCATTTTGGCCCTTGCTTCCCTTGCCTTTGGCAATGTTCCTAGGAAGAAGTTGCTGTGGCTGAGGTCAAAGAGGTTGCTGCCTGTGTTCTCCTCAAAGATGTTGATGGATTCCTTTCTCACATTGAGGTCCTTCATCCATTTTGAGTCTATTTTCATGTGTGGTGTAAGGAAATGGTCCAATTTCATTTTTCTGCTTGTGGCTGTCCAATTTTCCCAACACCATTTATTGAAGAGGCTGTCTTTTTTCCATTGGACATTCTTTCTTGCTTTGTCGAAGATTAGTTGACCATAGAGTTGAGGGTCTATTTCTGGGCTCTCTATTCTGTTCCATTGATCTATGTGTCTGTTTTTGTGCCAGTACGATACTGTCTTGATGATGACAGCTTTGTAATAGAGCTTGAAGTCTGGAATTGTGATGCCACCAACCTTGGCTTTCTTTTTCAATATTCCTTTGGCTATTCGAGCTCTTTTCTGATTCAATATAAATTTTAGGATTATTTGTTCCATTTCTTTGAAAAAAATGGATGGGATTTTGATAGGGATTGCATTAAATGTGTAGATTGCTTTAGGTAGCGTAGACATTTTTATAATATTTTTTCTTCCAATCCAGGAGCATGGAACGTTTTTCCATTTCTTTGTGTCTTCCTCAATTTCTTTTATGAGTACTTTATAGTTTTCTGAGTATAGATTCTTTGCCTCTTTGGTTAGGTTTATTCCTAGGTATCTTATAGTTTTGGGTGCAATTGTAAATGGGATTGACTCCTTAATTACTCTTTCTTCTGTCTTGTTGTTATTGTAAAGAAATGCAACTGATTTCTGTGCATTGATTTTATATCCTGACACTTTACTGAATTCCTGTACGAGTTCTAGCAGTTTTGGAGTGGAGTCTTTTGGGTTTTCCACTGTTCTTTTTCTTTCTTAATCTGTGCTCCTGATGTGGCCACGCCACGCTGGTGATGGGTGTTGTGGGCTTACCCAGAACACGACTTAAAATGTTTGGCTTACATAGTGGCTTGAAAATAAACTGGACAGAGATTTAAAATGAGCTTGGGTATTTCCCAAAGGGCTGGACGTTTAGAATGATGTGAATTTCAGAAGTTTGTTTTTACAGAAAATGACTTTGTAAAGGATGGCACATTTAACAGATTGAGTTTAAATATCCGCGTCTGACAGACATGCCGAGGCAGCAGGCACTTGCCTCCAGCAGCTCTTCAGCATCATGGTGCCTCCACCCCTGATTCCCTTCTGGAATCTTGTGACGTCTAGATTCCCTTTGCTTGTCATAGAAAACTTAACCTGACAGAGTTAAACAGGCACGGAAGACTGTATCCAGGGGATACAGTCTCATTTCCCTGAGAAATGAGTTGGAGGAAGAGACTGAGCTCAACTCCACTGGGACAGAAGGTTGGAGGAAGTTGGAGGAAGAGACTGAGCTCAACTCCACTGGGACAGAAGGTGGGGGGGTTGTTAAATGGGGAGCTGGTGCAAACCACTGAAGGGCCTCAGCAGTGGTTTGGTCACTGAGATTTGACCATCCTTGTTTGCCAGTGGGCACTGTTAGAGAAGTCAGCTTCTCCCACAGAGACTGGGAGGCTGGGACACAGGGACCGTGGTCCTGGATGATTCCATCTCAGAGGGTGGGCTCTAGGTTCTGGAGAAGGACAGCCCTGGGTTGCAGATGGTTTACATCTCAAGGGGCAAAGAAAGACTTGACAGTGCAAAGGTTTCTAAAGCCAATGCTCTAAGAAAAAGGAGGTCAGGGAGACAAGTTAAGGAGAAGTCTGTCTAAAGTTTAGTCAGGCTGAGGGGACCAGGAAGGCCCTCTGATGAAGCTTCATGATTCATATGCAAGTCTGATATGTGGAAGTAGGCAATTCTGTGCAAAATCTATGTGATTTATCATTGGTTTCTGGCACAAAATACAAGGATTAACTAATCCTTGGCCAAGGAAAATGACTTTGGCTGCACACCAAATTAGAGACGTTAAAATAAAAATAAACAGAGCATGGCAATACCGTAGGGAGCTTCAAGAGTGGCCCTTTGGCTGGAAAGGGCAGCTAAAATTCATCTAAAGATCCCACAGTAGGATTTATTTGTTGATTAATTTAACATTACAGTTTTTAATCTGTCTAATTTGGTAATTTTAGCTGTTTTCTATATGTCTCTTCTTTTGTTCTCTGATTCCTTGTCTGAGGTAGAGAGGCATTATGGCTTTGTTGGAAGGTCATGAACCTGGGTTCAAATGCTGGTCCTACAACTTTCTGTTGCATTGGCTAAACTCAGTCTTTTCCACCAATGGACATAATAACTCGCATCTCTGTTGTGAAGATAATTATAGATGCGCCGTACATGATGACCGTCATCATTATTCTGTGTGAAACGTGAGAAGGATCTTAAAAGAAATTTTATAGGTCCTTTAATTTCTAGAAAGCCTACAGTTTATGGAAGGAAAGCTTTACTTGGCTTTTGGGAACATAGGCTGCCATTTGGGTCACGCTCCTAAATACCAATTATAGGGTTATAATGCTCTGATGACTCCTTCTTCACTTGCAGAGCAACAGGTAAGGAGAGACCCACTTCAATATGTTACACCAGCTGTAGCAGGAGTCATGCTGAGAATTCATCGTCACTTTTCTTTTTTTTTTTTTTTTAAGATTTTATTTATTTATTTGACAGACAGAGATCACAAGTAGGCAGAGAGGCAGGCAGAGAGAGAGAGGAGGAAGCAGGCTCCCTGCTGAGCAGAGAGCCTGATGCGGGGCTCGATCCCAGGACCCTGAGATCATGACCTGAGCCGAAGGCAGCGGCTTAACCCACTGAGCCACCCAGGCACCCCATCGTCACTTTTCTTATTTAAATTATTTGGATATATTTTTTCAACGAGCACAGCTGTGTCAGTGTTGGGGTTGTGGAAAGCTGACTCGTACTCCCAGTATTTTCTGTGTGGCTTTATCTCTTACTTGATTTCATATACTCTTGGGTGACTAATAGTTTTACCTCCGTGTCTCTTACCATAGGGAACGTCCAAAACTGGTCATATGTAGTGCTCCTAAGAAAATGCTCACTTTCAAGTCCCATGAGAAGTCTTTGCTGACTGATCTTTGTTACTCACGGACTTGAGAGATTCAAATACTTGCTCTGTCTTCCTGTCCCGGGGCTGAGGGGATCCAGCCACACCTCATAAGGGGTGCACTGTGACCCCCTCCCCCTTCTGACCTTCAGGCCAAGATGATTTCTTGGCCCAAATTAGCCTCTATGGGAGAGGAGTGTCCTTCTTGAGTATGGACGGCATTATTGTCCTTTTGTAATTGGTAAGGGACATTGAGGTCAGAGATTAAGAACTGGGGTGGTCTCATAGAAATGCCACAGTCCGGAGGGCAGACCCTGTGAAGTGTGGCGGGCTCGGGGAGGCATGGAGCAGGCCTCAGGCACCTTAAAACTGAGATGCCCGTGACACGTCGGTTGTGATGCGCAGGGCGGCCAGCTGGGTAAGGGGTCTGAGGTGAGGCACCGTCAGGACTCGTCAGCACAACGGATGGGGCTAGAGAGTGCAGCCTGGGTTGGGGTGATGAGGAGAACCCAGGCAAGGGCAGGCCACCTCAGAGGAGCAGCACACTGGCCAGGTCCCCTAAGTTAATGCCAGAAGGCCTTTCAAGGAGGAGGACTCTACTGATGACCAAGTCAGAAGCTGACAACATGCGTTCGGTCTAAGTGCAGGTTTGCTGGGGACCGTGGTGAGAGCAGTTTCGGGGAGGCAGTGGAAGGGAAATCCTGATGGAAATGGGCTTAAGAAAGACTAGAAGGAATTCAAGACAGAGATAATAGGGGCGTCTGGGTGCCTCAGTCAGTGAAGCGTCTGCCTTTGGGTCCTGGGATTGAGCCCCATGTAGGGCGCCCTGCTTGGCAGGGAGTCTGCTTTTCCCTCTCCCTTTGCTGCTCCCCGTGCTTGTGCTCTTTCTCTCTCTCTCACTAATAAATAAATAAAATCTTTAAAAAGAGAAAGTAGGCATCTATTTTCAGACAACCTTTTCTACTATGAAGGAGAGCAGAAAAAAGGGGCTTTTCCTGGAGAGGAAAAGGTTATGGGTTTTGGTTTGCTTACTTTTTAGGATGGGAGAAAACACAACATATCATAGTCCAATGCAAATAATCTGGGAAGTGGAAAAATCAATGTCAGGAGGAGCGGATGGAGGGGCGGGTTGCTGGGACAATGACCTCATGTCTGCAAGATGGTGGGCTCCAGCGTGGTAACAGAGGGGTCTCCTGAGAAGGGGAGGTGAGCTTGCAGAGAATGCCACTGGGCTCCCTATAGGGGAAGAAGAGGGCAGGACAGACCTTCCCAGACTTGCCCAAGGCTTTGATCCTGCTCTGCCTGTGAGCACCGGCTCGCCTGCATGCTGAGCTCCTGAAGTGGGAGAGGTCCCCGGGAAGGTCATCGGTGATAGATGCTTCCCCGCCCAGAACTGCAGAATGCGTTTGCAGGATTGTTGCAGGATTGGGGGAAGGCTTGCTGAAGAAAGCATACGGGAAACAACCCATGTGAGCAAATATGTGTGCGTGTGCACACACACACGCAGGAGTGCCATATTCAGACAATGCAGGAGTCTGGGAAAGTGCATGCGAGAGTCCATTCTGAGGGTTATAGTTACTTAAAAATAAAAATGTCTCCATCCCGTGGTGTCATATTTGGTCACCTTAGAAAAAGGTGAAACCTTTAAAAACATTTTTTGTATTTTAAGTAAGCTCTTCGGCACACATTGGAGCTCGAACTCACAACCCTGAGATCAAGAGTCACATGCTCCCCCGACTGAGCCAGCCACGTGCCCCAAAGGTGAAACCTTTTAAAAACAGACTTTACACAGGAAGCACGAGCACGTGAGCCGCTAGGTGGAGGTGTGGCCGTCGGGGGTGGCGGAGGGCTGCCTTGGGCTGTTCTGAGCAGGACGAAGAAGACAACTCAAAGGGGTGCTGGGGTCTTCTCAGGCAACCCTTCCCAGCCGAGAAAGAAAAAGTCTTTGTCCTCGCTCTGTTTTCACCCAGTGGGGAAGAGAGGGGTCAGGAGGTTACCTGGGGTTTTGTGCAAGGGGGAGTCAGTGGGGGAGTCTGTGGGGGAGCCGGGGAATGTATCACCCAGGCTGTGAGGGGTTTCTCCGTTTTACAATCCTTAACCGGACATCAAGGCAGTGGAGGAAAATAAGAACCAGCCAGGGAGTCTCTGTATTCAACCTGCGGGAGGCCCATGGGGTCCAGGTGCTCTGGGACTGGCCTTCACAATTGCTGGGACAGGGAGAGGGGGGGTCAGCGTCCACTCCAGGCTCCCATCGGCGTGGCTGAGAGAATGGGGGCATCGCAGGAGTAAGCGGGGCGGGCCGGGGAGGAAAAGTGTGTGTCTCTGGGCAGGTCCACTCACAAGTCCTGCTTAGGAGGGCGGGAACTCCTGGAGGATTAGGGACCATATTTATTCTCTTCCCTGCGTCACCAGCTCTAGCATAGTACTGAGCAAAGACTTGGGGCTCAAGTCACACTCAGTAAGTATTTTAAAATAAATGAATAAGTGCACACACAGGTGAGCGAGCAGGTGGCCACAGCATGCCGCCCATCGGGACTGTGCGGGAGCCACACGGGGGCGGTTAAGCACTGGGAGTGGTTGGTCTCTTGGACGGTGGCTGTGAAGCATGTACAGAAAGGTCGTGTGTGTGTGCGCGTGTATGTGTGTGTGTGTGTGTGTTTTAAGATTTATTTATTTATTTGACATACAGAGAGAGAGAGAAAGCACACACACAAGGAGAGGGAGAAGCAGCCTCACTGCTGAGAAGAAGCCTGACTCGGGTCTCGATCCCAGGACCCTGGATCATGACCTGAGCCCAAGGCAGAGGCTTAACTGACTGAGCCACCCAGGCACCCCAATGTCTTCCATTTTTAAAAAGGAAAGCAAGTATTTTCCATCCAGGGCATAGGCTCTTCCCCACGGCTGATGAAATTACTCTGTATTTGATTTTAAACCATCACTTCGGTTTTGAGTTGTCTCCCGATTCCCTCTGAGACATAAACTAGAAATTGCAAATACAGCTCCAACCCTTGGTTTTTACCTAGTTGTCAGGCAAGGAGAGGAACGGACAGCCGAGGGGTAGAGCAGCGCCGGCCGGCCGCGGAGGTGGCTGCTTATGTTCCAGAATCCCATCATTTGGCTGGGTGCTTTTCCCTTTGCCCGTAAGGCCTGCTTCTCTCCCGAGGAAGCTGGGGGCAGTTTCGGAGACTCATGCATCCCGTCTCGCCGGAACACGATGCATTTGTTTTTCCCTTTCATCGAAGCTTTTTCATATTTGAAAATCAGCTCAGACGGACACTGCAATTTGCTAAAATCAATATAATTAGAGAAAAAAAATGGATGTACTGAAGAGAGGACAATTCAGGAAAGGAGTGGACATGACTGAAATGTTTAAGGAGCCGCCGTGTCTTCCAAGACTGGGATTTGAATAGGAGTGAAGCCGGACTTTTGTAATGGAGAGTTCACTCCGAAGCTCTTACGAGCTACCTCCCTGGCAGAGCTGATATCGGAGGAGGTCTGGGTAAGGATTTACGTCCCTCTGAAAGGCTGGTTCACACCGAGCCTCCTGACCCCCAAATGTCAGGCTCACACCTAATTCTTCACGCTATTAACGTTTCTGTCCACTGCCAGAGTTGGGGTGTAAAACTGTTACCTTCTCTGGAGTACCAATTTGTTCTTTTAACTGTGTGATTCTCTGAGGTGTTCTTCAAGTCCTTTGTTGTCTTATTAACCATTTCTCTTCTCAGACACAAAGTTGGGAGGCAGTTTGGGGAGCAGCGGGTGCATACTCTGTATTTGACACTGGAATAGGCATCGTACGGATCCAGAGCCCGCTGTCTGCAGCCCAGGCCTTGGCTGGACTAGGCCGTGGGGTCCTTCGTTGCGGGAGCCTTCAGTTGGCAAGTGGGGGGCAGGAGACGTGATGTGTGGCAGCCTCCCTGGGTCACGCACGGGAAAAACGGCGTGATGGATGGATGCGCATGTGCTCTTCAAGACCAAGGAGCTGAAGAGGCTCACTGAGTTGAACTGGAAATTTTAATGGGGAAACAGCTGAAGGAGTAGGAAGAATCTGGTGTCGGCTTTAGGCCAGGCAGCCACGGGAGGTGTCCCACCTTGACCATAGCTGTGCCGCCTCAAGCCTACTGCTCTGTGCCCGCCCGTGATGCATGTGGGCAGCGACCCGCTTGCTGTGCTCCGTTGTGACCCCAGATGGAACATCATGTCCTAAGAATGTGTCAAAAACAAGGCCAGAGACCAGGGACATATGCATTCCCTGTCGTGGGCACTCGGGAAATTTCCTTCCTGACTTTTCACTACGAGCGTCGACACACCGTGGACCACCGTCGTCAGAGCTCCGATGTCCCACTGGAGCACTCCTGGAGTCGTAGTTTTAAAATTCAGACACTGAGGAAGATAAAAGATACATGCGCAGAAACTCGGCGGTGGCAAGACTGACGTGCAGTGGAGTTCAGAGTAACAACGGCAGCCACGTTCCTGCACAGACACACGCACGTGCACACACACGCCCACCTCCTGTGACAGGCAGGGGCAGGAACCAGACGCCCTCCCGGGTCAGCCTCACAGAGTTAACAGCCTAGAGGAGCGCGGGGAAGGGAGACAGCACGACCTCCGTCCTCGAGTTTCTGCTGGCTCTGCGGCTCTGAGCATGAGCTCTGCTTCTGGCTTCCAAGGCACGGACTGCGATGGGCAGAAACTTCCAAGCGTCCCGAGTTTCTCAAGGTTGGGATTTTAAGCATGGGGCCCAAGGCAGGACTTGCCCTCACGACCCTGGGATCATGATTGCGGCTGAAATCGAGTCAAATGGTTCGCCCACGGAGCCGCCCGGGCTCCCTCTTTCAGAACCTCCTGCTGCCTGTAGTTCCTGCCCACGGCTCAGGGGAGGGACATGGTTTACACCACAATCCTTTGTCTGTATGTTTCAGGTCACACTGGAATTGAAAAGGGTCTTTTCCTATGCAGAACATGGTTCTCTGATACTCCATGAGTAATAATAAATCCATCCCATAGGCTCTATGTTCTAGGATCGTTGTGACCAATGAATATGTCCTTGGGGTTATGTGAGCGCTCTGCGTGCCCGGCACTGTTGGGAAGGAGCACTGGGCAGCCTGGCGACGGCACTAGTGAGGGTGATGTGGGCCCCCTCGGCCACGTGACCGCGGGCGGCACGGTCCCCTGCTCTGCACTTACCTTAGTTAAGTCTTCCCCAGAAGTCATGGAAAGTAGGCATTCAGTTCATGAGGAAAAACTAAAGTCAAGTTGAGGTCTCATTGTTTGCATGCAGCGAAGATGGAACTTGGACCGAAAGCCTCGTGTGCTCCGCCTGCTGCACCCTCCCGTCTTCCCGCAACAGCAGGTCCACGCACGTGGTGGGTTCCTCTTGCCTGTTCCACCCACTTCCTCTCCTGACCCTTCTTTGCTTCCTAATTGGACCGCAGATATTTTACTCTTCCGTATCCTCTAATGTTAACTGTGCTGTGGGACTATCTCAGGCAGGAGGCGGTCGTGTTTCTTTGGCTGTGGGTGGGGTGAGTTGATGCTACAGACTAGGGGTGTGTCTCCCTCAGATCTGGGGGTTGAAGCCCTGACCCCGCAAAGGGATGATGTCAGGAGATGGAGCTTGGGGAGGTGACACGGTCATGAGGGTCGCGCCCCCGTGATGGGATTCGTGCCGTTACAGGGAGAGACGGGGGAGTGGTTGCTTGGGCACGTACGTTAAGATCAGAAGGCTACAGAGAAGATCCGCGTGGCCTCTGCCCGATGACAGCAAATTTGCAAAATGTTTTAATAAAAGAAGGAGAAGGAGAAGAGGAAGAGAAAGAAGAGGAAGAGGAAACAGGAGAGGAGAGAACTGGCTTCCTTTCCGTGTCTCCGCACCCAGGGAGACGACGCCGTCCGTAGCCCAGGACGCGCTCCCCAGACGCTGGATCTGCCGGCGCCTCAGACTTCGGCCTCCCCAGCTGTGGCAGCCAGACGCGTGTCCCGCCGGCCCCCACTCCGTGACACGCAGTGGCCACTGAATAAAGTCTGCTTCACGGAAGCTGGGCCTCTCCAGCCCCCGGCCCATAGCAGGTGCTTACGGAATACAGACTGAATGAACAAATAAAAACATCCGAGAGAATCAGGAACATCTTAGCATCATAAAGGTGTCTTGTTGGCCATTCGGAGCATGAAGTCAGGTGTGCAGGGTCTGGGGGACGGGGGCCGTGCTGCTGGGGCCCCTCGGGGATGGACTCCTTGACCCGCTGCCCGGCTCCGTATCCTGCTCCCAGCCCCTCGGAGCTCAGCGCGGCTGCAGGTGCCTTCCTGGGCGCAGGCACTGGGACGTCGGCTGCGGGGCTCCCTGGGGCCAGCAGCGCTGTTCTGGGCTTGCCCCCAGGGGACTGCTGCCGTCCGAACCCTTGCTTCCCTTCCGCCTCATCCCCTGCTCTGTTCACACCGCGCACAGTGATACTACTACTAACACTCCGAGTCAGCTTCTCTGGGGATCCAACCTGCTGCGCCACGTGGCCAAGGGCCGTGGGTCGCCTTCTCCAGGTGTTAAAAATTCCCGGAGCCGCTCCTAGGTGATTGTTCTTAAGGAGCTGTAGGCACCGCTACCACCAAGGACAGTCTTGACATTCTAGTGAAATACGTCGTCAACAAATGAAGAGGGTGTGATCGGCGATGAGCGGTTTGCATGTGCACAGAAACGGAACGCATAACATGTGACAAACACCAGCCTCTCGCGGCGGCTGGCTCTCCTTCTCCGTCACACAACAGAAGTTAATCTCCGGCGTGCACTTGGTTTGTTTGCTCGATTTTTTTAGGGTGTGGTACTCTGCTTATGCTTAGCTCAGTGTCCTCCTCCGAACCCCACACCTGTTGCACTACACACAGAGGCTGGTGGATTGTGTTCCTTTTTGTCCTAGCACACCCGAGTCTTTGTTTAACCCGGTTCCATGTTCATAACATGACAGGATGAAAAGTGATGTTTCCGGCATCGACTCTATTCATCTTCTTGGTAGAAATGACGTTCTGTCTCCTTCCAGAGCTCTTTATGCCTGTAAACAGAACAGTTCTAGCTAGTTCTTTCTCTCTTGTCTCTCTGTTCTTTCCTTCTCTACTCAGACTGTGCCCGAGAGTCAGGGGGACGCTGTGACATGTGTGCGTGGAGTACACCTCACCATCCTGTAAATGTGGGGACTGTTCTGTTCCTCACCTCCTGGCACAGTGAGCAGCTCGTAACTGACCATCGGTAACATTTCCATGAACAGAAGGGGCAGGTGTTACGGTGGGCACATGTGGGACCATCTGCCCAGTGGATTCAGAGTCCCGGCTCCCAGGTTGTGACTCATACATCTTTCTTTTCTTTCTATTTTTAAAAGATTTTATGTATTTATTTGTCAGAGAGAGCAGGAGAGAGCACAAGCAGGCAGAGTTGCAGGCAGGGCAGAGGCAGAGAGAGAAGCAGGCTCTCCACTGAGTGGGGAGCCCAGTGTGGGACTCGATCCCAGGACCCTGGGATCATGACCTGAGCCAAAGACAGAGGCTTAACCTACTGAGCCATCCAGGCGTCGCTCGTACGTCTTTCTGTAGGAAATCAGCATAGCTTTCCATTCAGGGCTGCGCGGGCCTGCGAGGATGTGACGTGGCCGCTGGGCTCTGCTTCCGTGCACATTAGAAAACATCATCCCTTTAAATCAGAGATACCCAGCCTGGGCACGACGGACATTTGGGCCAGATGATTCTTTGTTGTAAGGGGGTGTTTTCCCAGGTAAGGTGTTTGTAACTGCATTCCTGGCGTCCACTCACCCCCGTGGTGACCATCAGAAATCTGTTCAGATGGTGCGGTTGTCCCCTGGGGAGCGAAATCACGGCCTGTGGAAACCGCGGACTCAGGCAAGTGCAGTTGTAGGCCAGAGTACACAGATTATAGGAAGGAGCGGGCTGTCTTTTCACCCGTTGCTTCCTTGGCCAGGGCCATTTGTATAGTGCACATTCGCCACAACTGTACATAGAGCTCCTGCTGGTTCCCATGTGTTTCTGTGTCCTGGCTAAACGTCTCCCACTGGCTTCTCAGAGA
This sequence comes from Mustela nivalis, assembly GCF_964662115.1. Classification (NCBI taxonomy): domain Eukaryota; kingdom Metazoa; phylum Chordata; class Mammalia; order Carnivora; family Mustelidae; genus Mustela; species Mustela nivalis. Next base: position 36,210,693 of record NC_139039.1, read on the forward strand.
CATCCCTGAATCCCTTTGACGTCTTCTAGCTTGAGTTGTTACTTTTATTTGTGAGCAAACAGGTACCCTCCACTTCCTACCCTTGCTTTCCCCTGGTCCAGCTGAAGTTTTGAAAAGGGCTCCCCTGTCTCTGTGAGCACAAGTAGCTACGGTCTGTCTTTGGAACTGTGTGCAGGTGTGAAAGCGTTTGATTTGGAAGGTGTTATCTGTATTCAACACTCATCAAATCTCTTCTTAAGGGGGCTTTGCCTTTTTCTCTGACCTTTTACTTTTGGACAAAACACATCTTGGATGCCAGCTATCATATTGGTTTCCTTACAGGAAAGTAGTGGCATCGCTCCCTTATTAGCTCTGTTTGATCTCTGACAAGTGATAAAGACACGGCATGAAAACATGTAATTTCTCATAACTAGAAGAGACTTAAATTAATATGTACGAGACAGGAACAGATAGATGAAGGGTATTTGCTAATGGATCGAAAATTATGTTATATTTAGAGTAGTGTTTCCCAAACTGTTGGATACAGTGGTCTAAAGTAACTTCAACCTAAAAATTGCTGCTTTAAAATAACAAACATAAAATCATAGGTTAAGTGAGAGGGATAATGAATCATGGAGCCCTACCTCAAAAACCAGTGACGGCCTGTGTGGTGACTCACATAACATGAAGAAGGGGTAACAGGGATAATACTTTCAATTGCTTGATGTCACGGAGGGGGCAGTGCTGACTGCAGTCTCCCTCCGGGGTCTGAAACCAGGCCGCCGGGAGGATGGTCTGCGTGGCAGGCTTGTTCCCTGGCTGTCAGTGTGCTGGCTTGCTTCTTTCTTCTGTGGAGTGAAAGATCCTTCCTTGCCAGCGGAGGTGGTGGGGAAGGACAGCGACTGTCGGGCGGCTCTGTCATGTGGTTCGGGGCATTGTATCAAACACGGCCCCAGAAGCCGGAGAGCATTTGCTCACCCAAGCACAGTAGTGTGAGGTATGACGTCATGGAGCCTGTATCTCCCCCCAGGGCTCAAGGAATGGTTCCACGTGCACCATGGCAGGGGAGGGATCCCAGAGTCACATTGCAGCTGTCTCTGGGCCCCCAACATGTGTTTTCATGTCCAGTTATCGCCTCGGGAGGCGATTAGAGAAGATGCTGCCTGGTGTCATCATTGTTCCAAGGAGACAAGAGAAGACAACAGGAAGGGTCCCTTGGGATGGGCCCGAACTGAGACTCCAGCTTCAAGGGCCTCCTCCCTGGTCCTCCAGTGCCGAAGTTCTGCTCCCATCTGCCTGTTGGCACTTGCTTTATTTTCCTAACTCTCTGCAGGACCAGCTCTTTCCATCTTTGGTTCTTTCCCCAGAGAGGTCTTTCCTGCCTGGCCGTTCTGGAGCGCCCTCACTCAGCGGCTCTGTACCCTTGGTCCTGTTTATTTCCTTCACAGACTCTGTTGCAATCTGCAGTCTGCTTGTTTCCTTGCTTGTTGTGTTTTCTCCCTGGAGGATGAGATCCAACAGTGGGTATCACTCTACGGCTCCTTTCCCAGTACCGGAGACACAGGAGGTGCTCAGCAGACAGGACCGGGGCCCTCGGTGGCTTCTCTGCCGCAGACTGTGCCCCCCAATCCTGTGAATGCACTTAGTCTCTTGTTTGTCTTTTTGTCAGATGGAAAATTAATTTTAGACGGACACCATTATTTTGCACTTCTCCTGAAAAGAAATAGACTGGTTTATCCGAGAGCTTACCATACTTTCTTTGAATATGGTGGGACGGTTTCCATGGCTTTCAGACCTTTAGAAAAAGTTCTCAAGTGTGAATCCACTGGGAGAAAATGGAGCCAATGGAACCCGGGTGCATTAAAGTCCAATTTTCAGATAATCACGATTGATTATTTTATTCTCCCTTTTTCAACTGTTTGTAGGAAATCACCCTTCTGGATGAAATGGTCCCAATAGACACTATTTCAAGCTCTATGTTGCCACAAATATACTGTTCAAGTTGTTATGGACAAAACCGTGTCCTGTCCTCCTCTCCCATAAACTTGTATGTTGAAGCCTTAACCCTTCCTGGGAGTGTTCGGAGATGAGGCCTCTAAAGAGCTAATTAAGGCGAGCGGAGGTTCTAACGGTGGGACCCTCGTCTCACAGCACTTGTGTCTGCAGAAGAAGAGACACCAGAGAGAACTCTCCACACTCACACTCAGAGAATAAGCCATGTGAGGGCACAACAAGAAGGGGGCCATCTGCAGGCCGAGGAGAGAGGTCTTGCAGAAATCAGTCCTGGTGGTACCTTGGACTTGGACTTCTCACCTCCAGAACGATCAGGCCATCCATGTGTGTTCTGGAAGCTAGAATGTGGTATATTGTTCATGCAGCTCCAACAGAAGACTCCAACAATGTATATGTAATGTCGAACTGTAGAATTCAGTGTAACAGTCTCCATGTTAGTTCTGTTCTTTATTTCAATGAATGGACTTTGAACCATTCCTATGTTTTAATTTGGGGATAATGCATCATCAAATACTAAAAATCTCAACCCCAGAGAACATCAACAAGAACAGTCACTTTATTCGAAAATACTTTGGGCAGGGTGAGTTGTGAATTGTCAAGAGAAATTTAGCTGATTCAAACTGAACGCATGTGTGACCTTCACAAATATGATGATTATTAAGAAATGAGATTTCTGCAAAACTAGTTGATGTTAATGTTTCAAATTTTGAAATAGGGGCAAAAGAGGTCTCATTGCTTTTTCCTCTGAAATGGAGATTAATTGGAAACCACCTGGTGGGGTTTGCATTATAAAAAATGTAGGTCTTCCTTTTCTTCCAAATTTTTTGTTAAGGAGATGGAGCCTTCTCATGGCTGGGGTTGGGGCTCCAACAGGATTGTAAGATCCCCTGTAACCTGTACTGGGTCTAAGTTGCATTTACAAATAGATGGTCACCGCCCACCCCTGCCACCCCAGCTTTAGTTTTGAAGACACTGAGGTGAAGGAGGTTCACTGGTTGGTCTCTGTTTGCTCTACTGGAGCACGTCTTCCCTTCCTGACCCTGGTCTGTGGCCCAGGGTGCTGACCTCCATGGGCTGCAGGCAAAGTATCCTTGCCCTCTGGCCTTGGGCAGGTTCAAGTGAGGGGCAGAACCAGGGAGATCCGAAAGAGTAGGATGAATAATGGCCTTTCCTTCAAAGGTGTCCACATCTTAATCTACAGAACCTGCAGATATGTTCCCTTTATGGGGTGAAGGGACTTTGTAAGGATGATTAAGCTAAAGATTGCAGGTGGGGAAGATTATCCTGATTTAATCAAAGGGTCCTATAAGGGTCAGGAGGGTCAACGCTAGACGTGGTAGATGTGACGATGAATTGGAGACCAGTGTAACAGGGTTGGGAGTCGGGGAAGACAGGTCACTTCCAGAAGCTGGAAGTAGCAAGGAACACATTCTCCCAAGAGTCTTCAGGATGAGCCAGTATTGCTGATGCCTGGATTTTAGTTCCGGAAGACTCGTTTTGACTTCTGACCTTTAGAACTTGAAATGAACTTGTGCCTTTTCAAGCTACTACCTTTTTGTTTGTTTGTTCGATATTTTGTTACAGCAGCAATAGGAGACTAATACAGAGGCAAGAAAATTGAGATCAGGGAATTCATCACCTTCATCCCCACCCACCTCCCTTCCTAGATGTTTTCCACATGCTGGACACATCCTCTACCCTCCCTTCAGCTTTGTCTCCTCAAGTTCTGGTACTTCCCTCTCCGCTTCCCTTCAGGCCCTCGGGGGTGGTGTGGGAGGGGAGGACTCTACAGCCCGTCCACCTGTAAACAGTCCTCTTATTACACCCCCTCATTTTATAGGGTCTGCATTTTCCATGTTTCCTGCAGTGCAGCTGACAGATACAGGACCTAACAAGGAGGAAGACAGGAGACATCAAATCTGATTGATGTATTTGTCTCTCTGCCATGCGTCTGGCCCCGACTTTAGGTTACTTAGTCTGAGACCAAGACTTTTCACTTAGGTGAAAGCAGGACCGCCAACTTTAGGTTCCCCTCCATGCATTGTACTCCTGAGTGGTGTGACAGGGTACACAAAGTGGGGGTTCCTGGACTCCAATCCATCCACAACTTGATGACCTCCGGGCATTTTGTCTTAATGTGCAAGGGCTGTACCTGGGTATGGTTACTTCCCAGCACACCATTTTATTAGTATTCTGTTACTTGAGTATTTGTGAGAAGGAGCATATAGAAGGGAAAGGAACTCTACTCTGCATGAATAAGATGCAGTTTTGGCCCCTTACCCTCCCTCAGTTGAGTGTCACTTGGTCACAGAGTTCCTCGCTGGAATGAGAAGACCTCAGTGCGCAGAACACGGTGGTCCTCAGTCTGGGTTTGTGGTGTGGAGGAGAGGGGCTGGTCGATGAACCAGATATTGGACTGGGGGACAGAGGGGGTCACAGGGCAGGTTCTGCCATGTGAGTCAGGAGGGATTGGGCTGCTCCCTTGATGTGACCTCAGGAGGTTGTGGTATGCCTCCCTATGGGCCCTCTGTCACCATGGTGATTGGGCACAGGGGAGCGTGAGGCAGACAGGTTTCCTACAATATAGGAGCATCTTTGGGGGAGCTGATCTCCTCTGGTCTGTCGGCCAGCTGCACTCGTGGTGGGACCTTCTCAGTCACTGCTGTAAAGGAACACGAACTGTCAAATAGGGGTCTGATGCTCTTCAAATTTCCTCCTTAACACCTCTTTTTCACTCTTTCCTTATAGACTTCAGGATTATCATACCCCCACACCTCCCAGAACTGGAGCAACTTTTAATCCCACATCTCCTTCGTTCTCTGCAGATCGGCTTTCGCTACTTCCTCCTGCTGGGTCCTACACATTCTTCGCAGCCGTCCTCTCTGTGCATCCACAGCGGCTTCCTAGAAGGGGGAGTGAGGTCTGCATGAGCGTCTTGCACAGTATTTAGCAAAGCACGTGGGTAATTCTTAAAGTGCATTGTTTTGCAGTGACCGCAGAATCTGAGAATCCTGGAGAAACTTAGTCACCTGGCCGCTCACTAAACAAACCCTCTTCTCCTTCTCCTTCGCAGCATAATGCTCTGGACGTTTGATTCTCCTCCCCTTCCTTCCCAAGTATTTTACCTTGGAATGTGGCTTTTAAAATACATCTCCTGGCTTCTCAAACATTCTGTATTAATTTTCCACTACGTTCTGTGTCTGAAGGCAGCACATCACTCTTTCCCTCATGAAGACTTTGCTGACATCTTCTTTCTGCCCTTCACTCGAAAGTGTGCTCTGCAAGGAACTTCTGGTTCCAGTGCTTAATGCCAAGCTGCTTGGAAATCATTTTTGAAAACTTACCATTTTGCTGAAAACGTATTTCTTTAGTGAAATCTGCAGTGACAGATGGTCCATTTCGATTTTGTTCTGCCCATGGAATATCCCTCCAGTGCTAGAAAAGAAACATGAACCGTGTACCTTTGTGAGGTGCTGTCTTGGCGGGCTTAGGGCTTGGCTTCTTTGCTTGTCTTCTCTTGCTGCAGGTACTATAGACCATCACCGTGTCCTGTGGAAATGTGCTTTGCATAGTACTTTGCCCAGGGTCAGCACCTCGAGTTAAAATGTGACCGTGAAGTGGGAGCTTTTCAAGTTCCAGGTAGCTCAGGGAGTGCGGACTCCATCATGCCTGCTGAACGTTCAATTTGAGAATGTGTGTGTGTGTGTGTGTGTGTGTGTGTGTGTGTGTGTGTGACTTTCCATGTTCTGAGATGGATGACGTTTTACCTGGGTAGGTTTCGTGATTTACATAGAATCACACATACTTTCTTTAAGATCTTTTGCACAAATTGTGTTAGAAATCTTGGAAGGATGATTTTCCATCGAGAATTGTGGTACCTCAGGTTGGGCCATTTGAGAAAAGCTCACAAGACGTATTTTCACATTTTCTTTAGCGGTAGGACAGCTACAGATTCATTTACACAATTTTTTTGGAAACTGCAGAAATTCTTTAAATTTTGTTTCTAAAAGAAGCGAGAGCTGCAGATAGTAAGAAGCAGGAGGGAAAAAAGTAAATGTATTTCCTTTGAGAAGATTAAACCCTCCGTATCAGCAGCGGGGCTCAGAGTGGGCAGAAGCCAGTTTGCAGAAAGGAGCAACATGTTTATTCTCAATTTGCCGCTGTTCCTTTTTCCACCTGGAAGACTGTCCCGTCATCATTAGAGCAGACAAAATCCAATTGTTTGTGGCTAGAGCGCCCCTGTAAATATTTCCAGGGTACTTAGTTTTCTCGATGCCCTTGCGAGATGGGTACAAATGGCGTAACCATTCTCTTTTCTTCTAGAATTTTACTGGACTCTGGGAAAAGTTGAACTGCGTATGAAGGAGGTGGCCTTGAGGAAGGGACGAGTTCCTGTCACTAGCGATTCTGTCACGGCCACAGCTTCTGTCCCCCTCCTCTTCCGTCGGGAAAATGCCCAGTGGGTTGGCTGCCACTGACCTCCTGATTGCTTTCTGCCTCTTTCATCTTCAGCGGGCTCATGTGCTTGTTTTGGGGGTTTCTTGGTCTCCTTAATGGTTTGTGGACACTCTGTGTTCTCCTCTGAAACTCTATGACAAAAGATGTGTGAGTGTGTGTGTGTGTGTGTGTGTGTGTGTGTACGTGTGCATGTAGTCACCTGGGCAAGAGGCCCAAATATTTTTTATCGTGTTTTCAAAGGATTCTGGGACCCAAGGAGGGTTAATTAAGAATTACTTCTTTTTAAACCTGTCAGCTTGGTTTCTGTCAATGGAATTAGATGCATACCTCCTGTAGCCTAATTATGTGAATATGGATTGCAGACTCAAAAGGCCTCAGCAGCCAGGCAGCCAAAGTTAAGAGCTAAAGATGGGGGTAGGCAAGACAGAAGGGAGTGGTGGGGCCTGAGGTCACCTTGGAGGGAGGCGGCCAACTATAAAAGCATCCCAATTCAATTTAAGACATTTATGTTCTATAAACTGAGGGTTGCTGGAAGGGAGGGGGTGGGAGGAATGGGGTGGCTGGGTGATGGACACTGGGGAGGGTACGTGCTATGGTGAGCGCAGTGCGTTGTATGAGACTGATGACTCACAGACCTGTACCCCTGAAGCAAATGATACATTATGTGTTAATTAAAAAATTAAAAAAAAGACATTTATGTTCTATTCGACAAATAAAACTCAATGGCTGGCTGGCTGTAGTCTATGGCGCTGGAGTGTTTATGCTAACTTTTACGCTTTATGATAACTTCTGCTTGTCAAGAGCAGCAGAGAGAGATTGCTATCTTGTTTTTATTTTCTGTTCATCTGCTAGAAATGAGGGCACAATGACAGGTGGATGGTCAAGGACTTGGTGGTGGCCGACATCCTCCAACGGAGTGCTGACATGATTTACAAGGATGAGGTCCCCTCAGAGTATTTTGTTGAATCTAGAACATAGCAGAGAATTGCTGGCATGGCCTATTAGCTCGGATGGCACATCCGGCCTGGACCTGCCTCCCCAGCTTTCTGGGGGGCGGGTCTCATTCTCCACTGAGCTCCACTCTCCTTCTCCCCACCCGTGTCTTTTCCGTGTCAGAGTACTTGTGTTCTGTTCCTCACCTGATCAACTTCTCCCGCACTCTCCTGGCTGATGGCTGTTCACCCCCAAGGATGGTTCCAGCTTCCAGGCGACACTTTTCCAGTCTTGGACCGTGGAGTATTGGAGTCTTAATTTTGCAACATGTACGATACAAATACAGTTAGTCTGTTTTTAAAAGTACTGCTTCGCGCTCTAGACTGTGAGCTCCACGAGTGCAGGGATCATGCAAATCATTTTGGTGATGTACCTCCCAGCGCAGTGCCGGCGCGCAGTAGGTACTCAGTCCACATTCCTGAGTGATGACTGAATGACCGAATGAGAGTGTCAATGAAGAGGGGTGAGTAGGGACCTGGAGGACCAGATGACCTCTTGAATGGGGACTTGCGGAGGGCGAACCTTTGTGTGGACCCCATATCTGGAGGTCTGATGCTCAGTTTTGTAGGTCCCTAAACCTGAGGAGTGTATCTATGACAACTCTGTGATTGACTGACCACAGGAGGAGACCAAGGTTTAAACCAGATTGCTGACTTCTGAATTAATAAGATGGTGTCTGCTACGTGGTCAGAATGTGTAGGACAGGCCACTCAGTGTCTTTCCTCATTAGACATGGGTCGGCGTGAAGATAGTGACCACTGGGAGAATTCTGAAAGAACATGGAAGACGAGTGAGGCTCAGTGTAGACCACTGGGGCCACTCTGCAAGGACCACAGTGGCCACAGCAATGCACAGGTTCCTGGTGATTGGGCAGACCAATGGGGATGTCCTCCCCTTAACAGAATCAGAAAGAGTCTGACGAGTAATTTTTCTTCTGATTGACCTTTATCTATATTCTGTGTTAACTACAGCCTAATGAGTAGTGTTGTCTTTCCTCAGAAAAAATAAAAAAGGACCTGTCATTCAACAAATGCTAAGCAACTATGTATGTTATCAAGCCTTGATTTAATGGCTAGAGCTGCCCTTTCTGCTTTTGACCTGGTAGACACAGTGACTTTTAGAATGATTTCTGCAGATGGCTGATCTAATCTTAATGTGAATTGATTTCAATAAACTCTCAGAGGGTGAATTTACCTTGAACTGCTGATTCTTATCCTTGTGTAGTAAGTAGCTTACTAACAATTACTAAACAATTGTTGATTGAAGACACACTGTTTGGAAGACATTATGCTATTATGACTTGCTATTTACAATATTCCTAGGTAAGCGAGTTTGGAGAAATACAGGCTGTGTTATTATTTAATTTTGGCTTGTTTAAGTTATTTTGAGATAAATTTTCTAGGAGATATAAAAACACATGCAAACAAGTAACAGCTCATAATAGAAGAGAATAAATAACAGAATAAATGAATAACAGAATAAATGTTCAAGGAAGCAAATCTATGTTCTTTTAAAACTGATACAGTACGAACTGTCAACTTCACGTATAACTACTGTTAAAGAATATTCCTTTATCTCTTTAGCTCACTTAAAAAGATTTTAGATTTATTTATTTAGTTAATTCTTGGATTGGGAAGTGGCATAAAATTGATATCCCTTAAAGCAACCTTATTGATTTTCTTTCTGAGACCCCATTTGTGCAATCAAAATACTGCTATGTTCACCATGATGATGAGAGTGGAAGTAGCATTCATATTTAGAATCTTGGAAAATGCAATTGTGGGAGAAATTAGTACATGTGGATACTTTTTTCCTTCGTAAACTCTGACTTAGAGCATGATCCTCAAAGCAGGGGATTGTGACCATATTATGCTATTTATATGCATTGGCAAAGCTCTAATAGATGCTCGTTCTCTTGCTGCAAGGACGCAGCTCCACAAAGCCGGTAGGCACTATGTGTAGCTCACGGATTTGGTGTGTAAGAAATGCAAAGCAGACCTGCTGCTTGTAGGTAACTGTCTTTTGCTATCACACAATGAAGGGGTTCACAGATATTGGACAGGCATAACCAATAACTATTTGATGTAGTTCTCCTGCTACATTTCATGTCCTTTTTGACCTGTCATATGGTGCCAGGCTAAAAAATTAACAAGTCAAAATCCAGTTGACTTGTTTTTACAAATGGCTAAGTATCTGATATAGTTAATTAGCAGCCAGCAGAATAATGTCCCCCTCTAAGATATCAAGTCTTAATCCCTTCAAGCTATAAATGTTATATTGTTTGCAAAAAGCATTTTTTTTTTGTCAGATGAAAGTAAATTAAAGGTTTTGACATGGGGTGGTCCTGGTTTATCCAGATGACCCCTGAAAGCCATGGCATATGTCCGTACAGGGAAGAGGCAGAAGAGAGTCAACACACATAGAGGAGAAGTGGCGTGAATAAAGAATTGGAAGTGGTGTTGACCTTGAAGACTAGGGCGATGTGGCCATGCGCCTAACAATATGGTGACCAGTAGAAATCAGAAGACACGGAGGATGGATTTTCCCTCTGCGGGTCATCTAGCTCAGTGATGCCGATTTAGGACTTTGGCCTCCAGAACGTGAGCATATTTGTGTCATTTAAAATCATTTAAGACCACATGTGGTAATTTGTTACCAATGCAATTAGGATTCAACATGTTAACTGCTTTGGCACTGGTGATCTTAAAAATGTGTCCGAAGTTAATCAATAAAGAGAGCTGGGGTTCCATTTTCTGCTCTGCCAATAGCAACCAGCTTACTTCCTGTCTGTAATCACCTATTTTTCCAGTAAGAGGGCACAAAGTCAGACAAGTTAAAAGTCTTGCCATAATCTCTTTTAGGGTCAGAATTTTTTCCGCCAAAGAGGCATTTGTTGTATTATTCACGAGATGTTTTCCTATGCACATGTCTTCTTTTAAGATGTTATTTTCTTGGCTTTTCCTGACACCATGGTGGCTTGCTCGTTCTATATTCCTTGACACAATATTCAGTTCTAGTATATGTGCTGCCCAAGTGAGCCCATCACAATATTTAGTCCTGATTTTATGTCTTTTTAACCAAAACAGCTGTACAATCTACAGAAAACTAGAAATATAACTCTGAGAATTAAATTACCGTGGAGGATTGTCCTGATGATTTTCACAAGAACATAGGATCAGCATGCTCTGGAGTTGTGCCAGTGGTCTGTTTGGAGGTCCATCATCTCACACACCCATGGTGACACTGGGCTTTCTCATCACTTAAAAGAGGAGTATGAATTTCAACTTCCAAAAGGCAATTTTGATTTCTCACAAAGGTAGGGATCAGAAGTATGAAAAGCACACATACAAAAAAGTAAAAAAGTAGGGTACACAGAGTAAATCCCTTCAAGGAACTTGTATTTCTTACTTACGATGAGGTATTAGTAGACAATGAAAGTGCCAAATTTTCATAGCAAATCCTTTAAAACTTTATATTCTACCATGGTTCCTCAGTACTGACTCACATAATCGTTCTGGAGAGGCTATAAAATCAACTTCCATTCTGATAATACAGAATTGTTACATTTTTATGACTCTATAGCTGACAATAAAAGGGAAGTGATAACAATGTTCAAAAATGGAGGTAGACCTGGAGAGCTTTAGGTAGACAGGCATAGTCCATACACGTTGGCAATTAGCAGTATGGAAGTCATATTTACAGAATTACGTGTTACACAAAATACAACTTTAAGTTGTCTACGTATTGACTTCCTTCCAAGTAATTTTGACTTTTAGATTGAAGTTCCTACATATTATAGGGCTTCTAGCTACCCAGCCTAGTTGCTGAATTTGGGGGGACATATTTTTAGTTCTTACGTAAACAAGTATGATGACATATTTTAGTGACGATTTCATCATTAAATTACATATTGGCTTGTGGATAATTTTAAGCCTTCCATTTAAGACAGTTGGCATAATAATCATTGCAAAATGATAATATGAGCTTTTTATTAACAAGTGAAATGTGCCACTGCGGTGAAATGTCTGTTGGTAGACATGTAGGGTTCATTTCTGGCTTACAAGTGATTCATTACTGACTCTCTGAGGAGACATTATATTCAACCATCACATCCCCCTGGAATAACTAAGTATAATTGCATTTAAGAAAATTTATTTAAATGTCTGTTTTTAGTGGTATATTTTGATATGTAGTTTTGATCTTGGTATGATTATTATTTCAATGAGCTTGTTTATTTTGAATTTGTGGCAGTGGTCAGGCTACCAGGGATTACGAGGCTAGTATATATTGTTTTTAATTTTCTAATACTGTAACATGCCTCTAAACCTTTCTAAATATTTTAAATTTCCAGTCATTCAATTAATTGGTGCTTAAATATTAAATGACTTTGAATGGCCTTTATACATGGATCATTCATTCAACTGAGTCTAAGCTTCTATCCTGAATTTGGGTTATTTTATACTCTATTACTCTGCAACTGAATTTGGCTTACTATACTATATCTTCATTAAATACCATATATCTGCAAAGCGGACAGCAAAACACTTATATAACAATGAAAGACATTAAAAACTGATTAAAGTTCATGAAATCACTACTCATTTCCGCTTGAGTTGCTTTATGAAGATTATCTAATACAAGAAGAATCCACTTACTAAAAATTCCTCATTCTGAAGTTATGCATATATGTATGAGCTCATCAAATGATCTCGAGTCTCAGATATTAGACCAGTGTTTAGATTTCCATTTTATATATTGATAGATGCAGTATGCTGCTTGCTGCAATATTATCCCATCTATCAATAATACTGCTAATGGTGGAGAATTATTTGTAAGTTGAACTGTATTATAAAATAAAGCTTTCTTCGTCATAGTTTTCCCCTCAAGACTAGTATTAAAAAAAAGTCCCAGTAAACATTTCAATGAAAAACATGGGGTGGTAGTTCAAACCGTAGATGAAAATCAAAAATTAAAGTACCATCTTCTAAAATATAATAAAGATGAAATCCTTGTCCTGGGAATTGGAGGGTAACATGATCTCAGATCCTTGAAATAAATTAGTCTTACCATAGAGAAACGCTAAGTTCTTAGAAGAAAAGAAACAGAATGATAGCCTAAGTATATAGGTATGTAAGGTTTTTTGTTGCTGTGGTTTTTTTTTCCAGTTTTGGGATTGATTGATTGATTGATTTATAACATCTTTATTTTATTTTATTTTTTTCATTGTTCCAAGATTCATGGTTTATGCACCACATTCAGTAAGGTTGTTCAAAAGTAAGATGAAATGAGTGTTTAGGGCTGCAGCGGAATAAATAATCACCTGTTATTTCCATGTATAGCTTAGATGACTCAGTTTTATGAGCCAGTTGGGATAGGTTGTTTCAAAGTTTCAGAGCAACTGAAAGGAGTTAACTGAGAGCATAATATATCTTTGGGGTTCATGTTAGTGGACAGAGAATGTAACGTATTAAATTAGTTTTATTGCCTTACTGATTCTGATTGATGAGTGTGTGTAGAATCTCATGAATGTATGTGGCTAACAGATGTTATTCAAGCTGTCCGCGGCATCAGGCACAGATGGGCCGATGGGTAGCTTGCCAACAAGACAATAGATGGACGTTGTCGTGAAGACTCTATTCTTGTTGACTAGAGAAGTACAGTTGGCCAACAAATGTCTGAAACCATCCAAAATACATACTTGAAGTTTAACATTGGAGTTAAGAATGACAGTCAACAGGTGTTGCCTGAGCATCTGCTGAGGGTTTTAGGCATTGTGCGTGGCACGTTTTCAGGCTTTTTTGTGGCTTCTAGGCATGTGTGCGAGTAAGTATAACACAGGAAAGAATACAAGGTCTACCGTAAAGATAAGGGCACAATTTGTCTGGAAAAAGGGAAAACGTTCTGGGCAGGCTTTATGGAGGAGGATAAACCTGATGAGGGCCTGGAGCTGTGGTGGGATGTTTGGAGCAACTCTAGTGACCACATGTTAAAGGCAAGGAACTGGGGAAATGAAAAACAGAGGCAGGAATGGTCGCATGTGTTCAGATTATGCAAACCAGTTAATGCGATTCTAAGAATTTTGTTGTATACATAGAGAGGATGCGTCAGGGATTTTTGAGCAGGAAAGTAATGGGATTAGTGTGGTATTTCAGAGAGATTCTTGGGTGGCAGTGTGGAGGAGGTTTGAAAAAAGCAGATTGGGGGCATATAAGACTGTAAAACTATCTTACTGGCTTAGGGTGGCAGCAATGAAGGAGTGAGTTTGGATAGTAGTCTTGGAAAAATTTGTTTAAAAAGAGGGTCATAATAAACTCCTAGAAACATATAACCTACCAGGACTGAACCAGGGAGAGATAGAAAATTTGAGCAGACTGATTGCCAACAATGAAATTGCATCGATAATCAAAAAACTCCCCAACAAACAAAAGTCCAGGACCAGATGGCTTCATAGGTTAATTCTACCAAATATACATTTATTGATTGATTGATTGATTTTGAGAAAGAGAGAGAGAGAGAGAGAGAGCACGCACAAGTGAGGGGGAGGGGCAGAGGGAGAGAAAGAATCTTAAGCTGACTCCACGCTCAGCATGGAGCCCAGTGTGGGATCCGATCTCGTGACCCTGATGTCATGACCTGAGCTGAAGTCAAGGGTGAGATGGCTGACGGACTGAGGCACCCAGGCATCCCTTAATCAAATGTTTAAAGAAGAATGACTACCTATCCTTCTCAAACTATTCCAAAAAATACAAGAGGAAGGTTAGTTTCCAAATTCATTCTTTGATGGCAGTATCACTCTAAAGCCAAAATTAGATGGAGACACCACAAGAACAGAGAATTACAGGCCACTATCTCTGATGAACATAGATTCAGAAATCCTCAACAAAATACTAACAAACCAAATCCAACAATACATTAAAAAAATCATATACCACCATAAGTAGGATTTAATCCTGGGATGCGAGTGTGGTTCAATATTCACACATCAATGTGATACTTCACATCAATATAAGAAAGACTAAAAACCATATGCTCATTTAAGCAGATACAGAGAAAGCATCTGATCAAATACAACATCCGTTCAGAATAAAAAACCTCAACAAAGTAGGTCTAGGGAGAACATACCTCAATATAATAAAGACCATACATGAAAAATCCACAGTTAACATCATACTCAATGGAGAAAAACTGAGAACTTTTGCTCTAAGGTCAGGAACAAGACAAGGATGTCTACTCTTCTGCTTTTATTTAACAGGAAGTCCTAGCTATAGCACCCAGACAACAAAAAGAAATGCCCAGACTGGCAAGGAAGAAGTAAACCTGTCGATATTTGAAAATGACGTGGTACTTTGTATAGAAAACCCTAAAGATTCCATCAAAAAACTGTTAGAACTGATAAATCAACTCAGTAAAGTCACAGGATAAAAAAATCAATGTGTAGAAATCTACTGTATTCCTATACATGAACAATGAAGCAACAGAAAGTGAAATTAAGGAAATAATCCTATTTACATTACAATTGCACCAAATAGTAAGACAGCTAGGAATAAACCTAAACAAAAAGATGAAAGACCTGTACTCTGAGAACTATAAAACACGATGAAAGAAATTCAAGATGACACAAAGAAATGGAAAGACATTCCATGTGCATGGGTTGGAAGAATAAGTATTATTAAAATGTCAATATTATACAAAATAATCTACACATTTAATGCAATCACTATCAAAATACCAATAGCATTTTTTGCAGAGCTAAAACAAACAGTCTTAAAGTTTGTATGGAACCACAAAAGACCCTGAATAGTCAAAGCAATCTTGAAAAAGAAAAACGAAATTGGAGGTATTGCAATTCCAAAGTTCAAGTTATATTACAAAGCTGGGGTAATCAAAACAGTATGGTACTACATAAAAATAGACAGATGAATGGAACAGAATAGAAAACCCAGAAATGAACCCATGATTACATGGTCAATTACTCTTTGACAAAGGAAGAAAGAAAATACAAGACAGTAGCTTCAACAAATCGTGTTGGGAAGATGATACAGATACATGCAAAAGGAATGAAACTGGGACCACTTTCTCACAGCATGTGCAAAAATAAACTCAAAATGGATGAAAGACCTAAATGTGAGACCATAAAAATCCCAGAAGAGAGCACAGACAGTAATCTCTCTGACACCGACCATGGAAACATTTTTCTCGTTTGTCTCCTGAGGCAGGAGAAATAAGCAGAAATAAGCTACTGGGACAATATCAAGATGAAAAGCTTCTGTACAACAAAGGAAACAATAAGCAAAACTAAAAGGAAACCTATGGAATGGAAGAAGATATTTGTGAGTGACATAGCCAATAAAGGTTTAGTATCAAAAATATGTAAAAATTGATACAGCTCAACACCCCCAAAATATATAAACCAATTAGAAGATAGGCAGAAGACACGAACAGACATTTCTCCAACGAAGACCTACAGGGGGCCGATAGACACGCGAAGAGGTTCAACATCACTTAACTGTCAGGGGAATGCAAATCAAAATTACAGTGAGATAACACCTCTTACCTGTCAGAATGGCTAAAATCAACAAGACAAGAAACAACACCTGTTGGCGAGGATGTGGAGAAAGGGGAACCCTCTTACACCATTGGTGGGAGTGCAAACTGTTGCAGCTACTCTGGAAAGCAACATGGAGATTCCTAAAAAAAAGTTAAAAATTAAACTATCCTATAATCCAGTAATCCCACCACTGGGTATTTACCCAAAGAATATGAAAACACTAATTTGAAAGGATATATGCACTCCTGTGTTTATAGCAGCTTTATTTACAATAGCCAAACTATGGAAGCAGCCGCAGCGTCCATCAGCGGATGAACGGATAAAGGAGAAACGATGTATGTATGTACAACAGGATACGACTCAGCCATAAAGAAGAATTAAATCTTGCCCCTTGCAATGACATGGATGGAGCTAGAGACTATAATGGTAAGCAAAATAAGTCAGAGAAAGACAAAGGCCATATGACTTTACTCATATGTGGAATTTAAGACACACAAAAAAATGAGCAAGGGGAAAAAAAAGAGAGACAAACCAAGAACCAGACACTTAACTACAGAAAACACACGGATGGTTACCAGAGGGGAGGTGGGGGTGGGGGATGGGGGTGAAGGCAGGCACCCGTTATGACGAGCACCCCGTGATGTATGGAAGAACTGAATCACGACATTGTACACCTGAAACCAGTATTACACTGTATGTGAACTATACTGGAATTAAAGTAAAAACTTAATTAAAAAAAAGGAGATCATGGGGCACCTGGGTGGCTCAGTGGGTTAAGCCTCTGCCTTTTGCTCAGGTCATGGTCCCAGGGTTCTCGGATCGAGCTCCATGTCGGGCTCCTGGTCATGGAGTCTGCTTCTCCCCCTGCCTCTCCCTCCACCCGTGCTCTCTTTCTTAAATAAATAAATAAATAAATCTTAAGAAAGTGTGTGGGGGGTGTATGATCATAAGTAAAAGCCATTTACTGTGACTAAGGAGTCGAGAAAGTTAACTCGGGAGATACTGGAACAAAGCAAAAACCATCCATCTTTTTGCACACCTGCTTGTTCAATGGGAAAAGCTTAACTGAGCTTAACATATTTATAGGAAAGGCAAGTGTTATGGGGAGGAGAACCGGTCATAGAAAGACATGTTTAAAATTCAGGGTTTTTTTATTTGAAAATGTGATAGAGGATATTATTTAAACCTTTTATCTGCAGTTTTTATAGAATTGCTAGAATTTCTGAGTTGTACAACCATGTGGCAGTCCTTGAAGGGTAGAACATATAATCCCAGGAAATGCTGATGAGGAAAGTCTTCTTGGGGAAGGGACAGTAAATATATGGAATTTGTTTTCTTGGGGTGTCATGCCCTTGGGGATGCATTCCCCCTCTCTCTTCCTTCCCTAGGTCTGCAAAGCAAGGAGGTGGTTAGGTAGATGAAATTTCTGTGCATAGGAGATGAGGAGATTCCTAAAAGGCAGAGGTTGGGAGTTTGGGATCTTGAAGATAAGGAAGGCTGGGGGGGCCTCTCTGGACATGGGGCAGCAGAGAGGGGGTGGGGGAGGTGGAGAAGGGGAGGGAGTGAGAGGGGTTTGTTCAAGGGATTGAGACTTCTGTACGCGGAGAGAATCCATTTAAGCATTCCTGAACTGAACTACTGAATTATTTGTCCAGAATGTCAGAGAAGTTGCGTATTTCTTTTTTTAAAAGATTTTTTTTTTTAATTTATTTGACAGAGATCACAAGTAGGCAGAGAGAGCGGAGGAAGCAGGCTCCCTGCTGAGCAGAGAGCCCGATACGGAACTTGATCCCAGGACCCTGAGATCATGACCTGAGCCGAAGGCAAAGGCTTAACCCACTGAGGCTCCCCAGCTCCCCAAAGTTGTGTATTTCATCTTTGGATGGGAATATGAGGGTCCTAAGGGCAAGAACACGGATTACTGTTATGTTTCCCAAAATTAGGTCTATTGAGACTCAACCCAATGTCAGTGCCCTGGGATGTGCTCTGATACGTTATTACCTTTTTTTTTTTTTAATTGGAGCACGGGCAGTAGACCACTTAAAACTGTCCTATCAAACTTTCGTCAGCAATGCACATGTGGCTTGCTGACAAAAATTCGATAGGACAGTTGATCTATCCTTGTACATGGATATCCATGATCTCACTTGTACGTGGAATCTAAGGAAAGCTAAACTAATGGAAACAGGAACTAGAACTATGGTCATTATGGGCTGAGCAGGGGGACATAGGGAGATGCTGGTGAGAGGGTACGGACTTCCAGTTGTAAGACGCGTAGGTTCTGGAGGTCTGATGTGCAGCATACTGAGTATAATCACAAGACACCATTTTACACTTGCAAGTTGCTAAGAGAGTAGATCTGAAATGTTCTTGCCACAGAGAAGAGATGGTAGTCCAGTGAGGACATGGTGGTATTAGCTAACCGGGTGGGAGCCGTTTCGCAGCCTGCGTGTGTTTCCAGGTGTCGCCCTGCAGGTCGTACACCCACACACTGTTATAGGTCCGTTATATCTCAACAAAGCCAGAAAATAAACACATCCGTAATTGTCATCTGCCGTTACTCTTATCATCATCTGTGTCTTTCATGACAGGATCAGGGACAAAATCAAATTCGTTTGTTAGCATAATTGTTTGAACCTCGGTGTCACAAAACAAATGTTTCTTAATGATCAGTTGCACACATTTGGATAATATATTAAGCATTTTAGCTGCGAAGTACCCTACTGCTCGCTTTCTCAGCTGAGTGTTTGGCCAGGTGCAGATGTAACACGGCGTATCTTAGAGCAATTTTATAGCCAGATACTTGATAGATGGTCATCTCTGTCGACTTTGGAATTGAAAGTTCTACTGAGTCATCACACAAAGGCTGTTGTGGTCATGTGCCCTGGAAAAATACTGTGGAAACAGAAAAGAAATAACCCCAGCTGTATTCAAAGAATAGGATGTATTCTTTTATGATATCCACATTATAGTGGGTTTATCATTTGAATGTAAATTCAGAGCCGATGTCCTTGTATGCCGTTTGTTCAAATTTTAAGGGAAAGAATACTATTCTCCAGTGTATCGTGAAACGGCATTACATTTCCCACCCACCAGCTTGTGCTGATTGAATAGTCAAGAATGCTCAGGTGCATCCTCTTGAAAATGAGGAAGAAGTGAAGACAGAAATCCATTAGGCTCATTGTTAATAAAGAAGTTGAAGAAAAATAACCTTGTTTTTCTAGTAGCATGTAACTTTGAGGATTTCTGATGCAATATTAAAAAAGCCAATAATGTTAAAACTGTAGGCAATATTAAGAGCTTTAGGAATAGTCACATCTGGCCAGTCAAGGAAAGCAAGAATATAGTACTTTCTGCCATTAATGGTATAATGAATCCAGAACAGTTCTTTGCAATTTCCCCCAAACTTAGATGGTGATAGTATTTTCTATTTCATACTATTTTGTTACAAATTAGTTGGGAAGGCTCTTCTTTACAAATTTCTCTTATATTTATTCTCTTCTTTCCATGTGTGCATTTGCCATTCAAGCTATGCCCCCTTTTCTTTTTCCCCAGGTTTGAGTTATTTTAGTGGCCTCCTAAATGTTCTTCCACTTCCAACGTGATCCGGATGATTCTTGTCACAGTTTCTGTAACAAAAATATCATAGGCTCAGAAACAGTAACTGTTTTGTTTCTCATGGTTCTGGAGGCTGGGGAGTCCAGGGTCAAGGGACAGGCAGATTCCGTATCTGGCGAGAGCTTTCTGCCTCTTAAACAGGTGTCTTCTCGCTGCGTCCCCACAGCATGGATGGGGAGGGAGCTCTGTGGGGTCTCTTCTTCAAGGACACTAATCCATCCCATCACGAGGGCCACCCCCTCATGACCTGACCACCTCCCCAAGCCTCACGTCCTGACACCAGTGCAGTGAGGGTTAGGCATCAGTACGTGGATCCGGGCTAGGGAATGGGGCAGAGACGTTCAGTGTGCAGCCCTATTGTGGGGCTAGTGTCTTTCCAAGGCTACCATTGTTGTGTCACATTTCTACTCAAGAATCCATCTTCACTTCCTTTTTTGGGTTCTACCTCATCCAGTAAGTACCGTTCACATTTTCATGCTCAGAAACCCAGTTCTACCCCATGCATCTCATGTAAGTTCCACCGCTCACCAGGGAGCCCCGCCTTGCGGACACCTCCTCCCCTCTCTGAACCATGCCCCATCTCTCCTTCCGGCTTCGGTGATGCCGCCAGCTCCATCCCCTCTCTGCCCTCAGCCACCTGCACCCAGCTAGGTCTACTCATGCTTCAAGGCCTTCTTGTTGCAAGCTTGGCCATGACCTACACACCGGGATCAGCGCTCCCATTTGACAAAAAGGAAAAGTCTTTTTTCAAGATATTGACCCCACACTCCACTCTGGCCCACGAATTTCTTCCTCCAAACTTGCATATTCTTCCTTGCACCTCCCCAAGCAGCACGTATTTGGTTTTTCGATTAAAAAAAAAAAAAAATGGCCCTTGCAGGCAACTCAATTTGAATAAATCGGTGTGACAGATGCACTTTATATTGCTGTACGCCCGCCCCGGAGTGCTTCTTGCCAGGCGATTCCTGTAGGTCTGGATCCTGGCCAGCAGCCGAAGAAGCATAATGAACTGATAAAAATAGAAGTGGATTGCAGAAGACGACAAGGAGCACACAGAAAGGCCATTTCTCATGCATTTTGCGGGGCGGGGTGGCGTGGCAGCAAGGTGCTGACCAAGGATCCATGTTGATTATATGGTAATACTTGGAAACTTCTGAAGCACAGATTTTTTTTTTTTCCCCCTTCAAATGAGCCAAAGGAAAGGTTGTCAGGGGATTGGAAGAGCTATTCTCTCAAAGTTTAGGGCAGGAGAAAATTAGGGTGTGCACACCAGTGGGTGTGAATAAGGAATGAGTATGGACGTGCATTTTGTTGGAATAATCTTTAAAACAAGTTGTTCACAAAATGAAAGATTTCACTGAGAGGGAGCAGTGGCCTAGAGGCCTCTGTTGTCGCACTTGGTGGTGACCGCTTGGTGGCCAAGACACCACTTTCCTCAACTGAGAGACGTCCGTGCGATCATCCATTTCACAGCCGGGCAGACTGAGTTAGGACGCCGTGTGCAGCTGCTCAGCTCCCGTGCTGTCCCTGGAATGCCTGCCACCGACTGAGAGGGCCAAGCCCGTTCCAAGCTGGAGGCCAAGCTGAGAGGCCACCTGAGGTCCCACAGCCGCTTCTCGCTCTGACAGGGACCGCTTTGTTCCGAGCCATTAAACTCCCTCAGCTAGCTTTGGACCCTGTTTACAGCACACAATCAAATGCCCATCTGATGGCTTGAATCATAACCATCGTTTAGTTTTCACACGGAATTAGCCAAGTTTTAAGCTAATTGAAAGAGAGCGCCTGCCCAAAAATGGTGCCTTTGATTTTTTAAGTTGAATTCTGATTTTCCCAGCCATTTGGTGGTTTATTTATTCCATGTCTGTCTTGAGTGGTCTTCAACAACACGCCGTGTTTCCTTTTTCTAAACCAAGGCACGGTGGATGGAAAGGATTCGCCGAATGCCGAGTCGTCTTCTGACAGCAGGGGTCTGAAAGATAAACTGAGGCATGTTACAAACTTGAAGAGTGTCTTCGTGCAGAAATTGATCCGAATCGGGCAGCATCTAATCCAGCAGTTGGGAAGGAGCTCCAAGGAGCTGTGCACAATGAGAGCCTTTATGCGCAGAAGGGAGCGAACAAGGAAGTCATGTCTGGCAGAAAGCAGGCTGGTTCTCACGAGATCCCTTTCCTTCGGGGATGGTAGGGGACCATCAGGCATATTGCCTGACTAGGGCTGACCAGGAGGTTCCTGAAGGGCGGGTTTAAGGTTCCACATTTGGAAGAGCCAAAGCTCTAAGTCAGTCCAAGATTGTGAGTTTGACAAACTTCAGCCACCCCATTTGGGACCGTTGGTCTCGTTTTTCACAATTCCCCCTGTTGGCTCAGCCTCTCCGCCTGACGGGCGACAGGATCAAAGCTAGGGCACTAGCGCCACTCCCAGCTGCCACAGGGAACTCATGCAGATGTTTGCAGAAGGTCTTCCGGGTAGTCGTGGCTCACAATGCCAGGGTCACGGGTTTAAGCCTGGCTTTCTCTCTGCTCCTTTGCGGATGTTCTAGTCTTCGGGGATTATTTACCTGGTGGCTAGCGGGTATGAACATGCACTTACAGGTCTCGAGAGACCACAGTGCGCCGTGGGACGACGATCGTCCTAAGCAGGGTGAGTCCCAGGGTCGGGAGCGCACTGGGAAGCCACGGTGAATCGCTCTCCGGAGCCCGCGGGCGTGCCGGGTCTCAGCTCCTCTGGCAGAGTCGATCCCAGTGCAGCAGGCGGTGTTGGCCACGGCACACACGTCTCCTTGCTCAGCTGAGACAATCAAGCGCTCTCCTGTTAACACGAACGACCTTGGCCAGACTCTAGGGACTGGTTTCGGGCTCTGGAGGGAGTGTCCCAGCAGGTGTCACGTGGTCCCCAGAAACTGTAGAGGAGGAGAAACAGGTCCCCCTCCCCCCCTTCATGGCGATGCTTGGCTCACACTGTTGTCTTGCCATGGCAGCTCCTAAATGAATAAGGTTCTCCGTTAAAAGTTCTTCATTGTGGCCACTTGTAATTCTGGTTTGTCTTTGGTAGGACTGATCGGCTTGTTCAGCCTTAACACACAATTTCCGTCTAAGTTGGACCTGGTCCATTTCCAGATCCGACCTGGTCCGTTTCCAAGGAGCACCGAGCCTGGTTTCCCAGCCGCACCCCGTCCAGTTTTTCGGTTGGACCCAACCCGGAAAAAGAAACTCTCCAAGTCCGGGAACATCCTCGTCCTGGAGCCAGGACCGCGGGCGGAGCAGGGCCCACCAGCACCTCCTGAGGTGGCGGGAGACAGCGAGCCCACGGGGCTCACAGGTTCCTTCCCGGGGTTGCTCTCTCCTGGCATCAGAGCTGTTAAAAGATACACTGAGGCGCACTGAACATTGTAGGAGTGTATTTGAGAACTCGATTCAAATCGGGCAGCCTCCAGTCTAGCAGGTAGAAGGGAGCTCCAAGGAACCAGGAAAGGGGGACGAGGAAGTGTGGGTTGCTTCTCACGAGGTCCCTTTGTTTTGGGGATGCGGGGGGGACCATCAGACAGATTACCTGACTGGTGCTGCCCAGGAGGCTCCCGATACGCTGGTCGAAGGTTCCAGTTCTGGGAGAGCCAGAGCTGTCCTTCAGTCTCAGGGAGATGGGGGGATGAGCCGTAAGCCATGACCCCGTTCGGGGCCTGTGGTCTTGATCTGAACCGGGGCTAGTGATGGTGTTTCTTTGTGGGGAAATCTGAGGTTGAAAACATGAGCCGCTCCTCTGACGTGCTGACTGGAATGGCGCCGGCGCACAGACATCTCGAGACAGGCCTGTTCCCCTGCCGTTCTGTTCTGGTTCTGCACTTTCTCGGTTATCCGTGCAGGTGCGGGCCAGCAGAGTGCGGCGTGCCTTCGGAGCCAGAAGACCCGGGTTCGTGTTCAGACCCTGGTCCCTGACAACTGTGTGGCCAGGAGCAACTTAGCCCTTTGCCCCTCAATTTCAGGACCTCCTAGGCTTGTTATGGGGAGCAAGTCAGGTGGCTGCTGGGGTTAAATCCTCTTCAGTGGGTAATCCTAGAGAGGGGAGGCATGTCAGCCAGAGGCAAGAGCCCCGACCAGTCGGGGCCAGTTCCTTAGCACATCAGTGGTGACGCTCATTGTCTAGGCAAAAGTTTTCTTCTCCATAGATTCTCATCTTTTCATTTGGATAAAAAATGCATTTTCTGAAACAAAATATCCCCTTTCTCCTCTTTTTCTTCATCCTTGTTTTCCTCCTTCTGCTTTTATTTTTGTTCTGTGGGGAATGTGTGTGTGTGAAGGCTTTTGGGTCCTCCTAGGAGGACATTGATTCAAACAAAATAGATTACAGTTTTCTTAAAGTTTGACAGTCCTATTTATTCATTTGTTTCATTTCTAATGAATTTTTAACTTTAACATATTCTAAACATATGGAAAATAATACAATAGGCATCTGGTCTAGATTTTAGCAAATCATTTGATTATATTTTCCTTGGAAGCCTTTATGAAAAGTTGCAGAAGAGTATTGAGCCAGCGAGAGTCACAGACCTACACCCCCTTCCCGCCTTCCTGTCCCCATACCCTGGCTAGGAGAGCGGTCCGTACCCTTCCCACGCAGGGTTTTCAATTCTAGTAACAAATACATCTCTGCAAAATGAAGTAGTATTTTTGTCTTACATTCGTTCTTATGATATCTTCACTTTGCTTTTTCTCTCTCCATATTAAGCTCATTAAAACATAGGTATCTAGTTTGTTATATTTACTACTAATCAGCATTCTGTTTTATGACCATTCCAGGATTTATTACCTATTTCTTAACGGACCTTTAAAGGCCATTTCCAGGTTTCTGCAACTGTAACTAGATGTGTCTACGTAAATTTTCTGGTGTGTATGTGCTTGTGATCCTTTCCCTAGGCTGCACGCCTCGGAGTAGAGTTGGTTGGATTGTAGCGGCTCATTAAAGTGGCTGCACCAGTTCACGGTCCCGCTGGGCAATGCACGAATGTTGCTTGGAACCTCTTATCCTCATCGGTGTGCGGCATTACTCAGCTTTGGAGGGATGGTCAAACTTTTTCCTGTGGTTTATTTTGTATTTCCTCAGTTACTCACAATTTGGCAGTGATTTGATCATGTTTTCGTATTTATACTGGCGATTCAAATGTCATCGTCTATAAATCGCCTGTTTTAGCCTTTGCTCGTGTTTTCTATTGTATTTTTGTTTAAAAATATTTTTGGGAATTTAAATGGTCTTTGCGCCAGTCGTTTGTCAGTCATGTGCGCCGTGACTGTCTTCTCCTCGTCTGCTTCACGTTGTTGTGTGACACTTATAATGTATTCTCTAACACACATTTTCTTTTTAATGTCAGTGTGGCTAAAATGTTCCCTTATGATTTGCTATTTTGCTTTTGTGTCTTATTTAAGCTTTCCATTCCCACCTTGATATCATAATTCTGTTCTCCTGTGTTTTATTCTAGAGGGTTTCTCCTTTTGATCTTTAATGACACAGGTCTCGTGTTGTGTGTGTTCTAAAAAAATCCGAGGTAAGGGGCATCTGGGTGGCTCAGTCGGTGAAGCGTCCAGCTTTTGGTTTCCGCTCAGGTCAATCTCAGGGTCGGGCTCAGGCTCAGCATTGAGTCTGCTTACCCGTCTCCTTCCCCCTCTACTCCCCCCATATTAAATAAATAAATACATAAAATCTTAAAAAAAAAAATCTGAATCAGAAAAGGTAATTACAACAAACCCTCAAATCTCAGTGGTCTATCCCTTTGAAAATGTATGTTTGCCGACAAGCCCCAAATAGGTATTTCAGACTGGCACGTGTCCCTCCTCTCAGACTTGCTCAGTGACCCAGGCCTCTTCCACATGTGGCCCGGCTGATCTACACGTGGCTCCCGGTTGCCAGAGGAGTGGGAAGGCCCTAGCGATGTGCATCCTTGTCTTCAGAGGGTCTGGCCCGGAGGCGGCTGTGTGGATTCTGCCTACCTTCCACGGGCCACAGTGCAGGCACTTCTGAATGCAAGGTTGGGCTGGGAAAGGTTGCTTAACTCTGTGCCCATGAAGAAGAAGACAGAGAGAGAAAGAGGATTTGATAAACTACCACTGATCTCATTACATTTTTTTCCCTCCAAGAACAATAACCAAATGTACCACAACTTTTTAAAAATAACCTTGCCGAATTCTCACGTCCCTCTCTTTATACACCAGGTTCCTGTATGTATATTTGGTTAATTTTCTATGCTCTGGTTCCATTTGTCTGTCTCTAAACCTTACTGTTTTTGTTCATGGAACTTTACAATTAATTTTGACAGCTGGAAGAATAATAATTCTCAGCTCACTTTTATTCTGGCTCTGTGCTTTGTTTACCAAAGGAATTACGAAACTGTGAGTTCCAAAGCAATACTAATATACTCGCCTTAGTGGGGCTCTTTTTTTTTTTTTTTTTTTGAGTTTCTGCATGGCCTATGTACGGTCTTGGTACAAGCTCCTTTTTTCACCATATTTGCCCCAGGCTGGAAGTGTTTCACCTCCAGAATGAATTTCGTTTGTCTGAGAATTTTGTAGCTAACAACTATACTACTATTTGTTCAATTGCAAAAGGTGTCAAAGCTGCCTCCGGCAGTGCTTTATTATTATCCTTAAATGTAGACAGAATGTCTTGAAATCCTAGGAAAGCAATAATTTTAGACAGCTTGGGGGTTCCTGCTTCTTAGGCTCCTTAACAATAACTGGAACACAGACCAAGGGCAAACCAGATAACCGTCCTTGGTATTCACAGGTGTCAGCCATTTGACTACAAAAATGTTTCCTAATTTATTTCTTTTGAATGTAAAAATAAATAAAAACATTTTCGTTAAAAATAGGGTTTTTGTTTGTTGTTTACAGATGACTTAAGATACATTTCCTGTGGCAAATGCAGGGCTTCACAGCACAGGGGAGGTTGGGTCTGCATGTTTGGGAACAGGCGTGTAGGGACGCCCGGTGGCATATGGATCGCATGAGGACGCTGTGCACCTGTTTTCTGTCTCATTTTCTCTCTCCTGTCCTTCCCACTGGAAGTGTAATTACCTAAAACAGAGAAGGGCAGACTACGCGTTCCCTCATTACACTTATGTCTTCAGCTTATTCCCCATTGCTACTTTATAGGTTTCTCACCATCTTAAGCCTCCAGGCTCTCGGCCTCCCCAACCTTGATCCACACCACCCCTCCCATGTGCTCTGCCTCCTGTCCCAGGGCTCTGAGTTTAGGATTTTGGTCAGCTCTCCTGTCGGGTTAAATGAAACTATATTGGGTGTCCTGACTGAGAACATCTGAGGCAGCCGTGCTGCCCTGGCTAGGGGAGAGGGGACCCCGGGGGCCCAGGTACACACACAGTCGCCATCCGGCAGGTGGCTGTCTGTGAGCTTGGTGCCAGCTGCTGGTTCTCCAGTGGGTAAGGTTGGTGCTCCTTTTATATGTTTCAGCTCATTTAAAAAAAAAAATAAAGAAACAGCGCTAGATGTTGGAGATGCTCCCCTCCGGTTTGCTCACCTATTAGTTGATACAAACGTGCGTTTTCATAATTTAACAGCTATTCAGCAAACACCTACTATAAGTCAAGGGTTTGCTAAGTGTTGTGGATTCAGTGTTGAAGAGTAATTCAGAATACTGAATAAAAAAGATACGGCCGCTGCCGTGATGGAGCTTATGATCTAATCGGGGTGAGACTGGTAAGACTGTGGAGGGAAAAAGGACAGTGCAGTGGGCGAGATAAGGGGGTCAGAGGGAACTTCTTTTTTTTTTTTTAAGATTTTACTTATTTATTTACCTGGGAGAGCAGGGAGAGGACGGAGAAGCAGCGGGAGGACAAGGGGACCCTGTCCTGACACCTCAGTGTGGAGCCCAGCCCGGGGCTTGATCCTAAGACCCCGAGATTGTGACCTGAGCTGAAATCAAGAGTCATACACTCACCCGGCTGAGCCACCCAGAGACCCCATCAGAGAGAACTTTCTGGAGGACAGAGCCCTGGCCGAAGGGTGTGGGGTACACAGAGGCTTTGGGGACGGATGAAAGCATGTGACCTTTAAGTCACTGGAAGAGTACATCTTGGTTCAAGGGTAGAGACTGAGAGAAAACCAGTTCCTCATGAGACCGGACTTGTGATCAGAATCAGGCGGTGCAGGGCTCCGAAAACACTAAGAACCTGAGATTGCTGTTTCTTCTTTAGAGCAGCCATAATGAGAACCAATTGGAGGTCACAGTAGCCCATGTGGTGGGATGAGTGCAGGGCAACGAGACTGGGTGGGGCGTGGCTTGAAGGCGGACAGGACGATGAAGAGTGGACAGGAGTGAACGGACAGGGCTACTCAGGGTCTCAGGAGACTGGGTCGGATGTGGGGGATGAGGTGGGGAGGTGTCTGGGATGCTTCACAGCAGGAGCGCACCTGCCCGACAATGGAGCGGGGCTAAAATAAAGCTAAATAATCAGAGCTTTAGGAATGAAAGCTATTTTCTGCAAAGACCCAATAAA
Source organism: Mustela nivalis (assembly GCF_964662115.1). Lineage (NCBI taxonomy): Eukaryota > Metazoa > Chordata > Mammalia > Carnivora > Mustelidae > Mustela > Mustela nivalis. The sequence goes on from NC_139039.1 coordinate 36,238,802, forward strand.
AGAAGAATGACCTTCTTGTTGAAATAGGAGGAAATAGAAAGCAATTCTCTTTCTTACTGAGATTGCATGTAAGCAGGAAAAGGTTGCACAACTACAAGGAAATATCAAGAAACCCCAGGCCACTCTGATACTTGCGACAACAACAAGATTCTGTTCTCTACTGCCATTTCTATTTTGGGATCTAATTAATTATAAACATAGATACCAGATTGAACTTACCTGTAGGCAGTTTAAGAAATAAAATATGACAGGCAGAATACGACTTTGCAATTATAATCCACCTCTCAAAGCACTTTGAGGATGAAAGTCAAGTGATTTCTGTCCTAGGAGCAAGCATAGGAAAAATTATTCTGAAGTGAGTCATTTAGAACTTTCCATTTAAAAGAATCCTAAAATAAACATATATTCAGAAAATTCATTTACCTTATTTAAAATATATAAAGCAGCATTTTATAGTGACATAAGTATATAAAGAATTTGTAAAATCATACCTAACAGCATGCGTAAATACCAAACTGAGGTTAGTGGTTACCTCTGGGGAGGAAGGGGAGGCAGTGGGTGAGGTATGTGGGGGTGATTGGCTCTACCCACGTTTTTTAAAAATAAAAAATAGCAAAGTATCAGAAACATATAGATCAAAATGTTAATAGCTAGTGAATCTGAGACTCTAAGATAGTACCTTACATTATTTTTGTCTTTTCTGCCTATATGAAATATTTTGTGATTAAATGTTTAAAAATGTTAAATTGAATTTTTATGTTCATTATAGCATGGTGATGGGAACTCATGGCTTGGAGAGGCAGTGCATTCTGTTTTCTAAGTTATTTTTTTTTTTTAACTTGTCATTGATCCACTCTTTGATTATGTTTTTATCTTTGTTTCTGTAGTTCTGTTTTTCTAAGAAAAGGATATGTGGCCAAACAAATGGTTCTTTGAAATATTTGGGGTTATAAAGTAAATGGCCAGTCATGATATGATATCTCATGGAAGTGATAAACTGCAGAACTTGTATTTGTGGGTTATTTTACTTTCCTGTATTTAGATGAGGAGAATGGTGTGTGGTAAAGAAAGAGCTGGATTTTTAAGCCGAAGGATGGGTTCTGATTCTCCCTCTTATACGAAATAGATGAATCCATTTGGGACGATCACATAACCTCTATAGGCTTTGTTTTCTTTAGCCATAAGAAAAGACTGTAAGCTAATATTGTCTACATTATGGTCAGGATTTTACTTTCCAGAATTATTTTACTATTTTGTTTATGATGACACTATTTTATCTCATCATAACATTGTAGTAATATGACAGTAGTTGGGAGATTTTGTTTTAATGGAGCCAAAAATAAATGCTTACTATTGAAGAAACACATATGTGAAGACACACTTATGGAGAAGTACAGAAGTCATAAATGTCTAATTTGACCAGATTTACAAAGCAAACACACTAGTGTAACCAGTGTTCAAACCAAACATTGGAGTATTACCAGGACTCCAGAAACTCATCTACTATTGCCTTCTGGGCACATTTCTACCACTCAGGCGATTTCTATCCTGAATTCCAACACCATATTAGATCCACTTTGCCTGTATTTGAACTTTATATAAGGCAACAAAATCGATATGTTTCTGCCTTTTTTTGCTTATCAGTATGTTGGGAGAATCATCCTAATATACTGTATTTGTTGTAGTTCTAATTTGCTTTGACTCATTAGGATGTAACAGCGATTGGCACTTTTTTCCTATAAAGCACAAGGATGTAAATGCGCTCGGTTTGGGGAGCCATATGGTAGCTGTTCTCACGGCTCGGCTCTGCTGCTATATGTGAAGGCAGCCGTGGACAGTATGTAAGCAGAAGGAAGTGGGTGAGTGCCTGTGAAACTGTTTATAAAACCAGGCGGGGGCTGGATTTGGCTCTGGGGCCTCAGTTTGCTGATTTCTACTCTGCAACGTTCTGTTGATAACACACCACAATTTATTTGCCCTTCTATTGTTGATGAACATTGGGTTATTTCCAGTTGGGGCTCTAATGGAGCCCTTGTACGCCTGTTCTCGTACGCCTGCGTTGGTGCACGTTTGTAGACATTTCTGTGCACCTTGGAACCTTAAGCACTGGGTCACAGGACACGCAAATGTTCAGCTTTCATTGAAACTCCAAACTGCTCACCAAGGTGCTCTCCCACCTTGTATTCCCACCAACCAGTGGGGGAGGTTTGCACTTCCTTCACAACCGTAACAACCCCTGGGATTGTCCATCTTTTTCGTCATTTATGTGGGCATGTCGTGCTGTCACATTGTGGTTTCAATTGGCATTTTCCAGTTAACTAATAAAATTAAGCACCTTTTCCCAATGCTTGTTGGGCCTTTAGATTCTCTTTTGTGAGGTGCCTATTCATATATTTTGCCCATTTTTTTTTCTATTGGGTTGTTTGCCTCCTGTTCCCCCAGCTTTACTGAGCTATAGTTGGCCTATAACTATGTAAGTTTAAGTGCACAGACTTGATTTTCTCACATGTGTATATTGCAAAATGCTTGCCAGTCATCCTGTTAGCTACACGGTACAGAATTCCCGTGTGTGTGTGGGTGTGTATGTGTGTGTGGACATTTAAGATTTACTTTCTTTTAAGTGTGTAATGTAATGCTAAGTCTAATCACCGCGATGTACATTAGATTTCCAGAATGTATTCATTGTTTGCCATTTTTTATTGATTTTTTAGAATTTTCTTATTTCCTCTCTCTATAAAAGATACAGATCAACTACAGTCACCATGTTATGTGTAAGGTCCTCAGACCTCATTCGTCTTTTACCTACTTTTCCTTACTCCTAGCCCTTAGCAACCACTTGCCTCTTCTCTGTTTCTCTGAGTTTGACTCTTTGTTTTTGGTTCCCATGTATAAGTGATTCATGCAGCAATTTGTTTGTCTCTTGCTGGCTTATTTCACTTAGCATAATGTCCTCAGGGCATTATGTTGTAACAAAAGGTGGATTTTCTTTTTTCTTTCTTTATTTATTTGAAAGAGAGGGAGGGAGAGATCACAAGGAGGCAGAGAGGCAGGCAGAGAGAGAGAAGAAGCAGGCTCCCCGCTGAGCAGAGAGCTCAGTGCAGGGCTCGATCCCAAGACCCTGAGATCATGACCTGAGCTGAAGGCAGAGGCTTAACCCACTGAGCCACCCAGGTGCCCCAGTTTTTCATTTTTCTTATGCTAGATAATATTCTGTATTGTGAGGCTGTACATACCAAATCTTCTTTAACCATTCATCCACTGATGGACACAAAGGTTGCTTTCATATCTCAGCTATTATGAATAATGCTGTAATAAACAGGGAGTGCAGATCATTCTTCCATTTCCTCAGAATATCTATCCAGAAGTGAGATATGTGGATCATATGGTGGTTCTGATGTTTTGAAGAACCTCCTTGTTTTATTGACTCTGTATAATAAAGGTCATTTCTCCTAAATTATAATATAGGTTGCATACAGTGTTAATCAAAATTCTGACAAGTTTTAGAATGTAACTTGGTAAGGAAATTTTAAAATGAAAATGCAAAAAATAAAATAAAATGGGAGGACAAAAGGCTAGGAATAGACAGACAGTTGAGAAGAAAAGATTTGCCTGCTTAACTGACTGGGCCACCTAGACACCCCCCCCCCAAGCAATTTTAAGTGGATTTAAGACTTTCAAACCAGGGGCACCAGGGTGGCTCAGTGGGTTAGGGCCTCTGCCTTTGGCTCAGGTCGTGATCCCAGGGTCCTGGGATCGAGCCCCGCATCGGGCTCTCTGCTCAGCAGGGAACCTTCTTCCTCCTCTTTCTCTGACTGCCTCTCTGCCTAGTTGTGATTTCTCTCTGTCAAATAAATAAAATATTTTAAAAAAAGACTTTCAAACCAAACTTGGAAGGAAATTTTAAAGAACAGATTTTTCCATCTGCATTTCCTATAACAAAAACAGAAACAATGACAAGAAAAGTTCGGTATCTTCAATTAAATTTAAAAAAGGAAACCGTAAACTTCTACTCATCAAGAAATACAACATCGTGAAAATAGAGGGGTCCGTCATTAAGGAGATATTTGTGGTACATCTACTCCACACATATGCGTAACCAGGGTAGAGAACTCTCAACCAATTGAGAAAGATTAATTCAATAAAAAGAAGCAAAAAGTATAATGAGGCATATCACGGAGATGGGAACCCAAATGATTGATGGGCATGAAACATTGTCGAGGCCATGGGTAGTACAGAAACACAGTTCCATCCAGGAGATTGGCAAACGTTTAAAAGTAATAATACCAGATGTTGGCCAGACTAAGCAACACTTAGGTTTGGCCGGTGCGAGTATCAGCTGAAGCACCTGAGTTTGCTTCTCGAGGAGTCAGGTTGAATACTCAAATACACCACTGCACGGTGCTTCAGCTTCCAGGTAAAGAGACAGGTGCAAGGGTTTTCAGCACAACCGTGTCACTGAGTAAGAATGGGATTGAGTGTCCATCGGCAGCAAAATGGAAGAACGAATGATGGCGGAACACATAGTGGACTGTGGGGGAACAGAGAATAAGTGAATCATTAAAGCTATGCGTGCTAATGCAATGCTGAGTGAAAACAAAAGAATTTGCAGAAAGGTGCATATAATTTGATTCCTAGAGCAGATATGAGGTCAGTGCCCAAGATAGAATGATAGCCCTTGTTATATATTGAACTATTTCTCTCTGGTACGTGCTGAATGCACCATACTCTTACCACGCCCACTGCATTGGCTACTCCCCTGGTATTCCTTCAACTTGAAGATGATGTGGCCTCTAAAGATATAATACCAGGCTGCCTGGGTGGTGCAGTTGGTTAAGCATCTGACTCTTGGTTTTGGCTCAGGCTGTGGTCCCCGGGTGAAGGGATCAAGCCCCACGCCAGGCTCCACACTCAGCTTGGAGTCTGCTTGGGATTCTCTCTCCTCCCTCTGCTTCTCCTTCTTGTGCTGTTTCTCTCTCTCTCTCTCAAGTAAGTAGATAAATCTTTGAAAAAATAATACCTGGGATACAAAAGCTATTCGCTCTGCCACATTGGTTGCCAAATATTTAGTTTCTCAAACCAAATAATCTACAAATATTAAAATGTCCAAATATATATGGACAAATAAATATTTACATACATATGTAGGGAAATTACAAATAATTAATGCAATCCCATAAACATTACATTCAGCATATTAAGATGTGGACGTTGTGGATATAGAGTGAGAAAGATACCATGATTCACTTGGGTCATGGGTACAAGGGCATTAATTACACAGTATGATTTTTGTACCTTTTTGTATGTTAGAATGAGTGTATATTCCTGCGTATGTAATATGACAGAAACACTCAGTCCTAAGAAATACACTTGTCCCACATTGCAAGTTTAAACAAAAGACTTTTTCTTTTCTCATCTCTTTGGCTTTTAATGAAGATTCGTACAACACCCAGTGCTCATCAAAACTAGTGTCCCTCTTAATATCCGTTTCATTTTATTATTTTGAGATAAAAATTAATTAAGAAGCTGTACCCTATAACTTTTATTTTCAGAACATCATGGCACCAGAATATATTAAGATAGCCAGAAAATGCTAAAGCCACATTCATACTGGGGACATTAAGTATACCTGTCTCAGAAATGAGTCTGGTAGATAATTAGGAAAGACAGAAAGGACGTAATACATATAAGAGGTGCACAAAAGGTAGGAAGGAACCTTCTGAAACTCTGAAGTCCTCTAGACCAAATTCCCAAATCATGACGCCACGCGATAGAGGTAGACAACCGAGGAATATGAAGAATCTTGATAAAGGGTCCCATGCCTGTCCCATCAGTTCTGTGAGTACAGCTGAGCTGTCGCATACTTTAAGACTCCAAGTGATCCTGGGGCACCCGGCTGGCTTAGTCAGTAGGGCCCGAGACTCTCCATCTCAGGGTCAGGAATTCAAGCCCCGTGTGGGTCGTAGAGATTAATAAAAAATAAAATCTCTGAGAGCACTGTGATTCTGTTGTGCAGCCTGGGTTGAGAATGACTGCCTTTTGTCTTGTTGTATCTTCCATATTCATTTTTATTTCTGCAAGTTTGCCAGAGCCGAGGCAGCCACGACCAGGGCTGTTTGTTTGCATTCTGTGAGTTCATAGTTAAGGCTTGAGTTTTGGTGGTGAAAAATGGTCCCTTGGCTATGACTGATGGAGAAACACTCCAACAACCTACTCTAAAAAATGTAAGGAAGATATTAATGTAGCAATTCCTGTAAATGAAGTAAACATTCAGGTAAAAACCGAAAAACAACACAATAAGCAAAGAATTCGATGGGAGGAATTAGTACAAAGGAAAGTTAGAGAATTCAAAAATAAAATAATACTGGATTTACTTGAAAAAATAAAACAAAATGAACTTACATCTTAAGAAATCAACACGATAGTTGGAGGAATGATCTTTTTCAAGACTGTTCCAAAACAAGAGAAAACACAACGTTACGAAAGTAAAGGAACTGTAACTATAGATTTGAGGATTGGCAATAACAGAAGAACATATGGGGAATGCCTTTTCTAATACAATGCTGGTGGTAATAAACAATTACTGGTCTCCTGCTATATATAGTGTTATATAATTCTCAGCAAGTTCTAGAAAATGGTTGTTATTATATTCTTTTAATTAAATCTGAGGCGAAGTGACCTACCTCAGGTGACAAAGTAGCAAAAGCAGGCATCAAACTGATTCTAAAAGCTCTTAACCACTTTGCAATATTGTCTCTTAAAAGGAGCATCTTATAAAATGATACAAAAAAGGAGGCTCTTTGCAGTCAGACTGACTTCTGTTCCTGCAGAGACTCGCCGCTCCGGGACTGTACGCGCCCGAGAAGCAAGTCGATAGGTCCTGATGCAGATTGATTCCTGTTCATTACTGATCTCCTCAGGGCGTTGCTATGTGTTTCTTCTATAAACTCTTGTTAGTATATGAGGGGAGATTTAATTGGTTGTTTCTCTTTCTACGTTCAAAGGTTGAGCTAACATTGACTATATAAGTCAGGGTTATTTTCTGAAAGGAGAAAGGAAGTGAGGCTCAAATGAATTTTTATTGACCCATCTTTTTCCTTTTCTTAATAATATACTAAAGTGAATTGTAACCAGGGAATCACTACTTTCTGATGGTTTGTCCATATACAGAAAAGCATTTAAAGTTAGAATTATTTTAAATGAGATGAAATGAGTTTATAATATTTTTTTATAGTTTTCCTATTGAAATGGTTACTACTCATGACGGTACATTATATACAGTTCTACTTGAAGTGAACTTACTTATTTTCACTTCTTACAGGTCTTGTTAGTTTTTTTATTTTTATTTTTTAAGGTGGTGGGTATTAGGGAGGGCACGGATGGCATGGAGCACTGGGTATGGTGCAAAAAGCGATGAATACTGTTATGCTGAAAAGAAATATAAAAAAAGAAAATGTAGCCTTAAAAATGTATATAATTACAAGATATTCCACTGATTGTCACATGTGGCTTGTGGTCAAACAGTCTTATTTTGTCATAGCTTCTTGTACATGAATTGCTGTGGTCTATATATTAACCAAGAAATTATTAAGGTGGCTCTTTATCCCCAAGTCTAGAAGAGAGCAGAATGGACTTGGTCTATAGTCACAAACATTTTGAGACTGACTTCACAGCCGTCACAGGGAGTGATACCTGTATTTCAGCCGGAGCAACCTGCTGGTCTTCCACTGGCAGATAGATAGGGCCCTGATCTTGTCCACTAACTTCATGTCCTGGTCTCGTAGGGATTCTGGACTGTGATTAGTGTTTAAGAATTGTGGTGATACTATTAGAATCACCACACCAAAGTCCCTGAACACGGTCTATGTCTGTCGATGTTGACTTGGTTTGGGTTTAAATCATGAGGTAGGGAATCTCTGTTCTTTGAGATAGTGGTGACCATGAGGGACTATGTAAGCTGCTTTGGGTTTCCTGAAGGTAAGACCTATTTAAAATATATATATATTTTACTTATTTATTTGACAGAGAGAGAGAGAGAGAGAGATCGAGAGATCACAAGTAGGCAGCAAGGCAGGCAGAGAGAGAGGGAGACACAAGCTCCCTGCTGAGCAGAGAGCCCGATACGGGCCTCGATCCCAGGACCCTGAGGTCATGACCTGACCTGAAAGCAGACTCATAACCCACTGGGCCCCCCAGGTCCCCCAAGATCTATTTTTTAACTTCATCTTTGTACTCTAGGTGTTTGGTGAGTGCCTGGCAGTTAGTAGGTGCTCAATAGATACTTGTTGGATAAATGTATGCAAGTTCATGAGAAGATAATTGTATCATTACACTGAAGACGTCAATAAACAATGATTATTTGGTACAATTTTAAAATCAGGGGTTTGTGAATAATGCTGTCTGTCTTAGGTGGTTTTTTGGTTTTGCAAGCAGTTATTTCCCAGAAATCCCAAGGTATCCATGACTACAGTTGAGATTCAGGGGATAGTTTTTTGTTTTTTGTTTGTTTGTTTTCTTTTTCCAATTCTCAGATGCTGTGTAAAGGTGCAGGTTATATACCACATATATGGAAAATTCCTTTTGGTTCTTCTCCATTAACAAAAGTTATTACAGGATGAAAGAGTCCTTTTTTGGGGAATGAATTTATTTTGATGATTTTCAATGGAAATCTTTAAAAAATTATGTCATGGCTTTTAAGAAATGCTAAGTATTTTTTATTAAGCATGTCCATTGGCATAGTTTAAAAGCCGATAGTGTTAAAAAGTCTTATAATGAAGATTAGCAATTACACTGTCCTCCTCTCATCCCTACCTAAGTAAAAGATTTCAATTATTTTTGTTCCAGGGTTTATTTTTTTTTATTATTTTTTTTTAAAGATTTTATTTATTTAGTTGACAGAGATCACAAGTAGGCAGAGAGGCAGGCAGAGAGAGAGGAGGAAGAAGGCTCCCTGCTGAGCAGAGAGCCCGACATGGGGCTCGATCCCATGACCCTGGGATCATGACCCGAGCTGAAGGCAGAGGCTTTAACCCACTGAGCCACCCAGGTGCCCCTGTTCCAGGGTTTATTAAGTCTTTACTTCTGGTTTAAAAAAAAAAAAAAACAACAACTTGCATTTTAGATATTATTTTCTGGTTTTCTTGTGTGGGTGAAGATCTACCTCCTTACGCATTCTCTTCAATCACATTTTTTCTCTTTCCATGATTTAAATATGCTTGCATTACAATTTTTTTCTAATATTTTATTAATGTTCATGGTTAAATAAAGTAGAAGGCTCATGCACCTTTTAATTTTTCATAGGGTAAATATTTGCCTCAATTTTGGTATAGTCTTCTTCGTTCCCATCAATAATATATTTAGGAATGGTCTGACTTATCTGCTGAATGTCTATCAAGATTCTTTTCCAACTACTGAAATGTACTAGATGTTCTATTATTTTCCCCAGAAGAGCTCTCTTGAGATTGTCCGGTTCACCCCTGGGCCAGATGCCCCCGTCACCGCTCTCCTCCTGGGTTCATCTTCACCTCTCTCCTCGTTGGATCCCTTCTTGGATATGTTTCCTAACTTTTTCTTAGTTTACTACCTCATTTTCTTTAATGGCAATTTCCAGTGAGAGTCTGATAAGTCTTTGCTCCTCAGAACAAAGGGACTGTTGGAATCGGTCTTCTGCTCTCTTTTGTGTTGTGTTGCGTTCTTTTACTTCCTTTCTTAGTTCCTGTTTTGCACTACTGGCTGTGTTGGTCTCCAGTGTTGGCATTCCAGCCCAAATTAAAATCTCTCCTGTTCTTAATTCTTCCTCCAGCTGTGGCTTCTGCCTTGGCCAAAGCAGAATTCTCTGCTTGGCAGATGCCCCCAGGGAAGGGTGTCTGCCGATACCTAGCTCACCTGTTAACTTTTCCTCCTTCTCTGGACATGGTGTCCTTTTTGTGTGTCCTGAGCTCCCTGACACATTAAATACCTGAGTTTCCTTTGTACTGTACCTAAGCCTTCTACTTGTTCCAAGATGGAACTTTGGCTTGCTGTACGTTATTCTGTATGACTGGATATGGAATTACTTTTAGGTAAAAGTAAGACTTCCTTGAATGTTTCCATTCTCTTTCACACACACTCACTCTCTGCTCATCTACACCCAGTTTTCTAGAAGATGGAATATAGAGAATCCCCTGCCAAACACCTGCTTTTTGTTCTATAACATACCATCGTTGGTCAACAGGAGATTTTCTAACCTCCTGCTTTGATAGACTGAATGGAAGTATCTAGGTAAAATGCTAGAGGACTTTAAGTCAGAATTCTAAGTTTTAGAGTTGAGTGCTAGAAAGAATTGCTGGTTCTCAGCCTGCTTTCCCACTCACCCTGGCTCCATTAGCTCCTTGGAAATCCAGATATGAGACACCAGTGACTATGTCTGAGAGGATCCCCGGAGAAGACCCTAGAATCCCCTCCTAATTTCCCATCTTTCACTTCTACCAGGCCCATGGAGTTAAAAATAACTACTTTCAAATACACCTCTGAGACTTACTAAATGTGACTTTTGATAATACTCTGAGACCGTTTCCTTAGGAGATGGGAGTAGCCATATTTGCTTCACTAACAATGAAGATGAAACAGAATAATTAAGTACCAGCTCAGGGCCCGACACAGAGGGGACACTTACTAGATGGTGTGATTTCACTGTCCCTGTCCCATGTGGGGAAAAGGGAGGAGAGGGAGAAACATGGACCTGAAGCAGGAGAGGGTGGTTCTTGTCTTACGGAGTAGAAGGTTCTATCTCATGGATGAGGAGAGTCTGTAAGGGATGGAGTTTTATGAAACAAGAAAACAGAAAAAGCTCTCAGGAGTGAGAGGGGTCCCGACTGGGTTGCCAACACGGACCTGCACAGACAGTCTTTTATTTAGAACTGAGCAGGGAGTTGTGGCCTTGTCATACTTAAGACGTCTTGGTTTGAATGAGGACTGGTGACAATATCTTTAATGGCTTACTTCCTTCTTAGGTCTGGTCATTCTTCGTTGGTCACAAGGTGATGGCCATAAAGAGATGCCATCTCTGATGCCACCGCAGTGTGGTCTCGTTGTCTTCCTTATCTCTGGTTTCCCGGGGGCCTCGGCATTTCTGCAATTCTTGGTGAGCCTAGTCACACAGTCCCTGCCTGTCCCCTCCGTACCTAGCCCCACTTGTGCCTTACTCAGACCCACAGCTGACAGGGAAGCCTGCACCTGCCGCTGGCTCCTTCTTTTGCAGAAATTCTGTATGGGGCTTCATTTTCACAGTATCCTTGATGTCTTTCCCGGGCTTGAGTTAAAATGGGAAGAGAGGATGCAGATAAACACAGTACTTCTATAATCTGTCAAAAAAAGACAGACTGGGCAGGCTCCTTTGCCTGAGCAATTTAAATATTGGATAGGAACCCGACACTTGAGTGGTCTAAGTAAATCCAGACTGAAAGCAATAAAGGAGAGCAGAGGAGTTCCAGAACTGTCTCTCCTTCTTGTTCGCAATCTGTGAACATATGGATCAGAGGCAGTCTGCTCAGTGGGCTAAATCATGGTGCTAATGAAGTGGAGATCCCTGGGTGAGTTATTTAGCTTCAAGCAGGAAAAAAAAAAAAAAACAACTTTGCCTTGGGCAGACTATAGGCCTGAAGTGGGGAAGCTAACTTCTACCTACTAGGCAGGGAGGCTAGAGGTATGGGTAACTCAAGCAAGACTGATGCCCGTCCTAGGAATCCAACTGGAATCCATGCTTTCATGAAGATGAGTGGGTAGTACCTTCTCAGATCGGTGAGGACTCGTTTACACCTGCAAATAATCTAAGTTATAGCAACGCCTGGAGCCTTAAACATTTTTACTTGTCTATATTTTTGATACTCAATGAGGATTAGGGTGTATTGGGGGTAGAGAGCTGAAGCCGACCAACACACAGGCTTAGGGCTTCATGTTATGGCTTTGAGGTGGTGCTTTGAGTTTGCTTGTAGGGCAGGCTGTTTAGTAAATTTTAGCTCTAATACAGTTAATCTTTATAATTGCTTATTTTCTGAGTACTTAGTGCTGCCCTAAATACTTGAATCAGCAAATCCTTTTTTTGGTGGATGGTAATGGCTAGAGGCTTATTCTCATTTATATGTAACTTAGGCTGAAAACTTGAACATTCGTTAATGATTTTTCATTAAATTTTCTGTGTACTGTATTAGAACAAATGAAATTTTATGCTATTAGAACAAAGGAAGTGCAGATGAATTCTAAGTTTCTGTGTAAGAAGTATAAATGGAGTCTTTACTTAATTTTTATATTTAAAGCTTTAACTTTTAAACTTTTAGGTTCCTTGACTTACAATGACTTGACTTCCAACTTTTTAACTTTGTAATGGTACCAAAGTGATATGCATTCAGTAGAAACCATACTTAGAATTTTGAATTTGGGTCTTTTCCTGGGCTGATGGTAGGTAGTATGATCGTCTCTCAAGATGCGGGCAACAGCAGGACCCACATCCCCTGTCAGCCATGTGATCATGGAGGTAAATGACCGATACACGGACAACCATCCTGAAGCCATACAACCCTTCTGCTGGTCACTTTCACTACAGTATCCAATCCATTGCTTAATACAGTCAACACTTTATTATCAAACAGGCTGTGTGTGAGGTGACTTTGCCCGGCTGCAGGCTGTCCTAAGTGTTCTGAGAATGGTTAAGTTAGGGGAGGCGAAGTAGGCCAGGATGTCGGTAGCTCAGGTGTCTGACACGTGTTTTCAGACTTCACGATGTTCTCCACTTATGATGGGTTTATTGGCGTGTAACCTCACTGGGAGTCAAGGAAGATCTGTGTTTCGTTCATGTGATCCTGGCACAAACCTGCCCAACAGCTCCTCCTCATATCTGGATGTCATCAATGCCCACAAAGACCTTGAGGGAACAGACAGCTCAGATGGCATGCTTCTGATTCCTTGAAGGGATTCTAACACGTCTGTCCTGCCATTCTCAGAATGCGAGCCACTTACCTAACCTTCTGGGAAGGTTGCATCCGGTTGCTCCTAGTAACTCTGTGGGGAAGCCTGAGCTCAGTTTCTGGAAGCAGAGCTGCCATGTTGTTGGGTGTATGAGCTCTGACAGCTCTGCCCCACCTGCAGTGACTTCCTTTTAGACATGGACGGTGTGAGTTGTCCAGTCTAGCAGGGCTGTTATGGAGATTAATAAAATAAACTGACAGATTCTGAATGTACTAATAAATAACTGTCATGATGCCAGTCAATAGTAGGTCAGTAATTTATCTGTGGTGCGAAGAGAATGGAAAGTATTCAGGGTTATGGCAGATGTATAGGATAAGCAATGTCATTTTATTTATGTATTTATTTTTATTTTTTAAATTTAATTTTATCTTTTTCAGTGTTCCAAGATTCCTTGTTTATGCACCACACCCAGTGCTCCATGCAATCTGTGCCCTCCTTAATACCCACCACCAGGCTCACCCATCCCCCAGCCCCTCCCCTCCAAAACCCTCAGTTAGTTTCTCAGAGTCCACAGTCTCTCATGGTTCGTCTCCCCACCGACTTCCCCCAATTCACTTTTCCTTTCCATCTCCTAATGTCCTCTGTGTTATTTTAAATAGCGCATGCCATGGCCCAACTTTGTAGTGTCCCAGTTTTATCCACCATCATCTCGCACAAACCAGTATGGTCTTCCTGCCAAGCCGCACGCAGCACATGAGCCCTTTGCTCATGATGTTCTTGCTGCTTCAGATCCTTTTCTTCCTTCAAAGTCCACCCCAAATGCCACTTCTTCACTCCATCTTTCCAGGGTTCCTTCTTTCTTCACCAAGATGGGAACATCTAGTTGTTTGCTCAACTCCTGATGCAGATCGTCTATAATACATTCATAGCTCTTGCCACCTCCTGCTTTATGTGAGAGTGATTGAAACTCTTGTATTTCTGGTAGATGACTGGCTTCTTAAATACATAAAATAAATCATAATGTGGAACACCTTTTCTGACATTAACTACGTTCTAGGAATTTTGCTGAACTTCACATAGTTGCGATCTTGGTGAACCACCCCCCCCCCCAGCTATCCGATGCCTTAAGTACTGTTATTATCCCTGTTTTACAGACGACGAGACTGAGGATTGTTGACTTTATTAACTTGCTCAACATCACAGAATTATTAAATGGTAAAATCAAACCCAGATGGTCTGATTTCACAGTCTTGTGTTTTATACCCGACAGCTTTCACATGCAGAATATCTTCAGTTGGTGATTATTTTGTCTAGTGGAAAGACTTTTGTTTATCATCAGGAAGTCCTTAACAAAATAAGAATTTAAGAAGAGATTTTCCTTTCACACTGTTTCACTCTAGGAGTCATTTGGTTAAAAAAAAAAAGACAAAAATATTGAATGCTTCACTAGTTGTAAAATAGCATTTTACACTTTGAGACCGGAGCTATTAAAACAGCTTTACTATGTACTTAGAACTAAAACATTTTAAACTATATTAAATTGTTAAACTGTTTTTAAAGTAAAAAATTGCAGTTTATATTCTGTTCTTTGAATGTTCCACCTACCAGTTGATGTATGGCTTAGTTTCAACACAACCGGTTTGACTTTGCGTACAGACTCTAGCCTGTGTCCTTTCAAGAATTTTCTAACATGTTGTGATTTTCCCCTTTTATTTCCTGGGCTGACAAGTCCTCAAAAGGAAACATTTTTACTTCTCTGGGACATTTTTTCTTCAGGAATTTGAAAGTTGAATAAAAATACTTTGATTTGAAATGAAAATAATTCTGTGGTATTTACATACTTGTATTTACTAGATGAAGGGGTAACTATGTGAGATGTCAAAGTAACTTCGTTGAATTGTTTTCCATAGAAAACATGTAGAACACACATGTAGAAAAGTGCAGGTCTTCGTGGGGTGGAAGCACTCAGCGGGGGGCAGCGGTCTTAAACCTCTATCTGTCAGTATTTAAACTGAGTAGTGAACTAGTTTCTGGAAACATACTGCTCATCTTCACTTTTCTTATAAGGGAACTGAACAAATGCTTTGGCCATTCCTGCATTTGTGGGGGCCAGGTTACCAGGGGGCTCACTGCAATGCTACTCCCAGTCACTCAGGTCAGTACAGGCCTGCCCCATGGCACCTGCCTCATACTAGAGTGTGAGTGACCTCCTCATCTCTCTGTGGGGCTTCCTACTGCTGCTATGGGCCAAAACCTCATGGTTTTCAGGGACCTGATGAGGGTTTTCCCCCAGCAAGTGATTCTCCGGTTCTTCAGCTAGGTGTCCTCCAAATGAATTCAGTTCTGACACTACTCAGAATTAACACAAGATCTCATAAGTTAAAGGGTTCAGTCCCACAGAACTGTCCCCTCAGCAGATCCCCGTTGCACAACTGAGCCCCTTGTACTTCTTACCCACTGACCTTAAAATGGAGGATCTCACAAGCCTTTTCTCTTGCTCAAAAATTTGCTAGAAGAGCCCACAGAACTTACAAATGTGTTTTACTTCCGTTTACCAGTTTACTATAAAGGACACAAGTCAGCCAGATGGAACAGACACTTAGGATAAGCCATGGAGGGGAGGCAGAAGCAGAGTTTCTAAGCCCTTCCAAGAAAGTCACTCTCCTAGCACCTTGATGCGTTTGCCAACCCAGAAGCTCTCCAACTCTATGGTTTTGGGGTTTTTATGAGGCTTCACTATGTAGGAATGATCAATTAAATTATTGGCCATTGGAGGTTAACTTGATCTCCAGCCCCTCTCCCCTTCCTGGAGGTTGGGGGATAGGGCTAAAATTTCCAAGCCTCTAATCAATGTTTGGTCTTTCTGGCGACCAGCCTCCACCTGAAGCTGTGCAGGGGTCCACCAAGAGTTCCCTCATGAGAACAAAATGTATCTATCACCTCAATCACAGAAAGCTCCTAGGGTTTGGAGAGGTATAAGCCAGGAACCAGAGCCACAGACCAAATACCTTTCGGTGGTATGAAGGTCACATGGGATCCATGAATAATGGTGCCCTTTGGGGTGGACTATGACTTATGGGTGACAGGGTGTAATGTCTTTTAATTTCCTTCCATCAAATGGTTGGTGCATTAACACGGTTGCTTTGTATGGCCTCTCTGAAGATGCCCAGTGAGACTACGTGATCAGCTTATCCAAAAACTGTTGCTGGCCTGGCAATGCACTTCCTTATATCTCCCTTCTCCTTAGCTCAGCCTCAATCTTTTTCCTCACCCTGGCTGCCCTGGTATCACACTCTTAAATAAACTGCTGACACTTGATTTTTTTGCTTTAAGCTGTGTTTTCTGGGGAACTTAAGTTTAGGCACTGAAATGACAGTTTTAATGACTTGCAATATCTTAAAATGTTGCCTTTTACTTGAGGGACTAATAAATTACTTAGGTAGCAAAAACTAACTTGCTTTCCTGATGGAGGTGAAATTTTGCAAATATGGTATATGGAATTAGGATAAGCTCCACTCCTGCTCCAAACACACTGTTAAATTCTAGCATAAAATTTTGATTATATACTTGTATATTCAAAATTATATATCTATCATTGAAATTATATATAGAAATATATATTTGATTGTGTTTCATATATTCAGTTTCATATGTAATATATAATTATTTTATAAGGAAGGGGATAGAAATAAGGAGTTGCCAGCAAGAAAGGAAGATCACAGTCCTAAGCATAAGTACCTTTCTCATACCTCAGATTCCCAAGTATGGAGAGAGTATAGACCTTATAATTTGGTGGTTGCTCAGGAACAGAGAGCATGGTCCTTGAAGAAAGGCAGAGAATGAAGACTGAGACCTCTGTAGGAAAGCTGAAGCCTTCAAATGACACCTTTCCATTTAAAATAATTTAGAAAGACTCCATTCATTGTCATATGCTAAAGTAGAAATACTAGGTAGTAAATTCTTCCTTGAAAAAATATAATACCCAGCCTGTGCCATACATAGTTTTGAGTCCAAATTTATAGTCTGAGTATTGTATGGGAACTTGAAACTGAGAATGTAAGACTTGGTCCTAGACCTAAAATCTACTGGGTACCTGACACAAGTAAATGGAAATTATCACTGTATAAAGAACCAAGGAATATTCACAAGAAAAACAAAACCAAAGAAAGAGTACAAAGCACAAAGAGAAATAATTTTTAGATTTTATTTATTTATTTGTCACAGAAAGAGAGAGAGAAAGAGAGTGAGCACACAAGCAGGCAGAGTGGCAGGCAGAGGCAGAGAGAGCAGCAAGCTTTCTGCCGAGCAAGGAGCTTGATGTGGGACTTGATCCAGGACCCTGGGATAATGACCCAAGCTGAAGGCAGCGGCTTAACTGACTGAGCCACCCAGGCATCCCAAGAAATAATTTATTATGCAATGGAGTTAGCAGACAATAGGAGAATTGAGATAATGCAGCAATCTGTAAGAGTCTATAAAGTAACTATATTTTTAAAAAAGAACAAAAGCAACAAAAAACTGAAAAAGATGTTAGAATTATGAGAAGTATAAAATGTGAACAATGAATCTTGGAACACTGAAAAAATAAAATAAAATAAGTATAAAAAGCAGGCTGATTTGGAAAAGAAATAAACAGTGTGTATAGAAATAGAATAATATAGTTTTTAAAATTAAATAATTGTAGGAATTTAAAAGGTTAGACTTAGTTGAAGAGAGAATAGATAAAGTAGAAGATAGATCTGGGAAGTTACACAGAATGTGTATATTGGAGGGGGAGGAAAAGTGGGAGGGAGGGAGGGAGGGAGGGAGGGAGAGAGAATGAATAAAAGCTGAAAGAAGGTCCATTTAGAAAGAGTTCCCCAAATAGACAGTAGAGTGGACAGGACAACAGTAGTAATCGAAGAGATGAAAAAGTATTTTAAAAGGAAATAAATAAGTCACATATAAGCAAGGCTGAATGCATACTTCTCTGTAATAGATCACATTCATCATATAGATCAGATGGTAATTTTTTTCAAAATGCTGAAAGGAAAAAATAGTCTAGAATTATATAACCAGCAAAAATATTTTTCAAGAGCAAAGACAAAACAAATATATTTTCAAAGACTGAGAGTTACTCACTCAAAAACTCTCAGTGTAAGAGGTATTAAGAAAAATATTGATCTCCAGAAGGAGGGAGTGAAATTCAGCTATTAGTGATGAGCAATAAAAGTTGGAAAACAATTCTGCTGGTCAAAACACATCACTGAGTATGAAAGAACCTAGCCCGTTTTAGATTTCAAGAACAAGGTGCAATAAATACTGGACAAGAATCATAAGGGAAATAGGTAAAGCATGATTAGAATTTGAACACTTGAATTTTTTTTTAAAGATGGATGGAGACTTAAGAGTGTAAGTACCATATTTATTTACACTAAAATTTTAAGCGTAGCCATGTAAACAATAACATTAGAGTATATACTTTCTTTTCTAGGAAAGAGGGAAGCTAGGGTAAATCTAGTGAGGGAGGAAAAAGGAGGAGGATAAATAATTAAGCAAAAGCACTGGAGTAAGTAGAGAATACTAAAACGATGGTAACTATAGTCACAGGTAATGGAAGTGAATTAATGTATGTGACAGAAGAGAAGATATTCTTAGATTGGATTAAAAAATCTGGTATATGGTATTTATAAGAGAGGCATGTTAAGGGCAGTGACACAGAGAAATTTGAAAATAAAGGAATGGAAAATAGATATTCTAGAAACATAGATTAATCTAGATATTCCAGATGAATAGCTGCTGTACCAAACAATATCAGAAAAAGATACATCATTTTAAGGTTAAGGACACTGTGGCAGATAATGAATAGCATTACCCAGTGACACAAAAAGTACTTTACCAAGATGCACTAACCAATGATCTGTATGAACTAACATAGCCTTCAAATGTGGAACTAGGAAGTTGAAAGAGCTTGCCAATGTTTCCTCCATAGTGGAGGCTGCCAAAATCCTGCTCCAGTTCCCTTGACTTAACCCCCTCGTGGAGCCAATTACCTTCCGTGTCTGTCTACTCGAGGGTCTTCTTTGGCTTTGAGTGTGTTCAGAGCTCGAGGTGGGCAGCTGGCCGTGAGGAGGAGTTGGTAGTGTCTTAGGAAGTTAAAAAGAGTTGGTGGATGGATGCTCCAGTTTTTTGCCACTCAATGGGGTCAGTTCTGAGTTGTGTTCCGTGGCGGTTCTCGAAGGGGGCCTGGCTGCTCTAACCATTGGCCACAGAACTGGTAGCTTATTTTCTAACAGCTCTGGAAGCAGAAGTCTGCAGCCCATTTCTCGGGGCAAAAAAGCAAGGTGTTGCCAGGGCTGTGCTCCCTCTGGAAGCTCCAGCAGAAAATCAGCTCCTTTCTCTTCTAGCTGCTCTTGCCTGCGGGCATTCCATCGCTGTGGCCACATCTCTCCATTCTCTGACTTCATGGTCATGTTGCCTTCTCCTGTATGAAAGACCCCTCTGCCTCCTTCCCTTAAAAATGCACTGGGCCCACCTGAATAACCCAGGACAATCCCCTCATCACAAAATCTTTAATTAACCACATCTTTGAAGTCTTTTTTCCCCTCCTGCATAAGGTAACATTCACAGATTCCAGAGAGGAGGGTGTGGATATTTTTTGGGGGGGAGGGGCAGGGGTTCACTATTCAGTCCCAGTGGGACTGAGCTGCGTAGTGATGAATTTCGGAATGCAAACCCTCCATCTCTTGTCCCACTTCCCTCCTTCCCCACAGTGCTTCCTGGGACCACCTCCCAAGTAAACAACTTGTACCGAAGTCCTTGTCTAAGTTTGCTTTTAAGAGAAAACAAGGCTAAGATAACATCCACAAAGAGTGATTTTAAAATACCTTTCTTAGTAATTGGTAAATCAAACTGGTAAAACCTAAGCATAAAGAATATCTGAATGATTAAGAAACTTAATTCTGTGGATTTGTGTAATAACATCTAACACTTAAATAGCATCTAAGATATATTAGGTGTTTAACAGGTGTGCTAAGTGAGGCACAGAGAGATTAAGGGAGTCATCCCAGATCACACAGCTGGTAATTGGGAGTTAAAGTCTGTATCTTGACTATTTTGCTATATTGCTCTTGAAACCCCAGATCTCTGTACCTAGCAATTACTGTGGGAAGAATCATTGCACAATGCAAGGGACATTTACAATGGTTGATTATCTATTAAACCAAAATGAAGATTCCCCCCTCCCCAGTAAATTGCAAGAATCAATATTAAAAGACTTTATTCTGGAAGCAAAATGAATTGTAGACCCAATTTACAAATAGCCGCAAAATCTCTTACAGTTTTAGGTGCACACATTAATAAAATCTCCATATTTCTCATTCACTTATGGGAAAAAAAAAGATTCCATATATGTAATTAGAAAGTGTTCATGACTGATAATGAAAACTTTACTTACCAAACTTTATGAGATGCTGCTGAATTGGTATTTGTTTAGAAATTTAAATTTTTAAATATTCATAATAGGAGAGGAATCTGAGAAAGCAGGGGAAGATTCTGTGCTTTAGTGTTTTTTGATAAGATTTTACTTATTATAGAGAGAGCACATGAGTGGGAGGAGGGTCCGAGGGAGAGAATCTTCAGGCTGACTCCCCACTGGGTGCAGAGCCCGACACAGGGTGCGATCACGACCTGACCTGTGAGCCGAAACCAAGAGTTGGACGCTCAACTGACTGAGCCACCCAGGCACCCCTGTGTTTTAGTTCTCATAAACAGAACTAGTAATACACACAGTGAAGAACTAGAAACAAAAGTACACATTTGAGGATAAATAGGCCATCTGTATTGGCCACCATGTGTAAAACTATACATATTAAAAGCAGAGGGTAGAAAATTCCCTTGACGATACAGTTTTTGTCGTTGGGTTAATCAGGAACATTCAGAGGACAGGAAAGCATCCTGTGTGGCATCGATTGGAAGGAGGAACCCGAGCACTGGACAGCATGTCAAAGCCGGCTTTGAACCAGTGGAAAGAAGCACAGGGGTTGATAGCAGGCGATTTTCCCTCCAGCTGTTGGGACCGGGCATGGCCACTTGAGAGCTGGCTTGGCCCCTGAACGAAGAACCTGACAGTGTGCATGGCACAGACCACCAGGCTTGCTGACTGATTTCTAATTTCCCTGATACAGGTAGCATTTCCAGAATAAATCAAACAAAAGGCTGAAGGACATTGGGGAGCAGGTAGTATTTTCTTGTATGTTTCCAATTGCAGGTTGGGACTTTGGAAGAAGAACAGGGCATTAGAATTGATTTTTATATATTTAATATGGCTGGAGTTAATGGCTTATAGATTTTTGTAACATTAGGCTCAGTTAGAGATGCTGGCTTTGAGCCACAATTTCAAAGAACTTGGGAAGGAAGAAAGCTTTTTTTTTTTTTTTTTTTTTTTTGAGCTGGACTGAGAAATCTCTTTGTAGGCTATTTTAGTTTATATGTATATCCCTGAAATTTTGGAGAACATGAATTTGAGATAATAGTCATAATTACCTTTTTATTTTTTAGACAATATACAGTGGGGTGCTTGGGGTATTGGTGGTAGAAATATTAGTGAAACAGTCCATGCTTGCCCTGGAAAAGTTCCTGTTCTCTCCTGTGCCAGATGCAGGGTGTGTTTAACGGAGTGTATCACACAGAAGAGGTTGACTTGTGTCTACTGCAGTCTTCTTTATCCCAGATCATTTGTGTAACTATGTTGGGTTTTTCACACTTGGGGATTTGGTGACCTCTGGTGCCTCAAAGCCCAGCTCCTCCTACTCTGACTCCTTCCCCTCTAAACTGCAGGAAATGATGAGAATCAAGGTTCTATTTTCTGAGGCAGTGCGTGGGATCTTGGGATGCTCCGTGTGAGCTTTGGAGAATGGTGGAGAGAGGGATGAACTATGAGGAGACATGCATGGCTGATCCAAAGACTTTAAAACTAAAAAATAGAGGGTCAGTAAATAGGACCCAAACTGCAAACCAAATGGTATGGGAAACATTGACAAACAAAACCTCACACCAAGGAAATGGTAACAATGAAAAGAATACCCAGTCATTCGTAGGAGCTGTACGTTTAGACGGGAATGTACTTGTCACTTGAGATTTCAGACCTGTTCAAGCTGGGGTCTAGAGTGTGAAACAGACAAAACGAACTGAACATTCTAGAAGAGTGTTAATAGAGGAGGTTCTTATTTTAACATTATATAGTAATGTTTAGTAAAATATATACAAATATTAGGTGTATAGCTCTGAATTTACACACACACACACACACACACACACACACACGTAAGCATCATCAAAATCAAGATAGGGAGCATGACCTTAATTTTGGAACACTCCCTGATGTCTCTGCCCATTCATTGTCTAGACTTCTCATGTTGTTGATCACTGTCCTTACTTCTGTGACCATAGACTAGCTTTGCCTGTTGTGATCTCATGCAAGCAAGATTGTATAGAATGTGGATGAGCAGAGCCACTAGGAACACTCCTTTTCATATCATTTGGTGCTCATAGGCACTCGTCTTTGTAGGCTGTATACCTAGGAGTGGAACTGCTGGGTCAGAAGGTGGGCATGTAGTTATCCCTGGTAGGTACTGCCAGTTTCCCAAAGTTCTTGAACCAGCTTATGTTCCTGCCAGCAGTGCACAAGAACTCCAGCTGTTCAACGGACTTGCCAACACTTGATATTTTTGGTCTAACATCTCACTCTGTTTTTAAATTACATTTACCTAGTGTGAGTTGGTCATTTAGATATATTCTTTTGTGGAGCACCTGTTCAAGTCTTGCACCGATTTTTAAAGAATTGGATTTCCTTTTTCTTATTGATTGGCAGGTGGTATCTATATATTCCAGATGTGTTCTTTCTCAAATACAGGAACTGTGAATTTCTCCAATCCTTCGCCTATTTGTTGTAATGAGACCTTTTGATGACCAGAAATTCTTCGTTTTATTGGACTTAGGTTATCGTTTTTTCCCTTTATGGTTAAGCATATTTTATCCTTTAAGAAAAAATTTACCCTACCTAAGTTCATGAAGATAGGCACCAAAGCTTTCTTGTAGAAGTCTCAACATTTTAACCTCATATTTGGATTATTGTTTCATCTCAAATTAATTTTTTGTGTGTGAAATAGGAATCAAGGCTTGTTTTCATTTTTTAAGAGACTATCCAATTTCTTGAGCACCATCTATTGAACAGGTCATACTTTCCCACTGATTTACATTGTGCCCTTGTAATCAACGTATAAATGTGTTCATTTCTATACACTGGTTTGTTCCATTCGTCTGGTTATGCTGTGTATCAGTGTCACACTGTTTTAAAGATAGTTTTCTTTTTTTTTTTTTTTAAGATTTTATTTATTTATTTGACAGACAGAGATCACAAGTAGGCAGAGAGGCAGGCAGAGAGAGAGAGGAGGAAGCAGGCTCCCCACGGAGCAGAGAGCCCGATGTGGGGCTCGATCCCAGGACCCTGAGATCATGACCTGAGCCAAAGGCAGAGGCTTTAACCCACTGAGCCACCCAGGCGCCCCTTAAGATAGTTTTCTATTAAATCTTGAAAACTAGTGGTGTATATTCTCTGACATTTACTTCTACTTCAATGTTTTTATGGTGATTCCAGATCCTTTGCATTATCATGTAGTTTTAAAAGATTATTTATTTGAGAAAGAGAGAGAGTGCACACATGCATGTGTAAATCGGGGGGGGGGGCGGGCAAAGGGAGAGGAAAAAAGAAAATCTCAATCAGACTCCTCACTGAGCAGGAAGCCCAACACAGGCCTTAGTCCTTGGACCCTGAGATCAGGACCTGAGCCAAAACTAAGAGTCAGTTACTCAACTGACTGCACCATCCAGGTGCCCCTTCCTGTAGTTTTTAGTTGGCTAATCTCTATGAAAAACCTAATGAAATCGGATAGGAATTGTGTTTTTCAGTCAACCTGGGAAGGATTTATATCTTAACAGTATTACAGTTTTAATCCATGAATGGTGACTATTTGTTAAGTGTTCTCTAGCTTTTCATAGCAATGTACTATACATTTTATATGGAGGTCTTTCTCATCTTGCCTTAGATTTTTTTCCTCCTAGGTATTGGACGTTTGTGATGTTATTATAGGACATAGCACTTTTAAAATTTTATTTTGTAGTGTTTGTAACTATCTATTGTAGAAAAATGCATTTGATATTTCTGTATGGACTTTTTATCTGGAGATTTTCCAAAATTCACTTTTTAATTCAAATAGTTTTTGTGGATTCTTTTTTATTTTGGCATTTTGAAGAAATTTCATGTGGTGATGGTGTATTATCTTTTTAGATATGTTGCTAGATTATATTTACTATTTTTTGAGACTTTGTTGAGCTTTTATTGATGAAGGTATTGCCGTATAATCTATGTACACAATCATGCTATTTATGAAAAGGCAGTTTTACTTACTTCTTTCCAATTTTTGTTCTTTTATTTTTTCTTATCTTATTGCATTAGTTGAGATCACCATTACTAAGTTTGTGTAGGAGTGATAAACATTGCATTCTGGTTTTGTGCCTAATCTCTGAGGAAGAGTTTAATTTTTAAGGTATTATCATTAGTGTTTCTTTTTGAAAATAATTTTATCAGATTGGGGGAGATTCTTCTAGTTCTTTGCTGATATGTTTATTATAAATAAATGTTGAATTTTCAAATAATTTTTTTCATCCATTGAGCTAATTGTATCACCTTTCTCCTATATTCTATCAGTGTGGTCAGTTACATTGATCCAGTTTTCACAAATGTAAAACAAAACTTGCCTTCTTGGGATAAATCCCACTTGGCCATTATGTGTGAGATTGTGTGTGTGCATGTGTAAGTTTGTGTGTGTTGCTAGATTGTTTTTGCTATATTTTTGATATTTTTGTTATTTTATATTCATGAAGTATTGGCATAATTTTTGTTTCTTGTAGTGCTCTTGTCAGGGTCTTATATTATGGTTATCCTTGACCATGAAATGATTTGGCAAGTAGTCTCATTATTTTTTTATTTTCTGAAAGAATTTGTGCATTATTGTTTCTTTTTTTAAAAGATTTTTTATTTATTATTTGACAGAGAGAGAGTGCACAAGTAGTGGAGTGGCAGGCAGAGGGAGAGGGAAAAGAAAGCTCCCCGCTGAGCAGAGAGCCCGATGTGGGGCTTGATCCCAGGACCCTGGGGATGTGACCTGAGTCAAAGGCAGAGGCTTAACCCACTGAGCCACCCAGGCACCCCTGTTGTTATTTCTTTATTGAAGGTTTGCTAAAATTCCACAGTGAAGCTTTTGAGTTTTTTCAATTTTCTTTATGATTAGATTTTTTTAAAGTGTCAGATCAATTTATTTAACAGGTAGAACAATTAAAATTTTGTATTTTATCTTCTATGTTGTGTGCTTCAAGGAATTCTTAGATTTATTTAAATTACTGTATTGACAAACATACCACACCATGTCATCATGGTTTCTCCTGACCCACATGTCAGTGTCTCTCCATCTTTGTTCAGATTCCTCGGTCACAGCTCATTTACCAGCCTCCTGAAAAATTGCTCTTTGATGATGTGTCTGTTGTCTTATTCCAAACTTTTGTAGCTCAAGAGTCAACCAAAGACTAACAGAAATTGCCGTGTGGACTTCTGAGGTCTCTTCTGGGTGGTTCTGCCCGCCCTCAAGTCCTCGCTGCTGCTGTCAGCCCCAATCGTCACTCTCTCGGTGGAGGACTTGGGCTTCGCTACGTGGAGACACTGAGTCTCCATGCTTAGGCTCTGTTTCTTTGAGTCATGGCCAAGGAAAGTGACCCACAGGGCAAGTGTAGGTGCCTGTGGTCATGCTGCAAGTGCTTCTGCTTCTTCAGGGACTGCAGCAGCCCTCCTTGACTATCGGCCAATTCCTGGAAATAACTGTCATCTCTTCTGTAGGCCTCATGGGTGTTTATGGTCGGAGGATGTCTGATACCAGCTAAACTATCACAGGTGGAACCGGAAGCCAGAGTTGCTTTGTTTCTAGTTATGATCTCTCACTTTTTCAGTTTGTGTGCCATAGCTTTTTTTTTTTCTTCATTCAGTGTTATATGTTTCTTCCAGTTGTTATCCACAGAACAGGGGTAAAGACCACCAATACTGGAAAAAGGACCATGGTGGTTTTTTCCCTCTTCCTTGTTAGAGCTGAAAGATTCTGGTAAAGGATTCTACTGGGACTGTGTGTTCTTGACTTGATATGAACTAATAATGAGTGGATATTATTTTAGTCTAGAGCTACAGGAATAAAAAGGAGGACTTGCTAGGAAAATTTAAAGTTGTGGGAAAAACATTAGTTGCAAAAGGTTATGTCCTATGGGGGTATATATGATTCTGTGTATTATTAGTGATATAGATAAGTGTCTATGAGCCACACACATAACATGCTATCAAATTCATATACATAATAAATGCTAACAATAAGTTACTCCCTTCTTTTTTGGGAAATAAAGAAAGAGAATGGAATCAGGGGAATCGAAGAAAGTGAATATTCATGGTATCTATTATATTTTATTACTGTAAGAATCGTCTCAGTAAGTATTACAATACTTTGTTAAATATGGGCAGGAATATATGAGTTTTGTTAAATTATTGGGTGCACTTTATTTGTCCATTTATCAACTTCTATGATGAACTGGTTTTCCTAGCTCTCCTTCCCACTTCTGACCCTAGATGAGCCTGCTCGAATTCCCAGAAGCCTCGTGTCCATACCCTGTTCTTCTGGGAGGCAAATTTTATTCTGAATCTGGGTATGAAAAACCGAATTTATTGCCATAAAATGTCATATTATTAAATTTGACTCACTGTTCTTACTTGCGTATATATCTGGGATTCTAAATCTGTCCATATGTGTCCCCCATATCTCCAAGTTTCGTATCTCCAAGTATACATCGTAGGGATAGCCTCTAGTAAGTAGAACATCTAGTAAGCACAGGGACCCTTGAGGACAGAATCTATGATTTACATGGCTCTGATCACCATGACATGGACTCCTACTGATTCAGGCAGCTGGCATTGTGACATTTTATTAGCTGCAAGTTGCATGAAGTTTCCTCATTGTTTTTCCTGTTCCAGGGACAGATGTCTACATCTACATCTGGAAAGTGAGACCTCATCTGCATTTCAAAATAATTTTAAATTATGAAATACTTTAAAATATACATAAAGTACACCCAAGATTAGAAGAGATTGGAATATATATCCTAAGATAGAAGAGTAATCACATTTCTTAAAACTTTTTTCAGGTGTGCGAGTGCCTTTTCTGGGTGTGTGTGTGCGTATGTACATGTTTGTGGACTAGGTCGATACAAACTGTCTCCTTGTTGTGTTTGTTGAGGTATAATGTATATACAGTAAATGGGATAAATGGTAGAAGTACAGCTCAATGACAGGCATACCCTCATGCAATTGCCACAGACTAAATTAGCGAAAATTTCCATTTTCACCAAATTTCCCATTTACTGTTCTAGAAGTATATTGATTTTCACATTCAAGCCCTCTTTCTTTATATTTGAAAAAGTTGCTCATTTTTTTATCTCTGCTGCTCAGTACCCTTCCATCTTGTCACCTTGATGTCTATTTTGGTCATAGCTTGTGCACTTAATACCAGCTGAAGCTTTTATTTTGATTGAGATACAACTTACATGGGATAAATCCACCCATTTAATGCAGGTGACACAGTGCGTTTTAGTGTAGTCCCAGTACCTTGCAGTGCTCATCATGATGTAATTCCAGAACCTTTGCAGCACCTCAGAAGGAAAGCTTGTACTCGTGAGCAGTCCTTCCACATTCCCCCGTCACCCAGCCCTGGCCATTACCCACCTGCTTTCTGTCTTCATGGATTTGCTTATCTGGCACATTTCAAATTTATGAACCCATGTAATTTGTGACAGTCGGTGCCTTATCACGGCACACTGGGTTCGAGGGTTATCCAGTCCTAGGGTTCCTTTTATGACCGCTGGCATTCCATTGTGCGCTTATGCTTTTTTGTCTGCCCATTTGTCAAGATGTGGGTGTTGGTCCCACTCTTTGGCTGTCGGCTCCAGGGAACATTCGTGTATGAGGGTTCGGGAGATGTGTACCTCGGAGTGGAATTACAAGATGACAGGACCGCTCTATCCGTGACTTTGAGTAGTGGCCAAAGTGTTCTCTGAAGCACCATTTGCATCAAGTGCTGTGTTTTTGTGGTTTCGGTTTACAGTTCCTGCAACTAATACTGTGGAACATGTTTTCACGCGAAAGATGATTTCCAGCTTTTGGTTCATTTCCAGAGTTCCGACAGAGTTGACTGATCATTTTGCTGGTGTTGGCATTGCTTTTAGATAGACAATTTTGGGAGGTTCTTAGTACTTTCCTATTTCCAATGATATCTTTTTATTCTTTTCCTTTCTTTCTTTTTCTTTCTTTCTTTCTTTCTTTCTTTCTTTCTTTCTTTCTTTCTTTCTTTCTTTCTTTCTTTCTTCTTTTCCTTCCTCCATCCATTCCTTCCTCCTTCCTTCCTTCCTTTTCTTCTCTTTCTTTCTTCCTTCTCTTTCTTTCCTTCTTTCCCTTTCTCCCCTCTCTCTACCTTAGCTCACACAAGAGATTAGTACTATCTGGGCCCCGCTAAGTAGCAAGTTACCTGCCATTTGACCAACAAACACATCCTAGGTGGTGAGCTAAAGTTGTGGGACCTGCTCGGCATCCCCTATTCTGTCAAAAAATCAATTAAGTGCCAATCTAAATGTTGGAAAATGTTCAAAGCACATTTTCTGCTTTGTTTTCTTACTCCTCATTTTGTTTAAAAAATATTTGGGGCTTATTTACTTTGTATATTTACATATGGAGATATTATATGATTTATATATAATGTATAAAATAGCATATGTATAATACATTATATGATAAATATATTATTAAATTATATATAATATATTACACTTTAACATATAATTATTATATATTATGTTAGTATATATTATTTCTTTCAAATATATGTAATTTCAAGATAGAAATTTATAAACATTGCTTTAGTTTCTTTCCTTAACTGATTTTCAAGTTATAATTAAAAAGGAGAAAGGATAAATTTATAAGTGATAAATATTGTTATCCAAGTCAGTCCTTTACTTTTTAAAAATTACTTCTAATATGGGGAAAGATGACTAGGTTAGCCTAGAGGCCTGTTATAATTGCTTATAATCATTTTTTGGCATTTTTTTTATTGTAGTAAAACATACATACGTCAGAATTTACCATTTTAGTCATTGTTAAGTGTACAGATCTGTGTCATTGAGGGCATTCACAGTGTTGTACAACCTTAACCACGGTCTTGCCAACACTTTTCATCCTCTTAATCTGAAAATCTGTGTCCATGACACACTAATTGCCCATTCCAACCTCCTCCAGCCCTGGAAAACCATTCTACTTCCTGTCTCTAAGAATTGCTATTCTAGGTATTTTGTATAAGGAGAATCATACAGAATTTGTCCTTTTGAATCTGGCTTATTGCATTTAGCATAATGTCCTCAAGGTCCATCCATGGGGTAGTAGGTGTCAAAATTTCATTCTAGAATGGCTTGTTTGTATATGTCATTTTACTAGACAATGTGTTCCTTGTGGGAAGGTCCATATTTTTAATTTCCTTGTATCTCCAGTGCAAATAAAAGTGGGCCGAATGAGTACATTAACACTGGTAAGTTTAGTTAATTTGGGGCAATCATTTTGTTAGCATTCACAATTTTTTTTTCATCAATACCCCCCACCCCCTGAGTTGTCAAGGGTTAAATTATTCCTTGATTTGCCATCTCGGGATATTTTGCTCAGTGTCATTTGGGTGTCAATTACTTGCTCTTTAAGCTTTTAACACCCTGGCTGACAGGACTATCTGCCCATCAGAACAAATTATTTTCCTGAGGTGATAAGATCTTAAGATGGAGGGATCATCACACTTACTCCAATGGCAACAAATTAAGAGATGCCAATGACCATTCCATATTTTAGATGACCTGCTTAGTCCTTCCCATAGATAATTCAGTGTTGAGAGCAGTATTTCAAAACTAATACCCATGGTGTTATAAATTATTTATTGACCCTTTCTTGAATTCATTATAGGTTCTTGACAGCTAAAATGTCATTTTCTTATTTTGAAAGCATGTGTTTCTTACAAAATTATCTTCTATAAATATTGATTTTATGAATTCCTTATTTTTCTGCTCTCTGGTAGAACCAACAGATGATGCCGCGTGATGTGGACTGGCCTCATTTTCTTTATGTTTCAGCAAGTCTGGTGGTGCCTCTTGACGAGGTTAGAAGCAATGGTATCATTTCCCAGGTGGGGACCGAGTTGATACAAATGGTCGGTTCAATAGCTGCGCAGTGACTGACGAATATTACTGATGCTCCCGATGATTTAATTAGCTCTTCGCTTCTTTTTACAATGTCTTCTAAATTCTTATTTTTTTGGTAAAGTTTTAACAGAAACTTTGACTTTTTCAGCTCTTAGTTTTAACTTGATTCTGAAAAGTCGTGAGGGATTTGTGATTTTTCATTTACATCATTTCTTCCTTTTCCCAGTTCCCATTGCACATTCGTTTTTTCGTTCCTGGCACACGTAACTTTCTACATTTTCATTCCTTTCTATTCTATCTGAAAATGCATGATGTCTTTCTAAGTACACTGCATCTCCACATTTTTGTATCACGAATCATGATGGACTTAATCCTTGTCTGCAAAAAACAGAACCTCTCATGTTGAGTTCAAGTGTACTATGGGTGTCTTATAGTCATTAGTCCAGGGTTAATTAGCTGCTTCCTTTATATAAAATCAATGCTGTAGCCAAGGTGGTTTTTTTTTTCTTCTGTAATTTCTTTTTTTTTAAAGATATATTAATTTTAGAGAGAGAGGACATGGGGGGTGGGGGCAGAGGTTGAAGGAGAGAGAGAATGTCTCTGCCCAGCATGGAGCCCAGTGTGGAGCCTGATCTCACAACCCCGAGATCATAACCTCAGCTGAAATCAAGAGTCAGATGCTTGACCGACTGTGCCACCCAGACACCCCTGTTCTGTAATTTCTTATATAATATTACAATGTCTAAAATAATAACATGACCCACCTAAAACACCCTCCTTACCCTCCTTTGTTTATGTGAATCCTGTCCACCAGCCCTGTCGTGATTTTCCTGTTCCAGACCACAGTCCCACAGTCCTATTCCTTGCTTATAGAACCGGAGGGAGAGGAAAAATGCTGGCTTTGGAGTTAAACTTTTGGTTTGGTCCTTTAATAGCTGTGGGATTTTGGTTAACTTACCGAATATTCACAATGTAACAATAGTCTTCCCCCTGAGATGTTTTTTTAATTTTTAATTTTTACTTTTGATTTTTTTGGGGGGGGGGGGAGCAGGGTGGATGGGGAAGAGGAGAGGGTGAGAGGAAATCCCAAACAGACTCCACCCTCCGCGCAGAGCCCAGGGCAGGGCTTGGTCTCAAGACCCAGAGATCATGACCTGAGCCGAAATCAAGAGTTGGACCCCAACTGACTGAGCAGTGCAGGCACCTCTAATTTTACTTAATTTTTATTATTATCCTAATCCCTTGGCACGGGGTGTGCCCTCTCACCGACCTTCGTACAGCGCAGTATTGCTGACTGTAGGTACAATGTGGTGCGGGTTCATCTCCCTTCACTGAAACTTCATACCCAGTAGCTTCTCCGTCCCCCGCCGCCCCCGGCAGCCACTGGGGCGCTCCCTCTTCCCATGGGTTTGGCTCTTCCACGAATCCGTTTTAGGTGCGGTCATGCCGCGTTTGCCCCGGGTGACTGGCTTAGGTCACTTGTGTACCGTCTTCAGGTTTCATCCGTGTTCTCACGTATTGCAAGATCGCCTTCTATTTTAAGGCTGAATACTTCCATCGAATTTCTGTTGTGTGTAATTTTTTTTCTTAAATCCATTGTCATCGTGGGCGTCAGGGTTCTCTCCACGTCTTGGCTACGATGAATAGTGCTGCGGCGAACACGGCAGCATTAATATCTCTCTGATCCTGACTTCCGTCCTTTTGGTGACATACACAGAAGTGAGAGCATATGCTGGGGGGTGCAGAAGTTCTGTATTTAATTTTTTGAGGAACCTTCATACGAGTTTGCACAGAGGCAGGACCTGTTGCCTTCTCACCAGCCGTGTTCAAGGCTTCAGGTTTCTCCATGCCCTTGCCAGCCTTTGTTGTCTTTTTTTTTTTTTTTTTTTTAATAATATCTATCCCAATGAGTGTGAAGTGAGGTGTTTTTGTTTGTTTGTTTTTGTTTTCTAAGATTTTATTTATTTATTGGACAGTCAGAGAGAGAAAGAGAGAGAACACAAGCAAAAGGAGCGGCAGAGGGAGAGAGAGAGAGAGAGAGAAGACTGACCAGGAGCCTGACATGGGGCTGGATCCCAGGACCCTGGGATCATGACCTGAGCTGAAGGCAGAGGCTTTAATCCACTGAGCCACCCAGGTGCCCCAGGATTAGTATAATCTTTAAAGTAAGTGTTTTTTGGCAATAAAGGATAAGACAAAAATTTGGATCGGTCTTTGTGTGTTAAACTATACCAAACTCATTCAAGAATTGCTTTTAGAGGCTACATATCATTTCTTTTTTAAAAGGTATATTTTTGTTTATTTCTTGCACCTCTTTTTTCCAAAGTTATTAAGATTTCATTTACATCCATGGTGCTTATTTTTACAAATTTTAATTCCAGGGTAGTTAATGTACGGTTGTCATATTGGTTTCAGGAGGGCCAAAGAGCAATTCAGTATTGTCTAATATCCCTCAGTGCTCGTCGCAATACAGCCACGCTTAACCCCCTGCAGTGTTTCACACATCCGGTCCTCTGGTAACCTCTGTTTCTTCCCTGTAATCACGAGTCTATGTTTTCGGTTTCTCTCTCTCTCTGTTTTTTGTTTTTTGTTTTTTTTTTTTTTAATTTCTTCATTTGCTTTGTCTCTTAAATTCCACATGTGAGTGAAATCATATGGCATTTTTTCCCTTGGCTGACATATTTCTTTAGCTTTATACCTTCTAGATCCATCCATGTTGTTGCAAATGGCAAGACCTCATTCTTTCTGCAGTTGAATATTATTCACCGTATATACACACTGTATATATACACCACAAGTGTTCATCTATAGATGGACATGGGGTACTTCCATAATTTGGCTGTTGTAAATAATTTTGCAGTAAACCCATGGGTGCATATATCCTTTCCAATTAGTGTTTTCATATTTTTGGGGTAAATGACCAGTAGCGAGATTACAGGATCATAGAGTAACTCTATGTTTCACTTGTTGAGGAAACTCCATACTGTTTTCCAGAGTGGCTGCACCAGCTTGCATTCCCACCAATTGTTTTGTGGAAAACCCATGATTTTCCCAGTCACTCCCTAACTGAACTACACTTAAATAGTTTCCAATCTTTTCATATTACAAGCAATGCTGCCAGGAAGTCTTTTGCGTTCGTAATTCTACATGGTGTGAAACTGTTAAATTAGAGATGGCATTGGTTTATGCTTTCGCTAACAAGTACAGGACTGCCTTTCTCTGTATACTTGTGCCACACATTTCCCCCAGTTTTAGTGAGGCACCATTGACAAAAACAGTACATATTTAAGTTATGCATGGTGATGTATGATATACATGAACATTGTGAAATGACTGCCGCAGTCAACCTAGTTAATATATCTGTCACCCACACTCTGCATAGTTACCCTTTCACGTGTGTGGTTGAGAACATTTAAGATTTAGTCTCTCAGCAAATTTTGAGTGTACAAATCATTATTACTAACTGTAGTCACCATACTGTACATTAGCTCTCCAGAAATTACTCATCTTGTAACTGAAATTTTGTACCATTTGACCAACATTTTCCCATTTCCAACCCCCACACCCCCCCCCCCCCAGCTGCTGGCACCCACCATTCTGCTCTGATTATAAGAGTGACATTTTTAGATTCAACATGGAAGTGAGATTATGCAGTATTCGTCTGTCTGTGTCTGATTATTTTACTTAGTATGATGTCCTCCAGTTTCAACCACGCTGTCATAAATGGAGAGATTTCCTTATCTTTAAGGCTAATATTTTATTTTATTTATATATATGATATTTTCTTCATCCGTTCATCCATCGTTAACCATTTCTTTCTGTATTTTGGGTACTGTGAATAATGCTGTGACAGACGCAAGAACGCAGGTGTCTCTACCAGGTCCGGATTGCAGTTCTTCTGGATCTATGCCCAGAAGTGGGGTCATAGGACATTTCTATTTTAAAAATCTTAAGGAACTTCTGTACTCTGCCGTAGGAGCTGCACCATTTTTGCATGGCCACCAACAGCGTGTAAAGTTCCCCTTCACTCCACAACCTCGCCAACACTGATCATTTGATAATAACTGTCCTGACAGGCGGGAGGAGGTATCTCACTGTGGTTTTCATTTGCATTTCTCTGATGATGCGTGATGGTGAACACACTTTCACGTGTCTGTTGTCCATGTGGATGTCTTCTTTAGAAAGATGTCTACTCAGGTCCTCTGCCCAGTTTTAATGGGGTAATTTTTAAAAAATATTGAGTTGTATGAGTTCCTTAAATATTTTGGATACTTATCCCTGTTGTATATATGGTTTGTAAGTATTTTCTCCCATTCTTTAGGTTTTCACTCTGTTGATTGTTTCCTTGGCGGTGCAGTTCGGTATGGTCCCACTTACCTATTTTCGCTACTCTTGCCTGCTCTTTTGGTGTTATCTGTGTTCCAATTGCCAAGGACAGTGGGATGGAGCTCTCCCCCTGTGACTACTTCTGAGGTCTTTGCAGTTTTAGGTCTTACATTTACCTCTTTAATCCATTTTGTGTTGACTCTTGTGTATGGTGTAGGGGTTCAGTTTTACTCTTTTGCATTGGTTATCTTGTGTTCCCTACACCACACGGTAAGAAGACTCTCCTTTCCCCTTTTTGAATTCTTGGTGTCTTACTTTTAGACTGGGTGATGGCATTTCAAGCGTACTTTTTAGCTCTCTGTTCCGTTCCATTGGTCTATGTGTTTGCTCATATATCAGCATCTTATCGCTTTGATTCCTGTGACTTTGAAATCAGGGGCTGTGCTGCCTCCAGCTTTGTCCTTCTTGCTTTGGCCATTTGGAAGCTTTTGTATTTCCATATGAATTTTAGGATTGTTTTTTCTATTAGTGTGAAAAATGCCTTTGGAATTTTATAGGGGTTGCATTGAATCTGTAGATAGCTTTGGTTAGTACAGATATTTTAACAGTATTGATTTTTCCAGTTCACAAACATGGAATGTCTTTCCATTTCTTTGTGTCTTCTTCAATTTCTCCCATGAGTGTTTTATAATTTTCAGTGCACAGAGCTTTTACCTCTTTGGTTAAATTCATTTTTAAATATTTTATTCATTTAGTGACATTCATTAAGTGAGATTATTTTCTTGATTTCTTTTCCAGAGAGTTTGTTAGTAGAAGAATAGCTGATTTGTGCATGTTGATTGTATGTCCTAAAACTTTACTGAATTCATTTAACTTTTTTTGTGGGATCCTTAGGGTTTTCTATATATATAATTGTGTCATCTGCAAACAGAAACAGTCTTACCTCTTCCTTTCTGATCTGAATGCTTTTTATTCCTTTTTCATGCCTATTTTCTTGGGCTAAGGCTTCCAATACTATATTTAATGGAAGTGGTGAAAGTGACTTGTTTCCTGTGTTGTTCCTGATTTTAGAGGAGAAGCTTTTAGCTTTTCACTATTGAGTTGATATTGGTTGTGGACTTGTCATAGTGGCTTTTATTATATTGAGGTATGTTTCTTCTGTAAATAATTTTTCAGAAGTTTTTATTATGAAAGGAGGTTGGATTTTGCTGAATACATTTTCTGCATCTACTGGGAAGAACATAATTTTCCCCTTCATTCTGTTAATGTAATATATTACATTTATTGATTGGGGTATGTTGAAAATGTCCTTAGAGCTCAGGCATAAATCAATTATTTCTAATTCTTTGTTAGGCAATTCATCGATCTCCATTCTTTGGGATCAGTTATTGGCAAATTATTGCCTTCCTTTGGTGATGTTTCCTTGATTTTTTTGTTCCTTGCGGTCTTGTGTTGCTGTGTTCATGTTTGAAGAAGCTGTCATGTCCTCCTGTGCCTACTGACTTGGCTTCGGGAGAGAAATACCTTCACTCGTCATCCCACTCGCTGGCGGATCCGTGCTCGCTCACCCCTTCTCTGCGGGTACCCCTACTCCACCACTTTTGTCACTTTTGTTTTATCTCTCTCTGCCCCTCCCCCTACTCCCACATGCTCTCTCTAAAATAAATAAATAAATCTTTAAAAAAAAAAAAAAAGATGGTGTGCTTTCTCTCGATCCCGAGAAGCCACACTGACCGCTGAGAACCTCTTGTTTGTTCTCCCTGTCGTCCTAAAATGCCCGAGTTGCTGTGCCTTCTCTTAATACCTCCGAGCCACGTGCAAAGGCTCCTACTCACTGACCACGGGGGCTCGCATGGAGAGCCCACTGTGGGAGGGGAAGTAAGATGCTCTGAGCATTGCGGGTGCCGGAGGGCCAGCTGGGTGGGTCCTTAGGCACCAGGGACAGAGGTGTTTGAGACTCACGACTGGCAGTTTGGATTTTGTTCTAGAGAGAAAGGAGAGCTGCTGCAAGGCTCTCAGACAAGAGTGGCTTGATCCAACTCACGTGTGCGATATGTATGATGGATGACGGGGAGATGGGGGGGCACGAGTGACCGTATCCACGAGGTGTACCTAGGAAGCTAAGAAATAGAGTTTTGTGATATCCAGGGAAGAGAGGGTGTCAGCCTGACCTAGGATGAAGCCAGTGGAAATAAAGAGAATGAGACAATTAAAAATACGCTCTGGGAATAAAAAGGATCAGGACTTACTAGGGAATTCAAACAGGAAGAATCAAGGAAAAAGTCTAGATTTGTATTTCAGCAATCAGACAGGTGATGCCCGGAGTGGGCAGGAGTTTGTGAGGACAAACAAACATGTTGTTCACTCTCTCCGAAATGTTAGGGTTTGGACTGGACTGTAGCCCTTTCTGGCTCTAATAGGAAAGAGAGCTTTATGCACTGGGGTGTGCCTGTCCTCAGCCCTCGATGTGAGAGTGATGTGTTCCCCCCACCAAAGTACGCCAGCGAGAGTGATGTGTTCCCCCCACCAAAGTACCCCAGACCCTTGGAAATCGATGCAGCCTCGCTTTCCACCTGCAGCCGGGCGAGCAGCGAGATCTCGACGCGGGCTTCCGCCGGGGCTGTCCTTGCCATATTCACACGTTCTCTAGCTGTTTCCAGGAATGCCATCTCGCCTGCTGTTTTCTCTCCTTATGAAATCAAATTCTTCTCCTGAGAACTGTTTCGGGCAAGTTCTTTGACTCCAGCTGAAGAAGACCAGCTGGAAGAGCAGGGCATCCAAAGGCCCTGTGGCGGTCTGCGCCACGTGGTGGCGTGTGGGAGAGCTGGGCGGGAGCAGAGGGGACAGGGGGAGACAAGGAGCTTGCCGCCGGCCAGCCCTGCTCCAAGTCTTTGTCGCTGGCCCTGTGAGTAAGAAGCCAGCCTGTTTTCCTGCAAACCCACAGCGGTTTCTCTTGCCCCAGCCTGTATCTGTCTCTTGGCAGCTGGGCTCCTCATGGGCGGTGCGATTTCTGGGACAGCTGCTGGAAACTCTGCCCCTTCTCAAGCGGTGCTGCTGTTGCCACGTCAGCAGCGCATCAGATGTATTTAGGATTTTGTCACTGGCCCAGAGTGGATGCATGTGTAATTCACTCATGGTGA
Organism: Mustela nivalis; assembly: GCF_964662115.1. NCBI lineage: Eukaryota > Metazoa > Chordata > Mammalia > Carnivora > Mustelidae > Mustela > Mustela nivalis. The sequence goes on from NC_139039.1 coordinate 36,276,559, forward strand.
AACCTGCCTCCGGGGGTCACTCAGGAGAGCAGGGGAGAATGAGTGTCCGAGGAGGGCCGTTCTCAGTAAAAGTTGAACAGAACACCGCACTGAGCCTGGGGGAGTCTTCCTAGAGGTGGTTGAAGACTGGCGTCTGCCTAACAGGATACAGGGTTTATAGGACTTAGTTGTGAGGAGACAGTGAGAAGAGTCAGGGAAAGTGAGTTGGGGTTTCTGTGAAATCAGGTGAAGCACCTCTGCTCTTGCCTGGGAAGGAGACACTAGTGCAAAACCCAGCTGACATTAATTGCCTCCTTAACTGACTTCTCCTGGGTCTGGGCGTGGGGCTCGTTTCCTGGGACCGAATCTACTTAAAGCCCTAGCTGGCTTGTCCGGGTGGTCACGGTTGCTGCTCTAGAATGCTGGCTAAAACTTCTGATGTCTGTCCCTCTGTGTTTTTGTGAAGTCGCTAGAAATTCCTTGAATCCAGAGTTAGAAGACGAATGTTTGTGTTCTGGGTTTGTGCGTGCTCTGGTAGATCATTTCCTCCATCTGGGGCCTCAGGGGTCTCCGAGGTGAGATTTTCTTCAAGATCCTTCCAGTCCTTGTGTTCTCAGCATCCTTGACTTCTTGGAATTTTCCCCACCAACCCTGAGAGTCAGCCACTGTTAAGAGTTCGCTGTGGAGAAGACCTCTCTGCTTCTGGCTTTGAAGGTAAGAACTGTGTGTTTTATTCTACTTCAGGAACAGTGCAAAGATGCCCAGTCAGAGGGTCCTGCAGCAGACCTACTCATCGTGGGGACTGGGAAAGCTTGGGAATTGTGGTTCATGAGGGTGATCACGTTTCGAAGTGAGCATGTTTTCAGCAAACTTTGTACATTCAATCAGTACTTTTCAAATTTTTTTTTTTTTAAATCAGCCCTTTTGCTCAGTTATCCCTTAAAGGTCAATCAAATGCTTACTAACACGTGAACATGTCCTAGAAGTTTAAATTATTTTCATGTCCGTAGTAGTTTATTTATCTTTATCAAAATGTACTTTTCTTTTTTATTCTCTGTGAATTGGGTTTTCCCTACTCTATTTTAAGACAGACTTTCTCCATTTTTCAGAAGGTCATCCATAAGCTTTAATCTATAATTGAATCACAAAAAAAAATCAGGGGCTTATTAAAAAAATTATTAACTTTGGTATTTTTAGGAAGCATTTTATCATTTGCAAGGAGGAATCCAGCCATTTTGCATCAGAGTATGTAGAGTAGACAGTGGGGTCTAAGACATGAAATGTGGAGAAGCGAGGACTCTGCTGTGAGCCTCGTGGAGAATTTTATGGCAGATTCCAGTAGTGCTTAGGATACACTGGTAAACAGATGACAAGTATTAGTGCTTATGTGGTCTTTTCAAACATGGCTTTATTTGAAAAGTGAACTTAAAACTGTCGGAATTCCAGCATGCAAAAGGGAAGTGTTGGTTGAAATATTGGATGAAAGTCATAATAAAAAGTCCTGAGCTCCGGGAAGGAAAAGGAGAGCCACCCCCCACCCCCACACCACCCCCTTGCTGCAATGCAGCTGTGAGGAGCCTATGCTCCTCCATGTGAGCCCCACTCGCCTCTCCAGGGCTGTGGTGTTAGGGGGGTAGGGGGTTTATCTGCCCTTTCTGTTCCTTGGTGTTCTTGTCTGTAATATGGGGAAATAATCATGGTACTTTGCTCTTGGGCTTGTTGTAGAGATTAAAAACCTCTTGGAAGAAATACCAGAAACAGAACCTGGTGTATATTAAAGATTCAGTGGGCTACTGCTAAGTTGAGTGAGGAATTGATATTAAATATTTTCTAGGTTAATGAAACTTTAGATACTAAGATGGAATTTTAGGCCAGGGAGTTCATTTCCTACTTTTATGAGGAACCATCCGTAAGAATTCTTGGTTGCATTTCAATCACCTTCATTCATTTTATATTTGTAAAATAGGATAATCTGGATGCACAGGCCAAGGTCTCTGAGGTCCTAGACCATGATGACTCCACAGTCCACACACTTTTCTGCTGGGGGAGTCCAGGAATACACTGAGCCTCTCCCCACCTCCACCCCAACCACCACGTGTCTGCCACTGGCTGGCGTATGCTCTGAGTGGGGAGGGGAGGGTTTGAGTGTGAAGACATGGTCTCCATTCCTAGGAAGCTTACAGTCTAACATAGAATGGAAGCAGGACCACATAGGATGTGGTCCTTTCCCAGAGCAGCAGCACAGAGGATGCTCTAAGAAAATGCACATAGGAGGAGTGCCGCCTAGCCCCACGCTCACCCCCTTGGGAGATCGTTCCCTGTTGGAGGTGGCCAGGCTACGATCTCCCGAGGGGGTGGGCATGGGGGCATGAGTGGGAGGGCACCACGACAGGCTAATGGGCGGAGCAGGAGGAATCCTGGCTGGATCAGGTGGCCAGAGGGAGCTCATCTCCCCCTGAATAGGGCTGTGGGTGTGAGCCTGAGACTGAGTAGAGATGAAGGGGTGCAGAGTGGCCTGTTCTTGATGTCTTCACGAATCATTTTAAGGAAGCTTGAACCTCAATACTGCTGTAACGAGTCCTGGACAGATGTTAACCTGGAAAATGACACAGTGAAACTAATATTTTGGGGGAGGTTCTTCTGCCAGCTGGGTGGAAAATGATGAGAAGGACATGTGGGTAGAGGGTAGGGGTGCACCAAGAGTCTGCTGGCAGGTAATCTTAGTGAGAAGTGACCTGGCCTTTATCTCAGGCACTGGCGGAGGTTGGAGGGAAGGGGCTGGATTCACAGGAGCCCAGGTGGTATAATGAACAGAATTTAGTGATGAATTAGATGTGGTGCCCTTAAAGGATGTGGGGTACTTCTGTTTCCAACCTGAGCAACTGCCATTCCTATGAAAAAGGGAGCAAGTTTGGTGGGGTTGGGGGTGGAAGATGTGTTTAATCTTGAATATGTTGAGTTTAAGATGCATCCCCATTGAAAGTGGTAAAGCTTCTCAGGCAGGAGCCATGTGAATGTGGAGTGGGGGAGGGGGAGATGGTGAGTTAGCACAGGTGATGTTGGGTGGCAGGGGAAGAAAATGATAAAAGACTTATTTATTGATATAGCAAATGAATCACATCTAACAAGTGCAGTGAGTTTCTTAGCCCTTCTGTGTCAAGAACTCCATGTGATGGTTCCAACCTACCTTGTAGTTTCCACCATGTCCCTAAATAAAACCTAAGCATCAGCCTAATGCAGCTACTCATTGTTCTCTGGGTTTCCCACTATTTTCCAAGGCTGGGTGGTGACCTCTCTTCCAGGAAGTCTTTTGAGATTGCATTTAACTGGGTGTTCTTTCTTTCTTCTCCAAACCGTGGAGCAGTCTCTAAGATACTCTCGCAATCTTCTTTGTGTTAGAGGTTTGTGAACCTGCCAGCACATTCACTAGATGACCAACCCTTCATGGTTGGCCATTTTTGGTTTTCTGAAGTGTGAATGACGCCACGCCTGGTTGCAGAGTGTCTCTCTCTCTCCTTGAGTATGTGTTGCACTATACCGATGTGTGTGTCAAGCAGGAAATCAAGGACGGGATTAAGATTAGAAATGTGGGAAGAAAGATCCCTTAGTGATTTGAATTAAAAAGTTGATGCTCATGAGGAATAAACAGAAGGTAGAAAAAGAGTCAATTTCTGCACAATCAGGCAATGTCAGGTAATCAATTAATTGGGAATTTGACTGCCTGGCGTGGCAATCTTTTGAAATGCCAGGGGACACCTGCAGGGTGGAGCAGGCAGGTGAAGCCTTTAGGCTCTGTCCCCCAAGCCACTTTGGGCCCCTTCATTCTGAGCCACAAAGATGCCTCAAGAGGGCTTTGGCAAGGGCCAAAAAGGAACTCTCTACTAAAGCCTGAAGGTCTCAAACCAGCAAGTCTGGAGAGTGACAGCAAGTATAGATACAAAAGATGGAAAAACAAAAGCTTAGTTTGACTACACGGGAACTTGTAAACAAGTAAATTTAGGGCAAACATTTTAACAGAGGCTGGTGGGAGGGAATGGAGTATCTGGAGTGTTTCAAGTGAGGGAGGGGTGGGTGCTCTAACGCAGGGGGTGACTCAGGGAAGTCTGCTCTACAAAAACGGGCTTTAGAACTCATCCTGTTTTTGCGAAGATTTTAAATTCCATTACTTTGGCTTCTTGTGTTTTCCTCTTGGGCTCTAAGTCCTGGATCAACCTGAGAATCTGCTGAAAGAAATGGAATTCTTTCTGGGGAAAACGTGCACATTGGTGTATAGGGACAGTCAGAAAATGTGTGTGTGTCTTCATTGTCAGAAGTGTGTGTGCATATACTTCTATGTGTATGTTTATATACTTCTGACTTGTGCAATTCAGGGTCTCCAGACACCTTTCCATGGACTTTCAAGGCCCCACTGTACCCCAGACAGCAGCTTCCGGTTCTCCAGTGGCTGCTAAACTGTCCCTCTGTAGAGGCTGGCCCCTTGGATACAACTCTGGGCACCAATCCAAGTGTCTATGCTATCCCCTGGCCTCTAGCCAGATGCATTCACACTGTTCTGCACATTTCCTTATCTAAAAAGGCAGCAAACAAATGCTGAAAGGCTTAGGCAGAACTAAGTTCCTCTTTATTTTCTTTTCACACAATTTTTCAGTGTCATCAATAAGCAAAGCTCCATCTCTGAGAATTGAGAACCTTGGCAATGGATTATATGGGAACCAATCAGGACTTTGGCATTTTGTGCCTCTGCCTAGCCATCTTGAGTCCATTTGGATGGAAAGCTCACAGAGTCCTCTTGCTTGCCAAGCTGTGGATTAGTTTATTTATTAATGAGGTGGTGCTGACAATTTATTTCCAAGAGCCAGTGTGCTGGGCAAAGCAATGTAATATTAAGGCATTCCATAAAGTTGTGAGAAAAAGGGTGCCTGGATGGCTCAGTGGGTTAAGCCTCTGCCTTCAGCTCAGGTCATGATCTCAGAGTCCTGGGATAGAGCCTGCATTAGGCTCTGTGCTCAGCGGGGAGCCTGCTCCCCACCCCCCAACTCCACCCCTCTGCCTGCTGCTCAGCCTACTTGTGCTCTCTCTTTTTTTGTCAAATAAATAAATAAAATCTTTAAAAAAATTGTGAGGAAGAAGACAACATCCGAAGCCCACAGTTTAGCAAGATGGAGTGCTAGGAAACTAGACACCAGTGAGGTGTGGGAACTGACACTAATTGGGCACCAACTGCATATTGTTGCTGTATATGGGTTGACTGCAAGCACCTCAGCAACTCCATGAGGTAAAAATTGTCATCCCCATTTTATGGATGAGAATGTAGTTTAATAGAAGGTAAGCAGCCTTAGAAGGCACTGGGCTGCCATTTATGGTGCTGGGTATGGTTGGGATTCAATCAGAGATGTGATTTGGGAATGGGAACGGGGTGGTTGGGAATTCCACTTCTTGTCTCTCTGGCCAGACTCCTGTTCTTATGTAGACATCCTACAGTAGCTTTGCTATGTATAGCTGTAACCCAGACCATATTTTAGGGTTCCTCATAAGTTACCGTGCGTTGATGAGGACCTGTCTTGGAGCTAGTACTATATCCCTCCCTCATCCACTAGTTGTGTAAGAACTGACCTGTTAGAGCAAATGGAGTCATAGTAACCATAATTACTCACATTTCACTCCTTCAAGGTTTGTGTTCCTTCGGGGCGTCTGCCCCTGTGTGGTGTTGTCCTCGAGCTTTTCCAAGAGCACCTGGGGCTATTCCCATGATTTTAGCTTCTTCGTGCTCTCCTCTGTCTCAGGCTCTGTAAGGGGAGCCATTCCAGATGGTGATATTGATACTTCTGTGGACCTGTCTCTGTTGTGACGGAGAATGGGGGCCCCCAGCCAACGCAGGATGAACACGGAATCAGAGTGTTTAAGTCACTGAGATGTGGGGCTGCTTGTTACTGCATCACAACCAAGTTGGTACTGACTGAAACCGCCTCTGAGGCTGGTTCTCAGTGAATAACCTATTTGAAATTTACTTCTGTTTTGCACTGATGCTCTTACGTTTGTCTGTCATCCCATTTTGATGAATACCTGCCTTGCTCAGGACCCTTCCGTTAAATCCTGCCATTTGAATTGATTTTTCCTCTACTACTCTGTCTCACAGTATGAGTGGCTGACTTCTTTAAAGATACAAGCTGTGCCTCCCTAGCTCTTAATTTCTAGAGGATCCAGGGGCTAGTGAGGAAGATGAAACAGTGTCTCCCTCACATTTCCAGAGTCTTTCCTCCCCAGAACACATGGGTCCACTGGTGCTGATGTGTGAGCTGACAAAAGGCCGCCGTGGTACTTCAGGCTTGGCTTTTCCTCTGGCCAGTTGCTCAGCCCTCTTTGCCATTCCTTACTTAGGAGAAATTTGCTTTTAGAAGGCTAGACGGTGCTCTTGGCTGTTTGTCCTCTGATTCCTAACATAACTGCCAGAGGATATTTGCTTCAGAGACACATGCAGGCTTTGAATTATTTTGCCAGGGGACTCCTCTCCTCCTCTGTAAATCACGAGGAAAAGAGAGCAGAGTGCAGAAGTGTCCCTCCCTGTCATGGGTCAGATAATTTCCAGCTCCTCAAAAAATGCCACTTGATGGCTTGAGAATTCATTAGTATGAGGATGAAGCAGTTGGCTCCAAACAAGGGGTTAATGTGTGTTGGCGTCCAAGGTTAATGGCCATCGATAATCAGGAAATGAACATACTGTGCCCTCTCTAAGGAAAGACATGCTTCCCGTGTATGAATTTGTGTCTCCATAAGCCCAGAGGACTGACTGAATAGTCTTTCTCACACCCTGAGAACACCTGCCTTCGGACTTATTTTGGTTATTTGATTTAGGGCAGATTACACATCTGAATGAGCAGCTTAAGACTCTGTGAGTAAGAGGAAAAAGGCAGGTTCTGGGGACCCTGGTCATTCCCATGGGCTCCCCTGAACTCTGGTGGGCTTCTTCCTGTCTCCTTGAGCATCACCAGCCCTACAACCAGACTTCCTCTTAAGCCTTTTGGCAAGGTGAGGAGGGAAAGCAGGCTCTGCTCTAAATATTAAAAACTTAAAAAAACTGGAGATAATAATAATAATAATGCAGTAGCTACTCCTTAGTAAGCCTGTAATTTATACCAGACATTTCTTACATATGTAATCTTTAATAATTAAAATCCTGGAATATAAGGTATATTAAACCTCATTTTACAAATAAGATAACAGAAGGTCAAAGTTTAACTTGTCAAAGGCCACACACAGTGAGTGCCTGAATTTGCCCAGATAAATTCACTCATGTCCAGTTTTTCCCTCAAATGAAATATTGGTGATACTTTTCTTAAAATAACAATTTCATTATTTTTGGTTAAGTCACAAAACCTTTTTTTGGTTTGCTACAGTTATGTTAGTTACTCTTATTATTACTGAATCATCTGGAACTTCTTGCACTAGTTTTCAGGATTCTTGTATGATATCTTACCTTTAATAAAAATAATTTTGTTACATTAAGTTCCTCAACAAGCTGTGTTTTACCCGGGTTTATCTCCACCAGGAACCAGAAGCAGGGACCTGATCCTCACTAAAGCTTTTCCTTCCTTCCCCACTTCCACCACCCAGAACCTTCTCCAAACCCAGCATTTCCATGGAGGTCACTGTTTCCATGAGGTAGTCACCACCCTCAACTTTCAACTGAGTTTCATTCTTTTGCAAAGAGACAGAGAAGGGATTTATTTGAATAACCAAGGACTGTAATTTATAGGACTTTAAGCTTGGAGGTGAATTTTGTCTTTGCAATGACAATGCAGTTGCCTCTCATTCTTGTCTTTTGCCTCTGGGCTCCTTACTGTCTATTCTTCTACTTCCTGCCGGCTGCTCTGCTGATGCTGCCCACACCGTGATCTAGGCCTGTCAACTTGTTCCATCTCATGTGCCCTGTGAATTCTCCTCCTCCCTTTCCCCTGCTCTTGACTGGCTGTCCTCCCCAGACCAGCAGCCGCAGTCACACCTGGTACCTGGTTAGTCTGTGGCTTGACGGCTTTCCAGGTGATTAGGATGCATGTTAAAGCGTAAGAACCACAGTTCCAGGGCATTCATGATTATCTAACAGGCGTTCCCCCTTGAAAAATCTCTTCTGTTGGTACTTTAAAACATACATGTCTTTATAGCTGTAGAGGACCTGTCTGTATTTCTCTAATTTTCTGTTTTTATGTTAGGGTTTTCACCTGCCTGTCTGACAAAAAATAAAAAATAAAAAAAAAATAAAAAAATTATATAGACCTCAGTCCTCTTTTTCTCTGTGAATTTCTCTTTCCGAGACTCTGCCCTTGTCTTGTTCTTTGGTATTATCTCTCACTCTCAAATATCTTCGATTACCTTCTCCATGCTGTGATTCACACTTCAGCATCACGGATCTGAACCTCTTGGAGTTTCATATTTCCCAAAGCCTAAAGGTTGTTTCTCTTGTGTTTTCTTAACCTAGTATTTCAAATAATAAATCTTTATTCTGTAGTAACAAGGGCTGCCAGCCTCAGAACAAAATTAAGAAGTGTTCTTGGAAAAATAGAGAACAAATGTTTTGTGTTAGAAAGAATGGGATTTATAAGTGCAGCAACACCACAGCTCAAAACACAAGCTGAAAAGCTGCTCTAATTCAGGAGTAAAGCCAGAGAAATTTTCAGAACAAGAACAGGAGGTTGCCCCAAGATGATCTTTAGGGTGATTGATAACTGACTATGGGACAGTAGGCCCAGAGTTCAGCTTTTTCTCCCTCCCTATCAACATGTGTGCACACCACACACAGGGCTGGCACTTGTGCCCAAACCTAGCAAAGCCAACCATCTGCTTCATGCCGAGTATACTGGCTTCAGGGAACTGAGAGACCAGATATGGAGATAACTCAAGAGCTTCACAGAATACTATGCAACAGTGAAAAATGAGACTCTGTATGTAATTTCTGCCCAAAAGAAAAATTCATTCCAGTCCCCAAAGCCTAGGGTAAAGAGGTCATTCTTTTGGCCATTCAAAATCCCAAATGGGACTGACTTCCATCTGTATCCACTGAGGGAAGTCTGTCCACTGGCAGTCAGCATTCCAATTCTAAGAAGTTAACCCCTAAAAACCCAGACCCTGGGAAGAATCTGTCCAAGTACCTAAGTGATCCTAAGCCTTTATACTCAAAGTGGGATGAAGGGGGAAGCAAGGATCACCAAATTATTAAGGAAAGTCAAGTCTTTCTTAATTGGATAATTAACATCATTCAAGTGTATAACATAATGATTTAATGTTTCTATATCCTGTGCAATGATTACCACAATAATTTCAGTTAGCGATCATCCCTGCATATAGTCACACAGTTTTTATTTCTTGTGATTAGGCCTTTTAAGAACTTTCTAGCACCTACCAAATATGCAGTAGTGTTATAAACCACAGTCCACCATGATGTACCTTACACATGCACCATGCTGTGTAGAGTCTTATGTAACAGGATCAAAGTGAAGCAAACAAATGATAAACTGATTCTAGATGCAACAGAATTCAGGGAACAGAAGAGAAGTAAAAAATATTCCAAAGAATACTTCTAAAGATACGTGAGACTTTTGTGCTTCCATAAAATAATACGATTAAAAAGTAATGTGAGAACAAGAATTAGTCTTGCAAATTAATCATGTTATTAAAAAAAATTGTAACTGAAGACAAAAATAGTGATTGGGAAAATACCTGGAAATTGCCTCAGACTATGGGGAAAAGGAAAAAAAAAGGTTTAAAAAAAAGATTAAAGGTATGAAGATGAATCTATAAAACTGTGTGTTTTCTGCAGGGGTTTTAGAGTGAACAGAGGTAGAAGAAAAATCCCAGTTCATATTCACAACCAAATACATGTAAATGAGTTAAATTCTAAGTAAAAGAGACTGGTTTACAAGCTCAGCTGTAGTGTAAGAAATAGACACTAAATGTTAGAGCACCCCTGCAAATAAAGAAATGACACATTTAAAAAAAGGCAGATTCAAACAAAGGGGAAAAATAAATATGACAGTATATTTAAGAAAAAAAAAGGCAAATCTCAAAGCCCTTAACTGGGGAAATATTGGTAATCTATTTAATCTACTCCAAAAATGAGGCCACAGCCTTTATTAAGCTTCTTATATTGCTTTAAGATACATACAGCAGAAATAATTAAGACATAAATAAAAAGGACATAGTCACAGGATGAAAGCAAATCTTCACTCAAAATCAACAGGGCAAATATACAAACAACACAGTCATATAAATACTTCATTAAAACCATGTGGTATCTATTTGAACTCAACACATAATATGTAGTCATTTTAAACACAAGCCAATGTTTACCAAAAATATTGTATTAAGAAGGGGAAGCTTAGGTTTTTAAAAGGGAAAAATCATATATACAATATTTACTTTAAACAATGCAATGCACCTAGCAATTACAACAAAGACAGGCAAAAATAAATACCAAGTGTCATTACCATGCCCAAACTGTCTTTTTGGAGTTAACAGACAACAACAAACCAAAATCCTTAAAAATAACTTATGTTAAAGAGGAAGAAAAAAGGTACTTTTTCAAATGAGTAACAGTGGTGGAATTTCACATAGAAACTTGTGCAGGTGGAACTCTCAGGCAGGGTGTTGAGCTGGCACAGCACACAAACCCTAAAACTAAATGCCTACTTTTCACTCCTGTCTTTTCCTTGCCTTTATTTTCTTGTCCGACCTTGAAGAATTTAAGTAACTTCTCAGGGTTCTCCTTTCCAAAATTTGGGTGGTAGAACATACCATACCCTAAAAAGTGTATCTGTGTACACTATCTACCTTGACCCTTGAACAAGATGGGGGTTAGGGCTGACAACGCCTGCACAGGTGAAAATATACCTATAACTTTTAACTCCCACAAAACTTTACTAATACTCTCCTGTTGACTAGAAGCCTTGCTAATGATTTAATGTTGATTAACACATTTGTGGGTTCTCTGTAAAACATACTGTTTTCTTACAATAAAGTAAGCTAGTGAAAAGAAAATGGTAAACTCATAAGGAAGAGAAAATATGTTTATAGCATTGTGTTATATTTATTGGAGGAAAAAACTGCACATAAACAGACCCATGCAATTCAAACCTGGGTTCTTCAAGTTCAACTCTGGAAACAATCAGAAATCCTTCCTAGGAAAGAGACATCTTTGTGTTGGAACTGAGTATTTACCTCAACAAGATAAAGACGACTAAAACAAATCTAAGGAAAGTCAAGGTAAGAAATTACCAAAGTTAAAAGCAAAAAATAAAAAGAAAACCACAAAAGGATATTCTTGAATATTCGATGAAACAAATAACCTGATATTTTGAAAGAAGCAATAATACAGATAAGCCTTTGTAAAATTTATTAAGAGAAGAATCTATTTACACAAATACATTAGAAATGAGTGGGAGTGTAGGTATTATTTTTAAAAACTGACCCTTTGGGGGCATGCGGTTGACTGAGTGGTTTAAGCGTCTGCCTTTGGCTTAGGTCATGATCTTGGGGTCCTGGGATCGAGTCCCACATTGGGATCCTGCTTCTCCTTCTCCCTCTGCCTGTTGCTCTGCCTACCTGTGCTCTCTCTCTGTCCAATAATTTTTTTTTAAGTAAAGAAATAGCAAAAGAAAAGTTGATACTTTTACACAAGCACTTATTTTGATAGCTAGTATTCTTTTCATTTACTAGATGAAATAAATGAGGCACAGATAGAATAAGTTATCTAAAGGTTGCACAGCATTACATGATAGAGCTGTGATCTTCCTAAACAACCCTACACTGAAATAAACATAATAAATTATGTGAGGAGGCATGTAAAATTAGAAAGGCCGAGCATGTTGCCAAATAAATAAGGATTTTAACTTTATAATCCTTTTTTTTAATTGTCCTATAAGATTGACTGGATGCCAATAAAAACTCCAGGAGGGGTGCCTGGGTGCCTCAGTGGGTTGAAGCCTCTCACTTCGGCTCATGTCATGATCTCAGGGTCCTGAGATCAAGCCCCACATCGGGTTCTCTGCTCAGCAGGGATCCTGCTTCCTCCTCTCTCTCTGCCAGCCTCTCTGCTGCTTGAGATCTTTGTCTGTCAAGAAAATGAATGAAATCTAAAGAATAAAATAAAATAAATAAAATAAAAACTCCAAGAATTTTTTTTTTCTGGATCCTCACAATCCACTTTTAAAATTTATTGAGAAAAGTGAATAACTAAAAAACTAGGAAGGAAGCTTTGAAAAAGAAAATCCCAGTGTAAATCTTTGCTGTTGAAATAATGCGGTATCAGCACAAGGCCCAATCCGGTGAAAGGGTTAGGAGTGACTCGGGTAGACGGACTGTCTGGTGAAAGTGTTCTTAGAAAATGATCTATGCATATTCACTGTACCCTCTTAAAACAGAAAAATCTAACATCCAGTATTGATGTAGGTGTGTCGATACTGGGTGTAGACGTTGGCTCCGTCTTTCTGAAGAGCAACTGCCGATACCCGTATCAAGACACACGCAATTCCATTTTCAGTTTTCTATTTTGGAAAAATGTTCACTTTTTTTTTTTTTTTTTATTAGCACAATGTTCATTTTAGCGTAGCTTGGAATAGAGGACTACTGGAGAGAAAGTTAATGTTTATTCATAAGGACATGGTTAAATAGTAATGGTTAATGACTTTTAAAAAAAGGCGTATCTGTCCCGTGAAGTACTTTCCCCAGGTGCTTACGCACACATGTGTGCCTACATGAGCCCACGTGCATTCTATTCTCGGACATAAAACATCGTCTCAAACATTAAAATGTTCTTCTTAAGGAACAAAAAAAGATTTCCACACAGTGTGTTGAACTTAATCCCATTTATATAACAGAAAGATGATTTATAGGTGTACAGATCCACGTGTAAACACATAGTAGGTGTCCTGGAAACATTTACATCAAAATCATAAAAGAATTTGCCTCTCGAGAGGGCAGCATGGGGAGTGGTGAGCGGAGATTTTTATTTTTCTTTGCTTATTTCTGTATGGATAACTTGAGACTATATTTGTATATTCTTTAGAGAATAGTGTTTTAAAATCCTAGGAAACTATGATCACCTAGGAGACTGGTCAGATTAAAATTCTACATGTTCATCAATACAGGTGATAGCATTACGTGTTTACATGGGCACATTGGGAGCCCGTGTGGGGCAAATGTGTCTGTGTCTGCAGAGGTTTGTCTGTGTCTGTGTCACAATCCCTGTGAGGCACCTGTCGAGATCCGCAGGGATGCCTGCTGCTGGCTTTCAGACCACTGGGCAACATCTTACGAGCCTCCTCACGTTGGTTGTGAGAGCCTAGGATAACTTCGTGAACTATCTGTCCTGGAAGGCTTGTTAGGTTTGCAATTTAGGAGGGCCAACCAGAAGTCCTACCCAGTGCGAACAAAAACTTTTCCTCGAGCTGGTTCTCAGGCCACACGAGATGGTAGAGCCCATTGGACGTGCTGTGATGGCAGTTCTCCACGTCGGGTCCCTGGCCCAGTGGTATCTGTGTCACCTGCTCCAAGGTCAGTTGCCTGGGCCCCTCCAGACCCGCTGAATCGGACCGTCTGCAGTTGTCTGACCACCTCTCATGGGGGCTTAGGTCTGAGAGCATGGCTGTAGGTGTCAGACCACAGTCAGTGTTGAAAGATTGATCGCTCATCTATTAGCTATTAAGCACCATCTAGATCTGCATCGCTGAAAAGACCTAAAATGGGAGCCACATATTTAAGTTTCAATTTTCTAGTGCAAAGAAAAAAGGAAAAGGTGAAATTAATTTTATTGCTATATTTTATTTAACATAATATACTATCATTTCAACATGTCATTGATGTAAACCTATACTTATAGATATTTTACTTTGGGGAGGACTATATCATGGAAATCCAGTGTATTTTCTCCCTACAGCTTGTTGTGTTTTTGTCCAGCTACATTTTGTGGGCTCAGTAGCCACATGGGGCTGGTGGCTGTCGGAAGAGCCCTTGCTGAGGAGGACCTAGGTCTCTCAATATTGGGTCAAATGCAGAATTATTTACTGTATCGGTTGAGGCCCAGATCCTCCGCTGTCGCTCCAGCAGCCCCTGAGAGCAGACAGAACCTCCAGGGCTCCTAGTGTGGGGGATCCGCACTGTCCACTTGCCACGCGTGCCCTGCCACACGCCGAGTGGGTTGTGTCCTCCTCAGACTCCTACCCTGAGTGCTAACCCTCAGCGTGATCATATGAGGAGGGGGCAGTTCGGTGGCACCTTCATGAGTGGGATCAGTGCCCTTAGAAAAAAGACGCCACAGAGTTCCCTCACCCTTTCCATCGTTTGGGGACACAGGGAGAAAATGCCGACTGGGAACCAGGACGTAGCTTCTCGCCAGACGCTGAATCGGCCCGCGCCTCGGTCTCGGACCTGCAGCCTCCAGAACTGTGAGAGAGGACTGTCCGTGGCTCACAAGTCCTCCGGCGGTCTGTCCTGTCGGCCGCAACACGCCGAGGCACGCTGTGCCCATTATTTGTGGGGTCCAGCACATTCGGCCCCGTGGCGTGCGGTGGCCGCGGGTGCTCATTCCTGCCTAGTCCGAAGTGGAGGATCTTTCCCCAGGCCCAGGGCATGGACGGGGGTAGTCAGCCGTTCCTTCCAGGAGGGGACTGGGACTAGCAGCAGGTGTCAGGGACTCGGGGCCGGAGGCCGGTGATGACAGCCAGCCGTGCTGTCTGCTCGCCGAGTCACGCGCTTATGGAGACGTGCGGGGGGCCGGCAGTCGCCTCCCCAGTGCTTGAAGGTCACAGACTCGGTGAAAGCCAGAGTACATCCTGTGTCCCAAGCTTCCACAGCGGTAATTTTGCCCAAATTTGTTTAACCTCCTCTTCCTTATATCTCAACTTGTAACATAGTGTCTTGGAACCCACAAATGTGGGCATCTCCGCAAGAGGCTTCTGGTGGCCCCAAGGTGGGTGGTCCGAGCAAGTTTGCTCTGAAAACCCCTCCACTCGGAGACGGCGCCTTCCCGTCCTTTAACCCAGCAGAGTTTCTCTCTTGCTCTGTTTCTGTCCTTCTGCCTGATCTCCATTCATGCAGTTTGTCTGTCTGTCTTTGCGTGGAAATGCAGAATTTTTAGCCTTTTAGCTGTCTGACTTGCCCTTCCCATCCCTTGACTCTTTCTGTCCATCATTAAATTCGTGGACTTGCAGTGAGACTTCTGTCCATCCTTCCCAAATTCCTGTGTCTGTCTCATCAGTTGCTACAGTTAATTATGCCAATTAACAATCTATCCCTGCTGAGTGTGACCGACTTTTGGTCCCTATCAGGAATCGACCTCCCGCATTCATGACACTTGGATTTCTCCAAGTGCTGTGCTTGGTCTTACTCGTGGCCCTCAGTGAGGTTCTGCGCCCACCTTTCCGGGTCAGGCGACCCCTGCTCACTCTCCACGCACAGTCGTGTATCTCCCTCCGCTGGTCCTCACAGAGCGAGCTCCCTGGAAGTAGGGGAGTGGGGGGTCCCTCGTCTCAATGGCACATCCTGTGTCCTGAAGTGACCGCTTGGCTTGGTTCAGTCCCTGGCATTCCTGGATCACTGTCCTCCTCAAATGTTCTTGTGTGAAAGATTTGTAATAAAACCCAAAGCAATCCTGTTTTGAAAAAAAAAATAAAAAATAAAAACCTCTCCCTTTCCTCCTGCTTATTCTCTTTCCCCTCATCTTCTCTCTCACTGTCTTGTGTTTCAAAGAACGGAATTTTTTTTTCTTGAAGTATATATGCCATACAATATCCTGTTAAAATGTACAGCATAATGATTTGATATTTTATATGTTACAAAAGGATCCCCACGATAAATCTAGTTACCATCTGTCACCTGAGTTATTACAATGTTATTGACTATATTTTCTGTGCTATGCCTTATGTCCCCAAGACTTATTTTATAGCTGGAAGTTTGTACCTCCTAATCCCCTTCATCTGTTTCACCCACTCCCAACCCTGCCCCCACTCTGATAACCAATAGTTTTTTCTTGTATCCACAAGTCTATTTCTGTTACATTTCATTTGTTTTTTTAACTTCCATCTCTAATGAAGTTATCAAGGTATTTGTCTTTCTCTGACTAATTTTACTCACCATAATACCTCTCCTATGTCCATGTTGTTGCAAATGGCAAGATTTCATTCTTTTGATGGCTGAAAGGGGGCCAGTAGGGCAGCAGATAGTGTGTCTGACGATGCATCAGAAGACTATGGCTGAGTAACACTTCACTCTCTTTTTCTTTATCCATTCAACCATAGAGAGACATTTAATTTGTTCTTGTATCTTGACTATTGTAAATACGTCTGCATCGAACATAGGACTGCATAGATCTCTTTCAAATGGTGCTGTTTATCTTCAGATAAATACCCAGACATGGAAGTACTAGATAGTATAGGAATTCTATTTTGAAATTCTTGAGGAACCTCCATGCTGTTTTCCATAATGGCTGCACTGGCTTGTGTTCCTGCCAACAGTGCATGAGGGTTCCTTTTTCTTCACACTCTCGCCAATACTTGTTATTTTTTATCTTTTTGATAATAGCCAATGGGACAGATGTGAGGCAATATTTCAATGTGATTTTGATTTGCATTTCCCTTATGATTAGTGGTGTTGAGCACCATTTCATATGCCTTATGGCCATCTGTATGTCTTCTTTGGAAAAATGTCTAAGTCCTCTGCCAAATTTTTAATAAGGTTGTTGTTTTTGGATATTAAGTTGTGGAAGTTCTTTATAGATTTGGAAATTAACCCCTTATATATGATTTGCAAATGTCTTCTCCCGTTCTATAGTTTGCCTTTTTATTTTGTTGATGGCTTCCTTTGCTGTGCAAAAGCTTTTTAGTTTGTTGTAGTCTATTTATTTTAGATTTCGTTGCCCTAGCCTGAGTAGACTGGTCCAAAAAAATATTGCTAAGACTGCAATCAGAGTGTTTACTACCTATGTTTTCTTCTAGGAGTTTTATGGCTTTACGTCTCACATTTAGGACTTTAATCCATTTTGAGTTAATTTTTATGTATGGTGTAAGGTATTAAGAATGGTCCAGTTTCATTGTTTTGCATGTAGCTGCCTATTAGGGCTTTGTTTTGGCCTCACATGACATCTGTTCTGGAGAATGTTTACCATGTGCACTGGAGAAGGATGTGTATTCTCTTGCTTTTCATAGAATATTCTATATATTATCTATTAGGTCCATCTTGTCTAATGTGTTGTTTAAGGCTGATGTTTCCTTAGTGTTTTTTCAGTCCATGGGATCTCTCCTTTGATATCAGTGGAGTATCAAAATCCTCTATGGATACTGTAATTATATCAGTTTCTCTCTTTAGGTCTGTTAATATTTGCCTTATACATTTAGGTGTTCCTATGTTGGGTGCATAAATATTTATAAATGTTGTATCTTCTTTTTGGATTGACCCCTTTATCATTATGTAATGTTCATCTTTGTCTTTTATCCCCAGACTTTGTTTTATAGTCTATTTTGTCTCTTAATGAGTCTAGCTACCCCAACTTTCTTTTTGTTTCCATTTGCATGGACTATCTTTCACTTTCAGTCTGTATGCCCTTATATTTGGAGTGAGTCTCATATAGGTAGCACACAGATGAATTATTTTTTATCCATTCTGCTAGAGAATTTAGTCCATTTATATTTAAAGTAGTTATTAGTAGGTATGTGTTTATTGACATTTTGTAAATTGTTTTCTGGCTATTTTGTAGTTCTTCTGTTCCTTTCTTCTTCTCTTGCTCTCTCTGTTGTATTTTGATGCCTTTCTTTAGTACTATGCTTAGATTCTTTTCTCATTATCTACTTTGGATTTTTGCTTTTTGATTTTATGAAGCCTGCATGTATTTGCCTATATATGACAGTCTACTTTAAGTTGATTGCAAGTTAAGTTTGGGTACATTCTAAAACTCTGCATTATTATCCCCCCAACATTGTTTGATTTCATATTTTACATCTTTTTATTTTCTGTATCTCCTAACCATTACAGTTTTTGTTAAATTTACTACTTTTGTCCTTTAACCTTCATACTATGTTTATAAATAATTAATTTACCATATTTCCTATATATTTAACTTTACCAGTGATTTTTTCTTTCTTTTCTTTCTTTGTTTTATTTTTTTTACTTTTTTTTTTTTTTTACTCTTAAATGTTTTCTTGTAACTAATTAGTGCCTTTTCATTTCAGCTTAAAGAAGTCCTTCAGTATTTCTTATACAACTAGTTGAGTGGTATAGGTTGATAAGCTTTGGGTTATCTGGAACAATCTGTATCTCTCCTTTGATTCTGAGTGACAGCCTTGTTGGGTAGAGTGTTCTTGATTGGATAGTGTTTTGTTATTTTTTTTTCCTTTCAGTATTTTGAATATATCATGACACTCCCTTTGGGCCTGCAAAGCTTCTGCTAAAAGGTCTGCTCATACTCTCGCTCAGAACCTTCCTGAAGCTGTGTTCAGACCTTGCTGCTTCAGCCTCTGGGACACATCCCATCCTTCCATCCTGCAACTAGCAGTACAGAAAAAAAAAATTCCATATCATTTTCTTGCCCTGTACATACCTTGAGGTGAGTAAAAAAATTAAAATGAATTTTAACAGTGAGGGAAATTGTGCACATCCAGGCCAGTTAGTGTGGTAACCAGATCAATGCCAAGTTCTGGGAGGTAATCGGTAATGAACATAGCATCGACCCCACTGGAAGCTACCACAGTGACAGTGACCTGCAGCTGGATCACATCTCCACATTCTACAATGAAGCTACACATGGCAAATATGTTCCTCGTGCTATCTTGGTGGATCTAGAACCAGGGACCATGGACTCTGTTTGCTCAGGTCCTTTTGGGCAGATACTAAGACCAGACAACTTTGTTTTTTGGTCACTCTGGGGCAGGAAACAACTGGGCCAAGGGCCACTATACAAAGGGGGCTGAGCTGGTTGACTCAGTCCTGGATGTGGTGAGGAAGGAGGCCGAGAGCTGTGACTGCCTGCAGGGCTTCCAGCTGACCCATTCACTGGGTGAGGGCACAGGCTCTGGAATGGGCATCTTGCTCATCAGCAAGATCTGAGAAGAGTATCCCAACCACATCATGAACACCTTCAGTGTGGTACCCTCACCCAAAGTGTCTGACACTGTGGTCGAGCCCTATAATGTCACCATTTCTATCCATCAGTTGGTAGAGAACACAGATGAGTCATATTGCATTGACAATGAGGCCCTTTATGACATCTGCTTCTGCACTCTCAAGCTGACCATGCCAACTTATGGAGACCAGAACCACTTCGTCTCAGCCACCACAAGTGGTGTCACCACCTGTCTCCACTTCCCTGGTCAGCTCATTGCTGACCTCCAGAAGCTAGCCGTCAACATGCCTTCCCACAGCTCCACTTCTTCATCCTGGATTTGCACCTCTAACCAGCTGTGGAAGCCAGCAGTATCAGGCCCTCACTGTGCCTGAACTCACCCAGCAGGTCTCTGATGCCAAGAACATGATGGTTGCCTGTGACCCCTGCCATGGCTGTTACCTCACTGTGGCTGTCTTCGTGGGTGAATGTCCATGAAGGAGGTAGATGAGCAGATGCTCAACATGCAAAAAAGAATAGTAGCTACTTTGCGAAGTGGATCCCCAACAACGTCAAGATAGCAGTCTGCAATATCCCACCTTGTGGCTTCAAGATGGAAATAGCACAGCTATCCAGGAGTTCTTCAAGTGCATCTCAGAGCAGTTCATGGCCATGTTCCTGCACCAGGCCTGCACCAGGCCTTCCTCCACTGGTACACAGGTGAGGGCATGGACAAGATGGAATTCACTGAAGCTGGGAGCAACATGAATGACCTTGTCTCTGAGTACCTGCAGTACCAGGATGCCACCACAGAAGAGGAGGAAGATTTTGGTGAGGAGGCTGAAGAGGAGGCTTATGGTAGAGTGCTATCACCTCTCCATTTCCTCAGCCTTCTTCCTCAGCTGCCCCTGTACTTTCCCTCAGAATTACATTTTCTGCCTCTGTCTCCTTTTTTTTTTCCTTTTTTCTTTTTTTTGGAAGTGGAGGGGGCAGGTCCTAGAACACAGTGCCTGGCACATAATAGGCACTCAATAAACACTTGTTGTTTGTTGAATATCTCCTCTCTTCCACTCCGGGAAACCTAGATTTCTGCCATTTTGGGTAACCCTGTATTTCCTTTTGGTGTCCCCTTCTCCCATCTGTCCTGTTGGTACTTCCCTTTGTTTTTTAAGATAATTCTCTAAGAAGCTGTGTCTCATCAGGTCCCATTTAGAACCAAGTGCTTAAAACCCAGTAGACAGCCACCATCCTAAGCCCATGTGGTAGCCTGGGGGAAAGGAAACCAAGCTACCTCATAGCAGTAGAGGTACCTATAAGGAAGGGGTAGCGTATTCTATTCTAGAGCAGTTTGGAGAGGGATATCCAGCTCTTTAGACCTAATTAACAGGAATTTCCCTGGCCCTCTCAGCTTCAGGAGAGGTGTTCACAGTATTATCTCTATTTTTCATCTTCTTCCAAGCTGTGTCCTGAGCTGTTTCTTTTGCAGGGGTCTGCCTCACTCTGTTAAGCAGGATCCTTCCCTTTCCTACATAACCTGCTTCATATGTTAGATTCCTTTCTTTTCCCCTGGTTGGAGAAGGGGAAGAGGGACTAGCCTCCAGAAAGACCCTCCCCATCCCCACCTTTTCTTAGCAAATATCCAGCTCTGCTCTGTATATACAGAAAAGTTTGTACTGCCACCTAAATCTTTTGAATCATTCTTCCAGAAAGGGGCCAAGGAGACCCTCCCATCTTTGGCAACATCTCATTTTTTCCTTTTGCTATCCCCTGTAGGACAGGCTTCATCTTGTCCTACATTTCAAATTTCCGTTTTGTGTTGAACTTGCTTTTTTTTCATATTGAAAATATAACATTGCCCCAAGAGCCAAAAATAAATGACAGCTGGAAAAAAAAAAAGTCTGCTAATAGTCTTAGGGGGAATTCCTTTATACATAACAAGTTGTTTTTCTCTTGCTACTTTTAAGATTATTTATCCCTAGATTTCAGTACTTTAATTATAATGTGTCTTGGCATGGATCTCTTTAGGTTCATTTTTTTTGGAACTCTCTGGACTTCCTGGACTTGGATGTATGTTTCCTTTCCTACATTAGGGAGGTTTTCAGGCATTACTTCAAGTAAATTTACTTCCTCTTTCACTCTTATTCTAGAATCCCTATAATGAATGTTATTTCATTTGATGTTGTCCTATAGGACTTTTACGCTATCTTTATTTTTTTTTAATTCTTTAAAAAAAATTTTTTTCCCTGCCCTGTTTGGGTGAGTTCCACTGCTGTCTTCCGGCTCTGATTTGTTCTTCTACTTCATGTAGTCTGCTGTTGAACCCATGTAGTATATTTTTAAAATGCAGCCTGCTATTGAGCCCTATAGTGTATTTTTAAATTTGGCTATTGTATTCTTTAGTTCTATGACTTTTGTTAAGTACTTTCTTCTATTTTCTGTCTATTTGTTGAAGTTCTCATTGCATTCATTCATTCTTCCAATTTTGGTGAGCATCTTTATGACCATGACTTTGAACTCTTTATCTGGTAAGTTTCTTATCTCTACTTCATTAAGGTCTTTTCCTGAGGTATTGTTGTATCCCTTTGTTTGGAAAATATCCCCCATTTCCTCATTTTGCTTGACTCTGTGTTTGTTTGTATGCATTAGGCAAAACATCTACCTCTCCCAGTCTGGGTCCCAGTAGTGTACATGTGTAGGAGGTTAGCCTTATCATTCAGCCTTACACAAATTTTTGGTTGTCTTTTGAGTCTTTGTGATTATCTAAACTGCCTGATTTATTATTTTTAAGTTCCAATTGTTGTGTTTGCCAAGATTGGTCTGTACTCCAAGGGGAAGTATCTCAAGAGTACCCACTGTACAGTCCTTTGGGGCCACATTTGTAAACCCTGCTAGCCTCTAGACTGGGCAGTCTGAATGTGTGCCCCGAGTGACAGTTGGGAAAATCAGGGCTCTAGTATATAAACTCTTTTCTGGGAGGTACCCACAAGATGTAGCAAAGCAAAGGCGGGATGCAAAGATGGTGTACCTGGCCTACATCCCTTAGAGCACCTCCATAGCCTCTAGATGTGTGGTCATTCTGAAGCCTGCCCCCCATTGCTGAAGTTATAGGATAAGTAAATAAATCATAGTTTCTCCTTCTTCTCCTTTTCCTCCTCCTTCTTCTTCATGCCCTGGGAGGTGGTAGTCTGCCAGGAAATGTCTCTTTTATTGTTTCAGTCCCATGGGACCCTGAAGTACAAGTCCCCAGTTCACCAGATCCAATGCCATAGGGGTATTTCCTGTGTGGACTACATGTATCCACTGGTTTTAGTAAGGCGGGAGGGGAGTATAGGGCCAGGACACACCAGTGGAGCATGCCAGTGCTAGTGCTGGCAAGATAGATGAAGAGCACAGAATTGGTGCCTACCAGTACCTCCATTCCTGGAGGGAGTCCTAATAATCCCTTGCCTCTCAAGAGCATGCTTTAAGATCAGCAAATGAATCTTTTTTTGCATATGGTTCATGTGCTTTTCCAACTTCCTTTGTGCTGTGTCCTGGCATTAGTGAGTCTGTGTGTGCCCTTTCAAAGTAGAATCTCAGTTCCCTAGGTCCTTGGGGTCTCCTGAATATAAGCCAGGTTGGTTTTCAAAGCCAGATGTTTTGGGGGCTTGTGTCTCTGGTGCAGGTCTCTAGGGTTGGGGTACTTGATGTGAGGCACAAACCCCTCATTTCTTAGGGAGAATCTCCAGATTGTGAAATTGCTCCCTAGTGAGGCTTGCCTTGCTGGGGGTGGGGTGTTGGTGAGACTCTATCTCTGTATCTCCTGTTTACCCTGATGTGACCCTTTTATCAGTTGTTGTAGAGAAGCTGTGCTTGTTTTTGGATCTTTTTCAGACCCATATGTAGCTGTAGAGTTGTGTCCATGGGAAAATGTGAGTTTAGGATCTTCCCATGCTGCCATCTTGAACTGCCTCTTCCACTTCTTGATTATTTGGCTCATTTATTCTAGCTCTTGGTACTATGGGTGACATCTTATCTTGGCCTTTATCAGAAACTTAGGTTGGGACATAGAATAGGTTACAGTTTTTCTTTCACTGTTTTACTGCACAGTGGGTTCTTTGGTCTGAGATAATACTGTTTGGGATATAATGTTAATAGAGAAAGCATCATGGGAGTCCTCAGAGTGTGGCACTTGTTAGGGCATGGTAGACATAGAAGCCAAGTACACACTGATTCCTCAGAGTGGGGTGCCTTTTTAAGGACTCATTGTTTGTCATTGCTGATAGTGGATTAGATATTCTGTAGTGTTTGTCCCTATGTTAGCTGTTATCAAAGGGAGCTTGTGTCTCGGTCTCATGAATAGATTCTTTATCTACCACTAAAGGTGACTAAGTTCATGGACACATTGCCTCAGCCCTATGACACTAGGAAGGGAGATTTATACCTGTGACAGAAGTCATCCTTCCCACCTTCATTGGAAATAGCACAGCCATCCAGGAGTTCTTCAAGCCCATCTCAGAGCAGTTCGTGGCCATGTTTGTAGGGAAAGCTCCATGGTGGTCATGAACACGGGTGTCAAGGATCTGCCTATTCTATGCCTGTCCTATAGGTTCAGTAATCTCTCTCCCATACTTTCAGGTGTTCAGTCTTCCTGTTGTTTTTTCTGTTTTGCTCCTGAACAAAATGCTGGGTAACCTCTGCCTTGGAGTATATACCTCAGCCAGTTCTTTCTCCATTTAAAGTAGATCTCCAAGTTCACCACTTCCTGCTCAATCCACTAAAAGCATCATTTTCAATATTGCCCTTTAAGGCCACTTCTGGAAGTGGCTGTAATGCGACAGCCACTCATTTTCTGATAGTAACCACAGGATGCACTGACCCATGTAGGAACTAGGCACACATTCTTTCTTCTTTCATCAGTTGTTCTAAAGAACCCTTCCACATGTGAATTGACAGGAACATGTCATTATTTCATGCATTTAATTTTCTCATACCTTCTGGATCTGCAAAGACTCTGCTCAAAATTTGCTACTCATCTCACAGTGGATGGTTGACGGGCCAGTAAGAACCAGTGCCTCAGTGGCACTGGTCATATCGGCTTCTAATGGACAGCTGCAGATATGTTGTCACCTGTGTCTTGTAGTCTGGGTATCAGGTTCTATGTGCTAAGTCTCCTTTCAGGGATTGCCAGAGATGCCAGACAGTATTTTTAACACCACTGATCTACAGGGCTCTAAGGCCATGGAGCTTGCACAGAGTCTGAACCTACAGAAACTCTCTCTGGCTTTGGCTGAACTTAAACATGGAGCATTCTGTGTTCCCTCAATAAATGGGTCAGGTTGGATTTCCAAGTGTCATGCCTGTTGCCTACAAAATCCAAAGAGGCAGTTGTGTTTTTAGTATTTACCCAAATTAGTTGAAAACCTACATCCCCGCAAAACCTGCACACAGGTGCTTTTAGCAGGTTTGTTTTTTTTTTTTCATAATTGCCCCAAATTGGAATCAAGCAAAATGTTACTCAGTTTTTCTTGAGTTGATGTAGGGATGAAAATTCATAAAAATATCTGCTTTTTAAAATGAAAATGAACAAGACAATTATAAAATTTAGATAGAAGAAAAACTAGAGTGCCTGGGTGGCTCAGTTGTTAAGCCTCTGCCTTCAGCTCGGGTCATGATCCCAGGGTCCTGGGATCGAGCCCCACATTTGTCTCCTTGCCTGGTGGGAAGCCTGCTCCTCCCTCTCCCAGTCCCACTCCCCCTGCTGGTATTTCTGCTCTTGCTATCTCACTCCTTCTGTCAAATAAATAAATAAAATATTTTAAAAAGAAGAAAGAAAAAAATGGTCAGGAATATGTAGGACACTTCTGAATGTGCATTCATACAATGGAATGTTATTCAGCAATAAAACTAAATGAGTTGTCAAGCTTAGGATACTAAGATAAACAAACTCTCATCCATCCAGAAAATGAGATATTATTCAGTGCTTAAAAAAAAAAAAAAAGGTATCAAGCCACGAAAAGACACAGAGGAGCTTTAAATGCATATTACTAAGTGAAAGAAGCCAATGTGAAAAGGCTTCATACTGTGTAATTCCAACTTTGTGACAAAAGGCAAAACTATGTACATGGTAAAAAAAAAAAGGGGGGGTGTATGTGTGGAAAGGGGGCTTGGGTTATGGACACTGGGGAGCGTATGTGCTATGGTGAGTGCTGTGAAGTGTGTAAGTCTGGTGATTCACAGACCTGTGCCCCTGGGGCAAATAATACAATAATACATTATATGTGAATAAAAATAATTAATAATAAAAAAAATCCGTAATTGCCAGGGGAGGAAAAAGGGGATGAATAGGTGCATACAGGGGATTTTTAGGGCAGTGACACTATTCTTAATGTTACTGAAATGGTAGTTACAAGTTACTTTGCACCTGTCAAAACACATAGAATGTACAACGTCAAGAGTGAACCCTAGTTTTATCTATGGACTTCAGTTATTAATAATATATAAATATTGGTTTATCAGTTGTAGCAAGTGAATGCCACTAATGCAAGGCATTAATAATAGAAGAAATTGTGGGGGAGATGAGAGTGGGCTCTCACCTTACAGATAAGAACTCTCTATCCTTCATGTAATTTTTTTGTAAACCTAAAACTGCTCTAAAAATAAAGTCTATTAGAGAAAACCCAGAGAGGCCCACCAAATGCTATTCTTTTTGAGTAGTAAACTTTGGGAGATAGAAGGACTTGCCCTGTATCTTCGAGGGAGTATTATGATATGTCCTAGAGCACCGGACCCCTAAAGCTCTTTTAATAGATTAAGTCCCTGTGTCTTAATGGGACCCTCTGGCACCAGGGTACTTACTACTTGTTGTTCTCCAGGTTCAGGCATAATGATTTAATCAATACTGGATCAAAGTGATGTTCAAAAGCATGTGAAGATAAATGAGGCCCCTGTGAACTATATTATAAGAGAGAGTAAGAGTTGGCATAGATGGAGTGCAAAACCGTGAATTTGCCCTCCCCATTATGTGAAGATAAACTGCTTTGTTTTCTTCCTACTGAGAAGGTTTTCACTAAATTATCAGCTGTCACATCAAGTGCCAGAGTCTGTGTCGATCTCCTGTGGTGATGATCCCAAGTGTGGCGCAGTCGCTGCCATGGGCTCTACCGGCTTACATTTATAGCTGTCAGCCTTCATCCGTCATGAGCCACCGGACTTTTGCAGGAGCCACAGAGGCACCTTGAGGAGGGTCCTAGGAGCTGGTGGCCATATCCCCGCATAAGTCTTGGATGGCTGGGCCTCTGGAATTGCTCAGGGGATGCAGCATCGCTGTGTAGTGTCTGGTCCACAGTGGAAAATAGCATCAGGGCAGGGAGGGTACTAAGAAACGCATGCGGCTACCCCAAGCCTCACCCACTTTCAGGAGTTTAGGTACTTATACCTCCAGGTGCCAACTCCTGGGCGTGCTGTCTGCTGACGGCCAGCATCTGAATCCCTCCCCTAGAATTCCTTACACTGAAGGAGCTTTCTCTTCCCAGATTTAGCCCCCATCCCCCAGGTTCCCACTTCTGATGGTTGATGTAGGAAATCCCCAAAAACCTATGGAATAATGATTAGAAATATAAGCACAGTAAACATTTAATCATACAATTAGACAAGGGAATTTATAATAGCATCTGATGATATCATGTATGTAGGAATAAAACTAGACAGTAGATGTGTAAAATGTCTATGTAAAAGTCCTAAAATTTTACAGAGATCTAAAGTAATACACAGGTGAATCAATTTGTAGTGATTCTTTATATATTGTGAACCTAATTCTTTGTCCTGTGAATACATAAGACTTAATGTTGTGAAAATTAGGGATGCCTGGGTGGTTCCATCAGTTAAGCATCTGCCTTTGGCTCAGGTCATGATCCCAGGGTCCTGGGATTGAGTCTTGCATTGGGTTCCCTGCCCTACAGTGAGTCTGCTTCCCTCTCCCTGCTGCTCCCCTTGCTAATGCTTGCTTGCTTTCTGACAAATAAATAAAATTGTTTGAAAAATGTACAAATTTTAATTCTTCTCAAATGGATGTACAGATGCAATGCAAATCCAATCAAAATGTTATGGGCTCCGCCCACCCCACCCCCTCCTCCATGGAACTCAACAAGATGATTCTACATTTATATGGAGCAAAGATATGGTCGATGATGGTAGGGCACTTGTGAAGAAAAAGGGCAGAAAGAAGAGACTTGTCTTAATAGACGTTATTATGAATGTGTGATATTGGCTCAGGATCAGACAATTGGCCAATAAACTAGCGTTTTTGTAGAAGACCAACACATGCCATGTATCTGATCAGTCAGGAGAGGTGGTGGGCTTCATAGAACTGGAGAATAGCTATATTTCTGACAATGACATTGAATTACCATCTCATATATTAATGAGTTAACTGCAGAAGAATTAAGGAATTAAACAAAAAACAAACTCTTTATTATATTTTTATTTAAATTCAATTAGCCAACATCATTAGTTTCAGATGTAGAGGTCAGTGATTCATCAGTTGCGTGTAGCACCCGGTGCTCATCATATCATGTGCCCTCCTTAATGCCCATCATCACCCAGTTACCATTTCTCCTCACCCACCTCCCCTCCCCAGCAACCCTCAGTTTGTTTCCTAGAGTTAAGGGTCTCTTATGGTTTGTCTCCCTCTCTGATTCCTCCCATCCTCTGTGATCTTCTGTGCTGTTTCTTATATTTCGTATATGATTAAAACCATATGATAATTGTCTCTCTCTGACTGGCTTTTTTCATTCAGCGTAATACTGTCCAGTTCCATCCATATTGATATAAGTGGTAAGATTTCGTCCTTTCTGATGGCTGAGTAACAGCCCATCATCTATCTGGACCACATCTTCATCCATTCATCTGTTGATGGTCATCTTGGCTCTTTCCACAGTTTGGCTATTGTGGACATTGCTGCTATGAACATTGAGGTGCTTGTGCCCCTTTGGATCACTCCGTGTGTATCTTTGGGATAAATACCCAGTAGTGCAATTTCTGGCTTGTAGGGTAGCTCTATTATTAACATCTTGAGGAACCTCCACACTGTTTTACACAGTGGCTGCACCAACCAAGAGTGTAAGAGGGTTCCCCTTTCTCTACATTCTCACCAACATTTGTTGTTTCCTGTCTTACTCATTTTAGCCATTCTGACCAGTGTGAGATAATATCTCATTGTGGTTTTAATTTGCATTTCCCTGATGCCAAGTGATGTGGTGCATTTTTTCATGTATCTGTTGGTTATTTGTATGTTTTCTTTGGAGAAATGTCTGTTCATCTCTTCTGCCCTTTTCTTGACTTGATTATATTGGGGGGGGGTGTTGAGTTATATAAATTCTTTATAGATCTTGGATACAAATGAATATAATCTTAGATACAAATACATTTTCAAATTATAGGTGAAAGTCTTTGGACCTTGGAATGAACAAGTTGCTTAAATAAGATACAAAGTGCTTTGATTATGAAAGAAAAAATGGTAAATGACTATGACAGTAAGCTCTCTTGTTCATCAACAGATATTTTAAAGTAAAAAGATATAAAAATAAAAAGATATAAATGAGTACAAAACACAAGATTTTCACAAACACAATTGAAAAGACCTATCAAGAATATATGCAGAATTTTTACAAAACAATAAGAAAAATAATTTCATAAGAAAAAAAACTTGGCAAAAGATAAACAAACATTTGATTGAACAAAACATATTTTGTCCACTAAAACATAAAATGATTTTCAATATCATTAGTAATCAGGAAAATACAATTAAAGAGTGAGTTACAATTTTATGTCCAAAAACGAAAAATTCTCTAAAATGAAAAACTCGACACTATCAAGTTTTGTAACAGATATGAATCCATGGAATCTATTAGACATTACTGGTGATCATCTCAGTTGTCCTAGCTTCTTTAGAAAACACATTAGTGTTAATTCCTCAAGTTAAATATTGACTGAACTCATGTCCCAGCAATCCCACCAAAGTGAAGACCTTAAACATGTTCTTCAAGAGATATGAACAAGAGTATTTGTAGCAACACTGTTTATAAAAACAAACACCTGGCAACAACCCAATTGTGCATCCACAGGAAAATGAATGAATAAATTGTATGTTTTATAATGGAATATTATCAGGTCATATCTCAAACTGATTACAGGGGCATTGAACTCCATGGATGATTTTTAGTAAAAAAATTAAGTGGAAAAATGAGTCCCAGTACATATATATATATATGGTCAAAGTCCAAACCACCTACATATATGATATATATGATATGATACATATAACACACATCTGTATATCACCCATATGATATATATGTGTTACATTTGTATAGTACTTTTCAGGAATGTGTACAGATGCAGTTAAACTCTCCGAAAAATAAAATAACAATGAATATGGTTTCAGGACAATGCTTAACTGGGGTGTGGGAAGGGGTGGCATATCCTCTTCAAGGTCATAGCCTTTATTTTGTTTTGTTTGTTTTGTTTGGTGGGGTTTGTTTTGTTTTGTTTTAGAGAGAGAGCGTGCACATGAGCAGGGGTGAGGGGCATAAGGAGAGGGAGAGAGGGAATCCCAAGCAGGTTCCATGCCCAGTGTGGAGGCTGATGCAGGGCCCTGAGCCAAAATCAGGAGTTGGACCCTTAACCAGCTGAGCCACTTAGGCACCCAAAATGGAGTATTTGTAAATATGTTTTACATTATGTGAAAAAGCAATAATTAAAGGGTCGCTTATGGACCAGTGATGAAAGCGTGTCATGAATGGATAGTAGGGATAACCCTTTGCCCTGAGGTGCTAATGGGGAAAGATACAGTAACTCTCTTTGTACATACATTGATTGTTTCATACATGTGTGAGTCTCTCTATTCACCATTGTGAACAGTAGAATTGTTAGTTACAGGATATTTGAATTGTAAATGTTGATAAACACTGCCAGTACTCTAGGTTGAACTTACTTGCCCTTCCTGGAGCAATACATGAACACACCTATTAGCTCCTGTTTCTGTCAATACAGAATGCTCTCATTTATTTGAAATTTGCAGGGAGACAGGTGAAGCCTATCTCATTGGAATCACTGTGATTTTATTGTTGAGAATTATTACCTTGTATTTAAGGTATATTTGAATTTCTTTCTCTGTAAAATGTCTTCTCAGCTTTACATTTTTGTCCAATTTCTTTTGGGTTTTTTCTTACCAATGCTTAGATCATTATAAACTAAGAAGACTAACCTTTCCTTTATGGTAATGTTGGAAATACTTTTCCTTATTTGTTTCTTATCTTTCTACCTGAGTTTTTTAAATCATGCAGAAATTATTTTTGTAGTTAGATTTGTCAATTTTTACTTTGATAATATCTGAATTGTATGCCTTAATCAGAAATGGTTGCTCTCAAAAAAAAAAAAAAAAAGAAATGGTTGCTCTCCAAGAATATGAACAACTTTATTTCCCCCATTTTAGTACTTTTTGTCTCATTTCTCAAGTTTAAAAATCTGTCCCACTGGCTATTTCTTGGAGGTCAGTTGGAAATGGACATTTTCCCACAAATGTCTCTCTTGTTGTCTTCACATTATTGACATTTTTTTCCCTGCTGATGTGAAATGTCCTCATTATTTACTACAATTTTCTATGTGCATCTGATGTGGGGTTTTCCATCTTGTTTCACTGATCTGTTTATCTAATCAGCAGTGCTGCCTTGTATCTTTTAGACATTATTATACTGTCTGGTAAGGAATAGTTTTTATTATCTGTGTTTCCTAGATTTTACAGATAATTTTTTTAATGGGCTTCATTATTATTTTCACTTTTTCTCATGTCCCCTTTCCCTTGAAGGGGCATTTAATTTTTATTCCTCTTGGGCTTCCTGTAGACTTGAGAATTGCCCATGGAGACTCGCTTGGACCCACAGAGTAGGAGTGGTCATGGGATGCACCGTGTCCGACCAGCATTTCCAGGGCCTTCCAGTGTGTAGCTGTGTTTACCTCCAGTCATGAGAAGTGAGGTCCTGGGATAGGGGCAGAGATCTCAAAGGTTTCTCTCTGCAGGAAAGCTTACTAATACAGTCTAATTAATCCTCATAAATATCTTATAATTTGGCAGCCTGTACTTGCCTGTTTCTATGGATTCCTTTTCTCTAAACATAATTCTCTAATATACTTTTAAAGTATACAGCTTACTTTTAAATTATTTTTACCCACAAATTTTAATCATAAGTCTTTATCTGTAATTATTTTCACCTATGCCAGTCTTCAATCATAAATGATTATTTCCAAGGGTTCAGAAGGACTGTTGAGTCGACTTTTCTATCATGCTAGTAATGTGAGTTCATGCAACTCATGAGTCCTTCTCTCCTTCCTTACGGAGGCTTCCTCACCTGTGGATGTTAAGCGCACTGACTGGGTGGGAAGGGGCCGCATGGAGGAAGGGGCACGTGGCCTGGGGTAGGCTCTCTACTCCCCCTTCCCCGGAGGGCACACCTACTCGCTCACTGGGATCACCATGAAGAACAAACATCAGTGCACCAAAGACACAGTTCAATCGTTTATTTCTCTAAGTGAAATTCATGTTTTCTTGTCTACAAGATGTGGATGACGAAATTAATGGCCCGAGACAATGAGAGAGAGACCCCTGGTTTCCATCACTGCCCCCAGTGAACTCCACCTGAGTTCTCATCAGTTCTGGGCTCGGCCAGCTGGTGCTTCCCGTGAGCTCGCAGCAGCTGTCCTCGGGATGCTAGCAGGCCTTATGGAACGTCATGGCTTCCTTCTTCTCCAGCTCTCGCTCCCCATATTGGGGAGCTGTTGACTCTGTTGGCATCTGCTGGCACTGTTGACTCTTTGATACATACTTGCACTGTTTTTCTGTCACAAGTGTAATCTGACCCCGCTCACTGCTCAGGGTACCCAGTCTGTCTCATGTCCCCACAGTCATTGCAGGAATGACCGGCTCCTCTCCACTGTGGTCCTGTCCCTTCACTTAGATCTCAGTGCACCACTGGTGTTGTACTTTTAACCCCTTCCTGATGGTAGAGAGAAGGCAGCTGTTTGGATTGTTTCCTAATTGCTCCTTGTTTCAGATTTTTCTGCATTAGGTCTCTTGGACAGAGTGACAGTCCCATTGTCTGAATGAACCCCTGCACTCTGGCAGTGAGTGGTCTTCAACCTCAAGCCGCTTCTCTCTGCCCACCTGTCTACTAGTCATGCCAGCTCCATGTGAACCTTAAGGTACAGGGTTTTATGTTGACTTTGCTATATTTTTTTTTTTTCTGATTGTTGGGGAGGACAAAATAAGATAGGAATGCTATGTCTTACTAGAAACAAATACGAGTTCTAGTGAGAGTTTCAGAAAACTCCTTTGGTTAGTGTGAATGATTTCAGTCTATTGCTCTTCCTAATATTAATTTCAGGCATGTTGTTTCCATATTAGGTGATGAATTCATAAAGGAAATCAAAAGCATACACCATCTCCTTGCCAATGACAAAGCACTGTCAGATCATCTGCAGCTTACATCTGTAGGATAATTTCAGGAGCACATTACTCATCTTTGAGATATTGAGTGTTCAAGTGACATTTTGTAAATATTTTCGAGCTGCTAAGGTTTCAAGGATGTGTGAGGTTTAGAGCTACACTACTGGCCAGAGCTGCGACTAGTTAAAACACACTCCAGGTGTGACATGTTTGGGAGAGAAGCGGGATATCTGAAGTTATACCAAGTGGATGAAAACATCATGCTGTTCAGGAAATGGTCACCTTGTGTGTGCCTGTGTGCATGGATGGGTATTGTACATCATTTCCATTACAGTCTTATTAGAGCAACTATAAAAATCTCAACTAACTGCACCAAGAAGAAATCTTTTTTTTTTTTTTTGGTGCGTATTTTTTGGCGCAATCTTTGCTTACCGCACTGTTCTTGCCTTCTGCCCATCTGTTTTGGAAGGGTTCTTGCTTTTTATAAGGATTTTCATCCTTCCTGTTTTTGCCTATGCTCGTGTTCAAGGGCTAAATTTTAACCTTCGTCAATACTAATTAAAGGAGGCGCTTTCATCAACAGGCACTGTAAACTTTCTCACCATTATGCTTGTGGAAAGCGCTTCTCCTCTAGACACACGGTGTGTGCCATAGCTTGGCTGGGAGTCTGCGTGTCTGCTCAGGGGTCTCTGTGTCCTTGGATGTCTACCTTTAAAAGCACTGAAAAAGTTTTCAAGTCCTTTGCTTTTTCGTTGGAGGATAATTTTAGATTGAATTAGAGCAGAAGTTGGCAGAATAATGGGCTCTACCATATGTCCATTGTAGCACTGCTGAGCTCCTCTACCTGCGGTGGCCTGGAGTTTTGCAAGGTGGTGATTTTTGTATCATGATTTTTGTATCAGGTCATGATTTCCTCCTCAGTAGAGGGTTTTGTTGGGGGACCTGTGGCCGCATGTCAGGACTAATGCATTTTGATATCACTTTACACTTTGGACTGTATTTAAAGGCTTCTTTGTACATGCAGGGCAGACATACTGTCCTTTCATGGCATCACTGGGGAGTCGCTAGAATCCCTCCTCCCCAAAGGCCTTCAGAGGGGCTGTCGTCTGCAATAACATTGATCGTCGCATCAAGTAGGTTGTGTTCGTCTGCTCCTATCTGTCTGCCGTGATAAAAGCACCATCGACTAGGTGGCTTCTACAAGAGACATTTATTTCTCACAGTTCTGGAGACTGGGAAGTCCAAGCCCAAGGCCTGTTCCTTTCTTCATCTCATTTCACTGGAGGCCATCTTCTCGCTGTGTCTTCCCATGGCAGGAGGGGTGAGCGAGCTCTCTGGGGGTCCCTTCTGTGCGGCACTAACCCCACTCTTGAAGACTGCACCCAGCGATCTGATCCTCGCCCAGAGGCCCCCACTTCTGATAAACGCACACTGGGAGTTAGGTTTTAATATAAGAATTTAGTCTATAGCGTTGTTTTTTTTGTGAGTAATAAGATTAGAGGGTTTAATATTTTAATTTTTTATTTTTTATTTTTTTATTATTTTTTTTGCTTCCTTTTTTAATTTTTATTTATTTATTTATTTATTTTGGGGGGGGATTTTTAAAATATATTTATTTTCAGCATAACAATATTCATTATTTTTTCACCACATCCAGTGCTCTATGCAATCCATGCCCTCTTTAATACCCACCACCTGGTACCCCAACCTCCCACCCCCCTCCCCGCCACTTCAAACCCCTCAGATTGTTTTTCAGAGTCCATAGTCTCTCATTATTCACCTCCCCTTCCAATTTACTCCAACTC
The DNA here is from genome assembly GCF_964662115.1 of Mustela nivalis. Lineage (NCBI taxonomy): Eukaryota > Metazoa > Chordata > Mammalia > Carnivora > Mustelidae > Mustela > Mustela nivalis. The sequence goes on from NC_139039.1 coordinate 36,310,901, forward strand.
CCTTCTCTCTAACTCCCCATGTCTTCCATGCTATTTCTTATGCTCCACAAATAAGTGAAACCATATGATAATTGACTCTCTCTGCTTGACTTATTTCACTCAGCATAATCTCTTTGAGTCCCGTCCATGTTGCTACAAAAGTTGGGTATTCATCCTTTCTGATGGAGGCATAATACTCCATAGTGTATATGGACAACATCTTCCTTATCCATTTATCCGTTGAAGGGTATCTTGGTTCTTTCCATAGTTTGGCGACCGTGGCCATTGCTGCTATAAACATTGTGGTACAGATGGCCCTTCTTTTCACGACATCTGTATCTTTGGGGTAAATACCCAGGAGTGCAATTGCAGGGTCGTAGGGAAGTTCTATTTTTTTTTTATAAACATATATTTTTATCCCCAGGGGTACAGGTCTGTGAATCACCTTTAATATTTTAACTACGGTTAGATTAACACCCCTTTTCAGTGTAATACTGAAATGCTCAATGGCAGATACAACTAAGAATGACAGCGTTTGAGTTCTCAAGTGAGGACAGTGCTCCAGAGTCCATGGCGCCCTATGGGCACGCCATCCAGCATTAGTCTTCAGGCTCGCTGGCGTGCAAGAGGAAACCCCGCTGACCTCGCAGAAGGGCTGGTTTGTTTCCTGTTTTTGCACAGCCTGAGCAGACAGGTGGGTGCAGGGCTCTCCACCTCCTTAGTCAGAGCTCCTGGCCGCTTTCCTTTTATGATGCTGTCATATAAACCAAAGTCCTCCCACGTCACAGTAGACTGGGTTGGGACAGAGACCCGGGGCCATTGGGATGCGGAGCACAGCACTTCCTCCCATCTCCTGTTGGAGCAGAATCTGGTGCCGTGTTCACAGGAGTGGCACAGGAAGCAGGCACAGGACATGGGGACTGGTGACGCGTGAGGCCCCTGCTGTGCTCTTGCTATGGGCTGAAAATGTTCCCCTCAAATTCCTGTGCTGAAGCCCTCACCCCCAGTAACTCCACATGGAGATAGACCCTTCAGGAGGTACATGAGGTTAAGTGAGGTCACTGCGGTGGGCCTCATCCTGTCTGGCTTCTGTCTTCCTGAGGAGAAGAAAAGATTAGGACACAGAAAGCTCAGAGGAAGGACCAGGAGAGGATACAGTGGGACCACAGCTATTCGCAAGCCAAGAAGATGACCTCAGGACCAGCCATACCCGCCGATACCGGTCCTTTGGATGTCCATCCTTTACAAGCATGAGAAAACAGATTTCTGCAGTGTAAGCCCCTCAGTGTATGGTATTTTGTTTTGACAGCCTTATCAATCCAATTCAATTCTGTAAGAGCAATAACTTAAAATTTATAAATTAATTTGGGAAGAATTGACAGATTTATCCTATTGATTTCTTGCCACGTAGGGATTGATTCTTCATTTATTTAAACCATCTTCTAGGCCCTTGTCTATGGTTCTCTAGTTTTCTTGATACAATCAAGCATGTATTTTAAAGCTGATTTTCTTGGCCGTATTTGTCCGTTATTTTTTTTTTGTGAACAGGATGTTTTTCAATATGTTTTCCTGATTATTATTTCTGGTGTAAAGGGAAGCTATTGATTTTTTAAAATAATATTTTGCAACCTGTGTATCCCACCAAGCTCTCTTCTTAGTTCAAATACATTTCCATTTGTCTTTCTTGAATGCTGCAAGTAAACAATCTTTCTATTTGTTATGGCAGATAATCTGATATTATGCAAACGCATTCAGCACAGATTTTCTGTATTTTCTTGCTCTAAATGCAGCTGCGTGAAAGAATGCATGCTGTTTCCCTTTACACCTATCAGTTTCTCCTTTTGTGAAAAAGCCAGTATTTGTGTTCTTTATCTCTATGGTGTATTCTTGGAGGATCCCTGTTTCTGTTCCATCGTCATGGTGGATTATACCCTCTCATAGGAAATCCCCCTTTAATTTTATTTTGACTTTAAATTCTGTCTTGTTCTTCTTAACACGGTAATCCTTCTCTTCTTGAAGTTATCATGACTTAACATAACTTATGGATGTTTTGTGTTAGCTTTTGTCATGTGTTTCGTTCTGGTGGTAGGATTCACTTATTGTGGAAAGTAAGTAATTCAATCTGAGAGTCTTCCTCTTGAAAGAGAAGTTTATCCTGTTTTGTCCATAGTCTTAGCCTGGTAGTCTTATTTTACTTCTGTCATCATTCGGGACTTTGTTATTCTCTCCTTCGTTCCTTTTGTCATATCTCATCACTGTGCATTTCCTCTGCCTATAATATAAAGGCTATATATTCCGTTGGTAGTGGGCTGAGTTTTGTGTGTCAAATTCACAGGTTGAAGCCCTAACCCACTCCCCCCATGCCAGTGTGGCTGTATTTGGAGTAAGGAAATAATTGAGGTTAAATGAGGTTAAAAGGGTAGGGCCCTGATCTGAAAGGTTTAGTGTCCCTGTAAGAAGACACACTGTGGCACGCACACTTTCTCTCCGAGTCTGCACTGAGCGGCCATGTCAGGACACAGAGGGAAAGGGAAAGCAGCCTCTGTAAACCAAGAGGGCGTCCTCGCCCGAAACTGAGGTGGCAGAACCCTGATGTTGGATTTTCTAGTCTTCAGAGCCGCAAGAAGATGAATTTTTGTGATTGAAGCCACCCCGTGTACAGTACTTTGTTCTCGTAGCCTGAGCAGACGAGCCCACTATTTTTTATACGAACTTCAGTTATACTTACCAATTTCGAAAACATTTTTGAGACTGTGTTTGGTAATGTCAGTATCAGAAATAAAACAAACTCTACTGACACTCTCGTTAAATACAAGGAAATTGTTCCTAGTACCAGTTTTTAGTGATGATACTGAAATCTTAGATGAGTATTCTTATTTTGGATATTGTATCTTACCTGTTGATGAATGATCTCAGTAAAGCCACAGGAAAGAGATGGAAGTCGACACAAAAAATTGAAAAGACATTCCATGCTGCTCATGGATCGGAGGAACAAATACTGTTAAACTGTCTATAGGACCCAAAGCAATCTACTCATTTAACCCCATCAAAATACCAGCAGTATTTTTCAGAGAATTAGAACAAACATTCACACAAAGGCACGTGCATACGCACACGTGCACACCAATGTACATGCACAACGGGATATTATTCAGCCATAAAAAGAATGAAATCTTGCTATTTGCAATGCCGTAGCTGGAACTAAAGAGTGTAGTGCTGAGTGAAGTCAGCCAGAGAAAGACAAACACCGTATGATTTCACTCATATGTGGAATTTAAGGAAGAAAAAAAGCAACGGAAACAAAGAGACACAAACCAAGAAACAGACTCTTCACTGTGGAGAGCAAACTGATGGTCCCAGAGGGGAGGAGGATGGAGGGCATGAGGGACGCAGGGGACGGGCCCGAGAGTGCCCTTGTGAGGAGCACCGGAGGACGCAGGAAAGTGCTGGATCACTTTATGGTACACCCGACACTAATGCTAACACTGTTTGCTGACTAGATTTAAATATACATATAGATATATGACATGTCAATATAGTAACAATATTTGCATAATTTTATAACTGTTAAAAATTATTCAGAAAAATGTAAGTTGTCATGGTATTTTTGCTACTCATCAATCCTTTTGTCGTTGAACTTAATGGCAAGACTTCGCCGAACCTGTTTATGGTTGTGTCTGTGATTTAGATGGTGACAGTCAGGTGAGGCTTTGTCTCAGGTTCGTAGAGGGGTGCTGACCAATGGCCGGTATGCAAAGTCCGTCCCCTCCCAGAGCAAGTCCAAGAACAGCGCATTCTCACTGTCGTATACCCACCGCATTGGTAGTGGAAAGTTTACAAACACCTGAAAACAGCCTCTGCCCCAGTGACAAGGAGCAATAAGTAGACATGTGTCTGGTTAATTCTTTTCTAGTTAGGGTACTCTTGTACCTTCTCTTCTTGGGGTTCCTTGGCATGGTTTAGTGCGGGGTAGCCTATGGTGCTTCTGGAGGCCACTGACAAAGGAATGTGAAAAGTTTGTTTTTCAGCCTTCCTCTCGCTTCTAGACATGATTGCGATTACTTTAGCTCAATTTTTGGTACAACATTGGCCCTCAATAAAATTTTTATTGAATGAATTTCTGAATATAGAATTGTAAGTCATAAACTTTTCTATTCATGATTCTGGAAGGATATCTGATGTTGGGGAGAAGAAATTTTAGTTCAATCGAAGTTTTCCTTCTGACTCATTAATTTTTTTCATTTCATGTCTGTGAGATTCTTTCCTTTGCCTTTAAGAGTTAAATTTTCACCTGATGGAATCTAGATGTTGAATTCTTTTACGTATAGTTTTTGCTTAAAAAATAAAAAAATAAAAAAAATAATGCTGCTTTCCATATGGCAAATATGTGTTTTGATGCTACTCTATGTTTTTCAAGTAACACAACTTAGAGGCAATGTCACGTCAGTTATACCCACATTTTCTTTCAGATAACGTTGAACTCTGTTTCCGGTCTCGAAAACCAGGAAGTTTTTCCAGCTTGTCATCTACTACCCTAATTCAATTTTCTGCAGTGTTTCTTCTGTTCATTACTATTCTAATGCTGGCTCAATTTCTAGGATCAAACTTTTTCTTCTATTAAGTACAAACCATTCTTTATTTCATCTGACTCACCTTTAATTTGTGTCTATCCCTTAGCCATATTTCCTTGAGTCTGTGCTCTAACAATTTAATATTTCATAGATCATTTTCAATAAAAATTTTGCTTTCTCTTGGAAGTAGAAAGTATGCCCTTCAGAAATGTTTGGTTTCTGCAGTGAAACTATTTAGCTGCCCCTTCCTGAGCTATGTTCTCTTGCCCTTTTGTTTTAGAATCTTTTATTAGACTATTTTTTCCTGTTTATTTATATTGATGTCATGTAAATTTTTTTTAAACATAGTACTATTTTTTTTAAAGATTTTCCATTTATTTATTTGACAGAGAGAAATCACAAGTAGGCAGAGAGGCAGGCAGAGAGAGAGAGAGGGAAGCAGGCTCCCTGCTGAGCAGAGAGCCCGATGCGGGACTCGATCCCAGGACCCTGAGACCATGACCTGAGCTGAAGGCAGCGGCTTTAACCCACTGAGCCACCCAGGCGCCCCAATGTCATGTAAATTTTATCCATGTCTGCTACTTCACTTATTAAGAGAGTGGATCAATTCTTATGGCATCTGTTTTCTTACTTTATGTTCTTGGTGACTTACCTTTTGGCTTCAAACGTGTTTATAACTACCAGTAGAAGAAATTCAGTCTAGTCCTGGGCATTTCAGGGTCTACTGAGCTCCTAGACGTGTATGGGGAATGAAAGAGAGTAAAGTGTTTATGTCATTTTCCTTGTGATTAGACGATTAAGTGAGGCATCATCTTCTCCATCATTAAATTAGAATGTGGTTATGAAAACTACTTGGATCCCTATGTTGAATATCTCATTAGACTAATTAGTCCAAAAAGAGCTACATGAATTTAGGATCGGATGTACAGAAAGAGAATCTATTTGGAAGAAATTGCCCTGTGATTATTCAGGGTCATGCTTCAGTGTGAATGCTAACACAGTGGAATGACCTTTATGATAAATAATTAGAATACTGGGGCACGGCTTCCCAGAATACATACCATCCGCAAATCAAGAAAGTATGGTCCTGGCTTAAACTGAATAATATTTCGGTATCATTATTCTTTTTTATTTATCCAGAAGAAAGGATGTCTGGGAATATTATAATTTTATGGCATAAGAAAGGAAGAATTTGCATAGAATTTCTATCTGTATCTGTATCTCTGTCTACAGCTATATCTATATTTAAAGACAGGCTGACATAGTACTGGGAGTTTTGTGACTTCTTAACTTTCTGTAACTTCATATTAAAGGAGTATTGCTAGATAAAATAGAGACCTACCATTTAAATTTGAATTGTATATAAACAATGGATTTTTTATTATAGGTATGTCCTATATATTGCATGACACATACTTAGACTTAAAAAAATATCATTGTTCATCTGATATTAAAATTAAACTGTTTATCCTATATTTTTATTTGCCAAATATCTAAACCCTTTATTATTATTTAAAAAAATCATCCATTCAAAGCACAGTTCATGAAATATTGCATTTCATTAACAACGAGATTTTTCCAAAACCCATTTTGAAATTAGAAAAAGGATTGAACTTGGAATGAAAGCAAGATTTCATGAGTGGTCAGTAATCTCCTGTGATGGCATTCTCAGTGAGATGTATTTTACGAGAAAGAGATAAAGATTATATTCATCAAGACTAATCTCCACTTGTTTTTGTGTTCTTTGAAAAATTTAAGCATTCTTGACGTATATTTTTCCATCTTGTATCTGTCATTTTAATATTCATAATCTACTTTTTCTCTGCTCATATTATTTCATGAACATACTTGAAAACTGTAGAAAGAAGAGGTTGGTGATCTTTAAAGCCTCTATTAATGCATTCAACAGCATTTATCGAGGCCCACTGGGTACCAGTTATTGTGTTAGCTGTGTAGGATAGGACTACAGACCATTCCCTTTCCTCCGTCTCAGGGAACTATTAGCCTGGAAGGGAAGAGAGATGTGGACATCAATAGTGAATAATATGGTTAGACATGCACACGGTAGGAAGAGAGCAGCAAAGCAGAGACAGGAAGGAGTAATGGAAACGTTGACCACGGAACAGCGGACGGCATGTGTTTTGTGGATAATGAGACTGGGAGAACTGAGAGAGAAAATAAGACATGAGAAGCCATGAGGTGAACAAACATGTGTGAGGAGTCCTGTGCTTTTTTGCCAAGGTGGGAGCAGGGGGTGTGAGGTGTGAGGCAGGGATGCTGCTGTCAAGGATTTGCCTTGGATTCGGATAGAGAGGGAGGCAGGCTGTGATGTTGGAAGACAGAGCACCGGGCTGGGGGATTTTGGGTTTCATGCTGCAGGTTGATGTGGAGGTTTTGGTGTTTTAAATATGAAATGTCATAACCAGTGTGTTCCAAATACTTGACTCTGCCTAATGTAGTGTACAGATGGACTGATGAGAAGGGACCATGAATGGAAACAGATTTTGGCAAGGGCTTACACTAGAAGCCAACCGTGTGACCAAAGCACTGGGAGTGGGCATGGAGATAAGGCAGTTTGGCAAGAGGGTTGGAGTAGGAGGCTGTATTGATCTACTGGACTTCAGGACATGGTGGAACCTAGATTTTGGGCTTGGATTTTTAGGGAGTGACAGGTTTACTGCACCACACGAGTCTAGGGGGTCCACAAACATTGTCTGTTATGTGAGTAGAAGCCCCTGGAGTTTGAAGAATCCAACCTATGCAGCTGTCTGCGTGGTGGCTCTGACTTTGAATGGCACAATTCATAATAAGGAAGATATGAGGAAGAAGAGGTTTGGCACAAGGTGATAAATTCAGGCTTTCTGACTTACAGCCTGTGTCAATCATGCAAGCAAAATATTTTGTATATCTTCAGACTTGGCATTTGATGCTCTAGCAAACTGTGTGTGTAGTCTTTTGATAGGTCTACATAGCATTGTCACAGATAGATACCTGCATCTGAATAGAAGAAAAGAATTCAGCAATTATTAGCATATATGCACAAAATGGCAAATGTGGGTCTACACAGCCTTTGCATCTTCTGTGTCCATGGAAGACGCCACTAGTCACTCATAGTCCTTCTCTCTAAACCCATGGTTAATTGTAGAATCATTCTTAACTCAGGATTCTAGGAAGCCACAGTCAAATTCAGTACCTGATCTGTAGGTGCTGGGAAATGGGTCGGGTAAGATTGCCTGGGGGGAGATCCTTGAGTACCAAGAGAAGATGTTCAGAACATAATCTAGATCAACTTCACTATTCGAGAGGCAAGCAGCAGCTAACCTGACCTTGAAGGAGCATGAGAAGGAATTATCACAAATTTAGGAGGAATATTACAAGTGAATGTGCAGTGAAAACCAAACCAAGAGAAAGTCTCGAAGGGGAGACTGGATTTCAGTGCTAAAAGGAGCAGGAATATTGATCGTGATTAATCACTATCAGAGATGGACAATTTCAGAGAATGACTTCAGAAAACTAGTGTGGCAAATGATGGGCTACAGGGAAGAAGTGGAGGTTACAGTGTGAAGACAGTGGCGTGATGCTTCTTTCTAGAAGCTTAGCTGTTGGAGCTCATAGTAGGTCTTTAAAAATCAGTGGTAAACAATTGAAAATTTTATAGGGAAGGGGAGGGACAGATGGGAAAGGAACATTTTAAAGATACAAAATTAAGGGGAATTAATTGATGAAATAAGTATTTGTAGACAATGGAATCAAGTACAAGTGTAGTGACGGTGAAGGAGTGGGAACTCAAATAGGTGAAGAGAGGAAATGGAGAGAAACTCTGTACGTGGAGTCCTGAGTAATCATGGATGTTTGTTTGTAGGGATGCAGGGGTCACAAGGTATCTTTAAAAATTTATTTATTTTTAATCTCATTATTTAGAGCGGGCTTAGATGAATAGGATTGAGGGGAAGGTACAGAGATTTTCCATATACCCCTGCCCCCAACACATGCACAGCACCCCCCCCGCCGGCAACGACTGACATCCTTCATCATAGTGGTACGTTTGCCACAGCTGATGAACCTACACAACACATTATCACCCAGAGTCCATGGCTTGTGTTAGGGCTCACTGTTGGGGCACACTCATTGGGTTTGGACACATGTATAATGACGTGCTTCCATCATCAGAGCGTCATGCATCACGGTTGTCATGGCCCCAAGTGTTCTCTGTGCTCCACCTGTTCATCCTCCCTACCCCGTCCCACCCCAGCAGCCACGCTCTCTTTATTGCCTCCAAAGTTTGGCCTTTGTCAGAATGGCGTAGAGTTGGAATCACAGTATGTAGCCTTTTCAGACTAACTTCTTTAAGGATCTTTATTTTTAGCTTCTTATTTTGGGGAGTGGTGCCCTGTCATCTTAATGAAGTCATCGACGTGTTTACCTAGTGAGCGGAGTGGTCAGTGGGGTCTGGGAGTGGGTCGTGAAGTCTGGAAGCCCACTGACTTCTGGTGGCGTGAAGAGCTTTCTCAGAAAGAAGACTTTCTCCATGGGGTCGAGAGCTTAGCTGAGATTTGGGGCTGAATTTTCAATGATACGATTTCACTCAGATTGGTGTTTCATTCTCTAGAAATCTTTCCTGGATACTTGAAAGTAGGACAAATCCCTTCTTATCCTCACCTCCCTTTTACTTTTTCTTGGACTGTCTAAAGAGATCAGCTCGGTCTACTTGCATTAACTAAGTTGTGCTCCTATTTTATAATTGGACTATGAAGTTAGACTATGAGGTCTTTGGCCGCCCAGGAGCTTAGAAACTACAGCAAAGAAGAAAGAGCGGGACATAGGAGGAAATTAACTACAGAGACACATAGCAGAGTGACTGAGAGCTCAGGTGGAGGGAACAGGGGGTGTTCTGGACTCTTGGGTCTGGTAGTTAGTTATGGGTTTGGTGGTTTGGGAAAGGTTATGTGTTCTTTCTGTGCCTCCAACTTCCTGTAGAAAAGGAGAGCAATGCATGCAGGTTTATGAAGATGATATATTCACACACACACATGCATCTATGCATCTATTTGTAAGGCACTTAGAGAAAGATCTCCATAAATGTGATTAATATTATTATTACTATATGGGCTTAAAAAATTGATGCCACTTGTCAGTTAATTGCATATGAGTGTTGAGTTGGAAAAGCAAGCAGACATGAACTCTGAGGTTTCACATCTGGGTGTTTTGAAGCTGTGGTTTGGGAAGAACTGGGAGGAAGTTCTAGAGTGACAGCAAGCCCTGCACATGAATGGGAAGCTGGGGACCCCTGGGCCAGCAGTAAGGGGTAGACTCATGCCCACAGCAACAGCGATAGGCAAAGGAGCCTCGTTTTGGGGCCAGCTCCCCAAGCCCTACTTCCGACCAGGTGATACACAGGGGCCAGGTGGCATGATGGGCTGTTACAGGAGGGACACCGTGAGCTCAGGAAGCCAGAGCTCTTACCGTAGGCGGTAGCCATGCTCCCTCTTCTCTCTGATGGAGAGAAGGTCTCTGCCTTCACTAAGCAGGCATTTCCAAAATGATGGTGTGGAGCACAGGGACCCTCAGTCTGTCACTTTACACAGCATCACAGCCATGCAAGGGACCCCGGAGAACTGTCTGCTCATGTGGAGGGAACGGGCTCAGGTGATGGGAAAGAAATGGCAGAGCTGGAGGTCAGCTAGAGTTCGTGTTCCCCACGCAAGATCGTGGGTCTCCAGATAGAGGAGTTGGGAACTAGAGTAATCATTTGAAATTGTTGCTCTCTTGTACTTCCTCCTGTTTATAATTTTAGTTCCACAATCATGAAACCTGAAGGTCCCATTTTTCCAAGACAGCCATCACTTTGAGCTAAATTTTACCAGAAACCCCTTCCTATTCTTTTGCGCTAAGTACAAAATCAAAATGTTCTCGGTTCTCTGGTTTAGGATAATCCACCTTCAAAAGCAGTGTCTTTTTAAGTTTCTTGTTACTTCGTATTCTCCCATCCAACTGTACCAGCTAACCGTTTTCTGTAAAATAGAATTTACTGTCCATCTTATGGCTGTCTTTGTCAGCATATTATGGGGAGTAGTTATTACTCAACAATGTACTCACAATTCTGTGATGTGACTATTAAGCAGTTCTTTTAAAGTAATGCATTTCTCCATTTTTAGAGAACTTGCAAGGATAATATTTACATGGCTTCAGGAGTTTAAAAACAATTAGATTATCATCTGATATGAGAAGACTATGATAAACGTTTTAAAACATACTTATAACTGACTCTTTAGAATTCTACCGAGTAGGACTCTTTATAAAGTAAATTCCTAGGTCAGGGCAGAGGAAGATAAAGGCTCTACAAAGCCATTTTCAAATTCTGTGCTACTGTGTCTATAAGACAATAAATTAAATCCCCAGTAAGGCGAGGAAAGGAAAACCCATCCCTGCTTAGGATGAGTAAATCATCGTGATTCTTTAACCCAGCCTAGGTTTGGTCCCTTGTAGCTCTTGAGGACAGAGAAGTGTGTGATTATATATCTGAGACCATGGCAAGACAGTTCCTGGCCTTAACATCACAAGACGATCCCGATTCTGAGTAATTCATTTATATGAAAAAAAATCCCATCATTAGTGACCCGGGGATGTGAATCACGAATATGACACACCTCTGTCTACTGCTGTTGCTGTCGGCACGAGCTGTCCCTCACTGCTCACCCAGGAGTCCCCAGCCTCCCATCCCTGCCTGTGACACTGTCAGGGGCCAGCTGGTTTGTCTACCAGTTCCTCACAATTCTTCACACACAACTTAAAAATCACCCAGATTTGAAGCCATGGGGCTAATGTTTGCTTCCTTTTCCATCTCAACTGTCGTATGCAATTAATTGACAAGTAACATCAATTTTATTAAGCTCATGTAATAATAATAATAATAATGAACATTTGTGGAGATCTTTCTACTTAAAAGTGCTTCACAAATACGTGCATATAATGCATCTTTGTGAGCACATAAATAATCCTCCTAAACCTGCATGCATTGCTATCCTTGTTCTGTAGAAAGTTAGAGGCACAGAACACGCATAAATTTGCTGTAATTTATGATCAAGAATGGTGTGTTCTTTGGGTCTTTCTGTGGGTATTTTTTAAGAGATTAAATTGTCCTTTTAACAGATTAAATTGTCTTTTATTCCTTGTGTGATAATTTTTTCAGCCAGACTGGGTTTTGAATTTTATCAAATGCATCATCTGCAACTATCAAAGTGACTATGTGACAATCAAATGACCTTGAAAAATCTGGGGAAGTAATTTTTTTCTGTCAAGTTAACTGAGCAAATTTGGTTAGGTTGACATTATTTCCTCAGTAGAAGAATTTACTGGTGAAGATACCTGAGCCCAGAGTTTTGTTTTTGAAAATATTTGTAACTACAAATTACTTTTTAGATGTTATAACCAACCAAATTTTCTATTTTGATGTCTTCCTTCCTAAGTGGAGCTTTTTATGGAATCTAGTTATTTCAAGTCACTTTTCAAAATTCTAAGTGTAAAGTTGTTCATGATATAATTACCCTGTTTTTTATGTTTCTATTACTTTGAGTCATACTCTTTTCATTTCTGATATTGTATTTTGGGTTTTCCCCACTTTTCTTTGAAATCGTTCCTGCTTGATGTTTGCCAGGTCTTATACTTGTTTTGTATTTCCCAAGGACCAACTTTTTCAACTAATTTTCTTGTGAGATGCTCCAAAGTTTCATTTTTTCCTCCAGCTGACATATTCATCATGTCTTTTAAGTTCGATATTTGCATGATATATGGATCTACTTATATCATCATTTTTGTTGTCTGGGTGGTGTCATGCCCTTTTCTGTAGGCATGCTTACTCATTTTTATTGAATGAGAAAGGTTTTGTAAATAATGTAGAGGATCCCTGCAGGAACTGCGCTCTCCTCTGCCAGGGAGAGAGAATGGATCAAAATGAGGAGCTGGACCTAAGGGGGGGGGGCTGCCATTTTGGTAAGGGGAGCCTGTTTCTGACTGTCCTGCTATGTCCTCGCAGGCAGGGATCGCCCTCGAGCTGAAGCCTGGTGTACTTGTAGGTTCTCTCCTGAGCTTGAATATTTGTGGGCTCCAAATTATAGAAACTGGAAAAGCCTCCTTGCTTGTCAGAGGCTGACTCCTTGCCAATTTAGCCTTCCTCCCGTGCAGCTTCAAAAGACAGTAGACATCAAAATACGTACCCGAGGAAGGAACCGTGCTTCTCCGGTCCCTGCAGCACGTTCATGTTGATCTTTCTAGCCCTGGAAGACGGCCAGAGCCTCAACTGTTTCTCAAGTCTGCAACAGTGGCTTTGGATTCATACCTTTTGCTGTGCACCTGAAGCTGGCAGATATCCCCGAAAAATAGGACTATGTAATATGAGCGAGGATCTAAAGGCTTGTAGATCTCATTTTTCAGTATTTCTCTTATGCCTTTAAATAGGGGCAAAAAAAAAATAGGGGCATATATTATATGATTTTATACTGACGTTGGATTTGCCATAATCCACTCCATTCTTCCCAGAAGCAGATATGCATTGTATTACAATGTATCTCCTGATTTTATTGTTAATGATTTAATTGTTAATTCAGTTGAGGACATTTGCTAATGTTTATGAAAGAAATCTGCTCTTGAGATATTAATAGTAAGATTTTCTGACCCCATAACAAATTAACAGTCAGAATTATTCCTTTTTTTTCGTCTGTAAATATTTGGCTTTATTTCTTCTGTGAAGCTTTGAAAGAATTCACTGATGAAGACCTTTTTTGTATAGTTTTTTTTTTTTAAGACGTTTGTCACTTTTTAATACACAGAAAATATTTCACTGGAGAACTTTTATTATTTTTCTATTTTTTTCAAAGATTTTATTTATTCGACAGAGAGAGACACAGTGAGAGAGGGAACACAAGCGGGAGAGTGTGTGAGGGAGAAGCAGGTTCTCTGCCTAGCAGAAAGCCCAATTGGGGCTCGATCCTGGGACGCTGGGATCATAACCTGAGCTGCAGGCAGATGCTTAATGACTGAGCCACCCAGGTGCCCCTCGTTAGAGCATCTAATGTTTGGTTATTTGTGTTCTTCTAAAATAGTGGTTGTCAATTTCCCCCATATGTTTTACTTATCAACAAAGAGTTGTTCCTAAATGTTTTTACAAAAGGTTATTATATACCGGGAGTGTTTGTCTTCATTTCTGGTGTTGGTACTTTTTATTTTCCATTTTTATTCCTCTTACTAAGAGGTTATTTTATCAATTAGTTTTTCAGAAATCAATCATTGAGCATAAAGCCTTTCTCAACTCTCTCTCGTCTATGTCATTAAACCTCGCTCTTTATTATTTCCTACCTTCTGCCTGTTTGGGTTGGTTCTTTCTCATTGGTCTTCAGTGTTTCGTCACTCAGGTTTTCGGGCATACATTCACTCCCAATCTGTAGCTTTCCTTGCATCCCACAGCAGTACTCGTTGTCATGATCATTTCCTAGTATTTTCACATTCCCATTTACGTTGCTTCTTTGACAACAGTTGTTTTCTTAATGTGCATTTCTATATTTCAAAATACTTGAGATGTTTTAAGTTACTTTTTAAATATTTTCTAATTTCACTTGATTAAAGAGCACGCCCTGTATCATGAGAGTCCTTTGACATTTTGTGAATTTGCTTTTAGTTCCTACATAACGACACTTCCAGTTAATGTTTTTCTGTGAATCCAAGACACATGTATACGTAGCTATTAGATACAGTGTTTTATATGTTGCTTGAGACAGATTTATTATGTGTTTCAAGTTATCTGGTACCTTACTGATTGTCACCTGTTCTGTCAGTTACTGTGAGATGTATATAAAAAAAATTGCAGATTTTAAATTTCACTTTATATATGTCAAATTTACATTCTTATGTGTAAACAAATTAGGAATTCTTTAAAATTTTAGAATTACTCCATTTGTTATTATGAAATACCTCAATCACCAGTGTGGTTTCTGCCATAACCTGCTTTGTCTTCTGTCAATATAGCTTATCATCTGCCTTTGTCTGCTTGGGATGCCATAAAAATTGTTGACTGAGTAGTTTAAACAACAGAAATTTATTTTCTCACAGTTCTGGAGGCCAGGAAGTTCAAGATCAAGGTGCCAGCTGATTTCGTTTATGGACAGAATCTTCATTCTGACTTGCGTTGGCTACCTTCTCACTCTGTCTTCACAGGGCAGAGGGAGAGCTCTGGTGCTTCTTCTTAGAAGGACAACTAATCCTATCAGATCAGGGCTTCATCCTTTGGCCTCCTTTAACCTTAATTATTTACTCCAAATATAGCCACACTGCAGATTAGGGCTTCAGTACATGAATTTGAGGGGGACATAATTCAGTCGTGAGCTCCATTTTTTTTCTTTTCCACTATTTCTTCTTTCCCCTGTGGTCCGCCAACGCTCGCCCGCGAGGAAGGAAGACCACCGACACAGGATTCTTCTCTATCACGCTTTATTGAAGTGCACTTGGTTGAGGTTTGTAGGGTGATGGAAGCAGGAAGCGCCTGGGTAGAGCCAGGGCTGCACATATATACAGGCTAGCTGGGGCGTGTCTCATTCTGGGGTACGTGGCTCACTATGATAGGTCAGCCTTGTTGCTGGGCAGAATAAGCTTAAGGCCACGCGTCCAACCACTTGTTTACGAGGCTCTCCGGCGCCATCTTGTAATGGCGGCAACGGGTTGCCACATCTCCCCCTTTTTCTTTTATTTTGCAGTCATGGCTAAAATCAGAGGAGTGTCCCCTAGTAAACATGTCCTCCTTTGCCTAGGGACGGGAGAGAAACGGAGGTACCCGTATGCAGACACTCATGACTTTCAGGGTGGCTCACCCTGTGCACTCCTAGGTGCAAACCACCCGCGGAAAATGCAAGGTTGTCTCTATTCGGGTGCAATGGGCTACTCAAAGCCCTCCGAGTGCAAGAGCACAACCTATGTTTCATTTAACATGCTGAGCCAAGCTTGGGGAGATGTTCCAGCCCCTATAGCGGCAAAGGCACGCGCTATGGCCACCTTCTCTCTTCTGCGAGCCCTCATTACCCTCAGAATTAAGAACAAAGCCACCAGTAGTCCTGCAAACATTAGCATGCCCATGACTCCTACTCCAGGAGTGGTAAAGCACAAGGTGCCTTGAAGGTTGAAATTTGTAGCGTTATAACGCTGTACCTTATTATTGATTTGTTTACAGGGTAAATCAAAAACACATTCTGGAACATACAGATGGGGTAATATTTTTGTCGCGTTTGTGACTGGCATGGGGATGGGCCATGTTCTTGAAACGGCCCAAAAGGTAGCTCCCTCAACTCTGGTCAGGCAGATCATCAGCACTATCAGCATCTCCAGGGTTGGAGTCCATGTCTGCT
Organism: Mustela nivalis; assembly: GCF_964662115.1. NCBI lineage: Eukaryota > Metazoa > Chordata > Mammalia > Carnivora > Mustelidae > Mustela > Mustela nivalis. Next base: position 36,326,838 of record NC_139039.1, read on the forward strand.
TCTTTGGTGTTGTCATCGGTTCTTTTATCCAACTTTCGCGTCAGTCGTGATGGCACCCACACCGGATCCGAGCGGTCCTGTGGAAAAACACAAACAGCTCCCCTGGATCTCCTAATCACGGGATCCGGTCCATACCATTTGTTATCCAGTATATCTTTCCACATTACACGTTCCTTTATGGCCTCAGCCTCTTCTGCATGTCTATCTGCCGCACTTTTGCCATTGGCATCCAGAATTAAAAAATTGATAGTAAAGATTGCTAGGGATAGGCGATCTCGAGGGGTCATAACCGCCTCTATTCCCCCTTTTTGTTTTTGTATTAGTTCTTTAAGCGTGCGGTTAGCGCGCTCAACAATACCTTGTCCTTGAGGATTATATGGCAAGCCTGTAGTATGCTGGACCTGCATCTGGGCACAGAAGGATTTAAAGCCTTTTGCCGTGTAGGCAGGGCCATTATCAGTTTTTAAGTTCATGGGTTTGCCCCAGGCCGCCCAGGCTTGCAAGCAGTGCGTTTTCACATGAGTAACCTTCTCTCCTGTCAGGGCTGATGCAAACACAACACCTGAGTAAGTATCTACAGACACATGGACCCATTTTTGAGTGCCAAACTCAGAGAAATGGGTTACATCCATCTGCCATAATGTAAGAGGTTTTAAACCTCGAGGGTTGACTCCTATATGTGGTGGGTGGAGATAAGTAACACAGGATTTGCAAGACTTAACGATTGTTCGAGCCTGTTCTCGGGTGATTTTGAATTGGAGTCGTAGTGTGTCTGCTGGCACATGAAACTTTGTATGAAAATCTGTGGCTTGAGCCACGGGGTCTAGTGTCGCCATTACCATGGATACCCTGGTGAGTTTGTCAACCACTTCATTGGCTGTAGAAAACGGGCCCGGTAAGCCTGAGTGGGCTCGTATATGTCCAATGTAAAAGGGCTTATCACGGCCGAATATTAAATTTTGTATTTGAGTAAAGATAGAGGCTACAGTGCTCTGTTCCTTGATGTAAGTGGTCACTTCCAGCTGACGGACAGCATTAACTACATATGCTGCCATCAAGATAGCCCAATTATTCATCGTGCCCGCTAGGACTTCTACTTGTTCTTTGGTATAAGGTATGATTAACTTATCCGGTGGGTACCCAAAAGTGGTGATGGAGAATTTTAGGCCTACTAGAGCAGTATGGGCAACGGCCTCAGGATAATAGTGCAGGGCACGTTGACCTTGTGAGTGTCCATGTATCCACCATACTGGGGCTGATTGCCAAAACACCCCCGTAGGGCTCCCTACAGTAGGGAGAATGCAATAAGTTAGGGGTACCTGAGGGTCGACACGTTGTACCTGTGCACCCTCCAGCGCCTTTTCTACCAGTTCCAGGGCGCGTAAGCCTTCCTGTGTCAGAGTTCTAGGGGAACTCAGATCAGGATCACCTTCTAGGATCTGGAATAATGGTCTCAACTCATCCCTGGTCACCGGGAGATAGCTTCTTACCCAATTGATATCCCCTAGCAGCTTTTGGAAGTCATTTAATGTCTTAAGGGAAGTCTTGGCAATTTTTATCTTCTGAGGCCTCACATGCTGTGCTGTGATACGTGTCCCTAAGAACTCAGCTATCTCAGTCCTTTGTATCTTTTCTGGGGCAATGAGAAGTCCTGCTTTTCTCAAGGCTAGATCTACCGCTATCAACACTTTATCAAGGGTCTCCTTCCGTGGGTGAGCTAAGAGAATATCATCCATGTAATGTATCACACGGACATCAGGGAAATCACACCTAACTGGATCTAATGCATGGCTAACATATAACTGGCACATAGTAGGGCTGTTGGCCATTCCCTGAGGTAAGACTCGCCATTGGAAACGGCAGTCAGGTTTTTCATGATTTATGGAAGGGACCGTGAAGGCGAAACGCTTCTTATCTTCCGGGTGTAATGGAATAGAGAAGAAGCAATCTTTAATGTCCACAGTGTATACCGGCCAATCTTTAGGCAGGGCAGAAAGAGTTGGGAGACCTCTTTGCACTGGCCCCATTACAGCCATTTGTGCATTGATGGCTCGCAAATCATGTAACAGTCTCCACTTACCTGACTTCTTTTTTATTACAAATATTGGTGCATTCCAAGGGGAAGTGGATGTTTCAATATGCCCTAGTTGCAGTTGCTCTTCAATAATTTGATGTGCCGCATGGAGCTTTTCTATTGAAAGGGGCCACTGATTGACCCACACGGGCTTATCTGTTTTCCATGGAATTTTTAGAAAGTCATCAGTGGCCCCTAGGAAAAACCCAATCCCTTTCTATCATTTTTCAAACTAGGACTGACTAGCTCTGATTCTCCCTGCAAGTATTTACCTAGGCCTTTGCCTGGCATATAGCCTTGTTTCATCATCAAATCTTTGCTCTGTTTGGAAAGCGTTCCCTCATTAGTCAGAATTAGATTTAATTGACTCTGGACATCTCTTCCCCAGAGATTGATGGGAAGGTCCAGTACGAACGGCTGAAAAGTCCCTTTGTTCCCTTCCATCCTCCAATGTAGAGTTTTTGCACTAATCTCAGGTGTGTTTTGATAGCCTAGCCCCTGTAATGTTTGAGAGGCCTTTTGCAGCGGCCAATTCCTTGGCCAGAATCGTTGGCTCATGACGCTTCGGTCGGCCCCCGTATCTATTAGACCGGTGAAGGCCTTTCCTTCTATCTCCAAACTACACATGGGGCGACCTGTTAGCTCCAAAGATAAGTAGGCCATATCGACTCCAGAGGATCCAAAGCCCTTATCTCCTCTGACCTTATTTTGGGCGGGGAAACGGTCATGCAAGGATGAGAGAATTACCAGCTGGGCTATTCTGTCCCCAGGGGCAATGGAGACAATGCCAAAAGGTGAGTGACACATAACCCTAATTGTACCCTGATAGTCTGGGTCAATGATCCCGGGGAGGACCAATAAGCCCCTCATGGTGCTGGATGATCGGCCTAAAACCAGCCCAGCCGAGCCTACAGGAAGAGGTCCTGACATGTCAGTAGGAACCGCTTGTATACCCATACGAGGGGTTAAAACCAGTCCGGCGGTGGCGCAGAGGTCCAGCCCCGCGGAGCCTGTCGTGGCTCTTCGGGTGCTCTCGGCGGCTGAAGGATCCCCTCCTGAAACGCCCCATATATTTTCGGGCCCTGAGGGCGTGGGCCCCTCTGCATGTTTTTTGACTCCGGGACATATGGGTTATTTATAGGTTGTCCATTAATGTCTTTTGTGGATCTACACTCATTGGCCCAATGTTTCCCCTTCTTGCATCTTGGGCATGTCCCTGGCTGCTTGGTATTTGGTCCCTTTGCCCTGAAGCCTTCCTTGTTAGGACAGTTTCTCTTTACGTGTCCCGGCTGTCCGCAAATGAAGCAGCCATCACGTCTCCCGTGCTTAGTAGCCGCTATCATAGCTCTGGCCAGTCCTTCATTGGTGAGTGGTCCTCCTATCTCTCTGCAGGCCTTTAGCCACGCATCTAAACCTTTTCCTTTCCATGGTGTGATCGCTCGCTGGCAATCCTTAGTGCATTGCTCATAAACAAGCTGTTGCACTAGAGGCATGGCCTCCTGAGCGTCTCCAAAAATTTTTCCAGCTGCCTCTATCATTCTAGCCACAAAATCTGAAAAAGGCTCATTCGGTCCTTGGATTATCTTAGTCAGGTTTCCTGATACCTCTCCCCGTTTAGGTATCATCCTCCATGCTCTTTTAAATATTTCTACGATCTGCTGATAAACAGGCACCGGGAAGGCCGTCTGGTTTTCAGCCCACTGTCCCTGCCCCAGTAGCATATCAGCAGTCCAGGGTGCTGTGTTTGGTGTACGAGCATTCACTCGCGCCTGATTATGCGCGGCTTCTGTAACCACTGCTCTATAGTCTAGATACTGTCCTGTGTTTAGGCACGCTCGAGCTATCTCCCACCAATCATTTGGTGTCAGGGCTGCGGTGGTGATCCTATCCAGTAAAATTAACGTATACTGTGCATTGGGCCCCCAAGTACGGGCGGCCTCTACTAAGTCCTTCAACTGTTTGTAGGGTATGGGCTCATGATATCTTTGCTGGTTTTGGTTTTCAAAGACAGGGAACGCAACAGCGTCCAGCGGGGTGAACTCAGCAAGGCATCTGAGCGTTTTTCGAGAGAGCCTATGGGCCCCTCCGTTCTGCTTGCCTGGATAAGGCGGAGGCGGAGCTCTTGCCGGAGGCGGCAGTCCATATCGCTCCTCCTCATATCTAGCCGCCTCTTCCTCTAACTCCTCCTCCTCGTCCTCCGTTAGTGAGTCATCTCCCGAGTCCCTCTCTTGCTTTACACTGAGAGCGGCAAATTCCTCATAGAACTCATCTACACTCGGGTAGATGGGTGCACTGGGAGCGGTTGCCTGATGTTTTTTGTGCTTACTTTTATCATCTGTTTCCTTTTGTTTTTCACTTCTTCTTTTATATCCCTTTTCTGACTTCTTCATTTGTTTTTTGTTTCCCCCTTCCTTTATACTACTTGATTCCGAAAGGCTGTCCTGATGTTCCGCTAAAGCACGCCTGCCCTTTTTCAGATGCTCTACGTGTTTTCCGTCCCGTAAGCACGCATGTGCCTGTATGGGGCTCACGAAGTCTGGATATTTGCACTCACGTATCCAAAAGCAAAAAGGCAAGGCTACAACTGCAAGGACAATTATAGCTATAGCAGCTACCCAAGGCTCAAGTGTCCAAAATAACATACCGGGGAATACTTACCGGCGCCGACCACTTCGCATGTAGAGTTCTGAATCCTTTCTAGGCTCCCCGCGGTGTCCGCCGAACTATCCCGGGTTTCGGCACCAGCTGTGGTCCGCCAACGCTCGCCCGCGAGGAAGGAAGACCACCGACACAGGATTCTTCTCTATCACGCTTTATTGAAGTGCACTTGGTTGAGGTTTGTAGGGTGATGGAAGCAGGAAGCGCCTGGGTAGAGCCAGGGCTGCACATATATACAGGCTAGCTGGGGCGTGTCTCATTCTGGGGTACGTGGCTCACTATGATAGGTCAGCCTTGTTGCTGGGCAGAATAAGCTTAAGGCCACGCGTCCAACCACTTGTTTACGAGGCTCTCCGGCGCCATCTTGTAATGGCGGCAACGGGTTGCCACATTCCCCCACTCGCCCACCCATCTCCTCTCTGGGAACCATCAGTTTGTTCTCTACAGTTAGAGTCTGTTTCTTGGTTTGTATCTCTCTTTCTTTTTTCTATTTGCTTGCTTCTTTCTTAAATTCAACATACAGACGAAATCATATGTTATTTGTCTTTTTTTTACTTACTTTAGTTAACATTCTACTCTAGCTCCATCCATATCATTGCAAATGGCAAGGTTTCATTCTTTTTATGGCCGAGTCATATTCGATTGTGTGTAATATCTTCTTTATCCATACATCAGGCGATGGGGACTTGGTCTGCTTTCATAATTTGCTACAAACATTGGGGTGCATGTATCCCTTTGAATTAGTGTGTAGGTTTTTTTTGGCCAATACCCAGTCGTGTGGTTCCTGGATCATATGGTAGTTCTCTTCTTAATGTTTTGAGGTCAGTATGGTCAATCTTCTATACCATCATTTTTTTAATTATTGTTTTATGATCTAAATTTCCATCCTGTTTGTAATTTTCTGTATCCTTTTAAATTATGTATTTTCAACATAGTTGGGGTTTGTTTCTAAAATTCTTTTAATCTTTGTCTTTTAATTAGAATAGAGAGATTGGGTTTATTTTGAGTGATATATTTCAATTTCTAATGTCATTCTATTATTTTTCTATTTACCAAATCTTTCTATATTTTCATTCTTCTCTTTTTTTCTTCTTTGGGAGTAATAAAATATTTTTAATCCATTTAATCTTCTTCAGTAATTGTAATGACTCAGTCATGTCCCTTGGTTAAAATTTAATATTGAAGTCCTAACCCCCAACATGACTGTTTGGAGATAAAGACTTTAAGGAGGTAGTTAAGGTAAGTTGAGGGCATAAAGGGGGACTTACTTTGATAGGATCAGTGTCCTCATAAGAAGAGAAAGAGACACCAGAACACAGCTTATTGCAAAACAGGTAGACGGTTCTCATCAGACACCAGCCCTGCCCAGCCTTGGTGTTGAGCTTCCAGCCTCTAGAACTGTGAGAAAACAAATTTCTGTTGTTTGAGGCTCCCAGGCTGCAGTATTATCTTGTCACGTCAGCTTGAACAGATGGAGGGAGTAAAGAGCTGTTCGTTTGTCATTTCAGTAGTTACCCTGCAGATTACATCATTCAGCCTTGCCTTACATAATAGAAATGTGACCTTTTGCCAATCCTGGACAAATAAAGATGCCTTAAGTGTTTGTTATATATTTAAATTTTATGTTTATTTAGAATTCATCATTACTATTATTTTCATTTTTTGTGTTACACCATCAATATTTATTTAGGTTCATCCACGTAGTTCCTTTTATCATTGCTCATGCAGTGCTCTGTATTCATTCTGAAACTTCAGTGCTTCCTTTTGCATTCATCTTGTTTCCACTGGAAACTGGTGGACAGTGTTTCATTTAAGAGGTGTCTGGTGCTGCTGTGTGATTGTTCTTTGTTTTAAAATTTTTTCCCCTTATTTTGTCAAATAGTTTTGCTTGACACCTTTTTTTGGTAGGCAAGTATTTACTTCCAGAAATTGAATATGTCATTTCATTGAAATCTGGTTTCTATAATTTCTGTTAAGAAATCAGCTATAAACCTCATTGGTGGTTTTTTTTTTTTTTTTTGAGGCAATATGCTGCTTTCCCTCTGAATTCTTTAGATTATTTTCTTTTTCTTCAGATTTCAGCAGTTTTGCTATAATATTTCTTGGTGAGAATTTCTTTTTTAAAGAACGCCTTTGTCCTGTTTCTCTCTTCTGCTTAGGATTCCAGTAAATACATAGATGTTACAGGATTTTATCAAGTCCAGTAGAACTCAACATTTTCTTTATTTCCCATCTTTTTTCCCCCTCATGTTGAAGGATCTGGATATTGACTACTGACCATTATTAATTCTCTGTGTTTAATCTACCATTTAACACAATAAGTGAATTATTAATTTCAGTTCTTAATCAATTCTATAATTCCCACTATCTTTAGTTCTCTGGAATTTATAAAATTCCAGATGACCAGAATTCATGATTTCATTTATTTTTCTGATGATATTAATCACCACTATTTTAAGTAGAAGTAAATGTCCTTAACTCCAGACCCTGAGTCTGTTTCTGATAGGTCATTTTTCCCTGGTACTGCATCTTGGCATGCCTGGTGATTTTAGGTTAATTGTTGAATATTGTGTGTGAAAAATTGGGAGACTGTGGATACTAACTTGATTTTCTTCAGCTTTTGTTAAGCAGTTATAGGGAAACCATCTTTATCTAATAATTGGATGAACTGAAGTATGATTTCAGTGTTCAATGCTTGTCCTCCCACTGTCTTTCCGGGGCTCCACTAGACCACACGAGCAGCTCTTGTCAATTGCAGTTGTAACTCCGGGTGACAAAATCCTAAGGTCATCCGACTTGATGGATTACTTTTTTTCCTCTTAACAACTTGATTGAGGTATTATCTGCATGCAGTAAACCACAACCATTTTAAGTGTACAGTTCAGTGATGGTGCCTTTCAGCGCGTGTTCTCCATCCCAGCCGCTAGATCCCAGCAGCCACGAAGCGTTCTGTGTGCACCTGCCTGCCTTTCTTTGCTTTCTTCTTTTTTTCTTCTCTTCTCTTCTTCTTCTTCTCCCTTCCCCTGCCCGCGTTTCTTCTCCTCTCCTCTCTTCTCCTTTCCTTTCAATTTTTCTTTCTTTTCTTTTTTCTTTTTCTTTCCTTTGTTTTCTTTCTTTCTTTCTTTCAACATTTCATATCATGGAGTCATAGAATATGCGGTTTTATTGTCTCGTTTCCTTCAGTTACTAGTTCACATTCACTACAGGGTCAGCGGTTCATCCATGCTCTAGGATGTCTTCTTTTTTTTTTTTTTTTCCTTTATTACTGCCGTGTAGTCATCAATGGTCGCATGGACCACGTTGTGTTCATTAGCTCATTAGCTGATGGCACTTTGTTCCCTCTTTGGGCTATTCTGTTTAATGCTGTGGTGAACATTTGTGCCTATGTCTTTGTGTGAACACAGATTTTAATTTCTTGGGTAGATACCTAGGAGTAGAATTTCAGGATTGTAATTTTTCTAAAGTATTTTTAAAAGTGCCAAACTGTTTTCACAGTGGCTGGGCCATATGTATGTTCTCACTAGTTTTCAGTCTTTCTTGTATCATTTGACTTCTGGGACATCCCTGTCTTAATTTGTGACAATTTTGACCCTATCTCTTCATCACCTTTGATGGGTCCTACTCAGGTTCTTAACCTCTAAAATCGGAGTGCCACGCGCTTAGGTTTTAAAGCCTAGGACTGGATGAAATAACTGATTGTTAACAAAAGACAGAAATGAAAATATGTCTAAAAACAATATTTACCTACATGATTTCTAAATTTATATTCTTAGGTCGGACCTTCCTCCCAAATGAACATCCACATCTGACTTCAGCTGGACATCTTTCCTTGGATTTACAACAGGTACGTATAAATTAGCATGTCTACACCTGCATTCCTGTTACCTGCTTACCCTATGCCATCAAATTTCTGCCCACCTTACATATTCTTCTCTTATCCGATAAATACAAACTCCATCATTGCATTTGATCAGGCTCAATACTTTCCTTCCTAGTGCACATAGTCCGTAACTCACCGCTCGTTGTGCTGGTGCTACCCCACCCCCAAACACATTCAGAATCTGTCTTTACATCCTTCAGTCTACTCCAAGGAAAAATTATAAATAACCAGGATTATAACAGCAACATAACAAGGTTCCATGTTTCTCTTCTTGCCCACATAGTCTGTTTTGCCCACAAAAATCAAGGGGACCATTTTAAAATATAAATTAGATGTGTTTCAGAAACCTCCAAAAAAAATCCCATCTCATTCAAAATAAAATCAATGTATTGTACCAAGGTCATCAAAAATGAGTGTTATCTATTAATAAAACTGTAATTATAGATAATAGGCATAATTGTAGAATATTAATGGTTATAATAGGATTATAATTATAATTATTATCATTATTATGGTTATAAATGTATAATGTGTCTTGCTATTTACCCCTGTGGTTCTTCTGCTACAATGTTTCCTTGCCCCATTTTGGGTACACTGGTCTCCTTACCCTTAATTTACATTCCCAATAATATCCCCATTTCTCCCTAAAATGTTCCTCCTCCCGTTTCCCCAGATACCAGCATGGCTCACCATCTGTTCTTGGAGGTTCTTGCTCAAATGTCCCCTTATAGGAGAAGCCTTCCTTCCCTGAGCGTCCTTTATGAAGTGGCAATTACATCCATCCCTCAGCACCTGCAGTATTTACTTTTTCTGACTCATTTTTCTCCATTTCACTAATTGGCTCACGGCGTATTGCGTATTTGTTTATTGTCGGTCTCCTTTGATTTTAATGTAAGATCTGTGAGAGCAGGGGGAGGTGTCAGATTTATTCATTGCTACATCCTTGCTGCTTGAGTGCTTCCTGGCATAGCAGCTTCCTAATATGATTTTGTTGAATGAAAGAATCAGCAATAAGTTCTATCAGAGCAAAGATAAAGATAGAGGACGCCAGTCAAAACTATTTTTTTCTTGCCCAGTATCTATTTTGCTGCCTTTTCATAGCAGCAGACTAGTTTTTCTTTTGCTGCAAATCCTTCCCCCATCATAAAAACGCAGATGGCACAGCCAAGAAAGTTGACTGACTCTCCCTTGTAGAGGATTGCTGTCTGCTCCAAATCAGGCCAAGATCAGGTGTTCTGGAATTTCAATTTTGAGTGGGATGACCAGGTCTGAAAACTGGGGGAGCTTATTCACCCTGACGGTGGTTTCCAGTAGGTACCCCAAGAGCTCTTTGACTTTGTTTGACATTTGCTGAATCCTAGAGTTTTTCAGCCTTCCTTTGGTTCTCTTAGTTAGACCTATCCTACCAGTTAGTATGCTTTTTTACTTTTGGCCAGAGTTTGTTTCTACTGTTTTCAGTTCAAGTATCCCAAAGGATACTGGCAGATTGAAAGGGCACTGCTCTGAGCTCTCTCAGCTCATTTCCAGTGATTCAGGAAGGTCTTTGGAGGACTGGATAAGTGGGTGGATCATTTGAATTTCATGACTTACCCATTTACTGATTCTTTCAACAAATACTTAGTGAAAATATATCATGTGCTCAAACGATGCTCCGCTTTGTGTATGCAAGGATGGTCCTTTTCCTTAAAAAAATCTCAGCATCTGTTGGAGTATTACCATGTTCTCATCAAGGTCTGTGTGGGGCATAGTGGAGGTACTATACAAGACAAGAGTGGGTAAGTTTACCTGGACCCTGATCGGGTCAGGAACAGCCCATAGGGTTTTCTAAGCCTTGTTGAGCCTAGGAAGGGTGAGTAGGCATTTGCAGGTAGACAAATAGGAAAGGGCTTTGTGTTCAATGTGGCCATAAAGGCTTTTGAGAAAGGAGAAATTCCAGGCAGCATGCAGGCAGTGTGATAAATCTTTTGATCTTGGTTTATGTACATTTATAACTAAAAAGCATCACTAAGAGTGATACCTCTTCACTAGCTTTTTCCCTGCAGAAGACGGGATGGTACTTGAAGCTATCTGGAAAATGACTTTGAAATAACCCCTTTTCTCACACCTGGGGTCCCGCTGCCTGATATAAAATGTGGGCAAAAACCTGCAAAGGCATAAGGAGAATTTAACTCTCATTAGTTTAATATTTGGACTATTCTAAGAAAAAAAGTTCTATTGTGTGAAATTCTCTCTCAACAGTGTTATTTGTGAGGGTGTTGGAAATGCAGGTACTCTAAGTATCTTGGAGTACAAAGACCCAAAGCTCTGAGCATCAGGGGCTACTCACCCTCCCTTAGTTGGGTTCAGAAAAAGCAACTGCATCTGCAGTGACATGGTCAAAATAGAGGCCTAATATTATTGAACTTACTTTATTATATAAGTTCATATGATGAGACACAGGATTAACATTTAGAAACTATGTGGAAGGGGTTAGGGAAGGAAGGTAGCTCCTGGTAAGAATGATAGTGCATCTAAGTCTGGGAGACTGGAAAAAATACCATTAAAAAAATTTATTTTTAACATTCCACCATAAATTGTGGTTTTAAGGATCACACAAAACTATGTAAAGAGGAATGCCCAGAAATACATGGCACGAGCTTTGTAGTTTTTTCTTCATCAGGCATTTGGAGGAACTATATAGTCCAGGATCTGGATGGCATAATTTTTAGTGGATCCCCTTGTCCCTTTTGGTGTCCATGTGTAAAGCCATTCTAGAAAAACAAGGAAAGAACCCCCTCCCCCATGGTGAAAATAAGGCTTGGCTGTTTCTGTTTTCTGGCTTAGGAGGGACAGGTCAGTTCAGTCCACACATTTTCCTATGTTAAATATCTATGATAGCCCCAACAAAATAAAAAAAAATAAAGAGGAGGAATTTTATCTGATCAAATGAGAAGATAAAAAATCTATTTACAAACACCTGTATGTACATATTTGCAATTCCCATTGGATTCTACAGCAAACATTCACAATAGCAGAGCCTTTCCAACCCCCATCACAGTAAATTTGTAATTTCTGTGTGTGTGTGTGTGTGTGTGTGTGAGAGAGAGAGAGAGAGAGAGAGAGAGAACATTTAAGTTATACTCTCAGCAAGTTTTAATTACATGACAGAGTGTTACTCACTGAGAGTAACACTCTCAGTGTTACTCAGTAACACATGTTTCACATTAGACCTTCAGACTTTATTCCACTTGCAGCTGAAATTGTGTCTCCTTTTACTGAGTCCTCCCAGTTGCCACCAGCTCTGGCAACCACTTTTTTTTTTTTTTTGAAAAATGCATTTTTTAAAAATTTTTAAATTTTTTTTAATAAACATATAATGTGTTATTAGCCCCAGGGGCACAGGTTTGTGAATCGCCAGGTTTACACACTTCACAGCACTCACCAAAGCACATACCCTCCCCAATGTCCATAACCCCACCCCCCTTCTCCCATCCCCCCTTTCCCCCCCACAACCCTCAGTTTGTTTTGTGAGATTAAGAGTCACTTATGGTTTGTCTCCCTCCCAATCCCATCTTGTTTCATTGATTCTTCTCCTACCCACTTAAGCCCCCATGTTGCATCTCCACTTCTTCATATCAGGGAGATCATTTGATAGTTGTCTTTCTCCGCTTGACTTATTTCGCTAAGCATGATACCCTCTAGTTCCATCCACGTCGCTGCAAATGACAAGATTTCATTTCTTTTGATGGCTGCATAGTATTCCATTGTGTATATGTACCACATCTTCTTTATCTATTCATCTTCTGGCAACCACTTTTTTACTCTGTTTTTGTGAGTTTGGCTTTTGTTTTTGGTTTTGTTTAAGATTCTACTTGTAAGTGACACCACGCAATGTTTGTCTTTCTTTGTGTGTATCATTTCACTCAGCATCGTGTCCTCAAGGTCTTTATTGGAAGGCTCTGGAACATGCTGTGCACCTGCTACATGCCAGGCCTTATTCTAGATCCCAGAGATGCAGGAGTGAAAGACTGTCACTACCTCAGCACAGTCCTTTCCTGGATGGCTGCATTTTAGTGCCAGAGAGAGTTAGGAAACAATGGAGGAGAAGCATCCTAAAAATCTACCAAATCTCAACATCTGTTTAGTGTAAGTTAGAGATCAGAGACAAATATACTATAGTGTAAGTTAGAGATCAGAGACAAATATACTATTTAATATGCACTACTTATTTTGAGGTTGTTTTTGCACTTAAACAGCTGAATTAGATGCTTGTTTACATGGAAACATGACCTATGAATTTGAAAATCTCCTGGGTGTATGTGGAAAATAGCTCAAAATAAACCGGGTCTGTCAACTACTCGGTGGGAGGAAACACGTCTCTTCTCATCGTAAGATTTGTGTTTGTTCTGTGACTGAAGGTAGCCAAGGACTTTGGGCCTCTCTGAAAGGTTGATACTCCTATAGTTGGTTTTATGATCCTACAATAATTTTTACCCTTCTGTTATAGTTAATGTATTGTCTGGTTCTCATTTCACTCAAAAATTGTAATTTCTGGATGGAGTGTTTCATCTTGGCCAATCAACAAGTACAAATCACATCACAAGGAAATTATTGGCTAAAATGTCCTGCCACAGAATTTGGCGTAGGGCTCTTGGCATCTGATCTGTGCCCTTGTTTTAATTGCACAGCAGTTCTGGGGAGTGTCTCTTGGAGAGGGCAGTGGGTGGGCAGGTGCGTATAGTGGCAATGAGGAACAGAGTGGAAGAGAGGGTTTTGGAGTGAGGTAAGACAGGATGCTATGTTCTGAGTGGATGACTGACAGCCCCCGGGGCATCAGAGGCATACGTGTAAGCAAGAGCACGTGGAGGAGAATTCATGAAGAATTTGGAGGAGCAGCAAACTTCAGTTGCCCCTGCTACAAAGCTAAATGGCGTTTTCCTATAAATTCTCATTTTGAGCAATGAAATGGCATCCATAAAAGCTCACATTAGTACAAACATACTATCACATAGTGTTAAGTTTTAACAGTTAGATTGTGATAGTGCTATTTTCCCTCTGAATCCTCAAAATTCTGGTTCACTATAATGAAGCAATATCCTTTTTTGTGTCTCCAGAACATACTGACAATGCCTCATGCATGAATTCTTTTGACCTCTTTAGAGCAAGATGTCGTTTCAACTGGTATTGCCAAGGGACTTTGGTTAATAAAAAAATTATTGGGTGTTAGGAGAGGATGTAAAGAGTGAACAAGACAGAAGAAGCTCCAGTGGGCATCTGCTGCATCTGTCAGGGTCCCTAGGGGCCGAGTGGTAGCAACAATGACAAACACCGGGCCACTTTCAAAGAGTTCCAAACTGCATGGCACCATCCTCCAGAGGGTTTTAACTACCTAGACATCTGTCGGGTTACAAATACAGCTATCAGATGGCTCCTAAATTATGTTGAGGACAGCTTTATGATTCAGCAAGTGAGACTCTAACCTGGGTTGAAGTCACTCTGACTTGAGAAGAATAGGGAGGGTTTGTTCAAAGTATTGGATGTCCTAAGGGACCTAGATGAGGTTTGACCTGGTTCAGCGGGGTAAGTGGGAGTAGTTGTTAGAACAAAGGTGTATTTCAAGCAAATAAATTTGCAGAAAAAAACATTTCTTTGTTTCTAAGGAGAAATTTATATCTGTAGAAAATCTCGATCAGTGACAGCAACTGCAGACTTTTTCTCATGAGAGAGGATTGTGACTGTTCAAGAAGACAGTTTGGGGGCACCTGGGTGGCTTGTCAATTAAGTGTCTGCCTTTGTTTGGCTCAGGTCGTGATCTCAGGGTCATGAGGTCAAGTCCCACATTGGGCTCCATACTCAGTGGGGAGTCTGCTTGGGATTCTCACCCCCCCCCCCACCCCGCTCCTTCCCCTGTGCTTGCTTGCTTTCCCTCAAATAAATAAATCTTTAAAACACCAGTTTTTCAAGAAAATAGTAAGTGTGAAGAAAGGAATTGTCAAACAGTTTAAAAGTGAGCTGCTTGGGCGCCTGGGTGGCTCAGTGGGTTAAGCCGCTGCCTTTGGCTCGGGTCATGATCTCAGGGTCCTGGGATCGAGCCCCGTATCAGGCTCTCTGCTCAGCAGGGAGCCTGCTTCCTCCTCTCTCTCTCTCTCTGCCTGCCTCTCTGCCTGCTTGTGATCTCTCTCTGTCAAATAAATTAAATCTTTAAAAAAAAAAAAAGTGAGCTGCTTATCTCCTACAGAATACATTATTTCTGTGCTGTATTCATATATGGGTTCTCCCATCTTTACTTCGGAAAAGGAATACGAGACCTTACCAGGGACAGAGATGTTAAAATGTGGAATAAGGGAGGACGGGGAGTCATTTAGATGGCAGTGGTTGTGTGGCTGTTCCCAGACCCGTTTGCTTTCTAGTCTTTGTCATTCTACACATCTCAGTGTCCCTTCTCGGTGGGCAACCTAGAGCAGAGTTCTAGCCGGTGAAGGGGGTCCAGGGGATGGGAATGTTCCTTCCAGCTGAATTGCCAGACCTTGAGGAGCCCTCCCTGGCTACCCACCAACCAAAACACCCCCACATGTCTTCTCCAAGACCTAAAGAGAAGAAAATACTCTTTTTCCTGCATTGTTTATTTCGTATGTGCTATCTTGAAATGTGTGATGCTTTTTCTTTCCTGCTCTTTTAATAATTTTTTCTACCAAACCTCTAAAATCCATAGGTATTTCAATTCCATTGTTTTGAGTAAACAGTAGGAGTCACAGAGAATATGTTCTGCTTGGAGGTTGATAAGGAGACTGTGCTGGGAAAGGCACCTCCTACCCTAGTATGCCCTAACGGGGGGTTATTTCTGATTGACTAAAAATACCTTAGGATCTGGATGAGCTGACCTAAAGGCACAATGACGATGGTCTATATTTGGACTTTAGATTCTTAAGAAATTGAGAGTCCTTTGTTAGCTTACTTAAAAAATTAGCAAGCGTGCACGTTGCATGGAATAGACTGTGTTAGGCATTATGGGGAAGGCAAAATGAATCATGAAAAAAGGACTTCCTTTAAAGTTATCTAATAGTAACACATTTTCAAGAGAAGATTCAAGATGGTAAGTGCCATGATGAACCAAACTTCTCGGAAGAAGACATTTGCACTGACCCATTATAGATTCCTGTCCTATAGCCTTATTTTCAGGGATTTAGATTTACTTTTTAAAATAGAAATCTTCTGGGGCACCTGGGTGGATCAGTGGGTTAAGCCTCAGCCTTCGGCTCAGGTCATGATCCCGGGTCCTGGGATTGAGCCCCACATCAGGCTCTCTGCTCAGTGGGGAGCCTGCTTCCTCACCTCTCTCTGCCTGCTTCTCTGCCTACTTGTGATCTCTGTCTGTCAAATAAATAAATAAAATCTTTAAAATGGAAATCTTCCTAAGCGAGTATTCTTGGTAGACTGCTGGAAGAACTCTGCCTGACATGCCTGGCGGGTCTCACTCTTCCCAAGGAAGTTGGTCTGTGCTTCTCAGGGGTTTCTTTTTCTTTGGGACTTTGCTCTCCTGCTGTGGTCAGATTCTGCTGGATGGTGTCTGGAGGAACACCTTACTGGCATCAGTTTCACTTTTCATGTCATCTCCAGGAGACCCAGCATCAGTCTTAAACACCATTGTGCACTGGGACATTGCTGGACAGAAGGCATCCCATAAAGGAAGCATCTTAAGGCAAGGGCGGCTTTAGACCTTGCCCCTACTTGGCCTTGTTGAGATTGGGAAGATGTATGCAGAGATTGGTGTCATGCATTATTACAGAAATGAAATCATCTTCTGTAAGAATTTTACCACACATTAACTACTGACTGATTTGGGTCCCTCACTGAGGAACCACAGGGAATATTCTGTGCCAGCAACATTTTGTCAGTGGTGGTAAAGAGAAGTAAGAAAGCCAGTAGGAGGATGTTGACAAGTGAAACATTTTGTTTGGAGTATCTTCATCTATTACTGGATTGATGGTGCCTCAGGAACGAGAACTTTCCCTGTTATTAAACACTATGCACAACTTTTGCTGAAATCCTATTGGGAGGCAAAGTGTTTGTATATTGCCCAAAAGGAGGAATTTATTCTAGAAGTAGTAGAGAAACAGGAAAACCTCTGCAAAATAGGTCGTCTGTATTTCACTGGAGGAGTTACTACTATATATGCTTTATTCCTATCATGTTTATTTTAGGATTAAATTTTCTTTGAATACTTTGGCCATATATTTAGCATCAATTTGTTTTACCTATTTTTTCCATTCTTCATCTGCTGCTCAGTTTTGTTTTGTTTTTGAGAAGTGTAGTTACCAGCAGTATCATAATAGAAACTAGGGGTGCCTGGGTGGCTTTGTAGGATAAGTGTCTGACTCTTGATTTTGACTGAGGTCTTTATCCTCAGGGTTTTAAGATACAGCCCCACATGAGGCTCTGTGTGGAGTCTAAGATTCTCTCTCTCCCTCTGTCCCTACTCCCTTATTTCTCCAACCCCAGCTTGCACTCTTGTGCTCTCTCTCTCAAAAAAAGAAAGAAAGAAAGAAAGAAATTAAAAGTGGATTACTATGATAATTTATGCAACATCAATGCTCTATTATGTGTATTTCAAGTAAATTTGACAAACATTATGTACATGAGGTAATCACCCTTTTCAAAAGTATGCCCTTTTGCATCTTTTGTTATCAGTTAATGAGCTCATAAAATTCATATTTGTTATTTAAATTTATCATATTAGCTGTCAACATATTGCTTAATGAAGCAAGTGGTTTTTGTTCAGAGAAAATGAAGGTCTGCTCTTGAATTAGCTGTTATTTAAAAATTTGCTGATAAAAGCAAGTTAGTGATTTTTCAATGGGCTGA
This sequence comes from Mustela nivalis, assembly GCF_964662115.1. Classification (NCBI taxonomy): domain Eukaryota; kingdom Metazoa; phylum Chordata; class Mammalia; order Carnivora; family Mustelidae; genus Mustela; species Mustela nivalis. The sequence continues at coordinate 36,344,291 of NC_139039.1, forward strand.
TCTGCATGTTACTAACTTTGGAAAGAACAGTAAACTATGTGTACATATTTACAAATGTCACTACGATTCAGTATCATCTAATTCAAATACCATGTAAAAGTCAACTGAAGGAAGTTTTTTAGATGGATAACATAACTGAAATTCAAACCCCTTAAGAAAATTTAAGGACATTAGTAATGTGACATTCTAAAAATCTTGTTTTTAAGCCTTGAAAATTCTCAGGCATGGGACAACTTTGGGTTTTGATAAATAAGATTAATTTAATCTCCCTTTACTTGAGCTTGCATGTGTATTTCAGTACGTAAACTGAACTGAAACTCAGTCTGGGACATAATCTGTTTTGTAGCTGGTGGCTGTTAGCATTATAACTAAGAATGGTACTTTTAATTTGATCTGATGCTCTGTGATTTTTTTTTTTTTGTCCTTGGCAAATGTAAAAGTTTATTCTATTTTATTTATTTATTTTTAAAGAGTTTATTTATTTATTTATTTGTCAGAGAGAGAGAGAGAGCTCAAACAGGCAGAGTGTCAGGCAAAGGCAGAGAAGCAGGCTCCCCACCTAGCGGGGACTCCAATGTGGGACTCGATCCCGGGACCCTGGGATCATGACCTGAGCCAAAGGCAGTGGCTTAACCAACTGAGCCACACAGGTGTCCCTAAAATTATATTTTAATTAAAATGATTTTGTTTTTTATTCTTGATTCTGACTGATATGATGTTGGAGTGCTAACTGACATGAATAAGAAAAAAAGCACTAATAGGTAAGGATACCTGCCCTTCTGAGTTTAATGGTATTCTTACAATGAGAGATTAATGAACTGCTCCATAGGATTAAACCCATAAAGGTCAACTTCATCTTGGAAGTTGATCTGTCAGCAAAAGATACCAGATATCCCATTGTAGAAACTGAAACTCAATGAAGAAAACCAGCACAGAAAAGAGAACACTCAGGGTTCTTGGTTCCTGCCAGAAACCCAGTTTTGGAATCCAAGAAAGAAAACTGATGGCCACCGGAATCTGAAGCTGTCCCACCCTGAGGGACATGCCGTTCCACTGCCTCTGGTCCTTTAAGTGGCCCCAGCTGGGTCAGACACAAAGAACTGTGAAATTGCCTTGTTCTATACTGAGGTTTGGGAACAGGGACAGGGCAGAGGGCACAGCCCTTGACATGGGTATGAGTATTATCAGACAGAAAGAGGAAGAGCCTCTTAACTTCTCTTATTAGGTCAGGATTACCCAGATAATCTCCCTATCTTAGGATCAGTTGATTTGGGACCTGTTTGTATACACAAGAGCCCAGGAATCTCAGGGCCCACATCTTAAGATTCTTCCCCCTCTCAGTGGTTTTCCTTCTGAAATTCATTCTGATTCTAAATTCTGTGAGTTAAGTGGCTCAGTCCCACAACACTACCATGACCTGAGCTGAAATCGAGAATTTGCCGCTCAGCTTTCCTCCAAGCGCCAGGGAGATGGGGGCGGTTGGGTGCTTTTCTCTGAGGGCGCACTGAGGAGCAGACCCTGAGCTCTTGGCTCCTCCAGGCCAGATTGGGAGGCTGCCATCTTCCTTCCCGTCCTCTGGAACTCAACGGAAAGTTCTCAGGGAACAAAAGCTTCCGAAAGCAAACCCAAGTGGATTAGTTAGCCTGGCCCCTGGTAAGGGCAGTGCAATTCCGCCTGGGGAAAAGACACTTGAGAATCACTACAACAGGCCCCTCCCCCAGAACATCAACAAGAAACCCAGCCAAGACCACCTTCACTCATCAAGGAGAGCATCGGAATTCCAGAGGAGGAGAAAGCAAATCTTATCTGGACAAAATGATAAGGCAGAAAAACTCACCACAAAAAAAAGAGCAAGAGGCAGTACTGAAGGCTGGGGACCTAATCAATACAGACACTGTTAATATGACAGATTTAGAGTTCAGAATGATGATTCTCAAGGTTCTAGCCAGGCTCAAAAAAGGCATAGAAGAAATTAGAGAAACCCTCTCCAGAGAGATAAAAGCCCTTTCTGGAGAAATAAAAGAACTAAAATCTAACCAAGTTGAAATTAAAAAAAAGCTATTAATCAGGTGCAATAAAAAAATGGAAGCTCTTACTGCTAGGATAAATGAGGCAGAAGAAAGAATTAGTGGTATAGAAGACCAAATGATAGAGAATAAAGAAGCTGATCAAAAGAGAGACAAACAAATACTGGAGCACAAGGAGAGAATTGGAGAGATAAGTGACACCATAAGGCGACACAACATTAGAATAATTGGGATTCCAGAAGAAGAAGAAAGAGAGAGGGGGGTAGAAGTTATATTGGAGAGAATTTTTGTAGAGAATTTCCCTAATTTGGCAAAGGGAACAAACATCAAAATCCAGGAGATGTAAAGAACGTCCCTCAAAATCAATAAAAATAGGTCATACCCTGTCACCTGGTAGTAAAATTTACAAGTCTTAGCAACAAAGAGAAAATCCTGAAAGCAGCCGGGGAAAAGAAGTCTGTAACATACAAGGGTAAGAACATTAGATTGGCACGGGACCTATCCACAAAGACCTGGCAGGCCAGAAAGAACTGGCATGATATATTCAGAGCATTAAACTAGAAAAACATGGAGCCAAGAATACTATATCCAGCTAGGCTATCATTGAAAATAGAAGGAGAGATAAAAAGCTTCCAGGACAAACAAAAACTGAAAGAATTTGCAAACACCAAACCAGCTCTACAGGAAATATTGAAAGGGGTCCTCTAAGCAAAGAGAGACCCTAAAATTAGTAGATCGAAGAGAAACAGAGACAATATACAGTAACAGTCACCTTACAGGCAATACAACGGCACTAAATTCATACCTCTCAATAGTTACCCTGACTGTTAATGGGCTAAATGCCCCAATCAAAAGACACAGGATATCAGAATGGATTAAAAAAATAAAACCCATCAATATGCTGCCTTCAAGAAACTCATTTTAGACCCAAAGACTCCTCCAGATTTAAAGTGAGGGGGTGGAAATCAATGTACCATGCTAATGGACATCAGAAGAAGGCTGGGGTGGCAATCCTTATATCAGATCAATTAGATTTTAAGCCAAAGATTATAATAAGAGATGAGGAAGGACACTATATCATACTCAAAGGGTCTGTACAACAAGAAGATCTAATAATTTTAAATATCTATGCCCCCAACATGGGAGCAGCTAACTATATAAACCAATTAATAACAAAATCAAAGAAACACATCAAGAATAATACAATAATAGTAGGGGACTTTAACACTCCCCTCACTGAAATGGACAGATCATCCAAGCAAAAGATCAGCAAGGAAATAAAGGCCTTAAATGACACACTGGACCAGATGGACATCACAGATATATTCAGAACATTTCATCCCAAAGCAACAGAATACACATTCTTCTCTAGTGCACATGGAACATTCTCCAGAATAGATCACATCCTCGGTCCTAAATCAGGACTCAACCGGTATCAAAAGATTGGGATCATTCCCTGCATATTTTCAGACCACAATGCTCTGAAGCTAGAACTCAACCACAAGAGGAAGTTTGGAAAGAACACAAATGCATGGAGACTAAACAGCAGCCTTCTAAAGAATGAATTGGTCAACCGGGAAATTAAAGAAGAATTGAAAAAAATCATGGAAACAAATGATAATGAAAATAGAACGGTTCAAAATCTGTGGGACACAACAAAGGCAGTCCTGAGAGGAAAATATATAGCGGTACAAGCCTTTCTCAAGAAACAAGAAAGGTCTCAGGTACACAACCTAACCCTACACCTAAAGGAGCTGGAGAAAGAACAAAAAATAAACCCTAAGCCCAGCAGGAGAAGAGAAATCATAAAGATCAGAGCATAAATTAATGAGATAGAAACCAAAAAAACAATAGAACAAATCAACGAAACTAGGGGCTGGTTCTTTGAAAGAATTAATAAGATTGATAAACCTCTGGCCAAACTTACCAGAAAGAAAAGAGAAAGGACCCAAATATATAAAATCAAGAATGAAAGAGGAGAGATCACAACCAACACCAAAGAAATACAAACAATTATAAGAACATACTCTGAGCAACTCTATGCCAACAAATTTGACAATCTGGAAGAAATGGATACATTTCTAGAGACATATAAACTACCACAACTGAACCAGGAAGAAATAGAAAGCCTGAACAGACCCATAACCAGTAAGGAGATTGAAACAGTCATCAAAAATCTCCAAATGAACAAAAGTCCAGGGCCAGACGGCTTCCCAGGGGAATTCTACCAAACATTTAAAGAATTAATTCCTATTCTCCTGAAACTGTTCCAAAAAAATAGAAATGGAAGGAAAACTTGCAAACTCATTTTATGAGGCCAGCATGGCCTTGACCCCAAAACCAGACAAGGATCCCATCAAAAAAGAGAATTACAGACCAATATCTTTGATGAACACAGATACAAAAATTCTCACCAAAATACTGGCCAATAGGATCCAACAGTACCTTAAAGGGATTATTCACCACGACCAAGTGGGATTTATTCCAGGGCTGCATGGTTGGTTCAGCATCCTCAAATCAATCAATGTGATACAATACATTAATAAAAGAAAGAATAAGAACCATATGATACTCTCAATAGATGCTGAAAAAGCATTTGACAAAGTGCAGCATCCCTTCCTGATTAAAACTCTTCAAAGTGTAGGGATAGAGGGCACATACCTCAATATTATCAAAGCCGTCTATGAAAAACCCACTGCAAATATCATTCTCAATGGGGAAAAACTGAAAGCTTTTCTGCTAAGGTTGGGAACACAGCAAGGATGTCCATTATCACCACTGCTCTTCAACATAGTACTAGAAGAACTAGCCTCAGCAATCAAACAACAAAAAGAAATTAAAGGCGTCCAAATTGGCAAAGAAGAAGTCAAACTATCACTCTTTGCAGATGATGTGATACTATATGTGGAAAACCCAAAAGGCTCCACTCCAAAACTGCTAGAGCTTGTACAGGAATTCAGTAAAGTATCAGGATATAAAGTCAATGCACAGAAATCAGTTGCATTTCTTTACACTAACATCAAGACAAAAGAAAGAGAAATTAAGGAGTCAATCCCATTTACAATTGCACCCAAAACCATTAGATACCTAGGAATAAACCTAACCAAAGAGGCTAAGAATCTATACTCAGAAAACTATAAAGTACTCATGAAAGAAATTGAGGAAGACACAAAGAAATGGAAAAATGTTACACGTTCATGGATTGGAAGAAAAATATTGTGGAAATGTCTATTCTACCTAAAGCAATCTATACATTTAATGCAATTCCTATCAATATCCCATCCATTATTTCAAAGAAATGGAACAAATAATTCTAAAATTTATATGGAACCAGAAAAGACCTTGAATAGCCAAAGGGATATTGAAAAAGAAAGCCAACGTTGGTGGCATCACAATTCCAGACTTCAAGCTCTATTACAAAGCTGTCATCATCAAGACAGCATGGTACTGGCACAAAAACAAACACATAGATCAATGGAACAGAATAGAGAGCCCAGAAATAGACCCTCAACTCTATGGTCAACAAATCTTTGACAAAGCAGGAAGGAATGTCCAATGGACAAAAGACAGCCTCTTCAACAAATGGTGCTGGGAATACTGGACAGCCACATGCAGAAAAATGAAATTGGACTATTTCCTTACACCACACATGAAAATAGACTCAAAATAGATGAAGGACCTCAATGTGAGAAAGGAATCCACCAACATCTTTGAGGAGAACACAGGCAGCAACCTCTTCGACCTCAGCCGCAGCAACTTCTTCCTAGGAACATTGCCAAAGACAACAGAAGCAAGGGCAAAAATGAACTATTGGGATTTCATCAAGATCAAAAGCTTTTTCACAGCAAAGGAAACAGTTAACAAAACCAAAAGACAACTGACAGAATGGGAGAAGATATTTGCAAACAACATATCAGATAAAGGGCTAGTATCCAAAATCTATAAGGAGCTTCCCAAACTCAACTCCCAAAGAACAAATAATCTAATCAAGAAATGGGAAGAGGACATGAACAGACCTTTTTACAAAGAAGACATCCAGATGGCCAACAGACACATGAAAAAATGCTCCACATCACTTGGAATCAGGGAAATACAAATCAAAACCACAATGAGATAACCACCCCAAACCAGTCAGAATGGCTAAAATTAACAAGTCAGGAAATGACAGATGCTGGCGAGGATGCGGAGAGAGGGGAACCCTCCTACACTGTTGGTGGGAATGCAAGCTGGTGCAACCACTCTGGAAAACAGTGTGGAGGTTCCTCAAAAAACTGAAAATAGAGCTACCCTATGACCCAACGATTGCACTACTGGGTATATATCCTAAAGATACAAACGTGGTGCTCAAAAGGGGCACATGCACCTGAATATTTATAGCAGCAATGTCCACAATAGCCAAACTATGGAAAGAAACTAGATGTCCATCAGCAGATGACTGGATAAAGAAGATGTGAGATATACACACACACATACTATGCAGCCATCAAAAAATTACTTCTTGCCATTTGCGACAACATGGATGAAACTAGAGGGTATTATGCTTAGTGAAATAAGTCAATCAGAGAAAGACAACTATCATGATCTCCCTGATATGAGGAAGTGGAAATGAATGTGGGGAGGTTTGGGGGTAGGAAAAGAAAAAATGAAAGAAGGTGGGATTGGAAGGGAGACAAACCATAAAAGACTCAATCTCAAAAAACAGACTGAGGGTGGCTGGAGGGAGGGGGGAGGGACAGGGGGGTGGGGTTATGGACATCGGGGAGGGTATGCGCTATGGTGAGTGCTGTGAAGTGTGTAAACCTGGCGATTCACAGACCTGTACCCCTGGGGATAAAAATATGTTATATGTTTATGAAAATTAATTAATTAATTAATTAAAAAAAAGAAAACAAGACCTACCAGATATACTTATTGTTGCAATGTATGCATTTTTTCTTAAATATATCATTTTATAGTAATGATATTGCATAAAACAAATCTAACTTACCTCATTTAAAAAAAAAAAAGAATTTGCCACTCAACTGACTGAGCCACCCATGAAGCCCTTTTCTATGTTAACTCCTGTTTTTTTCTCTAAAAGTGAAATTATGTGTTTCAAGTAGGATACATATAAAATCATTGAGTCATTCCTGAATTCCTGAATTAGAACCTATGTTTTTAAAAATTTTACTTTTTTAGTCACTGTTATTTCCTAAGTCCCCCACTCTCTTGATCTCTCACTGACATTTAATTCATATAACCGTTAACATCACATGAGATTTTCCAGAATCCTGGATTCTGGTCTTTGCTCTCCTAATTATGATGTATATGTATATATATGGTGTATATGACAGAAGATTACTCTCTATTTATAAGCAAAGATAATGCTCCCTACGTCTTGAGGCAATTGCAAAGCTACAATGAGATCCTAAATAGAAAATTTATTTTTTTTAACTAGGAAGCATTTTGTTAATATAAAGTATTAATAGTCACAAGTAGTCCTCTAGTAATGCAGTGTCGTCCCACAAATCTTTATGAATTAGGTACATCAATGATTTAAACATAATTGAGATTCCTTCCACATCGAGAGTAACACTTTCTGCTTCCAAAATCTTCCTAGAACACAGCCCTGATTATGTTATTTCTTTGCTTAAAAATCTTTTCGTGCCCGCTCATTAAAGCCTCAACTAATTATTGTGGCTTTTTGTTCCTTCTGGTCTAACTCATGTCCTTGACCTTCCTCCTCCTCCTCCTCCTGCCCACATGCAGATTCCAAGCATGTAACCGACGTGATTAAGGCAAACCCTGCACACATGCTCTGTTCCACCATCTCCAGCTGCAGTGGTCCGGCACCTCAGATACCATTTCTCGTGGGAAGGATTCCTGGGTTTTTGACCACTAACCTCTCCCCCGTCTCTGTTTTTCATGTAGGACTTTTCACTTTCCCTCTAGCTTTTATTCTGTTCTTGCTGGGAGTGAGGTTCTTGGTGCACAGGCTTCAAGGAATGTCAGTTACTCAGAGACGGGAATCTCATTCCCCTTCTGTGTCCCTTCACCTGTGTGGTGCCGTCTTCATGGAAGATCCTAACAAGCATCACATGTTGATCTCTGTCTTCTCGAGAAAGTTCACTAAACCTGGTTAAATCCTTTCTTTTCAGTGGAGGTCAACTTTGTTTCTCACACCTACACGGTGAGCCCATTGGTTTTATTGTGCACTGAAGCCCTGGGATGTTGCACTGAAGCCCTGGGATGTTGCACTGAAGCCCTGGGATGTTGCACTGAAGCCCTGGGATGTTGTTGAGGAATATTCTGTGCTTCTCAGCAAGCGAGGCGTCCGTGTGACAGCGAGAGATAAGAAGTGTGCATCTTCTCACCTGGTACATTCTTGAGAGCCCTGAAATCTCAGAAAGATGAAACAGGGAGTCTAAAAATTAATACAAAGAGGGCGCCTGGGTGGCTCAGTGGGTTAAGCCTCTGCCTTCAGCTCAGGTCATGGTCTCAGGGTCCTGGGATGGGGTCCCGCATCGGGCTCTCTGCTCAGCAGGGAGCCTGCTTCCCTCTGTCTCTCTCTCTCTCTCTCTCTCTCTCTCTCTGCCTGTCTCTCTGCCTACTTGTGATCTCTCTGTCTGTCGAATAAATAAAAATAAAATCTTTAAAAATTTATACAAAGAAAGTGAGACTCTTGATATTTCTTCTTAGATTGGGAACAGTCGCTTTAGAAATGAAATATTCTGTTTCTGAAAAGGCACAGGAGGATAGCGCGGTCATAAATTAATAATAATAAATTAATAAATAATAATGAATTATTATTATTATTTTTGCAAACCCAGTGTGGGTGTAGATACCAAAAGCCAGAAAAGTAAGTAAACATGAAACACCCACCAGTTGAATATTTGACAGTGAAAAACAGCAAAGGGAAGAAGAAAGAGCCCTCTTAGTAAGAAGCAGAATCCCACCGCATCACCACTGCTACGCAGGGAGGGACGCTGCCGCGTGTGACCTGTAGCTTCTAGTTAGCACCAATGGCTAATTGTTTTCTTTCTCTCAGAGGCATTGAGAGTGAGAGAATGAAGCTGATCTCATTTTCCGTATTGCTTACTGATGATTCTGACTTGAATTTGAATTGGCTTTCTTTCTTTTTCCAACTTTGATGTGAACTTTGTTTCTCCCACTTGTCTGTGGCTGGGGATTCATTGATAACGTGATTAATGTTGTATTTATCATGGTCTGTAGATTCTCAAAAGCTTTTCTTGAGGGGCTCTGAAGAGGCAAGCGAAAGGACGGTCCCGAGGTTAGTGGCTTTGCAGACAATGTCAGTGGGTAGAGCCTAGGACTCCTGATCTCAGGGTTGAGAGTTCAGGCCCTGCCTCAGGTGTAGAGAGTCCTTAAAAATAAAATCTTAAAAAAAAAAATCTGAGGCAGACAAAATGTATTAGATTAACATAGCTATTGATTGTTTGTAGAAGGTAGCTGTGATGGCATTTATCTTATAGTTAATTTCAGTATTCATATTGTCCTTTTTTTTTTTTTCCAGTTTTACGTCCTTATTCATTTAACATTAAGCACCAACTCTGTTCTGGCTACATGGAAACTATGGCTAATGTATTGCGAGCCCATCAAGATTGTGCGACTCAAATGTGTTATTTAATAATTATTGTGTAATCACCATAAACTCGTCTGTGCATTGCACACTTAGGAAGAAGCCGAAGCATATTGAATTGTAAGCTTTAGACTAACTTTGGGCTGTCACTACCTTACCATCTGTTCGTGCTAATCAGTGCTCTTTGGCTACCTGTGCGGTTTTCTGCGCCATGCCCGTGGCCGGTGATGGATCACTCCGGGACCCTTGCCCTGCAACTCAGTGCTGTTCTCTGTATTAATACATCTCTTAACCCCTTCGTGGCATTTAATCCCGCTGCTGCTGGTGGTGTAAGTCATTTCTCTTTTGTACAGACTCTTTATCTATTTTATAGACAGTTAAATAATTTTTTCCCTGTTACCTCCTCAAAATCAGGATGTGTATCTGAGCCCCTGAAGGAGTTGTGTTAATGAGTAAAAATGGTCAAGGCTGCCCTTGTAGGTCAAAGTAAATATCAACTCTAAAATATTCAGTGTAGGTACCAAGCAATTCCAACCATGTCTTAGCTGTTTCCCTTCTCCAATTCATCACTTTCAATGAGAAAGTCTGAAACAGGTCAGAGGCGGGATCATTTATCAGGACGTTCTCTTATAGATGCATGTGAATGAGATGCACATATGCTACGCCCGTTTTTCTTGTGGCATTTCTCTGGGATATTTTCAGATAAATTTTGTGAGGCACAGTCCAATCTAGCTTTACCACAAGTTTTTGGATGACCCAGTGGACTGTAGGGTCAGCAGTAAATGGACTTTATGTATTCAGTCCCATTCCTGTCCTTGGGGGAGGGGAATGGGCTAGAGATTGAGTTACTAATCAGTCATGCCTATGTGAAGAAGCCTCTACAAAAATGCCTAACTTACAGAGTTCTGACAGCATCCGGATGGGTGAGGCATTCACACTTTGGAAGGATGGCTAACCACCCGGTCCATGGAGCCTGGAGCTTCCGCTCTAGACCCATCTAGCCCTCACCCTATATATCCCTTCATATGGCTCTTCATCTGTAGCCTTCAGCATGTCCCTTATTGAGTAACAAAGTGGCAAACGTAGGTCGTCTGAGTTCTGTGAGCCATTCTTGCAGATCATTGAAACTGAGGATGGCTCATGGACCCCTGACTTACAGAGAATCCATCAGAGCTACAGGTGACAATAACAAGTGACAGGGCTGGTGATTTTTACCAGCAGTGGGTGCCATCTTGTGGGACTGAGCCCTTGACTTGTGGGATCTGCAGGTTGATAGGTTGGTAGGGTTAGAATGGAACTGAATTGCGGGATCCCCAGCTTGTGTCTGGAGAGCTGGGGGATTGTTTGGTGTGTGGCAAACCCATGCGTTTGGTCACAGAAGTGTTCTGGGTGAGCAGCAGAGCAAGCATGAGAGCTTGTTCTCTTCACGTCTGAATCATCCCAATACTGGTTACTTATTTATTCCTGTTCCCTGTAAGAAGTGTCTGAACAACGACAGCAACATCTACTCTGAAAACACAACCACAGTTTTGGAAACTGCTCCCCTGGCGCGTGTGATCACTTTGCAAATGCTAAAATGTGGGCCCCAAGACAAGAAGGGGCTTCATGGTGGTCGAGCCAGTGCTGGCAGATGTGCTGGGCACTCCGTCACTGGCTGTTCTCCTACACCACACAGTCTCTCCTTAGCCCGAAGACTGGAAGTCTGGCTTCTGTTCTGCCTGACTGTGTGAATCAAAATCAGAACCCCAAGGTGGCTCCAGATACTTTCAAACGATCACCGCAGTGATTTTACGTGCATTGAAGTTTGGAGACCATAGGAGAAATTGGGCTCAGAGACAGAAGGGTTTTTGGGAATTGACCACCTGAAGAGCACAGCCCTTTGTCAACGTCTCACGATGGCAGGCTGGGGGACACTCCTTGGAAGGGTGTGGCTCTTCAAGGGAAGGTCCTTGGCCAGAGATATCCTCTCCATGTCTTCTCTCTCTCCCCGTTGTCCCATCTCCCTCGGGAATGCCCGCACAGCTTTCCAGGTCAGCTCCAGGTGACCTGGTTCATCCAAGCTCGTGTGACCCAGCTGGCAGACTTCGTGCCTGCCTCGTACATGGGACATTTCTTCCTCAGCACATGTGTGCTGGACCTTTGTCATCCTCTGCTAGGACATGAGCTCCCTCAAGGCAGAGACTCGACTTTTTCTTTGTATCTTGAAAGCAAACAAAAGTATTTGGCCTGGGCTAAGCTCTTGAATGAATGCGTGCATGAATGGATACATAAACTAAACTCTGCCGCTTTCCAGTGTTAGCTGTGCTGTAATGAATAAAGCATTGGACCATTTTCATCCTGCTTCCTTAAAAAAAAAAGAATGTTTTCTTTAAAGCTTGTTACAATGACCAAATGAGGAAAGTACTATATGATAGTTCTTTGTGGTACACAAAACACTGTCATAATATTTTCTCATTTGGTCGTTGTAATATATGGATGGCTAGACAGATTACATTACACATGTATTACAGGTATATATGTGTATTACAGGTATCTATGTATACATATTTTATATGCACATATATGTATATATACATCCCTTCTTAGGGTTCATTTCAGTACAATAAAACATTCAAAGAAGAAAAAGAAAAAAACTAGTAGAAAACCAATCTGTCAACCAAAAAAAGTAAGAAAAAGAAAAAAAAAACAGTCATGGCAGCAATCCCTCAAATATTTCTCCCCGCTCTATGCAAACAGCCAATTGTGCTCACTCTTTTGTTTCTCATTGGTCTCCTCAACTTCTGGATGAATTATATACCTTTCTCTGGAAACTCTCTGCCGTTGCCAAGTAAATCAACCTGGGCTGTCAGTGTCTTTGGTTTTGGCTCTATATTTGTTGTGCCAATTTTTCACATGAGGCAGAAAAGGCAGTCTCTCTGTGGCGGGCAGGGGAGGGGGCTGAGATGATGTTAATTTTGTTTTTCTGGCTTATACATGCACAGAATCCCACAAGCCAATGCACCTCCCGCAAATGTGAGCAGGAAACGTTCACTGTGTTTGGTGTTTTTCCTTCTTTCCTGCTGTTCTCTGAGCCTTGCTAGATCTGTGGCCTTCAAACGTAAATAGCATCTTGTATCTGTGATTCATGCAGAAATGTGAAAATGGGGCATATATAAAGCAAATGAGCAAATGCACTAATCAGGGACGTATGCTGTTCAGCTGGGAGGGTGTGTGTGTGTGTGTGTGTGTGTGTGTCTTTTTGAAGTCCAGCAGAGCACTCACATATCTAAAACTCAAAAGGACGTGGCAGGGGGGACTGTCTTTTCCCCTATCATCCTTGGAAGACGCTGTACTGTACGCACAATTTTGCCTCTTTTTCATATCCTCCTCAGTGCACGAAGGCTTCCTTCCTTCCTTTTGAACGCCACAGTGCTTTTTCTGTCTCTCGGGGTAGTTGATTTAGTTCTCCGTTGATGCATTACATTCAATCTCGTGTTGTTATTCTGATACAATTAAATCATAGCCCTAACGACAGCCTCTTGTTTATGTTTTCCAAGAACATTTAACGTTGTCTTGATTGTGCTTGTTCTTTCTGACAGTGTCTGTCTCTCCTTCTCTCTCTGACTGCCTCCGCCCATGCCCCCCGTATACATCACCTACACTCTTTTATTGAACTAATCCGTATAGCTCCAAACTCTACCCAGACTGAGGAATTAGAGGATTCTTCTTCTTCTTATTATTATTTTTTGGATACTCTCAATCATCATCCTGGAGTCTCTTCTTGATCTACTTAAATTCATCAGGAAAACAAATATTTAATTAAGTATTAGATCGACATTTTCTGTATTATGTTGCCCATTCTCTGCCCATGAAAAGAGACTACAACTTTAAATAGATTCAGTGAATTCTCCTGCAGTTCACTGATTATGTTCTACCATAAAGCACTAGGCTGGGTACCCCATGGGGAGAAGTGTAGAAGGACAAAAGCAAATAAACATTTCTTACCATTATCAGCTCATCAACTGGAAAGAAAGGCTTTGTTTCCTTGTTTTCTATATTAGAACTATCTCCTTATTAATTCAAACTTCCTTATTAAGCAATCAGGTGCAATTAATGCTTGCATCGATCTGGTGATACTAGATAATAAAGCGTTTCACTCCATGTAACTTTGCACATGGTTGTGCTTTACCCTGAAAGTGTTAAACCTTTTCAAAGTGCTCCACTGTTTTGGATGGAAATTTTCCTAAAACATACCTACAAATGTTTCTCCTTTTAAAAAAGAACGTATTATATGTGACCTTTCTTTACTCACTAAAAATTGGGAGAGGCTATGTAAGACCCTCTACAAAGCCCTTCTGCCTTTGACTTCCCACAGCTAAGTGATGACTCTTCCATCCATCACTGTGGTGGGATAATGCCATGCTCTCTGGGCCTGCTGGGAGTCCAGTACTGCTTGTTCCTGTAATAAATGGTCCCACATCATTCTTTTTTAAAAAAATACTAATATGAAGACAATGCAAAGAAAATTCAGGAAATGCGAAGTTGAAAGAAAATCATAACATCCAATATCCTCACATTTCCTTTGTTCAGCGTTTCTTTTTGCATATGAGACCTTCTACAACCACTTTCCTTGTGTTCCTTTTTTACTTTCCTTGAGTATAATTTTCTCTGTTTCCTTCGTCCGTCCATCCGTCCTGCCTCTTTCTTCTTCTTTCCTTCTCTCTCCCTTCTTTCCTTCTTTTCTTCCCCCCCCCCATCTTTTTCTTAAAGATACCCTTATTCACCCTCATTATTTCTAGATTATTAGGGTATGGAATGCCCAGTTGATAGTCAACCTGGCTGGGTTAAGGGATGCCCAGAGAGCTGACAACATTCTGTCTGGTGAGTCTGGGAAGATATCAACATCGGCGTCTGTGGAGTGAGTAAATGGGATCACCCTTTGTCCCGTGGGTAGGTAACCTCCAGTCCCCTGAGGTCCCTAATAGAGCAAGGATGCAGAGGAGGGAGCAGTAAGCGCATGGCTGGAGCTAAAACCTCTGTTTTCTACCGTCAGATGTCGGTGCTTCTCGTCCTCATAACTTCAGATGGGGACGGAGGGACACCGCTGGCTTTCCTGGTGCTCCAGCTTGCAGAAATCAGATCCTGGGGTTCCTCAGCTTCCACAACCATGTGGGCTGATTCTTCTAATAAATCTCCCATCCGTGTGTCTGTCCATCTGTCTGTCCACCCATCCATCCATTCGTCTATCCATTTGTCTATCCCTCCATCCATCTTTGTATATCTTATTGGTTCCATTTCTCTGGAGAACCTTCACTAATACAATAACTAAATTCCTTCAGTACTTTTATTGATATCCTTTTACTTTTTTTCTAATTTCTAAAGTAGGCTTGAAAAGTCTACTGTATGGTCCCGTTTTCCCTGTTTATAGCTGTTTTTGATTTTTTTCCCCTAGCATTTTCACTTTGTGTTTGGTGTTCTGTAAGTTGGCACAATTTGGGACTGTATATCCATTTGTTCATTTATTCTCCACTGTTATTTCCTTGAATATTGCTTCTTCCCCATTCTGTTGTCCCCTGCATTGCTGACTGAACATGGGGTCGGCTCACTGAGTCCGTTCCTCTTTATCTCTCACACACATTTTTCATCTCCTTTTCTCTGCTGCATTCTGCTTCCGTAGCAACCTCTCCACTAACTCCTCAGCCACCTTCTCGAGTCTGCTTAACCTCTCCGCGGAGATTCTCGCTGGATTGTTGTTTATTCTTTGGATCTTATGATAAATTTGATTGTTTCCTATTAGTTAATTATACTTCCAACACCATCTTATTTATTCACATTAAACAAATTTGAAATAACTGGGATCGTGTAATTCTAATACAGTCGCTACATCATTGCCAGCGTCGTGAATTTGTGATCTTTGCTCCTGTCGATGCTTTCTCTTAACAATGGGCGTTTCCAGTTTTGAGCTCATGTTCTATAAAAATCTACATCAGTTCTTTGAGATCTACATTTTTTTTTTAAAATCAGTTTTACTGGGCTGTAATTTACATCTATAATGTACCAAAATACACTCAGTTTGGGGTTTGGAGATTTGTACAATCCAAGAAATGATCATCACCATCCAGATATGCTTTGGCCCCTCGGCAGAAAAGCTGCTTGTTTTCGTTGTCAGCTCTGCTCCCTCAGAGACCATCTCCACCGAGTGAGTGGGCTTGGTAAGATGCTCCCAGATCTCTACCTTTCTTATCCAAATTCTGCCAGCATGTTGTGGATAAACACTCTTCATTCATTGTCTTGACTTTTTTTTTTTTTTTTTGGGGCTTCCAGAGCCTGGAACGTGTTGTAAATGTGGTAGACTGTGTGCACGTGTGTGTATGTGTGTGTCCGTGTGTATGTGCATGTGTGCACACATGCATGTAAGCTCCTGTTCAGTCTGTTCATGCAGTCAGAGCTGGAAGTCCTGCCCCTTAAAGATGTAAACGTGAGGGGCACCTGGGTGGATCAGTGGGTTAAGCCTCTGCCTTCAGCTCAGGTCATGGTCTCGGGGTCCTGGGATCGAGCCCCACATCGGGCTCTCTGCTCAGCGGGGAGCCTGCTTCCCCCTCTCTCTCTGCCTACTTGTGATCTCTTTCAAATAAATAAATAAAATCTTTAAAAAAAAAAAGACGTAAACGTGAGAGGGATGCTGTAGGGTCTGTGTATGTCAGAGCCATCCCCACCATTTCTCCTGCTCCGCATTCCTTTGTTTCTAAGCACATTGCCAGCTCCTGTAATTTTCCTGGTGTCTGGTGAACTTCATTTAACCTTTATTTCAGTGCAGATATACAGGCAATTAATTACTTTTTTTGGCTGAAAATACTGTTATTTGGCTTTTTTTTTTTGAAAGACAGTTTCTTGGACAAAGAGCTTTAGAGTGACAATTTCTTTTTTTCCTTCGGTGCGTGGGTGTTTCAGCCTTGACTGCTGGCTGTGGGATTTGATGAATCATCTGCCACTCTTGTCTTTGTCTTCTCTGATGTGCAATGAGCTCACCGTTCCCAGCCCCTTCTTAGATGCTTATAACATTTTCCTCTTTATCCTTGGTGCTCAGCAACGTCATCAGGATTGCCTTGGAATCGTTTTCTTATGCTTATTCTGCTTGGAATTTGCTGAATTTCTTGAATCTTTGGATTTAGACCCTATATAAATTTGGAAAAAATTGGTATTATACTTAAAATATTTTTGTTTCTTTTCCCTCAATTATATGTATACTGGACTACAAACTAATGCCCACCAAGATAGTGATGATCCATTGTATTATTTTTTTAAACTATCTTTTTCTTTCTGTGCTTCATTTTGAAAAGTTTTTATGGCTTTGTCCTCAAGGTTACCAGTCATTTCTTCTGGAATGTCTGATGTGTTCATCCCAGGCAGTATGTTTTTTTGTTATTGGTATTATACTTTTCATATCTATTCTGTTTTTTAGAATAGAATAGATATTTTTAGAAGTTTCATATCTATTCTATTCAGTTCTTTTTTATATCTTTTGTCTCCTCACCACACTCATATTTTTCTCGACTTCTCACATATGGAACCTATTTCTAATTAGTAGTTTTTATTTTCAGGTAGATCTATCATCTCTGTCATTTACAGGTCTCTTTCTACAGATCGACTTTACTAGTGTTCGTGAGTCATAATATTCTTCAGCTTCACACGCCTCATAAATTTTGATTGGATACCAGACCTGGAAGATTTTATGTTGTTTGTTACTGGATTTTGTTTCATTAACACACTGTAAGATTTTGTTCTTGCATGCCCTTAGTTGCTGGGATCTTTCAAGACTTCCTGTTAAGCTTTTATATGGTGGGCCCAGAGAAGCTTTCAGTCTAGCATAAATTTATTCCTATAGTAAAGAACATCCTTCTGAAGATTCTGCCCTACATATTACAAAGCTTTTCCACCATGCCTGGAGCCCTGTGTGAGTTTGAGAAACTATCAGTGTAATCTTTCTTACGGTTCTTTTTCCTCTGTTGATATTTCTACGTAAAATGTGCACTTTAGAACTTAGCCAAAGACTCTGGAACCCCTCTACACGTATCCAGAGTTGTTGCTGAAGACAGCTGTCTGCCCTTCTGTGCCTTGCTCTGCAAATTCTCCATCTGATTCTGTGTCTTCTTAGTCCTTACTATAAACTGGAAACCGGCATAAACATATGACTTGTTTACTTTCCATGCCTTGGTTCTGCTCTATTTTTTCTCAATATCTACAATATTTTGTTGGTTTCTGACTTCACAGTGGCTTATAGGTAAATATAAATATAACCTCTGTTTCCTTGTCTTGGGCTGAATGTGGATGTCCCATTGACTAATATCTTAATATCAGCAACCTCATATTCCTAAAAGAAGTCTTTTTTTTTTTTTAAGATTTTCCTCCTTATCAAGTTTGTCATATTCTATCTACTTATATTTGTGAAAGATCTTTACTTTTATAAACCTGAGGGACACTGCTTCTTTCTTTCTTTCTCTCTCTCTCTCTCTCTCTCTCTCTAAATCTAAGACTCTCTAATGTCTTGTTTTTGTTATCAGAGTCCTGGCAGACTCAATAACACAAGTTGGGAAGGGTTCCTTTTTTTTTTTTAAATTTTGTGAAAAAATGTATGTAAGAATTGTATTTATTCTGTAATATTCAATAGAATTCACCAATAAAGTTATCCTGTACCAATACTTTCTTCATGGGACAAGTTTTTATAGTAAATTCAGTTTCTTCCATAGATTTCTTTTATTTTGTGCCAATTTGGCTAGGATGTACATTTCAAGTAATTTATCCACTTAATCTAAGATGCTGAGTTTGTTGCCATAACTCATATTAGATTCTCTTGAGATTCTCTTGAGATACTTTCAACTTCTGTATGATTTGTAGTGAGAACTTATCCTTTTTTTCCTGATTTTTCAATTTTCTTCCTCAGCTTAGTCCACTATATACCACTTTTGTTGATTATTTCCTATAGCCAGATACTGACCTTGTTTCTTTTCTCTTTTATTTGTCTTCTGTTTTGTCGATTTCTGCTCATTGTATTTTTTCCTTGTTTCTTTGTATTTAATTTTCTAATCTTCTGAGGCAGTAGTTTAGGGAAAGTCTTACATCTTTATCCTAATAGAATAATTTAAAACCATAAATTTCCCCTAACCATTACTCTAGTTGTTTCAAAGGAATGTTAATGTAAATGTTAATTTTTTTATTATCAGTTAGTATAAAATATTTTCCAGTTTCTTTTGTAATTTTTCCATTGACCCATGGGTGATTTAGAGATATATTGTTTCATTTCCAAAAGTTTGAGGTGTTTTAACATATCTTATTGGTCTTTTAATTTTATTTCTGTTAACACCTGAGAACACACTTCATATTATTTCAGTTTGTTGAAATGTACTGAGACTTATTTTATGGCCCATAAAATGGATCTGTCTTCACGAGTGTGCCCCGTGCACCTGAAAGTGATGTTCATTCTTCAGTTGTTAGGTGTAGGATTTTATAGATGGCAATTAAGGTAGTTAATTATGCTTTTCTTAGGTGTTTCTATCTTAGTGATTTACCTAATTTTTCCATAAGTTGCTGAGAGGATTTCAAAATCTCCCATTTTAATGATGGAATCCTAGATGTCTTTTCCATCAGTTTATTCTTTACATAATTTGAAGTTCTTCTCTTGGGAGGACACATTTATGGCTGTTCAGTCTTGGTGATGAATTGACAACTCTATCCTCAGGCACTGAATAGTTTGTATTCGGTAATGCTATAACTTCTATTATAGTCAACCTTATCAAATATTAACAAAGCCATTCAGCCTCCTTATTCTTACTGTGTGTGTAGTATATCTTTTTTATTGGTTTACTTTCAACTGCTATGGGGCTTTATGTTTAAAGTGCATTTTTTATAGGCACAGTGTATATTCTTGCTTTTTATATCCAATGTGATCATCCTAGTTATTTCATTGAAATAGTACATGTACACCAAAAAAAAAAGAGATAGTATATATATATATATATATATATATATATACACATATACACACACACATTTATATACTATTTTATATTTAATGAAATGGTTTCTATATGTTGACTTAGATGTGCCTTTCAGGGTTTGTTTTCTATTTGTTTTACCTTTTTGCATATTGTCCCTGTCAGTCTTTTCCCATTGTTATACGCAGCATCACATCTATTGCATTTATATACATTAATGCCTCATGACAAGATTATACCTTCTGCTTTAAAAGGCACATGTATTTAAATATTTTAAGATGATAAATCTTTATATTTTTATATCATATAGTTATGCATTAGCAACATATAAACAAGTTATATCAAAATATATACACATTAATGTATGTTTATAATTGATATGTTTAGCATATGTTTTCCTTTTTTCTATAATTTGTATTTTTATCCATGAACTTTTCAGTTATATTCCATTCATTCCTGAAGATCTGAGTTTTCCTGTTTTATCCTTTAATGTTTCTGGTAGGGCACATCTTGGGGGGCTGTGGTTCAGTCTCTGTCCCCACAGTTCGAGGAGAGGTCTTGTCCCTCATGACAAGTGCCCTGGAGGACTGTCTCCTCTCCTGCCGCACCCTCAC
Source organism: Mustela nivalis (assembly GCF_964662115.1). Lineage (NCBI taxonomy): Eukaryota > Metazoa > Chordata > Mammalia > Carnivora > Mustelidae > Mustela > Mustela nivalis. The sequence goes on from NC_139039.1 coordinate 36,364,482, forward strand.
TGTCCCTTTATCTTTCACCAGCAGTAGTCCCAGTAGTCGCCCCGCAGGTGCCTTGGTTTATTTGTATTTATCCCCTTTGGGGTTTGCTGACATGATTAAATCTGAAAATAGATGCCACCAATTTGCAAGTTTAAAGTCATTATTTTCCCATTATTTTTCTGCCTCTTTCTTTGCTTTCTCTTCTGATGTGCTAATCGGGCTTCCATTGTAACTTGCGTTATTGTGACAAATTTCTGAGGCTCTTTTATTATATTTTTGTAATTTTTCCCTCTTTTTTAGATTGTACAGTCGTATATCATCCCCCTTCAAGTTCATTCACTTTCATTATTATCTGTATTCACTCCTAGATGCATTCAGTAACTTTTTAAAAAAAAATCAGGGATTATTTTGTGTTTTGTTTTATGTGTACATCGGTGTGTATATATACACACATGAGCATACTTCCAGATCATGCTGTCTCTGAGCTTTACTGCTGTTTTATTCATATAAATATGTGCAATTTCCCTTTGCCCCACTAACTGTGATTATAACAGCTGTTTGGAAGTCCTTGCCTGACAATTCTGACGTGCGGGTTATCACAGAGTGGATTATGTTTTTCTCTGGAAATATATTGAAAATACTTTCCTGCCTCTTTGTCTCTTGAGGAGTTGTGGATTCCTCAGCATTGAGACCATTAGGTTGTGGAGGTTTGGAATCTGTGATATTCTTTCCAAAAAGAAGGAAGGTTTGCCTCAAGGCACCACGAAATGGGCTCTCCTTGAATTGCAAATTCTGTCTGGTGTGGTGCAGGTGGCTGGCCAGGTCTCTGCACTTTCCGCTCTGCCGTGCACACCAGGGTTCACGGATATGCTGGGGATGTCACCGTTGGTGCGCAGAACTGGGACTCCCCATCCTGGCGCTCTCCTTTCTGCAGCCCCACGCCCAGGCTCCCCCCACTGGTTCCTTCAACAAGGACTGTGACGGCATCGCTAGAGGGTCTGTCCCATCTCTGCCTCCTCCCTGTGCAGGTGGTGGGGGAAAAGCTGCAAAGACGGGACCCCCTTCTGCCCCGCAGCTTCCACGGGCTCCCCCATCCCCCCCCCCCCCAAACTGGTTGCTTCCCTCAGGTTTCAACTCCCCTAACCAATCTGCCTGCTTTTGTGGTCTCTAATTCACGCAGAAAGGTTTTCTTGTTCGTTTTCAGTTTTGCCCAGAGTTTATAGCTGCTCTCTGCAGGCAGGCTGTTGTGTTTCCTTCAAATGAGAAACAGAATCCCCTGCCACCCGATTTTAAAGTGAATCTCCTCAGAGGAGGTTGGCTTCTACTAGGCACTCAGTAGCTTATCACTTTGAGACTCCCATAAACCTGTGTTTTCACTCTTTTTCTTAAGGGGCTGTAAATTCATGTGCCGGCATTTCCAGGGTCATATACATGTTCTTTATCCAGAGATTAAGACAGAAACATGTTCTTCTAGTTCACCCTGTGGGGAAGGGGTCAAGTCTTGTTCTTGGGATTGTCTGCTTCTGTGGGGTTCACCCTTCAGTGTCTTCCTGTCTCCTACTGTGGCCTCACACTTCTCTTCTGTTCGTGGGTGATGCGTGTCATTTACACCCAGACCTCAGGATACCGGAAGTCAGCACTTAGAGACACCCCGAATCATTCAGGGTGAATCTTGGGTCTGGTGTTTTTCCAGATTCTCGCTTTACCACTGTGGATTCAGGTGCTTCTGTTGCTGCCCCTGACGAAGTCCCTTTCTGCCTCCAGATCAGACCAGCGGAACAAGAGATTTTGAAAAGTGAATTTTGGCTGATAAGTTTAGGTTGTAACAAAACACGTTAGCTGGACTGTTAGCCATCCTTCTTCTGAATGCGACAGGCTTCACTCTCAGAATTTGCTTCTGGTTGGGTCTCTTCACGGTCGAGTCACACCTCAGGAACGCCTTGTAAGCAGCCTTCAGAGTCCCGTTGGAAGACCCACGTGGGGGTTTCAGAAGTCACTAGAGAAAAACAGTGACAATGTGTCTTTATGATGTTACTAGTTATATACAAAATACCTTGCATGTTGTCAACACTTTTTAAAGCCACTTTTTGTGATCTTCACCAAAATCCTACATGTTGCTTATTATTCCCATTTCAGAAATAAGAAAGCTGAGGCTTAAGTGAGTTATATTTCCAGCATCACGCGGGTAGTTAGCTCACCATCTTCTTCGTGAATGTTGGAGAGGGTTCTGCTGGCCCTCCACGTGTGTTAGTTAACAAATTTCCTTAGGAGAGGAGTGGCTTATCTGCTCCAGTAAATATTTCCGTATTCCATATGGAACAGTCCATGTTAAGGTTCCACATTAAAACTGGAAGATTGATCAGGGAGGAAGTCCACCCAAGGGCCCACATGCTATAGCAAATGGTGATTTCCAAGGATGACTACAACTGTATTTCCCATTTCCACATGTTTTTGTTTTCTTTTTATGTTTGCTTGCCTCTCCTCCACCAAGAGGTGAAATATAATTTCCTTCTGTAAGTCTGCACATTTGGGTACGTACTCTGAGCACCAGATCACTAAGCCAGTCTTGAGAGGACTCTGGTCCTCACCCTCAGCTTTAGAGTTGTCCCTGCTGAGGTTCTAGACAGTGACCAGCCACTATTGTTGGTCCCTTTCTAAATTTCCATGCCACAGAATCCAAGTGCATAACAAAAATATCGTTGTTCCCACCACTAAAGTAAAGTGTTTTATTATGTAGCAATAGTAATTCAAACAGATCCCGCAAAGAAAGCACAAGTGTATACAGTAACTTTGCAGAGCTTAGAAACCTCCTCCATGCTTAGCATTGTATATGTGTATTATGGTTTTGGCTAACCTTTGTGACCAAGTTTGTTAATTTGTGATGGTGGCATGTACAATTTCAGATTTGAGAAAAGAGTGTGTAAAAAGGGCCTCAGTTAAAATTCCATCAGACCAACTACCTCCAAAAATTCATGTGACAGAGATACAGGATTAAGTCTTCTCTTTTGAATATTCTGTATCTTAGGATATCAGATCAGAGTCTACAAATGAAGACTTTCTCAGTTAGCAAAGTATATGAACTTTACTGCATATGTTTTTGTGGTAATGATTATAGTTATTAGAAAGTTTATCTTTCTAAAAATTTTTAATGCAGCTTTTTGCTGTGATCTGGATAGAGATACTGGATATTTCACCAAAGGGCTATTTTTGTATATTATATATGTATACATTGTACACATGTATGTATGTAGTATATGTACATGTTAATATCTCATTAAAGTGACATTTAAAAATTCTGCTATAGCAAATATATTACTGATGTGGAACTTTTCTAGATTCAAGACTGCTGTAAATATTTTCAGGCCCAGAATGATGATGCTGAACTATTAGGTTCAATAAATAAATTCAGGTTTCAGTATAAAATAGGGAACTACAAATTACTGTCCTATTTTCTAATTGTACTGCAACCTGCATTTTTATTGGTCTTCACAGCAAATAGGGGCTCACAAAATGTATTTATAACTTTGTTATATCCGAGAGGCAATTTAAGATTTTTCTCCCACAGGCATTACATAAATGCAATCACTTATTTTCAGAGAGGTGCCCATTTGCAAGTCAAAAAAGCAGTTGGAGCAGGAGGGAATGTAAGCTCTTGACCCAGTGGTTGGATTGTGCCTGCTGCACCCCCTTAATTTTAACAGTTGATTGAACCGTGGTCAGGCCAATAAGTTTGATGTTTCCTGAAGTTTCTGGCTCTACAAGAAAATTCATAGCACTGTCACTTTATGCTTGGATCTAGAATGTTTCAGGGACTTCGTCAACCACAAAACGTGGTTGCTTCAAGACAGCAAAGTACAGCAGGAGGAGAAACTCTGTTTCAGAGAACACAGCCACAGCTGATCTGTGGTTCTCTTTATCCTTTTGCAGCACCTTGGCCTTTTCTTTGAAACCTCAAATAGGAAGCCATTCCAAATCAGTTTCCACAAAACAAAAATCCATTCAAAGTCAACTCTATCCATGAAATAGAAGGGGGGATATTAAATATAAAAACTATGGAGGATAATTAAAATTTTGAAACTCTTGCCAAGAATTTTGGCAAAGAATGCAACAGATCTGCCTTCATGACTACCCATTAACCACCGAGGGGAAAGCCTCGTGAAGAACCCTGTGAAACTCCGGCCGCCCTACTCTATTTAGAAAGTGGGCCAAAAGGCAAGGGCAAGTAATTAAAGAACCCAGGATGCTCTTGAACACTTAAGGCATTTATGTATCTAAGCCAGCTATGCCCGGGAGTATACTAGGCACTGAGAAACTTCTTTGCATCATTTAGAAGGCAGTCTTTGGTGCTAAGACACAGGAAGGCCATCTATATCCAGTTCTGATTGAACGACTGGGACCTCCTACCTCAAGGCACATTTACCTTAAGGGCAGCTCCCAGAGCCTTAAAGTCCTTTCCCATTGGAACTCTGGGGGCTTTGATCACAACTGAGGTCAGCATATTCATGACATGAGTTATGTTTGTCTTTTCTTATACTGACTTTCAGCTACTTTAATGCAGAAATCACATTCAGCAATATGTGTTTCCTTTCTTAGATTGGACTCCGATCAAATTTGTTACAATACCTGTAGTGGCTCCGAGAGATTAAATTAAAACACCATGTAATTTGTATTAATGCAGCTAATAAAGCGATGACCCATTCTTTCAGCAGAACCAGTTACTTCAGAACCAGGGAACAGATGGTGAGGTGTGGTGTGGCGGAATTTCTGTCCCCAGCTGCTATGATAAGAGATTTGCAGGGATGTGATTGGGTCCAAAGGGCAGAGTGACTCATCGAGCATTTGTTTTGCTTTTCTTTAATCCCTACTTAAACGTGATTACAAAATTCTCAGTTGACCAGAACTGCAGTCACAGAACTGGGAGGTTTGAGTAGCATCTGGATCAAGTCTCTTACAAGTTGTTTGGGGTCACTGAGACTCAGGGAAGAATGAACTTTCCCACATAACCACCAACTCACAACGTGGACCTGGTTTAACACGGTCCTTGCCTGGTGACCTAAGTGAGTTGGTAAGTGGCGACTGTGTGACATCTCACAGTGACTGGTGTCCTGTGGCCTTGCAAGTGTGAATAGGGCTGGACAGCGTTCTCCGTCGTTCAACATCTAATAAATCCAAGGCCTCCGCCGAGCCTTCTCTGAGTTAGTTTCCAGTGGTTTATACCCTCACATTCTCATTTTTTGACCTGAAGACTTGCAGCCTGAATCAGGTCCTCCCTTTGTGGTATGTCCTTATTTCTCTGCCTCACACTGCCTGAGTGTGGAGACTGTCCCCTTGCCTGGATTCCCTACAAATACCATTCTCACAGTGCAGTGGTTTTTACCTTAACAGACCTTGTGATACTGTGATTTTTCATGAGAAATAGATATTTGATCCTCTTTCCTGTTTCTGGCTAGACTTCCTGGAACCCTGGTGATTTCTTTTGTTATGTTGATAAGGTGACTCGGGGAAAACCCATGGGTAACCTGCTGTGGGGACTGGTTGCCAGGGGAACTAACCCTGATTAAAGAGTTAGAAATTTCAGTTCCCTCCACCCCTACCTCCAAGGAGGGAAGAGGCTTGAGGTTGAATCAATCACTAATGACCAGTGAGTTAATCCACGATGTTTGTGTGATGCAATTCCAAAAAAACCCAAGGGAAGGGGTTCAGAGAGTTTACAGTTGGTCATCCAGAATCCTTCCAGGTGTCATACTTGGCCCAAGCTCTCTTCATGTAGATGCTGATCCTTATACTTTAAGAGCCTTCATAATAGGGACGCCTGGGTGGCTCAGTTGGTTAAGCAGCTGCCTTCGGCTCAGGTCATGATCCCAGCGTCCTGGGATCGAGTCCCACATCGGGCTCCTTGCTCCGCAGGGAGCCTGCTTCTCCCTCTGACTCTGCCTTCCACTCTGTCTGCCTATGCTCGCTCTCGCTCGCTCTCTCTCTGACAAATAAATAAATAAAATCTTTAAAAAAAAAAAAAAAGAGCCTTCATAATAAATCAGTAGTCTGGTATCAGAATTGCTTGGTGTGGGGGACGACCACGGTATGGGGGATTAGATGCTGCAGATTCATAGTGACGGAGGGGAAGCAGCGTCGCATCACGTCATACAACAGCAACGAGATGGGAGACACTGCTTTATTCTAACGTTTCCATGTTCGGCAGCTGTCCAGACCTGTAGGTCCGTGTCCTGGATTCTGATGGTCTCAGGTCTTACCTTGAGCCTTTGGACATACCTTGAGCCTTTGGACATCCACTTGCTCACTTGTTGGGAAGTTAACTTTCCATGAGGTAAAATCTGACCAAAGAAATAGTAGAAGTTTAAAGATGCCAGCCAATTAATTCCCTCTCCTTTCCTGCTCCCCGGGGATTATCCCAAGGCATGTGGTTTCTGTAGAGTCATCAGGAAATATCCTTCAAGGCCAGGCAACAAGCAGGGTTTCCTCCAAAGCCCTGGGCAGCTTGGTTGTGCATTGTGAGTGTTTTCCTCCCACTGGCCCTCGCTCCTGCTCCCCAGGGTTGAGAGCTGGGAGAACTTGTAAGTGCAGCATGCAGCTAAGTGTGGATGTTGACATGATTTGTGGGGGAAGTCACTTTCTTCTTCTTCTTCTTCTTTTTTTTTTTGGATTTACAGGAAGATTTTGTCAAATATTTAAGCAAAAAAATAATTCCACACTTAAACTGTTCTGGAGTATAGATAAGGAGAAAATATTCTTGATTTATGACACTAATATAATTTTGACACAAGGATAGCACGTGAAAGGAAAAATGAGAGGTCGTTGTCACTCATTAACATATATGCAAAACCATAAACAAACAATGTCAAAATCTATGTACACAAATGGTAATACATCATTACTGAGCCAGGTTTATTTCTTTTGTGGAAAGTTGATTTGATGTAAGAAAATGGATTGATATCGTTTGCCATACTATTAAACAAGAAAAAATATGACAGTAATAAAGCTATTTGATAAAAGTTAACATCCATTCAACATAAACAGTCCATCAGCAATCTAGGAAATAGAAAAACTACTGAAACTGGAAACAGTCCCTGTAAGATTAGATAAACTACAAGGGTGCCCACTGTCATGGCCTGCGGTCAGCATTGAACTAGAGATCACAGCCAGTGTGATAAAAGAAGAAGAAATAAAGGAAGAAGAGTCAGAAAGGAATGATTCTAACTATGAAGGAATCCTAAAGTAGTTTACAAATAAATTATTATAATTAAAAGAAGTAACAAATGCATATAGGTAAAAAATTAGATGATATAAAATAAAAATATTTATCTATAATCTTAATATCCCCCAAAAAGCAGAAATAACATGCTAGTTTATTTTCCTGTAATTGTTTTCTATCTTTTTAAAATAGAATATAAATTTTGTGAAGACAAGAACATAATGGCTGATTCACTAGTTTTTGTGAACAAAGGATAAGATAAAATTATGATTAGAACAATCAGTTTAACAAAAATCCATTTAAACTAGAACAGGAAATAAAATAATAATATTCAATTTATAGGATAATCTCTTCATTGGTTAAAAAACATAACCTTTAAGAAGATTTAAACCTTTTCTTTTCTACCCACAAGGGAAAGCTTTATCCGCACTCACGAGATACTGAAATAACCTTTCTGATAGATTTTTCATTCATTCATTCATTCATTTTTATTTAAGTTCTAGTTAACATACAATGTAATAATAGTTTCAGGTGTGCAATATAGTGACTCAGCACTTCCATACGTCACCCAGTGCTCATGACGAGGTTTAGTCCTTAATCCCCCTCACCTATTCCCCCATTCCCTTCCCACCTCCCCTCTAGTAACCATCAGTTTGTTCTCTATAGTTAAGAATCCGTTCCCTTGGTTTGCCTCTGTTTTTCCCTTTGTTCACTTGTTTTGTTTGTTAAATTCAGAGTGAAGTCACTTTTTCAAAATGATATTAAAGGCATCGCAGAAAGAAAGAAAACTAATTCTGTGAATTAGTTCCCAACTCAGGACATGATCTGAAGGCAAGGTCACCCTAACTGCACCTGTGGAGGACACTTGAATTTTGCAGCCACAGGACAAACTGCACCAAAAATCAGACCCATCTGGTCATAGTACTAACAGATCTGGAAAGGAAACTGAACACACAGTTGTAAGAGGTCCCTGTGTCAATGTCAGTCCCTCAAAAGATCCTCAAAGCCATTTGAGGGTTGAGATCGAGCAGTTTGAATCCTTGGATCCCCCTGGACCATCCGTTGACAGAAGCAGATCCTGTAAGTTACCGGAAAAAAACAGTCTCACGTTCTGGAGAACATATGATGATTCTTCCTGAGAAGGGACCTCACAAGACGGGGTTTGACATGCCTCTCCCCAGTTGATTGATTGATACCCCCAATACGTACAATAACTGCTTGAGAAAGAAACATTAGGTGCCAGAGGTACTCAGGACCTGGACGATATGTGCTGGCAGGTCTTGGGGGGAGTGGTCACAGGTTGGACTGGAGCTCAAGAATGTTCATCTAATGTGTGATGTAGGCTCGCATATGGGGGAAATTGCAGGGGCAGGCACTTCTGATGATATAAATTTTGTCAGAGACAGCTGGAGCTTGTCTTAAGTGTTCACTGGTGTGGTTCCCAAAACCTCAAAATGCCCAAAGAGGAGAAGGTAGACATGTCAGAACTTCTCTAGCATTTTATTGGGAAGAAGTCAGAAAGCTCAGGAAGGTAGGAATGTTAGAAAGGATTTTTTCTGTGAAACCCAAGAACCTAAAACATCGTTCGCTCAGGAGAACATTCCTTTTACTAAGACAGTAAGGCATGCAGTGGCGAGGGGACCAGTGCATCCTTGAAAAAACTCTGTTGTGGATGTCCTCTGTAGATCTGAATTAGTGGTGAATGCAGGCATAGAGAAACCAAGTAAAAAGTATAGATTTTCCATATTATGGTGGATCCAGGGATTCTGGGGCTAAGAAAATCTGCCGTTTAACTGGGTTCCTCAGCATCAGTGGTAGTCACAGGGATATGGAGTAAGAGAACATGAGAAGCATGTATCCCTTAGAGGCAGTGCCCTGCCACGGTGGTCTGCGAGGCTGGAGTAGCAATCAGATTCCACCAGGATCTAGGGCAGTAGCTGACAGATCGTGGTGACATTAGGCACTAAATAGATGGACAGTTAATGAAGGTGTTCTGTGTTTCCATTCAGAAGAAAAACAAGGGCTGCCAAGCAGAAGCTAGGCAGCGGTCACTGTAGTGGAAAATTGTGGATTCTGGCTTAGATTACTATTCTGTGGCAGTTCACAGACATGAACTCTTTGTAGGAGAGGTCAGGTCTCATCAAGGAAAACCTCGGAGGTATCTCTTCAAGATAATTTCTCCCATCTTTCCATGAAGGTAATTACAGTCCTATGCCAGGAAGTCTGTACTTTAAGGAAAGGGGCAGGTAATGATCGGATTTTGAGGATTATTAGATATGGTGTCTGAGCTGTCACTCAAGCCAGGAAGCCCAAACATGATTGCTCCCCACACAGAAGGGGGTGCTTACAGAAGCCAAGCAAAACATTGTCCCTTCTCACAGTGAATGTAATGATTCTGTGGGTCTCCCCACAATATAAAATTGGAGTCAATAGAATTAGCAGCTGGGAGAACATTTACCTTGGTTCTCTGAGCTGTGGGAGAAGGGACATCAAGGCAGGAAGATATAAGTGTGAGCCCCATCTCTCTCTCTGCACACACACATGCACACACATGCAAATGTAAATCAGAAGTAATGCCATGTTCTCTGAGGAAAAGAAGAGACAAGAGCTACCATCACACATGAAGGATTGGGCATTGTTGATCCCCATCTGTGTTCACTCAGTTGACCTTTCTGACCTACACAAAAGTAATCTGTGTCATGACGGAGGATCGTGGACAGCCCTAAACCACAATAGGTGCCAATGTGATGGTAGCTGCGATGCTGAGTGCCAGATGGGAGATTTGGACCAGAGCAGACAGAGCCTGAAGGGTTGGTGTGTAGCTATCGACTGGACAGGGTTTCTGTTCTGATGCCATTCAGTAGGGATAATGAGAAGCAATTTGTCTTTGCATGGCAAGGAGAGCAGTACAACCTGTAGTCCATTCCACAGAAACCCTGGTCACCTTACACTCTGGAGAACATCTTGTTGGCCCCCTCTGTGGGGCCTCTTTGAATTTTGCAGGCAGGGAATCTGTCACATTTGGGAGCACTGCTCTGCTCCATCAATCAGATGACCCCATAGGCCCTCAGATTCTAGGGCACAAAGCAAGTGAGGACTTCAGCTGCCACTGGCTGTGATTTATGCCCTTTGTCATGTAAGCCATGGTGTCAGCATGCCTGTTCATGCTGGAGATCACTGTGGGGCATGAGGCTGTGGAATGAAGCATGTCAAACCCTAGTAGGTGAGCACAGGCCCCCTGGGGTTCAGGAGCAAAGGTTATAGTCTCTTCCCAGGCTAAAACACTCTCAACTTGAGAAACACCTTGCTTTCTTATCCTGACCAGTATCGACTGAGACGTGGGATGCAACGTAGTTATGTGATCTAATCCAATCGCAATAAGCTGTGTCTTGTTGAATCCAGTGAACCAAAAGTGGGGGAGGGCCTGGTGGTTCTCTATTGTGTGATTTCAGTGGTACATTCAGGATCCGATTTGGGCAGCTCAGGAGGCATGATTTTGTGTCACCATTCTCTGTTTAAATTATTCCTCTCTCTCCAACCATGACTGCCAGGGAGAAGAAAAGGACTAGAGTCTGGGTCACAGAGGTTGGCGTCATACGTGTCTTAGTTTCCTAGAGCTTCTATAACGGATACCCCATCTGGGGCTTTAAATCCACAGACCTTTATTCTCTCACAGTTCTGGAGTCTAGAAGTCTAAATCAAGGTGTCTGCAGGGTCATGGTCCCCTTTACAGGTATTGGGGTTAGAATTTTATGTTGCGCAGGATGCATTTCAACTCCTAGAGTGAGTTGGCTTCAGATGTGCTGCTGGCATATTATCTCTGCAGCTTAGGAAAGAGCTGGAAATGGCGTGGTAGACTGAAGTCTTTCCCGGAAGAAGAGCTCTGCGTTCTCTGTGCCTATAGAGGGAAAGGTGATCTGATGTGCCGATGTTAACTCCTGGGCAGTGGCAAAAGGATTGGTCAGTCAGTCAGGAGCCTGGAGAGAACCTGATTGGTATGTTGGGAACAAAAATATCTGGGGAAGAGATATGTGCTTGAACTCTTGGTAGTGGGGATAATGTGTATGGACTTTTGGGGTCCCTCCGCCGTTCTCCTCAGCCTCCTCAATGTTTACACATCACGTTGGTGGGTGGAGTGGTCTTCGTGGCTGGGATGGAGACTATGTACGTGGGCAAGAGCCTCTCAACAAGGCTGATTCTTCTAGAAGCAGACCCCAGTGCTGAGCTTCAGACCAGCCTCACCTTGCAGGGAGACCTTCAGCCTCTTCGTGGAATGTCAGTCTCCCAGTCTGCCATTCTGTCTTAGGTGGGGCAGCAATTTTTTACCAAAATTGGGACATTATAGACACTGAACTGTCTTCACTGCCAGCAATATAATCTGAAAGTATCAACACCCAAAGGTTTATAGAGAGCCTTCTCCATCAACATCGTATCTGACAAGTCAGTTCCTTAAACCAAGAGATTGTTTTAGGCAAGGGAGTTCCTCTGCTGGGCTTAGGGCTGTCGATTTCAGTGGTCCTACTGCGTGTTCTCAAACAGAAGCTGGCTGGTGAGACAATGCTCAGCTGGAGGTTAGCTTGGGGACAACAGTTTGTGGGGATGAAGCACTGCGCTCTGGCCTTTTGCTCCGTGCAGGAATTGTGGAGTACAGTTCTATGTGCCGTTGCAGTATATGCAGTGTCAGGACGAGGCCATTCTGCAATCATCCCCAGGGACCAACTCTTGGATTTGTGTTTCCTGCTTCTCTTCCAGCTTAACATAGGCTCTTCCTAGTTAGAACACTTGATCCTCAAAGGAGGAATTTCCTGCATCAGGAAAAGTTGGCTCCAACCAACAGCTCACAACTTTGGTCTTGCTCTGTCCAAAGGGCATTCCTAGGGGAATGGCTTATAAGGTCCTTACCAACATGGCCCTGTCACTGCTGGGACTTCACTGCCTATGCCTCCCCCCTCGACTCATGTGGTTCCAGCCACGCTGGCCTCCTTGCTGCTCTGAACACCCCACGCGTGCTCTCCTCTCAGGACCTCTTCACCCCGTCTGTGTGGTCCCAGGGCTCACATGGCGCTCCTGTGCTTCGCTCGTCATGCAGATCTCTGGTCAAATGTTCACTTTCGAGCAAGGCCTTTCTTGACCACCGATCTAGAGAAGCAAGCCCTTCCTCATTGCTGCCCTCCCTACGGCGCTTCTCCCAACAGGCACCACACCTCTCCCTTTCCTGTTCCTTCCTCGGCTCAGAAGCATGGGAGCTGCTTGAAGGCATTGTGTTTGAAATGCTTTGCTCACTGTTCTCTCTCAGCTTAGAACAGTGCCCAACATGTCACAGGAGCTCCAAACTATGTGTTGAACAAATGTAAGAATGTAGCAATGGTTTTCAGGTTGTTTTTGCTGGTTTTCTCCCACCATGGTTTGGATATTGACTGGGTTTTAAGCTTTGTGTCTTTAAATAGCTGAGCTTTTCTCTCTTTTGTGTTTCCACTTCTGAGGTCAAGAGGCAGGTGTTGGGGCCTACAGTACTCAGGGATCCCATGAAGACAGGGAAGGGGCTCATTACCTGCCTTGTACATGGGCATGCTTGCGGAGATGCCCTGGTTAAAAGAGAACCAGCAGACTGCTGAAAACATCAGGCAGGTGAACCGTATGGCTCAGGACAACCTGCTTCTCCAAAGCTTGGTGAAAAGGAATTACTTCTCAAGGTGAGAAAGCTGGTTTAGTCACTAAGTCCTGTCAGTCCGCGGCTGGTGTGGATTCAGTCCGGGGCTGAGGGACAAGCTGGAAGACAGGGACTGATAAATCAAAGATCTTCGGTCCTAAAGGAACTTCAAATCCAAGCAGTTGCTTGACCAGATTAGCAGTGGGTGATACAAATGGAGGAAAAGAAGGAAAAGTAGGATTCTGGTAGCAGCACCCTTACAATTTTACTTCTTCTCTATCTGCATGAAGCTCACTCCTGTGTGCCCAGACTGGGCTCCCTTAGCCTGGACAGTAGCCTGCTTAACTGTCAAGACCAAGTTCAGTGTCTGCATCGGAGAAGTATTCCCCAGTTCTTTTTTTTTTTTTTTTAAGATTTTATTTATTTATTTACTTGACAAAGATCACAAGTAGGCAGAGAGGCAGAGAAAGCGAGAGATAGAGAGAGAGAGGGAAGCAGGCTCACCGCCGAGCAGAGAGCCCGATGCGGGGCTCGATCCCAGGACCCTGAGATCATGACCTGAACCGAAGGCAGAGGCTCAACCCACTGAGCCGCCCAGGCGCCCCGTATTCCCCAGTTCTTGTAGAGGATCTTTACTCCCTCCTCCATTCCCTCAACACACTTTGTGATGGTCTTTGTTATTATCATTGATCACTGTGTATGTGCAGGTGTGTGTATAGGTGTGAGCATGCATATCTGTGTATGTGTGTACATGCATGTGTGTGTGTGTGTGCACACTCTTAACTCCTCCCAGGCACAGACTGTGTCTTCCTTCTCTTTTGAACTCTGTTGCAACTCTTCTCCCTCAGGTAGCTCCTACACCCAGGGATCTAGTTCTAGGGTGGGATCCGGGCATCGGGAGGTGTTTACACTCTCCAGGTGGCTGAGAAAAAGTTCTAGAAATAAGAAGGTTGATGTCACCATCCCCAGTTCGAAAGTCATGGTTGCTGACTAGTTTGAAGGTCGAGTCAGTTCACAGAAGAGGAGCCTAATGGTGCAACAGAGAGTCAGATCCTTATAAGAACTCTGAAGCACTCTTGAAGGCTTATCTGTTAAATGTTCCTGGTCCCTCACAGAGAGGCTCAAAGTCATTGCCCAAGGAACTCTGAAGTTCCTCAGATTTCACTTGGGAAACTCATCCAGCAGCACGGGTACTTAGCGGTGACAATTACGCAACGTCACAGTGGGACACAGTGGTCGTGGCACAATCAGGAGGCTGCAGCACTACTGGGAGACCAGACCCAAAGAGCATGGAGTCCATTGTGCATATCAGCCACAGTAGGAATGCTGACATTCTTTGGGTAAATTCCAGCAATAAGATGAAAACACTGACCATTCTGTGGACAGAAATACTGGGTTCTCTTGGAAGATCAGGTTGAATTCCCCAGGGTGAGCGAGACAAGAACTCTACTGGGAGACAACGCATAACATAAGAGAGCATCTGTGGAAACATGTAAAGTGCCCCAAGGACCTCCTCTTGAAAATGATCCTATAACCCAGAAGAGTGCTGGACGCTTAGCAACCATGGACAGAGACAAGAATCCAAGAAACGCAGTTTAAAATTGTTACTATCATTCTTCCTTCATGACACCGGGGGAAACCTAGGTGGCAAAATAAAGACAAAAGTTATTTCTCCTCTCTGTTAGGTGAACCTGAAGCGGTCTATTTTTCACTCTGTGGACTCTTAATTGTGTTCCTTTGCTTAAATAGATCCTGCATTTGCAAAGAAAATATTGTACTCTGGGCAGAATGAAGCTTGTGCACTCTCACTTTGTTTTCCCTTCTTCAAATACCGCTGTGGTAATGTGGTTTCATATTTAAATAGTGCTTTAAAGTAGTTTGTACGGCTTTTGTAAACATTTTTCAGCTCGTGTTTGCCCCAAAGCCTCCTATGAGCAGGCTGTTCACATGCCACAAAAAAGCCTGAAACTCAAAGACAATAAGTGAACTGCCCAAGATCATACATCTAACGAGGGTGGGCTGGAGACCATCTGAGGTCTCCCATTAGTAAGCTGGTGGTCTTCCCTCAACGTGACTTGACTATTCACAGAGAGGTGAATGGGAAATAACATCACTCAAGTAGCTCTGAGGGGTAATGGCGGTGAGGATGGTGGAAGTCGACTCTGTTGTTAAATATGTTTTATGTTTTGTAGCTGCAGTAAAGGTTCCCCACAGGGCAGCAAAGCATTGGTAATCTTCGAAAGCCACCGAGTCTCAGAGACAGGAATCCCAGAGAATCAAGAGGAGCGATTCAGTCTCGAACAAGGGACTAGTGTTGCGCATTGATTACAAGACAAGAGCACTGTAGACAGGAATACTGTGTCCAAGTAGCTAGGGACAGAGGTATTTGCTGGAGACAGCGTAAGCTTTGCTCCTTGGAGTTCTGCTTCATTTTTCCTGACGAAGTAACACCTTGTTAAGGATGGTATGATAAAATGGTCATAAATTGTAGAAGGAATAGTGAAGGGAGATAGAAGGTTCTGCGAGAGAATATGACAAGGAAACCAAATTCGAGTGGGGGCAGAAAGACACCGCTCATCAAGGATGTGGCCGTGGATCGAAACCCTGAAAATGTATGGCCTAAATCTTGAATTGTCTGGAACCTGTGTTGGGGTAAATACAAACTTGCCCTGAATGTGTAATTTAGTACATATTTTCTAACACAGGAATTAAGCTTTCTGTTAAAGTTTTCTATTAGGTATTGGATAATATATGTAATTAATCATAATATGCAAGTGTGTGCACATACATCTGGATACACATACTGAGAGCCAAATTATAGGAAAATACGAGTATTGGTAGAATTACTTACCATGATGAAAACTTAGTGTCATAAACTTTACAAATGAAGTAATAATTCCCATAGTTTTTTTTTTTTTTTTTTTTTTTTTTTCCTTGTAAAGCTAGTCTCATAGGCTGAATTCGGATGCTTTCCTTTCTCTCTCTCTCTTTGGGAATAGTTTGAGAAGAATTGTACAAACTCTTCTTTAAATGTTTAGCAGAATTCTCCTGTGAAGCCATCTAGTCCTGCAGTCTTGTTTGTTGGGAGTTTTGGGGTTACTGATTTCATTTCATTGCTAGTAACTGGTTTGTTCAAATTCTTTCTTTCTGGTTCAGTTTTGGAGGATTATAGGTTTCTAGGAATTTATCAGTTTCTTCCAGGTTGTCCCATTTGTTGGCATGTAGTTATTCATAGTACTGTCTTATAATCCTTTCTATTTCTATAGTGTTGATTGTTTTTTCTCCATTTCTGATCTTATTTATTTTTAAAGATTTTATTTATTTATTTGTTAGAGAGAGAGAGGGAGAGAGAGACCGTGAGCACAGGCAGACAGGATGGCAGGCAGAGGCAGAGAGAGAAGCAGGCTCCCCGCCAAGCAAGGAGCCCGATGTGGGACTCGATCCCAGGATACTAGGATCATGACCTGAGCGGAAGGCAGCTGCTTACCCAACTGAGCCACCCAGGCGTCCCTGTTTCTGATCTTATTTATTTGAGTCGTTTCTCTTTTTTCCCCACAAAGGGTGGGGAGGGTTTTTCAATTTTGTGTATGTTTTCAAAGAACAACTTCCTGGTTTCATTGGTCTGTACTATTGGGTTTGTTGTTGTTTACATCTCTGTTCAAATCTGCTCTCATCTGTTTTAATTTCTTCCTCCTACTGGCTTTGGGCTTTGTTATTCTTTTTCTAGCTCCTTTCTGCCTGAAGTTAGGTTGTTTGAGATTTTCCGTGCTCCTCGGGGTAGACCTGTATCCTTACAATCTTCCTCTTAGAACAGCTTTTGCTGCATCCCCCAAATTTTGGACTGTGTTGTTCTCACTTCCATTTGACAGTATTTTTTTATTTCCGGGTTGACTCCTTCTTTGTTTGGTACTGTATTAGTTAGCCCCCGTGTATCCACGTTCTTTCCAGATTTTTTTTTTCTTTCTTGTGTTTGGTTTTTAGTTTTATTCCATTGTGGTCAGAAAACATGCATGATGTGATTTTTGAATTGAGACTTGTTTTGTAGCCAAACATGTGATCTATTCTGGATAATGTTTCATATACACTTGACAGACTGTATTTCAGTGTTTTACAATAGAATGTTCTGAATATATCTCTTAGGGCAATCTGGTCGAATGCACCGTTTAAAACCACCACTACCAGTCCAAAAAATAAAGTATTCCTAAATATTTTTGAATACTTTTGGCAGTTCAAGAAAAGAATCAGTGCCTTCTAAAACTATACAAGTGTATTTATAAGTTTTCTTTTTAGTTTATTTGATTTTACAAGTTACTTCGTATCTCTTCTGTATCTCATAGATTCTGGTATCTTTAGAAAAGTGTGTGCATAAGTGACCAAGTGATGTGAGACAGACTAATTCAGTTCAAACAGCAATCACGGCTGATATTTAACATGAGCAAGTTTGTCTCAAGCACTAATGTTATCAATTTAATTTTTTTCAAAAGTTAATGCAAAAATTTTTCAAAAATTAATTTTTCAAAAAAAATGCATAATTAACATACAGTGTTATATTAGTTTCAGATGTACAATATAGTGATTCAATAACTCCATACATTACTCAGTGCTCACCATGATGAGTGTATTCTTAATCCCCTGATATACATTAATTTTTATATCATATTTCCATTGCTCAAACCCTGACACCTCCCTCTTTCCTTTATCTTTCATATTTCTGGTCCTATTTCTCAAGATGTGGGATTTGTGATCTGGTCATTAGTTCCTAGTCTCCCACTCCTGTATCTCTGGCCCCACTGCTGACTGGCTCTGTGTTTGCCCCGTGGACTCTTAAATCATTCTTAGTCACCAATCTCATGTTTTCTCTAAATGCAGACGCTGGAGCTTTTCTTATAGAAAGGGGGAAAAAATAAATCCGCACAATGTCACTAGAGTAAATTCCTGATAGTTTCCATTAGTAATCAGCTGTCAGAAGTGCTTACCTTTAAACCAGCAGGGTTGCATGATAGGATCTTAGTACCCACTGCTAGGGTTAATTGGGTATTTCAAAGATTTTTCAGACATCCTTGTGATAAATACTTGGTCTTTCTTAGAGGCACGGCCGTGGGCTGCCTGATGACAGGAACTACATATTATTGTTCATTCTGACAGCCCCCGAGCTTCCCAGGGTGG
This sequence comes from Mustela nivalis, assembly GCF_964662115.1. Taxonomy (NCBI): domain Eukaryota; kingdom Metazoa; phylum Chordata; class Mammalia; order Carnivora; family Mustelidae; genus Mustela; species Mustela nivalis. Next base: position 36,382,487 of record NC_139039.1, read on the forward strand.
ACGCATTGAACAAATGAATGAATGAGTAAATAAATGAGCAGGGTGCGAAATTGTCAATTCCTCTCTGTTATTGCAGTCTCGTGTTCCCCTCACCGCTGGGGAATTCTAATGTGGGAGATTTAGTTCTGTATGTTTCTTCATCAATCAGGAGAACTTCTGTTCTCTTAAAGGGAAGGCAAATTGCTCTTGCTGTTGGAAGTAGTAATACAGGTGTGTGGGTGTGAGTGACGAGGCAGGAAAAGCAGACTGCGGAGGAAAAGGGGGTTTTGTCAGGAAGCATTTGGAAAGTAAGAAAGCTATGGAAAGCACATTGTTACCTTGTACTATGCTCTTGGTTTTGTAGAGGGAGTGTGTTGATTCAGGAATCAAGACTGTTCATCTTAGGATGTAACAGGGGAGCACACTAATATTTAAATGAGGCACAGAAAATATTTTATCTTTATCTTTAAAAATACTATCTTAGGGGTGCCTGGCTGGTTCAGTTGGTGGAACATGCGACTTTTGATCTCAGGGTTGTAAGTTCAAGCTCCATGTTGGGTATGGAGATTACTTAAAAATAAAATCTGTAAGGGGTGCCTGGGTGGCTCAGTGGGTTGAGGCCTCTGCCTTCAGCTCTGGTCATGACCCCGGGGTCCTGGGATGGAGCCCTGCATCGGGTTCTCTGCTTTGCGGGGAGATTGCTTTCCCCCCAACCCCCCGCCTGCCTCTCTGTCTACTTGTGATCTCTGCCAAATAATAAATAAATAAATAAAATCTTGAAAAACCATTATCTTAAAATAATACTGATAAGCTTTGGTGAAGTATAAAGAATGATCCAAAAAGTGTTCTTCTAAGCAATCGAGGTATAGGAAATTAAATTTTAGTGTTGATTTCTACCATTTTGCAGCATATAAAATGCAACTTCATTCCTACAAAAAAAAAAAAAAAATGTTCAGAACCACTGTGAATGGGGCACAGTGTATAGAGTTCAATGACCAAAAGAAACAGTATCTTAGTCCTGTTTGTAAGAAGGGAGAAACAAACAAAAGTATCTGGTAGATCCAGTGTTTCAGATGCCCAAGAGCATTGCAGAGAGAAGCAGGCTCAGGAGACCGGGCAGTGGGGATGTGTGGGGGAGAAGCTTTGAGGTGATGCCACGTTTGTGTGGAGTCCTGTGGATCTGAGTGAGGGCCTGGCTGGTGCCTGGGGAAGAACATTGCAGACATCGGGGAGAGTGAGTACACAGGTTCTAAGAGACGTGTGAGCTTGCTGGGGCACTCTAGGAGGGCCAGCCAGAGGCTGGAAGTTCGCGTGTGTTACAAGCAAACCCAGTGCTGGGGGTGCCCCAGCCCTGGCTACCCGCTGTGGGAGCCTCACTCTTCCCTCCGGGTGCCTCACTCCTCCCTACTAGACATGAGTCGGCCCGACCAATAGCAGTGAATGACCTTCTGTGAAAAGGAATGAAAATAATTTTACTTAGGGAAAAATACAGAAAATAAGTTCAAGTATTTTCTTCATGCAGTGGATATTTTTGTTCACAGTATTTCAGGGCTCAATCTTCATACCTTCCACTTTCATTGTGTGTTTGGATGACTAATACAATTCAAATAGTTCTTATTAGACCCAGGCTTCGCATTATCTCCAAACTCTGCTGCGTCTCCAGCTAAACTGCTTCCCATCAACCTTCTCCCCAGGACGTGTGGAATACATTTGGACATCAGGGTAGTTTAAAATACAGTTGTACAGTGACTTCTCTGCTATAAATAAACCATCCACAAAGAAACCAAATGAATTAAAGGTGAGAGTGAATGAATGTGTGTGTGTATGTGTGTGTGTATATGTGTGTGTTCACACACACAAGCCCTTGTGTGAATGCATTCAAAAGGGAGAGCTGAGGTGGACATTTGCATGGTTATTAAATCCACTGAGGTAAAAGTTAAATTTGGGTATTGACCCAAAACCACACGTAGATCTCTCCTAGGAAATGAGTGTTTTATAGAGTGTGTCCTGAGAATTTGATCATTTTAGGATGGAGACTGTGTTCTAACTGTTTCTAAGCAAGGGAGGGGAAAGGTGCAGGACTGGACCTGGGGGAGGTGCTGGGTTTTCCTGTTGCCACAACCATCGGCCTTCAAAGCACTGTGGCTTTGTCCCATAGGAAAACCCAAATGGAATATTTCACTTGAGGTAGGGCAGAAATGACTCATTATATTTCCATTTTGTTTTGCTTATTTCTTTTTATTTTTTATTTTATCATCTGAAGCATAGGTGTTATATTATATCACCCCCCAGGAATGCCCAGAGACACCTCCGGGGTTATTAGTCCCCCTGACAAAAAATAGAAAGTTATCATTAGGTAGCCAGGTAGAGTATAATTGTAGAAAAACAATGGAATTCACAGGGAATTATCTCCTAAAAGGAGGAAATAAATCAATGAGAACTTAATGTGAGTCTAAGATCTTAAAACAGTTGCTTTTCTCCCACCTTTGTTTTGTTAAATATATTCTTTTATTCTCCACTTAAGAGACAGTATGGAGAGGCATGTCCCTTGTGTGTGTCTCTGAAAATAGTAAGTGGTGATGCTATTTAGTAAATTATGTTTTAGATACAAAGGGGAACATGAGATTTGAAAGATCCTTTTAGTTGGTCTACATAAAGTAAATGAGGGCTGTTTCCTATTTATCACTCTGTTCCAGTAAGTCATTTTTATGAGCTGTTTTTTCTAAGGGAAATATCCATGGGGTATGGGAAATGAAACTTCATTTTGCCCAAAGCGTGAAAGAGGTGATTTACCTGTGCTACTGTTTTAGAGATTTGTTGATGGTGTGTTTGAGGTATTGGCCCTGATTAGAGAGCGGTTCCTGTAGGGCTCCCCTGGAGAAAAGCAGGGCTTGTGCAGTGTAAACATGCCCGGGGAAATGCAAACACAATTTCATTGACTAATTGCTGTAATCAAGGCAAGGCTCATAAATCGTGAGCTTTGAAAAAGTATAAACAGAAATAATAAATTGATTAATCATCTACAAATGCTTCAGACTGCATTCACCATTGAAGCATTTTAGTGCTATGCTGTGACCTTAAGTTAGTAAATGGCTGTTTTTCTACCTTATTTAGTCGATTGTTTGTAGTGGCAGGGGACTGTACAGATTGACAAAGCACTGAGGGGAAGAAACATCAGAGATAACTCCTAGAATGGAAAACATGACTTGCATTAATGGGCGGGACACAGAAGACCTTGAACTTGCCCACTGCATTTGCAACTCAATCAGTAACAAATGGAAGAAACATGGAGAACCTTTCTGAGAGCTCTGTAGGGAAGCATGGCGCGTCCAGCCCAGTGAAAGCGTACTGGAGATGGTAGAGAGTTCCAAGTGTCATTTAACAGGATAGAAAGAGGGATTATGACGAATGTTAACTTGTCATCCTGGAACTCCCCACTTAAGAAGGCAGTAGGTTTCACTCTCAGCTCACATCCCTGAATCACGTTTACACTTTGTCCATGGGGACCACAGGGACTGGAGTTGCTGACTATACCTGAGGGAATCTGGTAGGGGGAGGTTCAGCAGAGTCTGGGAGTGTCTGCTGGTGAGAAGTCAGGGAATTAGGATCCTTTTAATAACTGGCTATTGTGGACTGTACTTCCAAAGTCTTTCCTTTGGTTTCCCTTCTTATTTGTCATTGCAAGTGTTACAAAGATGGTGAGACAGATAAGAGAAAGAAGTGGAGACAGATGAAAACATCCATGCAATGCTGGGAGGAATGTTTCTATTCTTTAGGGTTTGGGTAACTCAGGAGAACAGATAGTTGAAACACAGCTATTTCTAAAGGTCTTTCTTTTTTTTTTTCAAAGATTTTGTTTATCTATTTGACAGAGATCACAAGTAGGCAGAGAGGCAGGCAGAGAGAGAGATGGGGAAGCAGGCTCCCTGCTGAGCAGACAGCCCGATGCGGGATTTGATCCCAGGACCCTGGGATCATGACCTGAGCCGAAGGCAGAGGCTTTAACCCACTGAGCCCCCCAGGCGCCCCACACATAGCTATTTCTAAATCATGCGCATATTTATTCAGATCACTTAATAACAGAATACCTTGCTAATTTGATAAATTATCATTTACAAAGTTTTTACACATTATCTGATAATTAATAATAATCATGTATAATTATTTTATTTAGTATATGCCAAATACATTTCCAAGCACTTTATATGCATTAATTCATTAAATTATAAAACCCCATGATTTAGGACTTTTTTTTTTTTTTTTTAACAATATCAACCTTTTAGATAAGGATCCTGGATCAGAAACCTAAATGACCTTGTGACATGTCAGTCTGGACCGTGGAGGTTAGGGCTGTCTGATTTCAAACCCCATTCTTCAGTCTGTACCAGAGCTGTCCAAACATTGTAATCCCTTCTCTTTTATTCTGTTTTATTTTTATTTAAATGTTGAATGAGACCCACTGAACTAATTTCATGACCCACTAATTTGATTCACTGTTTGAAAAATCCTGCCCCGAGCACTGTGCTTCATTACAGAGATGCTGAGAGTTTAGGGAATGCTTTGGTATATGGGCACCTCATTCTGTCTGCATAACAGGGCTCTGAAGGAGATGGAGTAGACGGCCGCCAGGGGCTCCCGGCTAGTGCACGACCAAATCAGGATTGAAACCTACAACTCTGGCTCAAAATTCTCACATTCTGCTCAAGGACCAAGCCATGGTCCTCACTTATCGGGGGTGTGACAGGAGTCCCCAGATCTGTGTGTCTCCATCCCTCCAAGAGACCATTCTTCATGGAGGAGCCTCAGTGATCTACAAAACCTGAGTCCAGTCATGCCATTCCTCTGCTCGGAACCCTTCAGCTGGTGCAGGTAGAGTGTGTCCTGCAAGGCTCACGTGACCTGGCTCACAGCCACACACATACATGCACACCTGCACACAGACACACACACACCTCTACATACGCTCACACACAGATCCACACACAACACACATCCTTGTCCACTTAAAAGCAAACACACAAACACACTTACATGCATACCCTGTGCTTTAGTTTTTTGGGTTGGTTTGTTTGGAAGTGGGTTATTTTCAGTAAAAAAATCATTTCATGGGACACCAGGTGGCTCAGTCGGTTGGGCATCTGCCTTCAGCTCAGGTCATGATCCCAGGATCCTGGGATCAAGTCCCACATCTGGCTCCTTCCTCCGTGGGGCACCTACTTCTCTCTCTGCCTGCCTCTCACTCTGCCTGCCCCTCCCCCTGCTTGTGCGCGCGCTCTCTCTCTCTCTCTCTCTCTGACAAATAAATAAATAAATAATCTTAAAAAAAATCATTTCATAATCATAGTTTAAATTATCCCAATGTCCAAATGTGTTTAATGCATATTGGAGAGAGGCATGATGGGAAGTAATTTCGCCTGAGGCTCAATAGCGTTTGGAGACAATGCCAAGCGTGATTCTAATAGAGAAGTATTTGAATGTTATTAGTCATCATAACGCACAATGGGAGTGAGGCATATGGAGACTGATCCCCAGAATGAACTGCTCAGGAATAACTGTTGGATACAAAAAGAAAATATTATAACTTACTTTCTATATTCATTTTTTTCTAAATACATGGAACAATACTTGTTTTCTTTGGTCATGGGTGCCCGCACCTGGTTACACCTTCCGCTGACTTGCGTCTCATGGAGAGGACTGAGCTGTCCGGGGAAGAGTGGGGTCCACAGTAGGAGGCAGTAGCCTGGGGTCCCTCAGGCACCGCGTTGACTTTTAAATTACGCAGCCCATGTCACGTGACCTCTGTTGGTAAAGTGCATTTGTAAATTATCCAATTTTAAACAAACTGTTCCTCAGAAGATGTCAAAACAAACAAAAGTATTCCCACAAGAAATCTAAAGAACAAAATACCAGCCATGAGGCAAACACAGATGACGAAGAAAATGTCAGGAGCTAGCGGTGAGCCGCAGACACCAGTCTGGGACAGGTAACCCTTCCACATCCAGACATCAGAGCAAGCTCCTGCCAGCCAGGCAGGATTAGTTTGGTCTGCAGTCAAATGCTCTACCCCTGAGCTATACCCCCACCTCAGGATTAGTTTGGAAAGAGTTTTGTGTTGTTTCTTTTTCCTTTTTGTTCTTAATTGTATCCATTTTTTCATGATTTTTGTTTCAGAAAATGATACAAGTATGTCTACTCTGGAAGCTTTTCGTATTTACATACTGGAAAAAATAACCTTGGGAATAAACCTCAAAATCTTTGAAATGATGAGGCATATTAAATTTTTTAAAAAAAATTTTAGAACAATTTTAGATTTACAGAAAAATTATCAAGTTGGTACAGAAGGTTTCCATATATCCCTTGGAGAGTTTCCCCCATTGGTAACATGTTAGCAGGGTATATTTGTTAAAATTATTGAATCAGTATTGGTACATTATTGTTAAAGTCCATACTTCTTTTGTATTTCTCTGGTTTTTACTTCATGTTCTTTTGTTGTTGTTGTTCTAAGTAGCCATCTAAAATACCACACTACATTTAGTTATCATGTCTGCTTAGGATCCTTTTGGCTCTGGTAATTTCTCAGACTTTCTTTGGTTTTGATGATCTTGAGAGTTTTGAGGGATGCTAGGTATTTTAAAGAATACCCCTCAGTCGGGATTTGTCTGGTGTCGTGTTTCTCATGATTAGATTGGGGTGATGGATTCTGGGGAGGAAGACAGAAGTAAAGTGCCATTTCACTACACAATATTAAGGATGTATACAATCAAAGGTCTTACCTTTGTTTATGTTAACTCAATATGTTCTACAAACACTTACAAATATAAAATACAACTCCATCCAACTAATTTATTCTAAGTTGATAAACATGATGGAAGATGATAATGTAATGTCCATGCTTATAAACTTTCCTGTATTTGATGGCGTGAGATGGTGAGCGTAGCTGGTACCCCCCTCCTTCCGCTGTTGCAATAACATTGCCGGAAAGTAAATATCCAAACAAAGAACTTAGATCCAGATTTCCAAATTGCCAACTTATAAAAGGGATAAGCAAAGGGCTTTTTTTTAAATTAAGCATGTTCAATCATATTCAAAAGCATCAAATGGTTTTGTTTATTTAATAAACAAGTGAAATAAATACTCAAGTAAAATTAAGTATATTTAAGAAAATAAAAACATGAAATATTCTCCCCCTCTTTTCCTAATCTTAAAAAAATACTTCTTTTGCCTCTGAAGGGCTCAAGCAATCCACTAGGCATTAAAAGGCTCTTCCATGATATTAGGACTTCAGTCATTTATTTATTTAACAAACATGTGTTCTACAACCAATCATCATCCAGAGTCCTTCTTATAAGGTGGGAAGCCAGTGCTGAGAGGGGGTCATAAATTTCAGGAACAGAACTAGGTTCAAATGCCAGTCTTTGGATGTAGATAGATATGGGTTTGTGCCTCAGTTATGACCTACTTTGGTGACTTTGGACAAATTGTTTAACTTTGTTGAGCCACAATTGCTAGATGAACGAAGTGGGTTTAACATATACTTTCTGTATTATATGCCATCCCAGTGCCAATAAACTAGCTTGTGACTGACGCCCCTTCTCTTGTCTGTGCTATCCAATAACGTCTTTTTTCTTTGTAAGAACACAACAGAAAATCTACCATCTTGGCAAGTTTGGAGTATATAGTATAGTATTCTTAGCTGAGGAGCTGTGATTCATAGTGGCTCTCTAGAGCAGACTTCCCTTGTGTCACTGAGACCTCGTTGCTTTGTCCTTCACCTCATTCCCCCTTCCCCAAGCCCCTGGTAACCTGTGAGTGCTCTCTCCACTTCATGCTTTTGACTATTTCAGATTATACGTATCAAGGAGATCATAGAGTATTCACCTTCTATGTCTGGCTTATTTCATTTAACGTCCTCTAGACCCAACTAGGTTGTTGCAAATGGTATGATTTCCATCATTTTTTAAGGCCGGCCATTCCACTGTATCTGTACGCCCATCGATGGGCAGTTAGGCTGACTGCATATCCAGGCTCTATGAGTCATGCTTTGGTGAATGTGTGAGTGCAGGTCTCTTTGAGATGGCGATCCCAAGTCCTTTGGATAAGTTGCCACAAGTAGGATTTCTGGTTAGCATGGTGAAGGCACATTAACACAGCTTCTGCGCACCTCTGTTCTCGGGATAATCTCTACTTCACTGTTCACTTTCTCAATTTATCCAAAATTCAAATTTTGGATTTATCCAAATTTTATTCAAATTGGATATGCTGTATCCAAAATACAGCAATCTCCTGTATTAACTATATTGTGTGTAAAATATCCGTAGTTGCTGGAGTGTTGTTTTGTTTTTGTTTTTGTTTTTGTTTGTTTTTGTAAGCCAGATGTTGTTTGGTACAATTATATTAAACACCAAAGAGATATATGCAGTAATGTTTTGAAATAATTGTATTCATGATATTGATTTTTTGGATTTAAAAATTAAATATATTAACTTTTTATTTAAAAATACTAAGCTATAAAGGTCATAAATGAATGAAGTTTTACTCTGAAAATAATAAAAATTTGTCTTACATAAACTTTTGAGCAATCCCTAAGATTATCATTTTACTTTGGAAGTTCTATCAAGGGATAAAAGTGAACACTTCTCGGTTTTGCTTTATTGTCTGAGATAATCTCCAACAAAGTAGTAATTTTTAAAACATGAATGGAAAAGACTAAAATCAAAAGGAAAAAAGAAATTAGTGCCAAGTAGAGAGAATGCAAGAGACAAAAATTAAAATTAACTTTAATTTTAATGTTAATCAGTTCCTCTTTTATGTTGTTTCTGAAACGGATGGCTTGATTGAAGACTAAGACAAGGGCTGTGTGCATGCGTGTGTGTGCGCGTGTCTATGTCTAGTCTCTACATGAAACTGATTTCATGACAATGTTTTAGTCTGGAAATTCTAGCAACCAGTCGCTTAAAATATCACAGGATTTTGAAAAAGTTAGTAACAGATGATTTACAATCTACAGCCTTAGATAACTTTATTATTAAAAAGCCCTGACTTGGAATATCTGGATATCTTTGTGTGGTTTTGGTGGAGATATGAGGAGTTTAAAGGAATGGCAAAAATTTGCCCTTCAATCAGAAATGAAAATTTGTTTTTTAAAATCTCCTCCCAAAGTGAACCAAATGGGTTTTCTGTTACAGTATGTGATCCCAGAGAGAAGAATGCATCAACCAAACTCTTCCTGCAGAGGCTGAAATTGTAGCATCCTGAGTCCCTCTTTAAATATGGAGAATCATCTCCGTTTCCTTCGGTTTCCTTGGGCCTTCGCCACAGGCAGCTGATGTAAGGGCACCATGTTATTTTCTTGTACCTGCATCGAGACGAATGTTCCCTTGACCCAAAGGAGTGTAGCCCCTATTCTGAATGTGTCCCAATGGCCTAATCTGAGGGACCCTGGGCAACATTTTCTGTGATTCATGTGAGATGGTTATGAGGGGTACCAGAATTTTTCCAAGTAAATTATATTATTTTAGTGGAACGGCAGTCATCTTTCCCAGTTCTGAGAATACCATAATTATCCTGCATTTACTAGTGGTCTGTTCTTAACATGGAACATTGAACAAGTGAAGGTCAAGGTAGTTTACTTTTAAGTGATTATATTTGGCAAACTCTTGTCATTTAGCGGGGTAAACATGCCAGACACACCCATGTCTTTGCTTCCAATATGCCGTTTTTTTTTTTTTTTTTTCCCTCAGAGCAGGTTGTCATTATACTGTCTTAAACCTTAATTATGTTTGATTTCGTATGAAACAGACTAAAAAACTCATAGATAGGTAATTCTCTTTGAAGCATGTGAGCTTGATATTTATAGAGCTTGGCCTCCAAATTCATATTCTGTTGGTCCATTTACAATGATATGGAGGTTTTTAATTACTGCCTGAATTTTCCTACTATTTGGTAGCTAGTAGTTTTAAAATCTGAACATAGGAGTGGCCACCATAAGGGAGGAACAAAGAAGAATCCTATGGTTCTCAACTCAAGTAAAATTAATACATAGCTTTAATTCCAGTCTGTGCCAATGGCATAAATATGACCACATGCCGGTTATCATATTAGTGAGGATTCTTTCCATTGAGAAATGCAACAGAAGATTGAATGTTTCCACTGTAAGGTGTCCCTGTGTGTATTGGGTGTCAAAAACAGCAAATATGATGTATACTATTTAAATATATGTGAGAAAGCTCTAAATTGCAGCGAAGGATATTATACATTTTCCCAACAATATCGTAAATATGAGGGAAAAATGAAAGTACTTAAGGTCAGCACGCTCACGACACAGGTTGCTACGTGTACATATGTCCTGTATAGGTGGGTACAAGTTTGGGTGCCCAAACAGCCACCAGACAGAAAGTCTTCCACTTCCTTGTGGAGACTACAGCCCGTTTGGTTTCTCTGAGGCAACCCGGGCTGCTGAATGAGCCCTTTGGCTGGGCTGACCAGCCTTGGGGGGCCGCGCTCTCTTCTCTCAGATGTCATAACTGCACGACGTGCAGACCAAGCCCCTCATCTGGTCTTTGCCTTGAGCTGCCTTTACCATAATTGTCATGTTGACCTGATAAGAAATAATTTCATATTCCAGCCTTGGAAATTTTAGAATATATCGGTTCTCTGCTTTCCTTCCAAATTTGCCAGCAAGGCGATTTGTTCTTTTCTGAGATGGCCTTATTCTCGTGGCAAGTTAGCAGATGTGGCGAGTAACAACCAGCTCTCACGTCAAACATACGTCCTTGAAATCTGTGCAGGGCCCCATATTCATTAGCAACATTTTTCTTCTTCCAATCAGCAACAGGGATAAATTTTCCAGTCCGCCCCACCCTGCCATCAGCCACAGATGACCATTTTTCAGCTCTTTAGTTAAGGTCCCTTAACTCCTTCAGTCCTGAAGGATGTTTCAGGTTTTCAGGTTTTAGTTCAGCAACACCCTACTTTGGGTACCAGCTTCTCCATCAGTCCTGTCGGTGTGTATCAGCTGCATAAAGTCTTGGTGACACAAAGCAGTAAACAGATGTTTAGTTCAACTGGGTGACTCTACTTAGGACGGTGGCTCCTGGGGAGTGGCTGGAGCAGCTGTGATTCCAGCCCCAGGAGTGACCCATGGTCTGGTCCCTACCTGCGTGCCTTAGGTCATGTCCATCAGCCTGGACTAAAGGGGCGACAGTACCCTGCTTCATCTTCGCTGGATGATGGCAGACGTGTGCGGGGGCCTCCCACACGCAATGTGAATCTCTGTTCATGTCAGATTACTAGTGTCTCATTAGCCATAGTCCCATGAGCAAACCCATAGTCACAAGCTGGGGAGTAAATCCTTCTTGTTTCAAGGGAAAAATGTGAATGCAGAATTAGTGTAGATGGGTGAAATCAGAAACAGCAATTCAACCTCACCATTACGTGTTCTTTCAGAACATTTGTCCTTGACCTCTGACAGCACCTACATTGAGTTGTCCTTATGGACGTTACTTGTATTGCTACCACTAAATGCTGAGCCTCTGGAATCTTAAATAAAGAAACTATTAATGGGTTTTCTCCACATTTTCCCACACCTGCTCTGTGTGGATGTCACCTGGCTGACATTCTATAAAGATGCCCAAGTCTGTTTATCGGTAGCAGAAAAAACTGTTTTCCGTGATGTCTTCCATTTGCTAGAAGCATCGCCATGAACGAGAAAGAAGAGGGAAAGGATTAGCTGGGTCACGCTGTGCTGTCGGCCGCGCTCTCCCGTGCTTCTCCGTGTGACCCATAAATGAGACCTCGGACTCACTGGTCAGTAACAGTGCCTTTCTCAGAAGAAGGTGCGGACACTCTTCTTCTCTGTTTCTCTTACTTCCATCATCAATGTGAGAAAGCTTTAATATGCTTAGGGACTGCCTCCTGTATCCTCTTCCTTCTCATGTGCAAACAGAGAACTACTAATCTCTTTTTCTACTCCTGTTATGACCGGTAACTGTTCTGGGCATTTTAATGTCATTTGAGGAATGCAGCAGGCAATGTGAATAATTGGTCATTTATTGCTGTGAAGCACATGGTAGGAGAATTAGCACCCTTGAATGCCAGCCTAGCATTCTCTTTTTGTGGATGTTAAACTTTTTTTCTTGGTTACTTCTTGCGTTTATAGGGAGATGTTTATTTCATTTGGGTGATGTTTAGCCTTACTATTAATAAAAGATGTGAGAAATATGGAAACTTAAGAAAATTCAGCAAGAAGAACTGCAACGTGTTAAGAATGGAAAACCCATGAAATGTAGTGGCAATCTGAACCCATAATTTTTCCTTAAATTTTGCATTTCAACTCTAAGCTTCATGGATGTGCAGCAGATCTAAGCATAAGATTATTGGATTAAGAGCAAAATATAATCAACCTGGAGAACAGTAATACCTATATTTTGGAATATTCTAAATCTAAGGTTTAGAGTTAGCTAGGAGCTACAGCTTGTTAGGGGAGTCCACTGAGCAGATAACTTGATTATTCAGTTTCAGAAGATTAAATTCACTGGTTCTGCTATGAAAGTGTCATGGAAAGGCTTCAGACATTTCCTGTTTTCCTTCTTGGGCTGGCCATGGCATCTTTATTCCCTTGTGATCTTTATTTAATCTTCCATTCTTTTTTGTCTTGAGTTTATAAGGCTGAATCTTACCTGCTTCCAAGCTTATTTACAAAGTACCATTCATCAGAAACAATGATCACAAAGCTTTCCCATGCAATTCACTATATGGCTACATCAGGAAGAAAAACAGTGAAATCACTGTTTGTTTAAGGTTCTTTGGAAAGATACTTCCCTTGTCTCCACTGAGCACATTTGCTGATGCAGGAGGCTGGCAGAGGTTGGGCTGTGTGCGGTTTATCAGCACCAGCACCATTCTAAGCCAATAGTCTGGGTCTTTGATCATTTGCAGGAAGTTTTGGAGTATCAAAGAAGATTGCCTGGAGGTATTCTCTTTGGATTATAGTACCAGCATGAAAAACAGAATCTTGGTCTGCTTGTTGATTGGTGGGGCTTTTCCCCCCATAATAAACTAGGACAATGACAGATTCTTACTGTGAGTCAACCATGAAGATCTTTGCATTCCTTGCAGTGAAACTCAGAGTCTGTGGTCAGATTTGGAATAACTGCAAGCTATGCCATGCCCCGGGCTATCAGATGGAGGAAGATGGGTGGTAGCTTGCTCCCAATGAGGAATCTTGCAGAGACCTGGAGGGAACCTCTGGCCAGATGGCTCCAGTGTTCTTGAAGGTTCTCAGATTGTGTGTGGGGGTGGGGGGTTGTCAGAGAGGAAAGCTGATCTATCAGACAAAGAGATTATATGATAATCTGCTTCCTTGGTGGGTTTCTAAATGTCCTGTGATCATATATACTGGAAGTTACATATAAGAGGACATGTATAGAGGTGCTGGCTGGGGACTAGTACGTGGGGGGGGGGGGTTGCCAGCTTTCCTAGTTTGGGCTGCCTTTGCCAACAACTTGGTTTTATAAGCTTTAGACTAGTTGTCTGAATATACTGTGACTATTCAATCTACCCTTCCTTTCTCTTGGGAACATTTCCCAGGTTTTACCTCTTATCCCTCTAACCTATCTGCTAGGTCCCTCCTGGCTAGCTAGACTTGTAGCCTTTGCTTTTTTTTTTTTTTTTTTTTTTTTTTGCGGAGGATGCCTGTTGCTACTTGTTATGGACTAAATGTTTGGGTCTCCCCAAAATTTCTGTATTGAAGTCCTAACCCCCAATATAGTAGGGTTTGGAGATGGGGGTCTTGGGCATGTGGTTAGGTTTAGGTGAAGTTACAGGGTTGGAGTTCCCATTTGGGAATTAGAATCCTTATAAGAAGAGACATCAGAGAGCTTCCAAACTCTCTCTCTCTCTGTCTCCTTCTCTTTCTGCTGTGTGAGGACACAGCCAGAAGGTGGTCATGTGCAAGCTAGAAAGAGGACCTTCACCAGAACCTGGTAATTCTAGAACCCAGATCTCAGACTTGTAGGGTAGAACTGTGAGAAATACATTTCTGTTGTTGAAGTCAACCAGTTTATGGTCTCTGCGAGCCCATAAGCCCAAGCCGACTCAGCCCGTGTGTAACTCAGTGATGATGATGATGATAACAGTAGAGTGATACCTCTGTTCTACTGAGTGTTTATTATGTCCCAGACTCAGTGCTAATCACATTTCAGCCACGAATTCTTTCCCCCTTCCCCTCCCCCTCCTAAATCTGTGTGGTTATTATTTCCACTTTCCCAAGGACCGATCGAAGTACATATTGGGCTAGCTGACTTAGCCAAGGTTGTATGGCTGGTAGGAGGTGAAGGTGGAGTAGGGCCCTGCATGCCCTGATTCCCGAGGGAGGGCCTTTACCCACAACATTGAAATTTTATTTCATTCCCTTTGTAAAATCTCATTTTATTCATTCCCTCACTGAACAGTTACTGAGTACTTCCTATATACCTGTGACATGTGAACATAAATGATCTCTACTTTCAAAGACCTCATATTCCAGTTTGAGAAAAATAACTTGCTATTATGGGAATTTTAATAGCTGGCCAAGGCAATAGAAAGTTTGTACTCAATTCTTTTTTGGGGGGACAGGGGTGGACACTTTTTGGGGACACTTGTGCTTTGGCTGAGACCTTTAACTTCTCTACACCTCATTTCCTCATTTGTAAAATGGACATCTTGCATATTTTGGCATTCAGTGAAACAGTGTAGGTGAAAATGCTTTGCAAACTGAAAAGTCATACATATGCCAGATGGTGTATAGTGATAATATGCGTGTTTATACATCCACCTAAAACGCTGGCTGCTTTCCTCTCCAACAGCAGAGTGCATTTTTATATGCATCCCCAAAATATTTTTGACCCCCACATATTGCTAATCTATACATATCTTGTAATTTAATCTTTGTAACAGCAAGCTTTCTGTTATTATTCCATTTTAAGATTTGAATACTGAGGACCAGAGAGGCTAATGAATTCATAGGAGTTTATGCTACCAGCAAATGAAAGAGGCTGTCAGTGAATCTAGTTTTTTGATCCTGAAAACTGTGCTTTTTCCATTATGTAAGTCTTCTCTTGGTATCACCCCTCTAAGTAACATGGAAACCCCCAAGTATATGACTGACAATAATGATGGGATTCCCATGATCCGCTACGATGAACCAGTACGGACCCTTGTGCTGGAGACCGAAAGAACGCTCTTTCCCGTCCGTGTATGTGGAAAGACATTGCAGGAAAGAAGGACTCTGAGTTCCCATACAGTAAGGTAGGGCCCCCAAAAGACATTGTCCTTGTTCTTAAAAGATAGTTGGTGACATACTGTTCTTGTCTAGACATTTTTGTATCTGGATGGGATATCTAAGGTTGCGGTAGTTATTTTGTAAATACTGGCAAGCCAGCCAGAGGAGAAAGCCCCTATTGGGAAAATGGCCAAGCAAAATGATAAATGGTCTGATAATAGTATCATTGAGTCTCTGTTTTTTTGTTTTTGGGTTTGTTTTTTTGTTTTTTGTGTTTTTTTTTTTTTGTTTGTGTGTGTGTGTGTGTGTGTGTGTGTTTTGACACACAGAGAGAAATCACAAGTAGGCAGAGAGGCAGGCAGAGGGAGAGGGGGAAGCAGGCTCCCCGCTGAGCAGAGAGCCCGATGTGGGACTCGATCCCAGGACCCTGAGATCATGACCTGAGCCGAAGGCAGCGGCTTAACCCACTGAGCCACCCAGGCGCCCTGAGTCTCTGGTTAACCAACATTGGAACTACCTGCTTTGTGGGCCTGCTGTCATGTAGGATGATGAAATGTTCCAAAGATGGTGAGTTTGGGCTTTCAGATACCTGCAGGAGAAAGTATTCTTACTAATTTAGCTCACACCTTTCAGAAAAGCTGACGCTTCAGGAAGGTGCCCAATATTAATGTCATGAATTGGTCTTTCTCCCCCCCACATCTTTGAACCCCTGAGATCACTGATACCTGCATTTGAGAAGCTCAAACCACCACCTTCTTCCTGATGATAAGTCATCTGATTTTAACATGTGAACTTACACATGATAAAGTATATAAAGCACACACTTAAAAATATGCATTTGCTGGACTGTTCTGGTGAACTTTCTTCCTATTCTGTGCATATATATGGGTATAATTTGCTAGGGGTTGTCTGTCTAGTGCAAGGTTTAATTTTGATTTGGAGGATTATATTAAATTTAACACTAGTTGATAAAGGTGTTTGGCATGAATAAACATGTCTTTGGAAAGCTAGTTATTTCCCCCAAAGTCTAAAAGTATGTAAGATATATTCTCTATACAATATAAACAAGTTGTTTTATTTGTAACATCTTAAATCCGTGTTTCAGTGTACTCTTCAATTCAGGATCTGCTTTAATTTTCAAACAAAGGCTTTGATATGTAACATGAGGTAGGACCCCTGGGGGGCTCCTCAGAAACAGCAGGGGAAGCCAGGGATGGTTTTTATTCCTTTTTTATTTTCCTGTGCCAGCAGCTGTTAAATTAAGGTGGAGGAAAGAGAAATCCTCCACTTTTTTTTTTTTTTTATTCAACTGCCCCTTTAAAAAATAAATGAGATATTTATTTGCACTGAACAAGGGAATATTTTTCCTTTCGTGAATTATGAAATTTAGTGGGGTCTTTTTATATGCATCAGAGGATACTAGTTCTGACATCTTTCTTCTCGACTTCCTTAAATGTTTCCTGTCAGGATTTGGGTCATACTAAACCTACAGTGCTAGGAGTTACTTTGGAAAGAGGTAACGAAACAAACCTGAATTGAATCCCAAGTCCGTCCACTAAGACCAAACACTACAATAAATAGATTTTACCTATTTTCTGGAAAATTCTGTTAGGATAGATTTGCCCAAATAATATTTCTGTTTGAATGGAGTGAATTTTTCTCCTTTTTATGTTTCAAATCTCATTCATTTCTGGAGGAAAAAGCACATCCATTTAATAGGATAGAAAAATCTTAGTATTTAATAGGAAATCTGTATTTTCTTCAATTTTTTTAACTCCTTTACTTCTGTTAAGTAATATTCTTAAATATGAAGACTCATGTTTGGGACATGAGATCCATACATGAGACTTAACCTCAGGTTAGAAAGGTCAGATGTCTGGAGTGCAAGTCTTGTCCTCACAACGGTCTTCTCCTTCCGCGTCTAACCTTCGAGGTCCCTGCCTTCCTTTTTTACCTTCTAAAATACTGTGCTTTTCTTAGTGGGCACTGGTCAGTGGAAAGAGTCTGATCTCTGAGTCTGAATTTTAGTTTTATCCCATCCTCGCTTTGACCCTGACGTCATTTTGTTTGAGCTGTCATTTCTGTCTGTAGAGAATCAAGAAGCTAGCAACTTCATAGGGTGGTTTAGAGTGTGAAATGCACGTATCCCATGGACAGGAACAAAAAAGATCATTTAGTCCAAGGGAGGCCAGACCATAAAATGAGTATTTGCTGAATCTTACTCCTCACATGTGAAATCAAAAGAACGGAAAGAGCCAAGGATACTCCAGTCTGTTTTCCTGTTTCACACATAGGAAGACTCCCGCTCTGAGAAGGGGAGGGAGATGCCAGGGTCACAGTGCACCCTCGTGACAGAGCTACGGTGCGGACCCAGGTTTGCTGATGTCCAGGAGCACACGTTCGTGCCCCCGCCAGTAACGCTACAGAACCAGGCCTTCTTCCAACTACCTGTGTTTGCATTTACCCTGGATTTCCCTAAAATGCCATTTGCAAATGCCCTTTCAAAGCATTAAGCAACTTAATTATTTTCCAAAATTTAATTTGATGGTCTGATGCCAACTCACTGCTGGATGTGGATTTCCTGTTTCCGAAAGTAGAATTATTTTCATACTGGGGTTTGTAGCTGATGGCAGCATTACTGTTGTAGGAGCAAGGGAGGGTTTGGATGAGCACGCACCCTCCGTACATAAAGCAGACCTTCAGCATTCTGTTATCCGCTTATCCACAGCTGGCTTAAATGATACACTTGCTTTTTCCTGATTTCAAACTGGCTGAACATTATAAAAAGAATTTTCAGAACTTTTAAAGTACTCATTGTGAGAGACAGTTGGAATGACTACTAATCTAGAAGCCTTACCTCTACTCTTTACTAATGTTATGATTGTAAGTCAATTATTCTAAACTATTGTCCCTCTGTTGGTACAAAGAAATAGAATCTAAACGATGCCATTGGTATTTTGGGTCTTTGATAAATCAAACAAATAGTTGAAAATAAGTTTGGACCTTCATAAAGATACGGTTACCTGAGAGAAACAGGGTGGTCTTTGTATCTGCGTGGACATGTCTTACCCATGACCTTTTCTGAATGAACATGTTTAAAGAAAGAAAGTCACTCCTCAGAGAGGGGTGGCCCTCCCATAGAATCATGGGGCGGGGTGGGAAACTTGCTGATGTAAGACACGAAAGTCCCCTAGAAGACTGTTGGGAACAATGAATGTAAGTCCTGTTACTTCAGGCTCTGCTCTCCCCTGTGACACCATTTCTGCTGTCCAATGCAGGAGCAAGGCTTTCTTAAGTCATTCAGTACCGACTTTTAAAATTTTTCTCTTGCCTGTTCTAATTCTGTGCTATCCAATACAGTTCTGTGATTTAGCTTTCTGACGGACCTAAGGATCATGCCATTATTGCCAGTCCGATACCGTGTAACATGTCACCTGAACCATGGCTTAGAGCGACACTTGTTTATTTTTGCTATCGTGTCTGACTATTGGCTGCCAGTGGGTCCCTTCAGGCTCTGCTTCTGCTTGAAGGTCTGGTTGGATCTATTTCTTGCTGTAGATTTGACTCAGGTGTGCCCCCAGAGTGGGTGGCGGCCGAGGAGGCAGCGGCTGCACTGTGAAGTTTTCTTATTGTGATGGCAGAGCACAAAATAGCAACCCCAACTCTGCAACACACTGCAGGCTTTTGCTGTGTGGCATCTACTCACGTCTCATAGGTGCAAGCAAGTCACATGCCTGAGCTGAACAACAGTGGGGCAGGGAAGTGGACTCCCCTGATAAAGTTTGGGGGTGCAACCCCTGAGTATTTTAAATAAGGATCCCTGCACTGTGCCAGTGGGAATAATATCCTCGTTACTCAGGCATGAGTATTCCAATTCCCTAGTACTTCTATACGTTAGGACAGCTTGGTTACTGTGAAATTTGTATTAAAAACTCTCCTCTGGGAGCACTTAAGAAAGTTTTTCATTCTTCCCTTTAGAACAGTTCCCGGAACTGAATTTGCAGCAGGTGCATGTCCTGTGTGCATCTGTATCCAGACTTGCTTCTCTGGAGGGAGGGTACGATCTCAGAATGCATGCACGAATAAACAAATAATGAATGAATGCTACTGAAAAAGCACTCAGAGCAGTGTGATGATTTTTAAGGCTGAAGCAGAATAGTAAGAGTCTAAAAAGACGAAGACCTCCTGTTTGGTGGTGTTTATGAAATTTCACCGCTCTTACATTTGCAAGGAACAGAATTGCTTTTTTAAAAGTCATTTTCTCCTGGGCTTCTCCTGCCACAAACCTAGGGAAGGGGCAGCTCTGTTTGGAGTGAAATTGACTTGGCTGGATGGTGGCATTTGGGTTTTTATTTCCTGCTGGTCCTTTAGCAGGTGAGCCCTTAACTGATGCTCAGGAGAACTGAGCTTTGATCACCAGGCAGCTGGTGTTTTGACAGGAGACCTAAGAACACAGGATTGGGCATCTCTGGGCCTTACTAATCTCCATGGCAAAATGAGACAGCCTGGGTGTGGCATCAAAGGATGTCCAGTGTTCCCCCACCTGCGTACATGCTGTGATTTTGTTGATCTCTGATTACCTACTCTGGTTCCCATGTTGCAGCTTCTGGGGGGGAGAGAGCAGGGTAAATGTTGGCCCATGAAAATGAGAAGCAGCAGTTGGGGCGTCTCTCAGGGACGGTATGTCTGGGAGCTCAGTAGTGTATCAGGCAGTCGGGTCCCGCCCCTGCCTCTCTAAATGTTCTTTTCTCAGGCCTCCTACACGCCAGGGAATAAAGCCAGAGAGCACCACACCCAGAGTTTGTAGTGATGGATCCCTTAGGGCAGACATCTGAGCTCTCTCCTTACCACCTCAGTCAACGAGTTAACTTTGCCTAGGTATCAGTCAGTTTTATTTTTTTTTATTATGTTACATTAGTTACTATACTGTACATCATTATATTTGATGTCGTATTCCATGATTCACTGTTTGCGTATAACATCCAGTGGTCCATGCAGTATGTGTCCTCTGTAATATCCATCACGAGGCTAACACATCCCCCCATCCCCTCCCCCCAAAACCCTGTTTGTTTCTTGGAGTCCACATCTCTCATGGTTCGTCTCCCCCTGTGGTTTCCTCCCCTTCATTTTTCCCTTCCTTCTCCTAATGTCCTCCATGCTATTTCTTATGATCCACAAGTAAGTGAAACCATATGATAATTGACTCTCTCTGCTCGATTTTTTTCACTCAGCATAATCTCCTCCAGTCCCATCCATGTTGATACAAAAGTTGGGTATTCGTCCTTTCTGATGGCTGAGCAATATTCCATTGTGAATATAGACCACATCTTTTTTAGTCATTCATCTGTTGAAGGGCATCTTGGCTCTTTCCACAGTTTGACTATCGTTGACATTACTGCTATGAACATTGGGGTGCATATGGCCCATCTCTATCTTTGGGATTAGTACCCAGTAGTTCAATTGCTAGGTCATAAGGTCGCTCTATTTTCAATTTTTGGGGGAGCCTCCATACTGTTTTCCAAAGTGGCTTCACCAACTTGCATTCCCACCAACAGTGTAAGAAGGTTTCGCTTTCTCCACAACCCCTCCAGGATTTCTTGTTACTTGTCTTGTCAATTTTTGCCAGTCTGACTGGTATAAGGTGGTATCTCAATGTGGTTTTGATTTGAATGTCCCTGATAGCTAATAATGAGCATTTTTTTGTGTGTGTCTGTTAGCCATTTGTATGTCTTCTATGGACAAGTGTCTGTTCATGTCTTCTGCCCATTTTTTGACTTGATTATTTGTTTTTTGGGGTAGTGAGTTTGAGAAATTCTTTATAAATCTAAGATATCAGGCCTTTGTAGTGTCATTTGCAAATATCTTCTCCCATTCCATGGGTTGCCTCTTTGTTTTGTTGACTGTTTTCTTTGATGTGCAGAAGCTTTTGATCTTGATGAAGTCCCTCAAATTCACTTTTGCTCTTGTTTCCCTTGCCTTTGGGCTGTGTCTTGAAAGAAGTTGCTGTGGCCAATGTCAAAGAGGTTACTGCCTATGTTCTCTAGGATTTTGATGGATTCCTGTCTCACATTGAGGTCTTTCATCCATTTAGAGTTTATCTTTGTGTATGGTGTAAGAGAATGGTCGAGTTTCATTCCTCTATACATAGCCCTCTAATTTTTCCAGCACCATTTATTGAAGAGATTGTCTTTTTGCCATTGGATATTTTTTCCTGCATTGTCAAAGATTATTTGGCCATAGAGTTGAGGGTCCATATCTGGTTTTTCTACTCTTTTGCATTGGTCTATATGTCTGTTTTTGTGCCAGTACCATGCTGTCATGGTGATCACAGCTTTGTAATAGAACTTGAAATCAGGCAACCTGAGGCCTGCAACTTTGTTTTTTTTTTTTAACATTTCCTTGGCAACTTGGGGTGTTTTCTGGTTCCATACAAATTTTAGAATTGTTTGCTCCCCACTTTGAAAAATGTTATTGGTATTTTGATCAGGATATCATTGAGAGTATAGATTGCTCTGGGCAGCATAGACATTTTAACAATGTTTTTTCTTCCGATCCATCCGATGGAATATTTTCCATCTCTTTGTGTCTTCGTCAATTTCTTTCATGAGTTCTGTAGTTTCTCAAGTATAGAACCTTTCCCTCTTTAGTTAGGTTTATTCCAAGGTATCTTAACGGTTTTTGGTGTGATTTTAAATGGAATCAATTCTCTAATTTCTCTTTCTACAGTTATATTGTTAGTGTATAAGGAAGCAATGGATATCTATGCA
Source organism: Mustela nivalis (assembly GCF_964662115.1). NCBI lineage: Eukaryota > Metazoa > Chordata > Mammalia > Carnivora > Mustelidae > Mustela > Mustela nivalis. Next base: position 36,404,492 of record NC_139039.1, read on the forward strand.
TTGATTTTGTATCCTGCCACATTATTGAATTGCTTTATGCATTCTAGTAATTTGGGGGTGAAGTCTTTTGGGTTTTCCACATAAAGTGTCATGTCATCTGTGAAGAATTTGACTTCTTTGCAAATTTGAATACCTTTTATTTCTTTTTGTTGTCTGATTGCTGTTGCTAGGACTTCTAGTACTATGCTGAACAAGAGTGGGCATCCTTGTTGTGTTCCTGATATTAAGGGAAAGGCTCTCAGCTTTTCCCCAGTGAGAATGATATTCACTGTGGGTTCTTCATAGGTGGATTTTATTAAATTGAGTAATGTTCCCTCTATCCCTATACTCTGAAGAGTTTTAATAAGGAATGATGCTGTATTTTGTCAAATGCTTTTTCTTCATCAATTGAGAGGACCATATGGCTCTTCTCTCTCCTCTTATTAAATGTGGTCTCTCACATTGATTGATTTGCAAATGTTGAACCACCCTGTATCCCAGGGATAAATCCTGGCCATGGTGGATAAACTTTTCAATGTACTGTTGGATCCTATTAACTAGGATCGTGTTGAGAATGTTGGCATCCATATTCATCAGAGATATTGATCTAAAATTCTTTTTTATGGGGTCTTTGCCTGGTTTGGGGATCAAAGTAATGTTGGCCTCAGAATGAGTCTGGAAGCTTGTCTTCTGTTTCTGTTTTTTTTTTTTTGAAACAGCTTCAGGAAAATAGGTATTATTTTTTCTTTGAAAATTTGGTAACATTTCCCAGGGAATCTGTCAGATCCTGGACTCTTGTTTTTTGGGGAGGTTTTTGATTCCTGCTTCAATCTTGTTACTAGTTATTGGTCTATTCATGTTCTCAGTTTCTTCCTCTTTCAGTCTTGGTAGTTTATAGGTTTCCTGTAATGCATTCATTTCTTCCAGGTTGCTTAATTTATTAGTGTATAGTTGTTGATAATAATTTCTGGTAATTGTTTCCATTTCCTTGGTGTTAGTCATGATCTCTCCCCTTTCATTAAAAAAATTATTAATTTGGGTCCTTTCTCTTTTCTTTTGGGTAAGTTTGGCCAGTGGTTTATTAATTTTATTAATTCTTTCAAAGAATTAGCCTTCTAGTTTTGTTGATGTGTTCTGTATTTCTGGTTTCTAATTCATTGATCTCTGCTCTAATCTTAATTATTTCCCTTCTAGTGCATGGGTTAGGCTTAATTGTTGTGATTCTCCAGTTCTTTAATGTGTAAAGAGAGTTTTTGTATTTGGGATTTTTCTATTTTTTTGAGTGAGTCTTGGATGGCTATGTGTTTCCACATTAGGACTGCCTTTGCCATATCCCATAGGTTTTGGATCAGTGGTTTTGTTTTGTTTTTTTCATTCTCATTGGTTTCCAAGAATTATTTAAGTTCTTCTTTGATTTCCTGGTTGACCCAAACATTCTTGAGCTGGATGGTCTTTAGCTTCCAGGTGTTTGAATTTCTTCTAAACTTTTTCTTATCATTGAGTTCCACTTTCAAAGCATTGTGGTATGAGAATATGAAGGGAATAATCTCAATCTTTTGGCATCAGTTGAGCCCTGAGTTGTGACCCCATATGTGGTCTATTCTGGAGAAAGTTACATGTGCACTCAAGAATGAGTATTCTGTTGTTTTAGGGTGGAATGTTCTGTATAGATCTACGAGGCCCATCTGAGGTCCATCTGGCTCAATGTGTCATTCAATGTTCTTGTTTCTTTTCTTTTTTTTTAAATTGATGTATAATGTATTATTTGTTTCAGGGGTACAGGTCTGTGAATCATCAGTCTTACATAGTTCACAGCACTCACCATAGCACATACCTTCCCCAGTGTCCATCACCCAGCCACCCTCTCCTACCCTGAGAAGCCCTCAGTTTGTTTCCTGAGATTAAGAGTCTCATGATTTATCTCCCTCTCCAGTCCTGTCTTGCTTCATTTTTCCCTCAATGTTCTTGTTTCTTTGTTGATTTTCTGCTTAGATGATCTGTCTGTTGTTGAGAGTGGAGTGTTGAGGTCTCCTACAATTAATGTATTAGTATCAATATGTCTCTTTATTTTGATTAGCAGTTGACTCATGTAGTTGGCTGCTCCCATGTTGGGAGCACAGATACTTACAACTATTAGATCTTCTTGTTGGCTAGAACATTTATGAATGATGTTTTCTTCTGTATCTCTAACTATAGTTGTTAGCTTAAAATCTGATTTGTCAGATATGAGAATTGCTACCCCAGCTTTCTTTTGAGGCCTGTTGGCATGAAAGATGGTTCTCCATCCCTTCACTTTCAGTCTGGATGTATCTTTAGGTTCAGAATGAGTCTCTTGTAGACAGTGTATGTACAGGTCCTGTCTTTTTATCCAATCAGCAATCCTGTGCTGTTTTATGGGAGCACTTAGGCCGTTCACAATGAGAGTGATTATTGAAAGATAGAATTTTATTGTCATCATGTTGCCCTTGAAAACCTTGTTTCTATAGATTGTCTATGTATATTTCTGTTCTTATGTCATCCTTAGGGTCTTTCTCCTTTTATAGAAACCCCCCCCCCCTTAATATTTCTTGCAGGGCCAGTTTAGTGGTCACATAGTCTTTTAGGTTCTGTCAGTCCTGGAAGCTCTTTATCTCTCCATCCATTCTGAATGACAACCTTGCCAGATAAAGAATTCTTGGCTGCATGTTTTTCTTACTTAGTGCCCTGAATATGTCTTTCCAGCCCTTTCTGGATTGCCAGGTCTCTGTGGACAGGGGTGACATTATTCTAATGTTCCTCCCTCTGTACGTAAGGAATCTCTTCCCCATAACTGCCCCTTAAGATGGTTTCCTTGGTTCTAAGATTGGTAAGTTTTACTATTACATGGGGGGGGGGGCATTGGTCTGTTCTCTCTGATCTTGGGAGAGGTCCTCTCTGCCTCTAGGACAAATGCTTGTTTCATTCCCCAGACTAGGGAAGTTCTCAGCTACAATTTGCTCAAGTATATCTTCTAGTCCTCTCTCTCTCTGCCCCCTCAGGGATCCCCGTAATTCTGACATTACAAAGTTTTGTGGTGTCATTTATTTCTCTAATTCTGTTTTGATGGATTTTAAGTAGGTTGTTCCAGGCCTCTGCCTGTTCCTTCTTTTCTATCAGTTTGTCTTCTATATCACTAATTCGTTCTTATGCCTTGTTTACCCTAGCTGTTAGAGTGTCTAGATTTGATTGGATCTCATTGATAGCATTTTTAAATTCTGCCAGATCAGCTCTTACCCCTGCCCTTAGAGAATCTATGTTGCCATTAATGGTTTTCTCCAAACTAGCTATTGTCTGCATAACTGTTATTCTGAAGTCTATTTCTAACATTTTGCTCATATCCATATCCATTAGTTGTGTGGCAGAGGTCACAGTCTCTGAAATTTTCCTGTGTTGGGGGTTCCTCTTCTTAGTCGTTCTGTTGAGGGGTGGTTAAGGGAATTTACAGAGCCCAGATTATTGACCACAACCAAAACAAGATGCACCTGTTTTACAGGGACCTAAGGGTTATCGGCCTCTTCATCTTTCAGTCTGTCTTCTGGGGGAGGGGTCTGCTGTGCTGTTACTCAGCCAACCCTGTTTGGGCAGAGTTGCCTGCCCCCGTGGGGGGTTGGGCTCAGTGAAAACAGTTTCAGGGGTCTTTTGTTCTCTGGGGGCTTTCCCTGGCGGCTTTCTGTGTGTCTTTCAAGAGTCAGAGCACAAGTGGCTCTTCTCAAACCTCTGTCTCAGAACAGAGAGATTGCAGTCTGTTCTCCAGTGAGCTTTCCAGGCCGCACTGTATTCATTTCTGTCTGTGCTGCTGAAGAACCACAGCGTCCTTGGTTGTGCACCCCACAGCAGCACTCCCAGCCCTTGCTTCCAGGTCTAGGTACATCTCTACCATTTGTGCTTCTAAAAGTGTTAGCCACCCCAAGTTTGCATGCATAGCCCTGCAGCTCCAGGTGTCAGTCTGGGGGTGGGGGGGGGTGTCCTAAAGTATTTTCCCCACCACTGCCAGTCCCTATCATGAGAGGCTTTTGTGCTCTGGTGGTACAGGATCCCAGAGGCCCCTTCCCCCTTCTGTTTATCATCCACCATCTGCGCACAGAATCACAGCTCCCTGCTTCATACCTTGAAATCAACCACTGGAGATAGTCTGTTTGTGGAGATCAGGATATATCTTCTTACATCTCAGGCTGATTTCATGGGTGTTCAGACTGGTCTGGTAGGTATTCATCTGAATTCAGGGGACCGGTTGAACTAGGTTCCCCTACTCGTCTACTATCTTTGAGACTTCCTTGTCAATTATTTTTTATGCTACCTTACCTCTATTCAAATAACCAGTGTGTTTTCTGTCTTTTGCATGGGCCTAAACTAATGTAAGACATATGGCCAACAGAGAGTACTTGTTGAAGACTGAGTGTGTCTCCAGGACATTTGGATGTTGACATGCTAACCCCCAAGGTGATGGTGTTAGGAGGCAGGAGCTTTGGGCCCTAATGAGTGTGTTCGGCTTCCTTACGAAAGAGATGTCAGAAGGCTTCCTCCCCTTTCACCAGGGGAGGACTTCACCAGGAAGTAAGCTCCCAGCACACACTGACTCTGCAGTTGCCGTGATCTCAGCCCTCCCAGACCCCAGACTTGTCAGAAATAGGTTTCTGCTGTGGATAAGCCTTCCAGTGTATGTTACTCTCTTTCAGCAGCCTGAACTGACTGACATAGCCCTGAAGGAGACATTGAGACAGAAAACTACCCACCAGTGTTCTGTGGCTTCCCAGCATGCAGAAAATACTGTCTGGGAAGTGTGATTTTCATGCAAGTAGGGCTGGGAGCCACATTACAAAGAGCCTAAGAGCATAACCATCACCGGTGTGTTCAGACGTGTGTGCGATGAACGATCTCTTGGAGTCACTCGGGAGCTTGAGCTTGGTTAGAATGAAGAGGAAAACAGAATACCACTCCAGATTGAAAATGTAAACCCTGTTGGTTGCTTGCTTTGTTCTCTAATTCCTCCTCCCGCGCCCAGCACCGTGGGGGATGACTGTGTAGGTGGAGGGGATGTGTGGGGTTTTAAGGAGGTGAAAGGCGTTCATGGCGCAGATGTGTTACAGTTGGTTATGGATGAATGCTTTCCCCCCTTCCTTTCATTTTGGCGGGTCCCCGTACCTCAGAGTCAATACCCAGGAACAGGCCTTGACAACCAAGGAAAATGCTTACTTGGATGTCAATCAGATTTTTCTCACTGAGGTTTCCTCCTTTCCTTTTTCCCATTCAGCATATGTTGCTATGTCCTCTTTCTGCAGAGACTTGCTGGAATTGCTATTTATTTCTGTGTGTTTTTTTTAAAAAAAAAAAAAAAAAAGGACCGTAGCTCTAACTGGACCCGTCTGGAGAGCTCACGCATTCTCTGGAAATAGCTGCATGACTGGGTTTCTGCTAACAGCAGAATTTGATTTGCTCCTCCACCTTCGTGTTTTGTTCAGTGCCCTTTGGAGTTTGGCAAAATTACTTTTAATTATCTCTGCTGCTTCCTTTAATAAGTAGCTTTGAGCAGCTTCCTAGGGCCACCTCTTGTCTTTCTGTGTGAGATTGCTCTTGCTTCTCCAAAACACATTAAAAGGAGACACTGAAGGCAACTTGGTACTATTAAATTTTAGTCACACTGTCTGTGAGGGAGCTGGGGCTTGCTAGGGTAAAGGTAGCACCTGCTAGAAAAAGCACATGGCCTATTTTGGGAATCTGGGCACTCAGCAGCGGTGATCATCACAATGGTAAACCCGCCTTTCCCCCTCCCCCAAATTACATGGTTCACTGTGTGTATGGTGCAGCAAGAAACGCCAGCCTCTCGGGTGCTGGCAGATCAGTGGCATTATTTCCTCATTTACTTCGGAACCCGTCTAAATCTGTCCGTTGTCATTCTGAGAAAGAGGGACACAAGACGGAGAAACAAAGCAAATTGTTAAAAAAAAAAAAAAGAAAGAAAAAGAATGGGGCTCAGGTTTATGGGCCGGGAAGGCATATATTGGCTACCTACAATTAGCAACTCCTAGAACATGATAAAATCTCACCTTCCAAAGGTATTCCAATACCCTACTTGCAGTTTGACTTTGTATTTCATTTGCCAGGATACAACTGCTGTGTGTAAGGAAAAAGAACCAAATTTATTTAATTCAATAAGCAGCTTATAATTTCCTACCCCCAGCCCTGTATCTAGACATGTCATTGGGTGGTGACCATACACTCATTTCTCCTTTGCTGTAAGAGAATGGATAACCCTCTTGTTATATGAGCATCCTCCTCCTTTTGCATACTGGCTACTAACGGCATGGTCTTCTGACTCACTGGGCTGTGGATCCAGCAGTCCATCTTCTGTCCTGCACTGTCAGTCCTTCCTTACCTCCAGAATCCACCCCCCTCACTCTCTTGCTCTTTCTCCCCTTGCAAGTACACTGCTCTCCCTTATCCTAAAATAAGGTAGAAAACTAACAAAATGCAGCGTCATAGGGAAATTCTATTTTTAATTTCTTGAGGTGGGTATTATAGAGGGCACGGATTGTATGGAGCACTGGGTGTGGTGAAAAAATAATGAATACTGTTATGCTGAAAATAAATAAACTAATAAAAAAAGAAAACTAACAAAATGCAAAAAAAAAAAAATGAAGACACATAAATATTTTCAGCATCCATTCAAATCATTGTTCGGGATGGTTCTCTTCCATGGGATGCTATAAGTTTATACTGAGGGTTGATAGGGGAACCAGAGCTAGGGAAAGGATTGGTTTTTTCCTAAGCATGTTGTTGAGAATATTCATCATAACACAAAGTAATTTGGAAAAGAAGACTCACAAGAAAGAAATAGTATGTTTAAAATGAGGAGCTACATTGCTTCTGAGTAACTGATGTCTCTTTATTATGAATGATCTCGTGAACATGGTTCCCTTCATGTGGTCTCAACTTTGGAGCAGGTAACTGAGTGTTGGGCTCGCTCATAGCAAGTGGGAATATATTAAATGGCGTCCAGTGTTTTGCTGGACCCATTCTTGGCTTCATTTTGTGATCTTCCCCTTTCTCTGATTTATTCTGAAGACCAGGATGAATTGTATGTACGATGTCTCCTTACCTCCCCTTTGAAATTCCAGGCTCCATCTTGGTCATGGCCTGTCTCCAGCAGCCTCGCTCAGTCTGCAGGAATCCACCATCGCTGGTGACTGCTACATTCTTTTCCTTCATGCCTTTGGCTCCTTGACTTATCTGGGTATTTTCCACCTGTGAGTGATGTCCCCTTTCCTTATGTTCTAAGTGTCATTCCTGGCTCCGTTCTCTGTGACCAATCTCCTCCATGTTCATGCTATGATCTCTTACTTCCATGTGAATAACCTGCTGATATTAATTCTCAATATCTTATTTATTATATAAATAAATAAACATATATTTATTATATATTATTTATTATATTATTCTCAATATCATATTATATATGCTTTCCTTCATTAGCTTTAGTATATACTTTTTGCTGTCTTCCAGGTTCTTCTTTTGTGGTCCTGCTGATTCTGACCAGTTAACAGGACGTACCTTCTCCTCTCTCCAGTCCATGCTTCCTGGTTTCCTTTGTTTCTGTTAATTCTACTCAATCCTCCAACATCGATGCCTCAGTGCTGACTTATCTTTTCCGTCATTTCTGCCTTGTTATGGGTCCTCTCCCTCCGGAACCCTCTATTCTTTATCAAATTAAGACTAACTTGTACAAGACTATGACATCTAGCCTTCTACACATTCCTGCCAAATTAATCAATTTTTATACATTAATAAGTAAAAAGATTATGGCATAAAGGGATGGATGTGGCCATTGAAGCCAGACCGGCATGGGTTTGAGTTCATACTCTGCTCCTCACTAGCTTAGCTGGCTGACTTTATCTCACTGTGTAGCCTCAAATGTGGTAGGTCATGATGGGCTGCTGCATGATGGATAGTTAAAAATCCCAGTGCTTATAATGACAAGATTTGCCTTTCTTTCTTATATCACATATCCAATATGAAATGGTAGGGGTCCGTGAATGGAGAAAGGGAGTGCCATACTGTTTTGTAGTGTGGAGCTCAAAAACCACACAGGTACTTTCCACTGAGTTTCATGACCATGGCTAACTCTGGATGGTGGGAAGTGTATACTGACGACCCATTACTCTCAGTCTTGGTCTTGCAGTGAGGAGGGATGTTTGCTCAGTCTAAGCAGAAGCTCGGTGAGCCATGGTGCTCTGTTCCCTCTTCCACAGATAGCACTTTTTTCAAATGTTTCAAAAACATTTTTATTCCAGCCTTCAGCCTAGAATAAAACACACTTGCTACTGACCAGTGAAGAAATTGCAGTATAATTGAGAAATAAACTTCTGTGATTTTAAGTCACGGAAATCTGGGGATCAGTTGTTACTATACCATTGTGTAGTGAGAGCTGACAAATACAGCTCTGAACAGTACTTAAAATAAAGACTATAACTTTATAGTCATATGGCCATAATGGAGGCCATAGTGGAGGTGTTCCAGAAACCATTTAGTGGGAGATGCCAGATTAATTGTGCATAGTCATGGCCCTGATCATACAATTTCTATGCTCAAACTCCATTTTCTTAGAATAATTTAGTTCTCTTAGTTGATCTATCAAGATTCGTTTGCATGTTTTCACTTCAGCGATACTTAAAAACTATTATTAATCTCAGCCATGAAGCCATCAGCTTCATGCTCAGACTCAACTCTTCTTATAATTGCTTCAGTCTCTTTCTTTGTACTTTCTTTTTTTAAAAAAAGGTTTTATTTACTATTTATTTGACAGAGAGAGAGAGAGAAATCACAAGTAGGCAGAGAGGCAGGCAGAGAGTTGGGGAAGCAGGCTCCCCGCTGAGCAGAGAGCCCTATGTGGGGCTCGATCCCAGGACCCTGAGATCATGACCTCACTGAGCCATCCAGGCACCCCACTTTGTACTTTCTTAATTTGTGATTTCCTTCCTTGGAATTCTTTGTACTTTCTACATTTTGCCGTGAATACAACCTTTCAAGACTGATTTCCACTGATTTTCCATTATTGAAAAGTTTCCTGTCCCTCAGGTAGATGACCACTTTCTTCTTCCAATTTCCATAGCAGTAGAACGACATCATCAGCTGGCATATCACTTTCTTATTACAAAATTACAAATACGCCTTATCTGTTTGAGAGACACTCTATATGACAGTTTAGATAGAGCCTTGAAGAAGTAAAGAATGCTTCTTGGATATTGAATAGAGGAACTTCACATCCACTGTGTTAGGTTCTAAAAGAAGCAGAAGCTATTAAAAAGATCTCTCGAAAGTAAATGACATTTATTTTATACTAAGACTTTGCTGTTGAAAAGAGCTGTTGCAGGAACCACAGAATCCATAATCAAAATTTGTTAGTTTAGTATCAAATACAAAATGTATGTGGAAAGAAGATAAAGTAAGGGAAAGATCATGACAGTTATTTAGCTAAGGACTGATGTGAAAGTCAGTTTGACAACCTAAACTTTAATGCACACTTTTATTGCCTATCTCTTGAGAACAGACATATATTTGTCCTTGTTTTTAAAATAAATTTTCTCTTCTTAGATATTCCTCACAAGTCATTAACTCATATACCAACTGTCCCTATTCTCAGCCATTTTATCCATGTGAAGACAAAAATATTTCTATGTATTATTATCTGCAACACACTGGCCCTCTTCTCATTGAAGGTCCCTATATGTGATAGGGACTTCATTAGCAGTCCCTGTGTATCAGAGGCAGAAGCATGGTCTTTTATAAGCCGTAAGACTTCAGAGATATATTGGCTGTGTTCACTCAGAAGTTCTCAACTTAGTGGTCAGTTGGTATTTAAGCTGTCCTTAGCCTTAGGAATTTAGGATTCAAATAATTTGCTCCAGATGGTAAGAGAGAAAGCCTAGACATTGGTTAATAATTAAATCTGACTTTGAGAGTTTAAGTCCAAGATAGGGGAAAATAATATAGCATTTTATAAAGGAAAGCACATAGTTTTAAAAATATTATACATAAAATAATATATATAATGTGTATATAATATATAATATAATATATATTACATTATAGAACATCATAAAATATTATATATACATAAAATATTATCTATATCATTATATACATACAGAGTGAACGCATGCATGAGAGAGATTGATTTAGGTACAGACATACTCATCAACTGTGAGGAATCAACAAAATGTATAGAAATGACATGGGGTAGGTGACATTGTTATGGACACAGAGCTACCAGTTAGGAAACAGAAAGCAATATAACACAGCAATGATGATTATATACAACCATATAAACAAAACCAAATAATTTTGCATGACTCAGAAAGAAAAATTCACTGTAAAATTTAAACACTTTAACACTCCCCTCTGTGATTAAACATGGAGATTAAAACTAATTACATAGATTTGAATAACTATCAGTAAAGACCACTTGAATTTTTAGGTACACATTCTTTTTAAATGCATATAAAATAACAATATAGACCATGTGCTAGGCAGTAAAACCAATGTCAATAAATTCCAAAGGCTTGAAATCACCTAATACTAAATAAACACACTCACTGACCGCAGTGAACTAGTATGAGGAACAGTAAGACATCAATATGCTAGTTTGCTAGGGCTGCCATAGCAAAGTACCACGGACTGGGGGCAGCGGGGCTAAACAATAGACATTTGTTTCCTTATGGTTCTAGAGACGGGAAGTCCAAGATCCAATGTGTCATCAGGGTTGATTTCGGCTGAGACCTCTCTGCTTGGCTTGTAGATGGCTGCCTTCTCCCCGTGTCCTCCTGTGGTCTTCCTTTCCCGTCTGTGTTCACTGTTCCCCTTCTTATAAGGATGCCAGTCATACTAGATTCGGATTCATCTTGAACACATGTGTATGTAATTAATTCCCTTTTGAAAGATCCTTTCTCCAACTATCGTCACATTCCGAGGTACTGTGGTTTAGAACTTCAGGATATGAATCCGAAATAGATTCAATTCAGACCAGTAATATAAGATAACTAGAAAAATCCCCCAAACAGTCAACAGTATAGCTGAAAATAGCTTCTAGCTTAAAGAAAATGTAATAAGCAAAATTTGAGATATTTTGAACTTCAAAATAGTAAGATCAAAACAACATTTCAAATTTGATATGATGCAGCTAAAAAAAACGCTAAGAGGAATATTTATAGCTTTAAATACTTTTACTAGAAAGCAAGAATTTTAAAAGTCTGAATTTCTACCTGAAAAAAAATTAAAATAAGGATAAAATAAGCCCCAGGAAAGTAAATAAAAGGAAATAATGAATATATGAGAAGAAATGAAACAACAAACAAAGTGATACCAGAAATTTTTAAAAAGCCAAAGTTGGCTATTTAAGAAGATTAGTAGAATGGATAAAAGATTAGGAAGACCACTCAGAAAAAGACAAAAAAGGGAAAAGGCAGCAATGTAGTTTAATGGGGAAAGAAGAATATTCAAAAATGTTGCTAGAAAATTCTTTATATAAATAAAAAAAATAAACCTATTCATACTTCCACCACAGCCAAAAGCTAATCCCATATTGGCTCTTAATCTAATTGCAAACATGTAAACTTTCAAGGTCATAGACTTAAAGGATTTTTGCAACCCTAGAGTAAGCAACAATTGTTTAGAATGCAGAAAGCACTGTTCATCAAAAAGCAAACAAAACATTAAATTTTTAAGAAATTGAGATATAATCTACTATAACATCATATTAGATTCATGTATACAATGTAATTTATGTATGCATATATATTGCAGACTTATCACCAAGGTAAGCCTAGTTAACATCATCACATAGTTAAAATTTTTTTCTTGTGATGAGATCTTTTAAAATCTAGTCTCTGAACCTCCAAATATACAAAACATTATTATTGGTTCTAATCAGCATGATACACATTACACCCACAGGACTTACCTTATTTTGACTGTCTTCACCCATTTTTTTCCCACCCCATATTGTCTGCCTATGACACCCACCTACTTGTTCTCTTGTTGTTGTTGTGTGTGTGTGTGTGTGTGTGTGTTTTAATTCCACATATCTGTGAGCTCATACAGTCTGTCTTTCTCTGTTATTTCACTTAGTACACTACTCTCAAGTTACATTCATGCTATCACAAAGGGCAGGAGTTTCTTCTTTTTTATGGCTAAATGATATTCCAGTATGTGGGGATGTGTCTATAAAATCTCACATTTTCTTTATCCATTTTTTCACCAGCAGACACTGTGTTGTTTCTATGTCTTAACTGTTATAAATAATGCTACAGCGAACATGGAGGTGCAGATATCTCTTCAAGATCCTATTTTCAGTTTCTTTGGATGAATACCTAGAATTGGGGTTGCTGGATCACTTGGTAGTTCTATTTTTATTTATTTGAGGAACCTTTATATTGTTCCCCTCAGTGGAATATCCATTTGTATTCCCACCAACCATGCACAGGAGTTCCCTTTTTCCACATTCCTGCTAACACTTCTTATTTCTTGTTTCTTTAATACTAGCCATTCTGACAAGTGTGAGGTGCTCTCTCATTTTGCCTGTCTCTGATGATCAGTGCTGTTGAGTACCCTTTCATGTACCTGTTGGCCATTTGTATTCTTCCTCAGAAAAATGTTGGTTCAGACCCTCTGCCCATTATTTAATCCAACTGTTTGCTTTTTAAATTTTTTTTTTTTACTGAATTTTATGATTTCTTCAGATATTTTAGAAAATAACCTATCATGAGATGTAGGTTTTGCAAATATTTTTTCCCATTCTTTAGGTTCCCTTACCATTTTGTTGATGGTTTCCCTTGCTGTGCAGAAACTTTTTAGTTGAATGTTGTCCATTTGTATATTTTTGCTTTTGTTGTCTATGCTTTTGGTGTTAAATCAAAAAAATCATCCCAAGACCGATGTCAAGGAGCTTAGTGTCTACAGTTTCTTCAAGGAGTTAGATGGTTTAAGGTCATTTTCAACTCTTTAATCAATTTTGAGTTAATTTTTGTGTATGGTGTAAGATAGTGGTCCAGTGTTTTTTTGTTTTTGTGTTTCCTTCTTTTTATGTGTGGGGGGGTGGTTTGCTTGTGACCAGTTTTCTCAGCACAATGAATTGAAGAGACTATTCTTTCCCCCATTGTATACTTTTGGCTCCTCGTTATGTACTAATTAACCATACAGGCTCGAGTTTATTTCTGGTGTCTCTGTTCTGTTGCATTGATCCATATGTCTGTTTTTATGTTAATATGATACTATTTTGATTATTGGCTTTGTAATATGTTTGAAATTAGGAAGCATGATGCCTCCAGATTTATTCTTCTTTCTCAATATTAGTTTGGCTATTCAGGGCCTTTTGTGCTGCCATACAAATTTTAGAACTGTTTAAACTGTATTTAAAAATTCTTTTATAGAATATTTAAATATTCTATATTTCTTAAATAGAAATATTCTTAAATATTTAAATAGAAATATTCTTAAATAGAAGAATATTTAAAAATTCTTCTCTTCAAGAGGCAGCATTTAGAAAACAATTAGGCAAACTACAATCTGGGAGATAATATATGCAATATGTATCTGTAAGATTCATATCCATAATACATAAAGAACACCTATGAATCGATGATAAAATACAAAAAAAAAAACCCTCCAAAATTTGGCAAAAATCTCAGGCACTTAAAAAATATGGGCATACAAATGGTTAATAAGAAGATGAAAAATGCTTAACATCATTATTCATTAGGGAAAAACAAAAACACAGTGCAATACAATTTTATCTCTATAAGAAATAAAAGTGGTACATTTTTGTCAAGGATGTAGAGCAACTGGAAGTCTCATACATTGAGGGAGTTTTAAGTGTTACAAATACAATGGAAACTGATATTTGTTATGCTAATAAAGTTAGACACTTATCTTATGATGAGTTATTCCACTTCCAGATATTTACTCCCCCCAAACTGCAACACATATTCAAACCAGCACTCACTTCCACAAGAATATTTTATTGCAACAACCCCAATCGGGAAACAGCCTATATATCAGCAGGAAAATATTAAATATAATAGATACAATAAAATATTATATAACAGCAAAAGAGAACAAGTTCCTTTTATTCTCATGGAAGCACAGAATCCAAGACACTGAGCAAATTAAGTCATTTATATGTAGTTTAAGAGCAGGTGGATCCCATTGATAACAATGGGAATAAGAAAATGGTTGTACCCAGGACAGGGAAAGGGGGCTGACCCTAAAGGAGCATGGGAAGTCTGGGATGATCATAACATCCCGTACCTCAATAAGAATGTTGTTGGTATGGGTATGTACAGTTGTCAAAATGTATGAAATTACACACTTAAGATCTATGCATTTTATGGTATGTAATTATACTCCCCAATTTAGAATGAGTAGTTGAGTGTTTTGAAGATGACTGTTATGCAGAGTGTTCACATACTGAATGTCAGTGTCCTCTTGGAATTCAAATGTTGAAACCCTATCTCCCCTTGTAATGTTATCAGGAAGGGGGGGCCTTTGGGAGATGATTACATTAGATGAAGTCATGGGGTGGGACTCTGAAGGGTGGGATGAGTGCCCTATGAGGAATGAGAAGCTTGCCTGGCCTCTCTGCTCTCTACCTTGGGGGACCCAACAGGAGGTTGGCCATCTGCAAGCCAGGAAGGGAGCTCTCACCGGAACTCATGATGGCACCCCAATCTCAGACTCCAACCAGCCCTTTGGGACTTGAGAAACAAGGGGCTCTTATTTAAAGCCAGCTAGTCTATGGTATTTGTTATAATGCCCCCAAAGGACTGAAACAGAGGCCACTGATGTGAATGGTGGGAAGAAGCCTGAGGAGAATGACAGCAGACCCCAGACTCAAGACAAGGGGGCGAGCAGGTGGATGTGTGTGAGAAGCCCTGATCACTGTTGGATCACAAGCAGAGAGGAGCGTATGTTTGTTGGCTGGGTTGATGCCAATAGGAGCAGGATGAGTAAAGTAGATACCCCCTTCATGAGTTTTGGGGAAGAAATATTCAAAAAGCACAACAAGCAGAGGCACCCTGGTAGGGTACAAATGATATTTGAACATTACTTATTTTTGAGTTGAAATTCTAAGTAGGATTATGCAAGATGTTTTTTCCAGGAGTCTTTTTCACTTGAAAATTGTTCATAGAAAAACTCTCCTGCTTACATGTTGATGATCACATGGGACGGTCCCTCAGCACCACTGTTGTTCTGTTTTTTCATCAGCCAACTCCCCGGCCTAAAATTATCTTCCTCAAGTATGCACTCAGTGTAAGTAAAAACTCGGAGCTTCTTCTGTGAATGCAGATTAAGGAAAAGTCCTTTGTGGTCTTATCCCAAGTTTCTGAAACTAGAATCATGGTATTTGGAAATTCTAGGAGCTATAGCAGCCTTCATATATAAAATCCAAAGCACCATTCATGTGTAGAGATGGCTCAGTCTGGCCAGCAGTTTCTGCTACCTGCCGCTTGGACCACATCCGTGTGCTGCTTCCCAGCTGTGGACTGTCAGCCTGTCATCCCAGGCTCTATGGAAATGACAGTCCTTCTAACATGTGAGGTTCAGCAGGAGCAGACTTCTCATCTTAAGACTTTGAAGGAACACTGGGAAGCACAGACCCAAAGACCCTCATTCCTTTATAATTAGAAGAGCTCACAATTCCTGGTGCCATCTCAAAAGCATGGCTTTAAAAGTTCCCTAAAATCAAAAGTGAACCTACTCTGAATTATACTGAATTGACCTACCAATTCTGTTGGCTCCAATCTTGTTAAACCTCTCAACCCTGGAAGTTAACAGATACTTAGAGTACATCAGCAAGTCAGTTTCCAGACACTCGATCAGGATTTTTAAAATTCCAATCCCTGGAGTTCTGGGGCTGTTTCAGACATCTTTCAGGATTTTTGGTCTACAAGGCTGAGCAGGCTCAGAAACTTGGAAAGATGAGGGAAGGAAGCCTTTCTGAGGAACTCTGTAGACAGAGTTCAAGTCCAACATAACCACAGAGAGGTCTGTGCTCAAGAAGCCTCCAGTGTCAGTATCCCAAAATTAAAGTGATTTCTTTAGGGAAAAATTCATTTTATTGTAAAATAGTTGGATAAATAAATACATGTAGAGATAAGCATCCAACATTTTTTCTTCTCTACTTGTGGCTACTTTCTCCTGCTTCTCTTGCTTTAAGACCTAGTTTGTCTACCACACCAACCTTCATAGATCTCTTCCTTCCCAGAATTGTGCAAACCCCTACAGTTAGGCTCCCAGCTAGTCTGCTCTGAGGCAGTGGGGGAGCATACTGTGTCACACACGTGCAGAAAGAAGGGGGCAGGTTTGGGTGAGAGAAGCGGGGCCCCTCTGTGACAGAAGCAGGAAGGTCCCCCTCTCTCTTACAGGGAGCTCTCTTGAGCCTCAGGAAAGCCCAGAGAAACTCAGCTGCCACTGCCAGCAGCTGGAGAGGGAGAGTCCAAAAGGACACTGGGTGAGACATTAGAGTGTCCTCAACAACCAAACTTCTAGGCGAGCTGCCGTGAGAGGCCACCCAGCAGTCAGGAAACAGGAGCAGAAGGGAGCAGAAGTGTGTGGATTCACCTCCAGGTTCCCCTTTGCCCTGTGAACTATATCCCAGGAGCCTCACCGCAACCCCTCGCTTTTGAGTCTCTCAGACTCCTCTCCAGTACCTCCTCCTTTGACATCCCTTTCTGGACAAGGCCACCGCTGAAGTTTCAAGAGAAGCATAGTATCCAGTTCTCCTTCAGAGCGTGAAGTTCATTGTAATGTAAAATTGTGTTCTCGTCTGTCTCCATTAAACTGTCAGGTCTTCTGGTAAGCAGGGGGGATAAGAATATATTGCTCGTTTTGTATTCCCAGCACCAATTCAGTGCTGGTTATAGAGCAGAATATCTTTTCTAACTACCTAACTGTATAGAACGAGGTTCTAGAAACTTCGAAGGGTGGGAAAAGAGCACAGAGAGGGGTACTCTGCTGTAATGGTGCAGAGAGGCCTGGAAGGCTGGAGAGAACAAGCATCCATGCAGCTTCTGTGTTCTTGATAAGATCCGAGGCCAGGGAATGATGAGAGCTGGTTGGGAGTGAGGAGAAACTGGCTTCTGGAAGACATGGGCCAAAATTGGAAAGAGCCACCTTAGGGAATGGAAAACAGCCATTTAAGGCTTGACTAATAATACTGAATACTCAGTAAGAAAAAATTTTTAAAAAATATAAGGGAGTGACTCAGAATGTTTGTGTGTTTGGCTAGAAATAGAGAAAGGGACAGAGTAGGTCCAGTGGGACTTCAAAAGGGAAAAGAATTGCTCTGGTGAGAACTGGGTTGAAATAATTGAGCCAAATGAACAAAGTCCCAGTATAGTTTTTGAAATATTTCAGCCCAAGAATAATTTCAAATGGGAACCTACCTTTCTAATTTCCTCCTGCCATTACGGGGGAAATGTAAAAACCTTTGAAGATTTACTTCGGCCACGGCCTTTCAACAAAACCGCAACAGGGTACTGTCTCTTCTTCAGTGACCCATCATTGAACTCCTGAAGGCATTCTTGTTTATGCAGGTCCTGACTCGGTACAAAATCAGAAAAATCAGCAGAGTGGTTATATGACAAGCAAAACTTTTAAGTACTTTGTGTCTTACTGAAAGGGATTCTCTCAAGGAATAATGAAATATATGCACATAATGTGAATTATGAAGAAAAACATAAAGGAGACCATGTTATATTGGCATTGGGAAGCTGAGTTCCAAGGTTAGCAGAAATAACAATATCTGAGACCCTGAATTACGTGGGTGGTGGACATGATACAGGGCACTAAAGACTCTGCAATCTTACCAGACCTGGGAATTTCAAGGACAGTGTGTCAATATCATGGGAAGAAGTTCAGATTCCAGGTTGGCCCTCAGCCCACTAAGGAGGGTGGGAAAGTTGGTCCTAGGAATTTGGAGTAATGGTAAAGCTTCAGAAAACACTGTAAATAGTGCACAAAATATGGACAAGATGTCATAGAAGGTTGTGTTTACCTGGAAGGCTGAAGGACATCATTTTCTGTGACTGTCCCCAAGCCCCCCCAGGACTGTGTTCCCTGCTACACGTGGTCGTGAGGTCTCTGTGGCTCCTCCCCTGTGAGCGTTGTTCTCTGGCACCATGTGCCATACCTAAGGGCCTGACAGCGTAGAAATTTCATTTACTCTTCAACTTTGTGGGAGATATTGAAGCTTTCTTTTGTTCTAATAGATGGTGGTGTTTTTTTGGGGGGGTGGGTGGGTGGGGAGTAGATGTTCCATGTGTATTTGAGAGGGTATGTTCTCTGTGAGCTGAGGATAAAGTAAGGTGTTTACCCGTGAAATCTGCTCCATGGTTGGATGGCGCATGCCTCCCGTGTTCTTACTGACTTGAGTCCTTCTGTTGGGTCTGGGACAGAGAACTGTATGTCTGTCCACTTCCAGTAGGTTTTTCCTTCTGTTCCTTCATGCATATCCTTTCTTTTGTACTCGCTTGTGGTGGTTTCTGTGTTATTTGGTACATAGATTCTTATTAGTATTTTATCTCTGCTGTGCACTGGGACTTGTAAAATAAGGTATCTTGTTTTTCCCCCACTCATTTAAACTTTGTAGCCTGAATTCTACCTTGTCTTTTGCAACCGCAGTTTTGTAATCTTTGCATTTGTTCTGTGGTATCTATGCCCATCCCTTGATTTTGTTTTCTCTGGTTCACTTTGTTTTTACATGTGTCTCTTCTCTGCAGTGCAGAGTTAGATTTTTCTATGCAAACTACCCTAAAAGTATTTTTTAATAGTGAAGTTAGGTTCATTTTACATTTATAAATTTTATATCTTTGTTATTTACTAAATACACTTACTATATTTATTGTGTTTCTTTCTCTCTAAAGTCTGCTTTTTTAATATTTATTTGTATTACTTATTGCACTTTTGTGTGAGGGTTATCTTTGTAACACTTTATATAATGATCTGAGTGCATTTTTCCCAACTCAGATAT
Organism: Mustela nivalis; assembly: GCF_964662115.1. Taxonomy (NCBI): domain Eukaryota; kingdom Metazoa; phylum Chordata; class Mammalia; order Carnivora; family Mustelidae; genus Mustela; species Mustela nivalis. The sequence goes on from NC_139039.1 coordinate 36,423,510, forward strand.
CTCCTATGCACAAGATGTAATCATTACTTATATGATAATCATGAGCCTAATACAGTTTTCCTCCCATTTCCTCTTTGTTATTTAGCTCCTTATTTTGATTTTGTCACCTCATGCCTCTCGTCTTATCCCACCATTGAGTTACTTTGAGATCTATTTTAAAATTATTCAGTGCTCAGCACTGGTCTTTGCTGAGGGTCTCTTAGTATGTGTCCCAATTAAATGAAGCTCATTCTCTAGTATTTTCCCTCAGAAGGGGTCTTGTCTGCAGTATTCCTTGTGTTCTCACATTTTAAAAACCTTTTCCATAGATTCAGACTTGAAAGATTACTCGACTAAATAGAATAGTTGGCTCTTTCTTTTATTAAGTATATTTAGAATGTTGCATTACTTGTGTCTTCCTTTCTATGTTGCTTTAAGTAACTGTGATGGCAACTTATCTTCCTTCCTTATTTCCTTTGTGAGTGACCCAGGCATTTTGCCTGGAAAATACTTCCTGACTTTAAAGTCAAAAAGATATATTTAGGTTATATCTTGGTTATATATTAGGTTATATATTGACCATTCAAAGTACCTTTCCTAGACACCTGGTGGATCCTACCAAATGAAGACCCTGTAGGGTTCAATGATTCATTAGTTGTTTATAACACCCAGGAGTCAATTAAAAAAATAATTAAATTTAAAAAGAAAACATACTTAAAATTTTTCATTAAATATATTGTATCCTGATGGCGGGAAACCCAGGTTTCACTTTTTGAAATGTTTTGATATGTAAATAGTCTGCTATATTATTTTGGTTTTTCACTCTTAGAGGGCTCTAATTACAATTTTGTCATATCTTCCTTTTATATCAACTTCCTCTTTGAAACTTCAAGTATGTTTCTCTATGTCCTGTTTCTTTTATTGTCTGCTTGTATTTCTTTTCCTTCAGGGACTTTCTAACTTAATCTTTATTTAAAGATGCCATTTTTTTTCCTGAAGTTTTTTTTTTTTTCCTGAGTTCAGATGAGTCTTAGTTCATATCTTGCTGTGTTGGTTCATTTCCGTATAACGTTTTAAATTTCTGATTGAAAGTGCTTCATGTCTACAAATAGTTGTTTAAGGATAACTGATTATGGGTAGGGTAGTTTGTAAATATGTCCCTTCATTTTCTGTTTGACATTTTTGGGAAGTTTTTTGTTTTGTTTTGCTTTTTAATCAGCATTAGCCTTTGCTAGTGACTTCTTTTAATAGCTTTATATGGAAGCCTGGGGTTTTTTATGTGTTTGTTTATTTGTCTTGCTATTTAAAATTTTTGTTTAGTTTTATATACTCATAAATCAGGTGTGGGTAAAGATTTTGGATTCTAATTTGTTCCATTTTTATTTTCTCTTTTGTGTCAGAAGGGTCCTGTTGACTAGCATTTCCTTATTCCAGTTTGCCACATCTCCGAGGATGACCTCCTGTTCCAGGTCGCTTAAAATTGTGGCTTAAAATTTGTGGACTGCTACCTGTGCTTGCTCTACACATTCTCGAATATCTTCAGCTTTTGCAGCCGTAAGTTCTCTAGTCTCCTAGGTCACAGACCTGGCCTCAGTAATTCTCCATGAGGGTAGGAGTCTTTCTTTCTAAAGTGCTTTCATTCCTATTCTTCTACCACCAGGCTCCTGGTATTGACACTCTTGTTTTTATGGTGCATGTGTGATGGCATGCATGGTCTTGTAGATGTTTCCTGATGTACACATGAAAAATTCCTTCAAGTTGATATGCCAGTGAGATATTGGTTGTTGTGTGGGAAACTATAAAATGACCAAGAAAGAGCTCTTACAGCCCCACAAAAAATTAATGAGAAATCATGAAGTGTGCCTAAGTATGTCCCAAGAGACTTTCAAAAATGTTAATAAATTAAATTTCTGCATGTGTGAGGTAAGTACACGAGGATATAGGATTTCAAGGAAGAGATGGCAAAATCATGGGAAGAAATAAAACTTTAACTGGCAGAGATCAGAAAAGAAATAGAAAAAAATAAGAAATAAAAGTAATATAGGCATTATCAGGAAAAGATCGGGAAAGCAGATATCACCAGATACACAGAAAGGAGACTTCCTTGTAGAATCAGATTCTTATTCATATAACAAAAACTTGTAGGTAGATCTACGTATCTATCCATGTGCAAACAGACATAGACCTATAAACGTAAGACACCAATGAAACAGTCTGCATGACTGTTTTTTAAGTCTATAAAACACAAAGCTTAAAATCATGTAACACTTGTAATACCAACACATAAATGCAAATGAAGGGAGATCAGAAACCCTGTTCGTGATGTCCTATGAGATACTTTGTCCTTGAGAAACTTAAAAAATAATGAGAACAGTGTGTTTGGAACATGAACCAGGCAAATGCAAGTAAATAAATAGCATGAGGTAGGGTAGAAGCTGGCGGGCGAGGTCATACAGGAGCCTAGTAGAAATCATTATCTTATAACCAGACAATGTCATATTTAGGCTGAAGACCACTATTTAAAGCAAAGGAAGTGACTACCATGTTAAAGAACACAATTAACAATCTAAATATAATATCTGTGGTGCCTAAGCATGAGCTCTCATAGTATAAAATCTTCAAAAAGCAGAGCACCTTTAGCTCAATGGGTTAAGTCTGGGACTCTTGATTTTTGCTCAGGTCATGATCTCAGGGTCATGGGATAGAGCCCTGCATCAGGCTTCAATCAGCGTGGAGTCTGTCCCTTTCCCAATGCTCCTGCCCCTGCTATACTGCCCACCTGTCTATCTGTCTCTAAAATAAGTAAATAAATAAAATCTTTAAAAAAATATATAGAAAGCAAAATCTACAATTTATACAAGTAGAAATAAATACACAATAACCATAAGACACATTGTTGTACACTTCATCTCAGGTGAGATCAGGAAATGGGAGTGAAATGAGTCAAGCAGAGAGAGTCTATGATCGTATGGTTTCATGTGTTTGAGGAGCATAAGGAGTAATACGGAGGTCGTGGGCAGATGGAGAGGAGAAGGGAGTGGGTGGCTGGGTGAGCCTGGTGGTAGGTATTAAGGAGGGCATGTAGTGCATGGAGCATTGGGTGTGGTGCATAAACAATGAATTCTGGTACACTGAAAAGAAATTTTAAAAATAAATAAATTAATTAATTTAAAAAAATGGGAGACAGTTAACACAAATCAAATTGTCTTCTCAATGGAAAAAATGGGTATACTTTGGTTTTAAACATCTGTTACTTATTTACAAAACCAATCACAAAAATCTCTCAGTGTATTTTAAAAATGATTCTCAATATTTCTAAGCAGTATCCACACTCCCTTATTAGAAGGGTGGGGGTAATTCTTTTAATTCTGTGTAAGTTTGGAGCTATCTGTTTCTTACAATGTTTCATTGAATTAATCTACAAAGCCATCAGAGATTGTGTGGGAAGTTGAATATAATTACTGCTTCAATTTTGGCAGTGGATATAGACTTGTTCAAACATTCTGTTTCTTCTCGACTTGGAGCTACTGTAATTTTCATTTTTCTGATGTTCAGTAGGAAGGAATCACCCTTGTTACTACTCAACCGTACAAAAGTCCACACTGGCATTTTCTTAGCAGAACGAGAAATGTGGTTGCATTCGAGTAGAGATGAACTCTGGTGATTAATACATGTGTCAGAAGGTTCTGGCCATGTGAAAACACTAAGATACCAAGATATTAAATTGTCCTGGAAAGGCTGACTTTATAATTTCATGTGTGTCTTGGGTTTGTAACTGAGCTGGTGATTGTTGCTAGCTTCCTATGACAGTTTTCTTCTGAGAAAATCTGCCCTCATATTTATGAGCAATGTTTTATCTGCTATATGTTTTACATACAGATGTGTTTTAAATGTACAGTGTCTCTGCACAATTGAAAAATCTGTCTTCTTCCATATGGCATTTAGTAGAAGGAATGATCCACTAGCTGATACTTACTGACATTTATTACTTGGTTAGATACTGGATATAGTTCTACAGATAACTACCCTAGGAAGTAACAAGGAGTACACATTCTTATAAAAATGGCCACATAATACAATTTAGCCTGTGATTAAAACCAATGAAGTGTTCAGATAATAAATGGTATGTTGAAAGAAATATAAATTCTTAAGTATTTGGGAAAGGCTTCAAGGTAAAAATGAGATCTAATAGAATTTGAAGAAATTTTCTGTAAGCGAAGAAAGTAGTTGTAGGTTCTGTTTTAGGTTTTCAGGAGCCTTTTAGGGCTTACACAGAAAACGTTAAGAAACTGGTTTCAGTTTCCTTTCATGAAAAAGGATTTCCTTGAGGTAAATATAAGAGCTCTTATTGAAACAACTCCTCCAAATGTGACTGTTTGGAAACCAGGGAGAGAACTAGATGAGAAAATTTTCAAGGAGCGGAATTTATCAGCAAGCCTGGGGACAAGGGCACCACTCGGGACTCTGGGAGGCAGAACTTTGTGTTAACGTTACAATAGCTGGGAAAGGACAAATATTCCTCCCTGCTAAGGATTGGGATGTCTGCCTGCCTTTCTGTCCGGGTCTGTGAATATGTGGTGAAATCTTTGGGGGGAGCGTACCAAGACCAAGTCCCTCGGTGAAGGTCCTGGCTGGCTTGTGAGAAGAGCACCATCAAGGATCCAGTAGGGAGAACTAGTGAGTGAGATGTAGGCATTTCAAGGAAGCAAAGACCATCCAAAATGAAAGGAAAGCAGAAAAGAGGGCTTTCTACCTAGGGTTGAGGTCGTCTGCTAAAAATGTATATAAAGACTTGGTCCACCAAATTGCGTATATTTAGATGACCTTCCTAAATTGCCTCCTGTCTAGATTCTTAGTAATATTTCTATATCACAGTATCCTTCTGATATGATATTTTATTCATATGTCTCAATAGATAAAAAATTTCTTTTTTTTTTAAAAGATTTTATTTATTTTTTATTTGACAGAGAGAAATCACAAGCGGACAGAGAGGCAGGCAGAGAGAGAGAGAGAGAAAGAGGGAAGCAGGCTCCCTGCTGAGCAGAGAGCCCGATGCGGGACTCGATCCCAGGACCCTGAGATCATGACCCGTGCTGAAGGCAATGGCCTAACCCACTGAGCCACCCAGGCGCCCCTAGATAAAAAGTTTCTTAATGTCATGATCATTTTCTTTCTAATACTAAAGAATTGTGATTTTTTTTCTACATATTGGCTATTTTATTTAGCATATTATAAAATCTTATTTACTTCTGTTTTACAGATAGTATCAGAAAGCTTTTTCAATTTAAACGGGAAAATGCTTCAAAGTGGTAGAAGGTGGAAAACATTCTCACTGTTCATTACTACTGATAGGGAATAAGGAAACAAGAGTGAATTTTCTTGATTTCTTAGGGGAGTTTTAGAGGAAAAAAGGTTCCCGAGTCATAAAAATAGATAAGTGAATGTCGTACTTTGAAATAAAAAGATTCTTTTAACTTTATCTGACCCAAAAGTCATATGAAGATACTTAAACAGTTTATTTCTAGTGATTCAGAAAGTATGGAAAAGTACCAGGATAGGAGGTGAGACAGAGGTAAGATGGTTTTACAATTTGAGATGAGTTAAATACTGGGAATAATAGGTCAGTTCAGTGGAGTGAAGTCTGGCCAGAGGGCTTTGAAGAGGGTTCATCAAAATCATGTCCAGTCTTAACTTTAGGAAGGGGAACCTCAGAAAGTTGTCTTCATCTATAAGAAGTTTAACATTGTATTTTATGGCAGAATTGAGAAGCCAGTCATTTTTTTTTAAAAAGGAGCAGTTTTTGGCAAAAACTGAGAAGTCCAAAGTTGCCATGTTGCCCCTCATATGCAGAGTCTCCCACTGTCAACATCCCTACCAGAATGCTGCGTTCCTTAGAATCGATGAACCTACTTTGTCACATCATTACCCAAAGCCCAGAGTTTGCCTTATGAGCACATTAGGCATCACTCTTGATGTTAGACATTCTGTAGGTTTCAACTAGTGGATGATGACATGTATTTATCATTATGGTGACAGCGCAAAGTAGTGTCACTGCCCTAAAAACTTCCCTGGGCTTCACATGTTCATCCTTCCTCCGTACCTTCAACCAGTGGCTGTTGCTTTTAGTGTCTCCATAGTGTTGCCTTTTCCAGAATGCCATGTAGTTGGAATCTTGCAGTATCTAGCCTTTTCCAGTTGGCTTTGTTCCCTTAGTCATATGCTTTTAAAGTTGCCCCCAAGTCCTTGCTTGCCTTCATAGCTCATTTCTTCTTATGGGTGAAACATATTCCGTTGTCTGGCTTGGACCACAGTTTGCTTACCCATTCACTGACTAGAGGACATGTCAATACTTATGGATAAAGTGCTTAATTTGCTCAAATAGCTTGTATAATTGATGGGAAATGCCAGAGAACCAGGCACAGAACAAGTTCAGGGACCGGAGGGGCAAGATGGGAAAACCATAGCCAAAGTCAAGCCACAGGAATGCGCTGGTTAGAATTCCCCCACTTGAATCACTGTTACAGCCATTTTGCACAATACTGCTGTACATTGATTCAGATGGAGTGCAAGAAATCACCCTCTCTGAGTCACGTATTTGATGTTTCTGGGTGGGGTAGTCAATCAGCTAAACACTGTGCTGGATTCCAGGGAGTTTGGGGAGGAAAGTGGCGGACACTTCTCCCTGTAGCCCTAGGCTGTGCCTTTTGTCTCTGGAAGTCCTGAGTGTTAGGAGATTTGTCCTAAAAAGATAGTTTGATGATAGGCACTCAAGATGATGACATCTCACCTAGAACTCACTAAAAAATACTGTGCAAGGTGCAACAGGATAGGGTGTGCATTTTGAAAATTTTTTCTAGCTATATTATAGATTATGGTTTGGAATAAGTTTGCATTGGCAGGGAGGTTAGAGGTCTGTTGCTGTTGCTGAAGAAAAATAATGTGGGCTTGATTTAAAAGTGTTGGTTAAGGCAAGGGATATTGGAAATGAGATCAATTAGGCAGGACTATTGGTTATAAAAGACAGAAATATAGATAAAGGAAGACTTTATTGACTCATCATCGTCTGGGAAAAAAAGATATGGAGCAAGAAAACATTGGAAGATAAAGATACAAGTGTACAGGTGGATGTCCGGTGGAGCTGCTGCCGGGAACTTGACTATCATACTTGTCTGGTGGAGCTGCTGCCAGGAACTTGACTTGTGCCACCATTTCTCACCCCTCCTTCCCTTCGTATGTCAACGTCATTCTTGGCCCGCAGCAAAGCAGCTTCCTGGCCCAGATGGTAGCAAGCATTCTAGAAGCTCCCCAAACTCTCATTCCATCTTCACTTCGAGAGGACAGCTGACTTCTTATCCAGTTCCTGTCAGGAGAGTTCCCCTGAGGGGCCCTGTGTGGATTAGGGGCTCACTCCCATTCCTATTTACCATGGTCAAGACATGGGGACCCTGTGTGACCGTGATGGCCTTTCCTGAAACCACCAGGTTGGGTTGAAGGAGATGCGATGCACCTTCTAAGAGGAATGCCATCTTTGAAGGATGGATCAGTGCTAGGTGCGTAAGAGGTAAATAGTCACCATGGGTGGCAGGTGGAGGCATCAGCCAGAATATGCAGCCAACAACAGTTACCTGGGAGACGTCCACAAGGATGGCTCATTGGTAATGTTAAGATATGTAGTTAATTGGAAGTTGACTGTGATTTACCGAATTTTTGTTAGATTGTCAGCTGTTTTGTGACAATTAAGATAAACTAGAGATTGTTGCCCTATTCAATAGAGGGTAGACTCACAGTATAAGAAATAGCACATGAATATAATCTTGAGAATGAGGACCTTTCACACTTACTGAGCTACCCCATGTCATGATGTACTGACGACCTCCCCACTTTCTCCTAAACATTACATCTGGATGGTTCCTGGACTGTAGGCCCAAGATCTTGATGCCCTTGTCAGTTCAAAAGGACATGAAGACTTTCCTAAGAAGACTTGGTACCATTTTCTCATTAATGCTGTCATTGGGCTTCCTTTTTTATCTTCTCTTTCCTTCATGGTCGTCTTCTGGTGCTGCTTTGGCTCCTCTGATGAATCATCTGCTGCCCCATATCTTCCAGTTCTCTGCCACATTGGGGTGCAGAGTGACACAGTGTAGCATGGTGTCTGTACGTGTTTGGATCAGAGTGTCTGGTCATGTGGTGCTGGAGTAGCCTTTATCTCCCTGTTTCTTATTTTCTGTCCTTGGACAAACTATAAGCCTTAATTTTTATTCATTATCCGAATAGGCTTTTTGTCCTACACAATGGGATTTTGTAAACCTCCTTGGTTTTACAAAATTCCTAAGGCAAATGTGCCTGCACTGTAATCTGCACAAGAACAAATCAAACCTTAGTCAGTTATAAGCTATGCAAAATGTGGGTTATATAGTTTGAATTATTCATCTGGAATAGATCTTCTGTGCAGTGAGTGATGCTGTACTTGACAATAAGTGATAAATAATAGTGATTTTGATGAATTTTTTTGGATGGATGGCTTATGGCAATGCATAACCAGCAGGAAAACATTACATTTTAAATTGGGATCACTACCCCAATACAAAATAAACAGATGCTGTGACTTGGCAGTTGCTGAGAACAACAAGCCTCTAACACCTAAAGGAGAGGAAACTGATGGAAATGCGAGAGCAGCCCTTCTACCTGGCACTTTGCCCGTAGCTTCAGTTAGGAACAGAACATCACTGATGTTTTGGACTTTGTGTCCTTATTCTTCCCAGTGATAGGCATGGGGTTTCATAAACCCACCTGTCCTTAATTTGCTTATTAGTACTTACTTTGGGAAAGGCAAGATGATAATTCCAGAGGAGGAGATATAGGAATGATTAAGATATTCATGCTTTTGAAGATGCCACTCTGGTGAGACATTCCTGGAGTCCTAGGTCTGAACTAATGGATCATGCTTAATGTGTCATTGAAGATACTCAAGTTAATAGACAGTGATTATCTGAAGAATTCTGTGTTCTTGATTTTCTATATTTTCTCTCTGAATAACAGGCAGAGCATAATACAAAATCCTCAATTAATGAATTAAGAAAAAGGACAACATTTATGGTACTCATTATCAAAAGTTGATATACTTAAATCATCAAATTTCATAGGTGGCTTACTGGGATAATATTAATATCTTAGCAGTTTTTCTCAACAGAAAAAAAAATTGAAGATCTGTTAAAGAAATAGCCTGAATTTTTTTTTTCTTTATCAAAATTCTTCTCTTTCTTCAATACTCTGCCTCTGTGAAGTTTTCCCTCTAGTCTCTCAGTGGAACTAGGGATGATTTCCTCTGAGCTGTCCTACTGTGGGATCTCTTTGGGATATGAGTCTCCATTGCCTTGACTGATAGCCAGACATATGCTCCAGTATCATGTTCAGACTCTGAAGTCTTCTCGCACAAATGGGTCACTGCTGCTCAACCATCACCCCATGAGCAACAACTTACTGCCCGTCAGCTTTGTAGGACTCACCTTAAGATTTGGTATCAAGGGGCGCCTGGGTGGCTCAGTGGGTTAAGCCGCTGCTTTCGGCTCAGGTCATGATCTCAGAGTCCTGGGATCAAGTCCCACATCGATCGGGCTCTCTGCTCAGCAGGAAGCCTGCTTCCCTCTCTCTCTCTCTCTGCCTGCCTCTCCATCTACTTATTTCTCTCTGTCAAATAAATACATAAAATCTTAAAAAAAAAAAAAAGATTTGGTATCAAGAGTAAGAACATCTGGTCAACTAGTTTTTTGTCATGGGTTTATGCTCCTGGGCAGAGAGTGAGGAGGCATCTCTGTTTTATCTCTCATGACAGGAGGTGGGGCTGTGCCTCCCAGTGTGATGGGCAAAATTGCATTCCTTAAAACCAGGAAGAGATGGTGGGTGGGAAGTTGAGTGGTCAGCACAATGTCTACTGTCATTTATAGAAATAGACTTTCTGCACATGTGAAAAAGTTTGCCTTAGACTAGCAAATTCGTACTTAAGAATGAAACAATTAGAGATATTTCTATAACAATCAAAAGACAATGAAAACATACCATTACTATTTAATCTTGTGCAAGAAGTTTTTGACAATGTGCTAGGACATGGCACAGGACGAGGCATACATATTGGATTAGGGTGGGCTGTATGTCCAATGTCTAGTGTCCCTGTATGCAGAGACACAGAGACAAAACCCAAGGACAAAGGCAATGTGACAGGAGAGAGATTGGAATGCTCTTTGCACAAGCCAAGGAAGACCAAGGGATGTCAGCCACCACCAGAAGGGTCCAAAGGCTCAAGACAAGATTCTTCCTAGAGCCTCTGGGTGTGGTCTGAGCCTAACAACACCTTGATTTTGGGCTTTGAGCCTCCAGGCTCCAAAAGCCTTTGGACTTTGAGAGAGTGAATTTATGTTGTTTTAAGCCACTTGGTTTATGTAACTATGTCATCGCAGCTCTAGGAAACTAATAGAAAACAATAATGGATTGAGACTATATTAATATTTAATTATACTAATTCTGATTTTTAAAATTTTTTTAAAGATTTCATTTATTTATTTGACAGACAGAGATCACAAGTAGGCAGAGAGGCAGGCAGAGAGAGTAAGGGAGAAGCAGGCTCCCCGCTGAGCAGAGAGCCTGACGTGGGGCTTGATCCCAGGACCCCAGGATCATGACCTAAGTGGAAGGCAGAGGCTTTAACCCACTGAGCCACCCAGGAGCCCACTAATTCTGATTTTTTGTAGATATGTTTGCGGGTATTATTTTGTATATAATGCCCCTAGGGAAAGCTATGGTACCTGTGCCTAAAAATACAACAGAAATTGTTGGGCCTTCTCCATAACTCTACCTACAGAATGTCTTCACTTCAATAGTAATGTGATTATTGATTCAATAAGCATCTGTTAGATTTTACAACAGAGTGTAAGTGGGAAAAACTGAATTTGTTATGGATCATGCCAGAAAAGTTATAGTTAAAGGGGCACCTGGGTGGGTCCGTCAGTTAAGTGTCTGCCTTCAGCTCAGGCCATGATCTCAGGGTCCTGGCATTGAGCTCATCAGGTCCCCTGCTCAGTGTGGGCTCTGCTTCTCCCTCTCCCCTCACCCCGGCTTGTGCATGTGTGAACATGCATGTACTCTCTATAAAATAAAATATTTTTAAGTTGCAATTAAAGATAAAACATTTATTCAGGGGTGATAATTCCATCACTAATGAAAAAAATGTGTATTTCCTATTTAGAAATAACGGGTAGTTTTGCAGACCCGCCAGCAGCATAATATCACATAAGTTTAGATTTTTTTTGTCTATAAAGCAAAAAGCCTGTGTGTGTTAATTTGCACTTCCTACTTAAGTTAAAGAAATCTGGTAGTTTGAGTGCAAAACATTCACAATAAAAGAAGCCTATTGAGGGACTTTCCTTCCTGGCCGTGGCAGGTTGTCTGGGATGAGAAGGGCTCTCCCACCAGTATGACCCTAAAGCTGGAGCAAACATATGAAGTGGCTTGCACACACTGAGTAGCAGGTGCTACAGGACCTGGTCCTTGATGAAAGAGAAACGCAAGGGGTGAAGGTCATGGCCGCCTCGCGTCTACTTCACGCACACTCTCCTGTGGTAGGTAGCATAGTCTGTTGGATGCCGGGCAGCACGGTGGTCTCATTAAACAGGCACAGATAGGAGTTCCAGGTGCTGAGCCACGGGGATTTGTGCGGCATGGGCACTCACGGCTGGTCTTTGGCTGAGGGTTATGTTTACGTGTGCAGACGGAGACTCCAGCACTTAGTACAAATCCCTAGATTTGACGTGTGATCTAGCCAAGCCTGTAGAGCTCTTACAGACACGAGCCTGTGCAGACCTGGACAGCTCTCATCCTGTCTGAGATTCGTAGGAGATCCTGGAGGCCGTGACTGGCCCCCGCATCGCAGTCCTAGTTGGGGACTAAGATCAAATCCCAAATAGGTCCACTGCGGTAAAAAGTAAAACCAAACAAGATAGGGGCAAAGGGCTCACCAGTGATGCGCCTGGCTGCCCGGAAAACATTGCAGAGAAGCCGACATCTCCAGAGCCTACTGTCAGCTGAGCAGCGCACCCTGAAAAATTACTAATCCTACAAAGAAGCGGGAGAATGTTATCAATTTAAAAAGTGTTATCAATTAAATTTAAGTGTTTTAATTCTCAAAGAAGGAACAAATAGATCCCAAGGTAATAGCAGTGATGGCAGCAGCAGCCAAGCACGTTTCTGTCCTCGTTTTAAGTACATTTTATGAGTATGTTCAAAGACTTAAGGCGGAAGACATCCATAATTAGAAAGGAGATTGGAAATCATAGCAGATTAATTAAAACTGTAAAAACAAGCCAGTGGAAATTTCACAGTTACACATGTACTATTTGAAATATAAATTATAATGAGTGAACATAACGTCAGATTGGATATCACTGAGCAAATTATTCCTGAACATGAAAGCAGGTAAATAATCACAGAAGCAAAGTGATGAGGAAAAACCAGAGGCTTAGAAACCAATGGGACAATCTCACAAGGTTTATTTAGCCCATGTGTAATGGGAGGTCCGAGCAAAAGAGAAGAAGAAATAGAGTGGGTCAGAGGAAAATACTCTGAATAATCATGGGTGGTTTCTATTAAATTTCAGAAGTCAGCTTATAAAATGAAGAAGCTGCACCATAATGCATTTAAAATATAACTATATAACTATATTTTATTTATGTATATAAAATGTGTATTTATATATAATTACAAAAACCAATATAAATACAAAATACAAAAATAAGCGACCTGCACATATCATAGTCACATTGTTGGAAATAAAAGATAATGAGATGAAAGCAACCAGGGACACTTGACACATGTCATAAAGAAGAAAAATGGTTGAGATGGTGGGTGACTTCCCATCGGGAACCATGGATGCCAGAAGACACATCTAAGGTGCTAAAAGGAACAAAATAAAACAAAACTAAAAAACTCTTGAAATTTACCATTTTTCATTTATCTAATGAAATTTTCCTAAAAAGTTAGGGGCAATAGATACATATTCACATTAGAAAGAAAACTTCAGATGATGCACTGTAAACATAGGTATGTTGTAGTAATTGCTAAAGAAAGTTCTTCAGGATAAAAAGACAGATGCAAGCTCAGGTTTGAAGGAGAAATGAGGGGTGCTGAAAATGATAATGGATGGGTATTTTTTTCTTTTTTTTTTAATTAATTATTTTTATTAACATAGTATTTGCCCCAGGGGAACAGGTCTGTGAATCATCAGGCTTATACACTTCACAGCACTCGCCATAGCACATACCCTCCCCAGTGTCCATAATCCAACCACCCTCTCTATAGCCCCCCTACCAGCAACCCTCAGTTTGTTTTGTGAGATTAATACTCTCTTATGGTCTGTCTCCCTCCTGATCTGTCTTGTTTCATTTTTTCCTTCCCTACCTCCCAGACCCCCCCACTCTACCTCTCAAATTCCTCATATCAGGGAGATCATAATTGTCTTTCTCTGATTGACTTATTTTGCTCAGCATAATACCCTCTTAATTCCATCCATGTTGTTGCAAATGACAAGAATTCATTTCTTTTGATGGCTGCATAGTATTCCAGTGTGTGTGCGTGTGTGTGTGTGTGTATCCCACATCTTTATCCATTCATCTGTTGATGGACATCTAGGTTCTTTCCATAGTTTGGTTATTGTGCATATTGCTGCTATAAACATTCAGGTGCACATGCCCCTTCGGATCCCTACATTTGTATATTTAGGGTAAGTACCCAGTAGTGTGATTGCTGGATCATAGGGTAGCTCTATTTTCAAATTTTTGTGGAACCTCCATGCTATTTTCCAGAGTGGCTGCTCCAGCTTGCATTCCCACCAACAGTGTAGGAGGGTTCCCCTTTCTCTGCATCCTCTTCACATCTGTTGTTTCCTAACTTGTTAATTTTAGCCATTCTGTCTGGTGTGAGGTGGTATCTCATTGTGCTTTTGATTTGTATTTCCCTGATGCCAAGTGTCGTGGAGCACTTTTTCATGTGTCTGTTTGGCCATCTGGATGTCTTCTTTGCAGAAATGTCTGTTCATGTCCTCTGCCCATTTCTTGATTGGATTATTTGCTCTTTAGGTCTTGAGTTTGGTAAGTTCTTGATAGATTTTGGATACTAGCCCTTTATCTGATAGGTCATTTGCGAATATCTTCTCCCATTCTGTCCATGTCTTTAGGTTTTGTTAACTGTTTCCTTTGCTGTGCAAAAGCTTTTGATTTTGATGAAGTTGCAGTAGTTTATTTTTGCCCTTGCTTCCCTTGCCTTTAGTGATGTTTCTAGGAAGAAGTTGCTGTGGCTGAGGTCAAAGAGGTTGCTGTCTGTGTTCTCCTCAAGGATCTTGATGGATTCCTGTCTCACATTGAGGTCTTTCATCAATTTGGAGTCTGTTTTTGTTTGTTGTGTAAGGAAATGGTCCAGTTTCATTCTTCTGCATGTGGCTGTCCAATTTTCCTAACACCATTTGTTAAAAAGACTATCTTTTTTCCATTGGACATTCCTTCTTTGTCAAAGATTATTTGGCCATAGAGTTGAGCATCTATTTCCGGGCTCTCTTTTCTGTTCCATTGATCTATGTGTCTGTTTTTGTACCAGTACCGTACTGTCCTTTGTAATAGAGCTTGAAGTCTGGAATTGTGACGCCACCAACTTTGGCCTTCTTTTTCAACATTCCTTTGGCTATGTGGGGTCGTTTCTGATTCCATATAAATTTTAGGATTATTTTTTCTATTTCTTTGAAAAAAATTGATGGTATTTTGATACGGATTGCATTAAATGTGTAGATTGCTTTAGGTAGTATAGACATTTTGACAATATTTGTTCTTCCAATCCATGAGCATGTAATATTTTTCCATTTCTTTGTGTCTTACTCAATTTCTTTCATGAGTACATTATAGTTTTCTGAGTATAGATTCTGTGCCTCTTTGGTTAGGTTTATTCCTAGGTATCTTATGGTTTTGGGTGCAATTGTAAATGGGATTGACTCCTTAATTTCTTTTTCTTCTGTCTTTTTGTTGGTGTATAGAAATGCAACTGATTTCTGTGCATTGATTGTATATCCTGATACTTTACTGAATTCCTGTTTGAGTTCTAGCAGCTTTGGAGTGAAGTCTTTGGGTTTTCCACATAAAGTATCATATCATTGGAAAAGAATGAGAGTTTGACTTCTTTGCTGATTCAGATGTATTTTATTTCTTTTTGTTGTCTGATTGCTGAGGCTAGGACTTCTAGTACTATGTTGAATAGCAGGGGTGATAGTGGAAATCCCTGCCGTGTTCCTGACCTTAGGGGAAAACCTCTCAGTTTTCCCCCATTGAGAATGATATTTGCGGTGTTTTTTTTCATAGATGGCTTGTTGATATTGAGGTATGTACCCCCTATCCCTACACTTTGAAGAGTTTTGATCAAGAATGGATGTTGTGTTTTGTCAAATGCTTTTTCAGCATCTATTAAGAGTATCATGTGGTTCTTATTCTTTCTTTTATTATTGTATTGTATCACATTGATTGATCTGTGGATGTTGAATCAGCCTTGCAACCCAGGAATAAATTCCACTTGGTTGTGGTGAATAATCCTTTTAATGTACTGTTGGATCCTATCAGCTAGTATTTTGGTGGGCATTTTTGCATCTGCGTTCATCAAGGATATTGGTTTGTAATTCACCTTTTTGGTGGGGCCTTTGTCTGGTTTTGGGATAAAGGCCATGCTGGCCTCATACAAAGAGCTTGGAAGTTTTCCTCCCATTTCTATTTTTTGGAACAGTTTCAGGAGAATAGGTATTAATTCTTCTTTAAGTCTTTGATAGAATTCCCCTGGGAAACTGTCTGTCCCTGGGCTCTTGTTGGGAGATTTTTGATGACTGCTTTAATTTCCTTAGTGATTGTGGGTGTGTTCAGGTTTTCTATTTCTTTCTGGTTCAGTTTTGGTAGTTTATACTTTTTAGGAATGCATCCACTTCTTCCAGATTGTCAAATGTGCTGGCATATAGTTGCTCATAATAAAGCAATCATTTAATTGTTTGTATTTCTTTGGTGTTGGATGTGATGTCTCCTCTTTCATTCAAGATTTTATTAATTTGTGTCTTTTCTCTTTTCTTTTTGATAAGTCTAGCAAGGGGTTTATCAATCTTAGTAATTATTTCAAAGAACCAGTGCCTAGTTTCATTGTTCTACTGTTCTTTTGGCTTCTATTTCATTGATTTTTGCTCTGATTTTTGTTATTTCTCCTTTCTTCCTGACTTTAGGGTTTATTTGCTTTTCTTTCTCGAGCTCCTTTAGGTGTAGGGTTAGGTTGTGTACTTGAGACCTTTCTTGTTTCTTCAGAAAGGTTTGTATCACTATACATTTTTCTCTCAGAACTGTCTTTGCTGTTTCCCAAAGATTTTGAGCAGTTGTGTTTTCCTTTTCATTGTTTCCAAGAATTTCTCAGTTCTTTATTTTCCTGTTGACCCATTCATTCTTTAGTTGGGTGCTCTTTAGCCTCCGTGTATTTGAATTCATTCCAAGTTTTGTCTTGTGGTTGAGTTCTAGCTTCAGAGCATTGTGGTTCGAAAATATGCAGGGAATGATCCCAATCTTTTGGTCCCAGTTGAAACCTGATTTTTGACCCAGGATGTGATCTATTCTGGAGAATGTTCCATGAGCACTAAAGAAGAATGTGTATTCTGTTGCTATGGGATGGAATCTTCTGAATATATCTGTGATGTCTATCTGGTCCAGTGTGTCATTTAAAGCCTTTATTTCCTTGTTGATTGCTTGGATGATCTGTCCATTTCAGTGAGGGGGTATTAAAGTCTCCTACTATTATTGTATTATTGTCAATGTGTTTCTTTGATTTTGTTATTAATTGGTTTATATAGTTGGATGCTCCCATGTTAGGGGCATAGATATTTAAAATTGTTAGATCTTCTTGTTGGACAGACTCTTTAAGTATGATACAGTGTCCTTCCTCATCTCTTATTATAGTCTTGGGCTTAAAATATAATTGATCTGATATAAGGATTGCCCCACCACTTCCTTTTGATGCCCGTTAGTGTGGTAATTGTTTTCCACCCCCTCACTTTAAATTTGGAGGTATCTTTGGGTCTAAAAGGAGTTTCTTATAGACAGCTTATTGATTTTTTTTAATCAATTATGACTATGTCTTTCGATTGGGGCATTTAGCCCATTTACATTCAGGGTAACTATTAAGAGATACAAATTTAGTGCCATTGTATTGCTTGTAAGGTGACATTTACTGTATATTTTCTCTGTTCCTTTCCAGTCTACTACTTTTAGGCTCTCTCTTTGCTTAGAGGACCCTTTCAGTATTTCCTGTAGGGCTGGTTTGGTATTTGCAAACACTTTTAATTTTTGTTTGTCCTCGAAGCTTTTAATATCTCCTTCTATTTTCAATGATAGCGTAATTGAATATAGTTTTCTTGGTTGCATATTTTTCTCATTTAGTGCTCTGAAGATATCATGTCCATTCTTTCCAGCCTGCCAGGTCTCTGTGGATAAGTTAGCTGCCAATCTAATATTTCTACCATTGTATGTTACAAACTTCTTGTCCTGATATGCTTTCAGGATTTTCCCTTTGCCACTAAGACTTGTAAGTTTTACTATTAGATGATGGGGTGTGAACCTATTTTTTATTGATTTTGAGGGAGGTTCTCTGTGCCTCCTGGATTTTGATGCTTTGCTATATTAGGGAAATTCTCTAATATAGTTTGCTCCAATATACCTTCTGCCCTCTCTTTTTTCTTTTTCTTCTAGAATCCCAACTATTCTAATATTGTTTCATCTTATGGAATCACTTATGTCTTGAATTCTCCCTTCATGATCCAGTAGATGTCTCTCTTTTGCTCAGCTTCTTTATTCTCCACAACTTGGTAGTCTATAACACTAATTCTCTCTTCTGCCTCATTTATCCTAGCAACAAGAGCATCCATTTTTTAGTGCACCTCATTAATAGCTTCTTTATTTCAACTTGGTTAGATTTTAGTTCTTTTATTTCTCCAGAAATGGATTTTATTTCTCTAGAAAGGGTTTGTCATCTATCTTCCATGCCTTTTTCAAGCCCAGCTAACACCTTGAGAATCATTGTTCTGAACTCTAGTTCTGACATATTACTAATATCCATATTGATTAGGTCCCTAGCCATCAGTACTGCCTGTTTTCCTTTTTTTTTTTTGTGGTGAGTTTTTATGTCTTGTCATTTTATACAGATAAGAATATATGAATGAGAGAATAAAATCCTAAAAGGGTGGCAAAGACCTCAGAAAAATATGTGCTAACCAAATCAGAAGAGATCTAAAACCATGGAGAAAAGAAAAGTGAAAAAAGAAATAAAAATTTTAAAAAATAAAAAATAAAAATTATATATATACATATATTTATATATATAAATACAAAATTTGTATGTATCTATGCACAAAATTTGTATATGTAAATTATATGTGTATATATGTATACATATGTATATAAAAATTTTTATATATATGTATATATGTATACATATGTGTATATATATATATTAGACTTGTTAATAGAATAGAGCTACCCACTTGATTTTGGCTATATTTTGGTCTCTTAGTAGAAATTACCTCCTAAAATTTTAAAGAAAAAAAACTTATACATCTCTCTCTATATATATACACACACACACACAAAAATAAGGGTAAACTTGATGAAGGGATGGACTATGACTGTAAAGATGGAAATTTAAGAACATTCTAAAAAAGAAATTGATAATTTGGTTAGAAAAAGAGAAAAAAAGAAAAGAGAGAATGTACTCAGGCTGGAGACTAGAACAAAGCCATGTGCTAGATCAAGGTATATTTGGAGCTATTAGAAGAAATTTTATCCCAAAATTTTTTAGAAAAAAGAAAACCCTATATGTATACAAAAATAAGGTTAAATACAATGCAGGGATTAAAATATGACTATAACAATGAAGTTTTAAAAATAGCCTTTAACAGAAAGTTATTGTTAAGATAAATTAATTAAAAAAACACTAAAAGAGAAAGAGGAAATGTTAAAAATATAGAATAAGAAAAAAATAATAAAATTTGAAAAAAGCTAACTTTGCAAGACTAAAGGTTCATGGGGGAAAAGCCATGAATTCTATGCGTTGCTTTCCCCTAGCTCTGGAGTTCTGCTGTTCTCCTTGATCAGTGAGCTTGGTCTTGGCT
The DNA here is from genome assembly GCF_964662115.1 of Mustela nivalis. Lineage (NCBI taxonomy): Eukaryota > Metazoa > Chordata > Mammalia > Carnivora > Mustelidae > Mustela > Mustela nivalis. Next base: position 36,442,702 of record NC_139039.1, read on the forward strand.
GGATGGTTTTGCTGATCTTCTGTGGGAGGGGCCTGTCGCCGTGATTCTCGAGTGTCCACCTGAGGCGGAATTGCACTGCCCTTACCAGGGGCCGGGCTAAGTCACCTGCTCGGGTTCGCTCTTGGAGCGTTTGTTCTCTGAACACTTTCCATACTGCTTTGGAGGACAGGAATGAGATTGGCGGTCTCACAACCTCCTGCCAGGAGCAGCAGAGAGCTCTGGGGGCCCCATGCCTCAGTGCACCCTCAGAGATAAGCCGGCAGTCGCTCCTGACTCTCTGGTCTCTGGCCCCATTCAAAGCTCACCCAGCCCGTGACCAAGCATTTCTATCTCTGGTGCACGGCCCCATTTGGAGTCTCCAAATCCTGCAGATTCCTGCCACGCCGCTTCTCCCAGAACAGGAAGGTGAGTCTCCCTGGATCTGTCACTTGTGGGGTCCGTGCTCAAAGAGAGGTGGCCCAACTGTACCTTGGATCAGGGTTTAAGGTAACCCCGATCTGAAAGCTCAGTCTTTGGCTCTGTCTCTGTAGTCAGCTTCCCGCTCTGATACCTGGCAGCTTTGACACACTCAGATACTCCTGATCTTGCCCCGGGGGACCTGAGACCACTCTGTTCCCCTGAGGGCTTCACCCCTGATTAGCCTCTGGAGTGATGTGCCTCAGTGGAGCCGACTTCTACAAGTTCTGATTTTGTGCTCTGCTGCTCTGCCGCTTGCCAGGAGCCATCCCCTGCCCCTGTGATCTATCTTCCCGTGGCTCTGGATTCACTTCTCTGCATGTCCTACCTTCCAGAATGTGGTCAATTTTCTCTTCCTAGAATTGCTGTTCTTCTTCTCTTCTATCTCCTGTTGATTTTGTAGGAGTTCAGAATGGTTTGATAACTGTCTAGCTGATCTCCTGTGATCTGATGTTATTTCAGTCTGCTACTCCTCTGCCATCTTGCCTCTCTCCTTTCCCTGTTTGATTCTGGTTTTTTTTCCTTTGAAAGGTAGCTGACCAATATGAGAAAATAACAATTTATTGGGAGTTTATTAATATTTGGAGGTGAAATTTATAATAATAGCATGACATATTAAGAAAGTCAAATATTAGAGTTTTGAGGATATTACATTTTACGTAAGTAGGAGCATGCCTAACTTAAAGTGTATTCTAGTAAGGTATGAGATATTGGATGAAATTTTTTAAAAGTTCATAAAAATGAGTAGCTAAAATACTGTAATGAAATGGAAATTGAAAGTAAATTAATTCAATTAATCCAAAAGGAGGTGAGGAAAGGGAGAAGACACACGGGAAAGCTAGAAAACAAAAACCACATCTAGTGGGAACCCGTTGACTGTAAAGGGAGCTAATATTCCCATTAAAAGGCTATAAAGTCAAAAAAGGTATGAAAATCAAGTTCCCAAGGTTTTATTTCCACAGTAGATACATCAGAAACCCACAGAGATGTGAAGGGAAAGGATTGAAAATATTTTGTGCAAATAGTGTCGCTATGGCTCCTGTAATATCAGACTAATTAGATCTCAAAATAAGTATGAGCAGAATAAAGCAGACACAATGAGAAAATTAAAGGAAGGCTTAGAGAAATCCATGCTCATGGTTGGGAATTTTAACACTCTTAATATTTGGTCATTAGGAGTTATAAATATATGGGAGATCTGGAAATGGTTTTTACCAATTTGGCATGCAACATATGCGTGTAACATTGAACACTGCATCCTCTTCTAAGTGTACATGACATGATCACCACCACAGACCTCATGCTGGGGCATAAAATGTATCTAAAAATTTAAGAGTCTGAAACATTGTATTTAGTTTTGTTATATTAAACCAGCTTCTCAAAAAACAAAATCACTAATTTGAGTGTTTGCAGATTTCCATGGCACGTCCCTATTTTAAGCTTGTTGAAATCCCAGATATGTAACAACTGTTTCAAGTCAGAACAAGCTGAATCTGGAAGCTCCCTCCCCCTAATAATGTATGTGCTTTAACCAAACTAAACTAGAAATGAACTGAAATAAGATATGTAGAAAAGATTACAAATGCTTGGAAACTTAAAACCACATTTACAAATCAGCTGTATGTCAAAATGAAATGACAAGAGAAATTATAAATATTTTGAACTGAAAGATAATGGAAGTATAAATGTGGGAAGTAGATAAAAGAAGAAAAAATTTATAGCTGGAAAATTTCATATTCTAGGAAACCATGTTATTTGAAAGTAGTTAAATTACTACTTTAAGAAATTAGGAAGAAAGAAAAACCAAGCACTTAGAATGTTATGCCAAAATAATTAGCGAAAGAAAAGGAAAGTATAGGAAGCAAACAGAAAAGAATAGAAAGGCCAAGCATAGAGAAAAATAACACACCTCAAGGTTTATTCTGTGAAAAAATTAATGAAATCAATAAAAATCTAGCACAACTGATCAAGGGGAAATAGAAAAAAATCAGACATCAGTATTCCAATTATAGAAGTAGCATCACAGCAGATAGAACATTCAAAAATAATGAAGTAATATTGCAAACGATGTTATTCATTAGTTGTCAGTATAAATCAATATAAATCCTATGTATTCACTTATTATCTCTAGATTCCCTTTTTACTGTGTATTTATGCCATCTGCAAACAAACACAATTTTTGTCTCCCCTCCGTCTTTATGTATTTTGTTTCTGTTTCTTGCTGAACTGCATTTTCTTCAAAAATTACTTTTATGGACTCAGGAAGAAATAGAGAAGTTGAATAGGCATATATCTGTTAAATCAATTGAATCCATAATCAATATCTTCAAAGGGAAACCCTGCTGCTGATAGTTTCACTGGATCGTTGTAGCAAATACTGAAGGACAAAAAATGCACATAGTCTTCAGAAAATAGATAATGATAATATCCTACTCCTAAATTTATTTTAGGAAACAAAGAATACTCTTATTCTAAAACTCCACAACTACACAGAGATAAAATTATAAATCAAGATCTTTCATAAAGTTAGACATAAAATGCATTACAAAATATCTAGGGAGATTCAAATCAAAACCACACTGAGATACCACCTTACACCAGTTAGAATGGCCAACATTAGCAAGACAGTAAACAGCATGTGTTTAAAAGGATGTGGAGAAAGGGGAACCCTCTTATGCTGTTGGTGGGAATGCAAGTTGGTGCAGCCACTTTGGAAAACAGTGTAAAGATTCATTAAGAAATTAAAAATAGAGCTTCCCTATGACCCTGCAATTGCACTCCTGGGTATTTACCCCAAAGATACAGATGGAGTGAAAAGAAGGGCCACCTGTACCCCAATGTTCATAGCAGCAATGGCCACACGGTCACCGATCTGTGAAAAGAACCAGATCCCCTTCAGCGGACAAGTGAATAAAGAAGATGTGGTCCATACACACTATGGAGTATGATGCCTCCATCAGAAAGGATGAATACCCAACTTTTGTAGCAACATGGACGGGACTGGAGGAGATTATGCTGAGTGAAATAAGTCAAGCAGAGAGAGTCAATTATCATATGGTTTCACTTATTTGTGGAGCATAAGGAATAATATGGAGGACATGGGAGATGGAGAGGAGAAGGGAGTTGAGGGAAACTAACTTTTCCCCCATGGGAAAAAAACTCCATGGGAGTTGGAGGGGGACATGAACCATGAGAGACTGCAGACTCTGAGAAACAAACTGAGGGTTTTGGAGGGGAGGGAGGTGAGCCTGGTGGTGAGCACTGTGGGGGCACGTATTGCATGGTGCACTGGGTGTGGTGCATAAGCAATGAATTTTGGAACACTGAAAAGAAATTCAAAGATAAAAAAAACTTAAAAATATATCAACAAGTCTTGTTATGTAATTGACTTGCATTGATTTTTGAACCTGGCTCTGAGGACATTACAGAGAGCCTTTTTATTTTATTTATCTTTTTTAAATTTTATTTTATTTTTTACTGTTCTGAGATTCACTATTGCAGAGAGCCTGTTTAATTAGCATAGCAGGCCAAGTAAAGGCAGAAGAACATAAGCTTCCTGTTACCATTTTGCCATATGAACATAAGCAAGTTACATAAGTTCTCTGATCTTCAGTTTCCTTTTCTTTTTCTTGAATTTGAAAAATGTAAAATGGATATAGTGAGAATGCATATGAAATGTCACTGTTGGTACAGCTGTTGGGAGTCAATAAATGATAACATAAATCATACCTATTTTTCCTTTTCTCCTAACCTCTTTAATTGCACTTAAATCCTTGGTGGTGAGTTGAAAACATAGGAATCAGGAATAAAAAATCCTGATTTAAATTGTCTCTTAACCGTTTGGGGCTTCACTTGGCTGCTCTATAAAAAAATGGGGATTGGGTGATCTCTAGGGCCACTCTCTGGCTTCAATATCTCAGGATTTTAAATGCATTTAAAACTGCCTTCTGCAGACTTGGTAAGTGAGTGTTAGATTATTTCTCCAGGGTCATGGAGCAAGAGTGTTGCCGAGTCAGCACCTGAACTTGGTGGCCTTATTTCAAGCTGAAGGCATTTGTGCTAAAGCCTCATTCTCTCTGAGTTTTAAGGTACCCCAAAGAAATAACTGCAGAGTTGGTTAATCAGCCTCCTAATGAACCAAATACAAATGCTAATTCATGTTTTGTAATCTCTTGTGGTTACCAGTCTCTGTTTCTCTTATGAATTGGCAAGGGCTCATTCATTGCTTTGGTCCAAAAACTGTCTTCCTGGGCTCTAAAGGTATCATGAACTCAATGTTTCTCTCCACCCAGAACTTTCTCATAGCTGTGGTGCCAGTTTTAATTCCCAAGTTAACTTACGTGACTTAAAGAAACAAATGTGATGAGCGGTTTTCCTCTCTCGGTCAGTGCTTAAGTTCCTCTTCTTTGCCAAGTGTATTTCCAGCTTTGGAAATGGCAGTGAAGGATTTGCAGCAGTCTTGTGCTTCATATGCACTGTGTCCATGATGCTGAACGGTTTCCTTTTTAGGTGTAAACAGTCTTAAATTGGTGTTTTAAATATTCCACAGTTTCACATGAAACTTGTTTTGTTGCCTTTCTTGTGTGTGAAAATAATCAGTTTCTTAAGTATCAACACTTCAAACTCCATTTAGAGACGGCATCATCGCCTCCCTGTATTGTGCAGAATAATCAGAGATCTTGTTTGGTGAGATGCTTTTGTTTGGATGCTACGGGATGATCGTAATGGTTTTACGTGAGTGTGGCTAATGCTTTATAATTCCTGTGCGGGCGGACCATGCTAGAGGTGTCTGTGTAAGCGGGGCAGAGGGAATCCGAGGCTAGACATTGCCCTGGTAAAGGAGAGCAACCCATTTCGCCTTACCTTAAAATAGTCAGATGCATTGTTAAAAGCCATAAAGGGACATAAACGAAACTCTGAGGCTTACATTTCTATGAATAAGAATGCATTCCTCACAGTGGGATGAATGTACCCCCTGGGAAATGTCCTGTGAAGACCTGGGCGAATCCCTACCACCATGCAGGCTTATCTGAAACGGATGTGGTTGGATCTCAAGGAAGTAAATAGTGCCCGGCTATGGTTTACTTCAGACCACCAGTCTGCCTCGGCCCTCTTCCCCCTGCCCTCCTCTGTGAGATAGCTGAACAGGATGCTTGGAACCTCAGAGCGCGGGGACTGGGCTTCCCTTCTACTACTTTCCCTTTTGTCTTTGGGTCAGAGAATTCTAAGTAGTAAAGAGAAGTCTCATTTTATCTGACCCTTTTGCATTCCTTAAGTTGTACATCAATGAGTTTAGGGATTGAGTTTCATAAAAGATGGGAAAACCTCTTTATTGTCCAGGGTTTTAGAAATCACACAGATATAATATATAAATATATATATATATATATATATATATATATATATATATATATATAATATAAATATATAAATACATGCCTTTTTATAATGTTGGACTCACTCTGAATTTTACTTACCTCATGTATAACATTGGGCTAGTCATGTGTTCTTAAATATTAAAAAAATATGTGGTAGCTCCTTGTCCTTGATGGTTTTGCTTTCTGTGGGTCCAAGTTACCCATGGTCAACCATGGTCCAGAGGAGATAAGTCTTTTGACATAGCCTCAGAAGGTCAGTAGTAACCTAATGCGATGTCACAACACCCATGTCATTTCCCTCGTTTTGTCTCATCTCATAGGTATTTTATCATCTCACATCAGCATAAGAAGTGTGAGTGTAGGACAAGAAGATATTTTGAGAGAGAGTGCTCACATTCACATAGCTTATATTACAGATTGTTTTGTTCTATTTTAGTATCATTGTCAGTCTCTTACTGTGCCTAAATCCTAAGTGGAACTTTATCATGGGCATGCATGTACAGGAGAAACTGTGGTATATATTGGGCACTATCTGTGGTTTCAAGCATCCATTGAAGACATATAAATCCCCAAATAAAATGGGGACATACTCAGCTGTTGGAACATACCCCATGTGGATAAGGTGGACCTGTCTCATCATAAGTACTTATGTCTGTGGAATGGTAAATAGTTGATATCTTCTCAAAATCTGTTCTTCTACCAGGTCTCAGTGGATGATAGCACCAATGCTGTGAAGCCGGTGTCATCTGATATATCACCTCTTTCTCCCAACCCAAGTCTAAACCTTCCATTGATGCTGCCAGTTCAATTACAAGACATGTATATACATGTCTTGAGTCCTTTGGTTTCTTCCCGTGTCTAGCACCACCACTAGAATCCCAGCTATGGCCAGGACTCTTACAGTGACCAGTTGCCACAGATCCTTCTCTGGTGTGGTTCCTGCCTCTCTTCTAATGTAGTCACAGTATATCCTGATACACTGGTCACTATCTCCCTTTTTGAAGAAATGAGCTCTCCTTTTCTGGGGTTGGAGAGGAGACTCTCATATGGACAGTTTCTTCTGTCTGAAATACTTTTCTCTTTTCTCTCTACTCTTTTGTCTTAAGTGCTTAAATTTTTTATTTAAGTTTTTTTTTTAAGTTTTTATTTAAAATTCCAGTAACTTAACAGACACCACAAAATTAGTTTCAGGTGTACAATTTAGTGATTCACCACTTCCATACGTCACCCAGTGCTCATCACAAGTGCCCTCCTTAATCCCAGTCACTGGTTTCTCCCACCTCTCCACCCTCCTCCCCTCAGATAACCATTAGTGTGTTCTCTATAGGTAGGAGTCTGAGTCTTGGTTTGCCACTGCATATCTCTCTTTTTCCATTTGCTTGTTTGTTTCTAAAATTCCACATATGAGTGAAATCATATGGTACCTGTCTTTCTCTGACTTACTTTACTTCACATAATACTCTCTAGCTCCATCCATGTTGTTGCAAATGGCAAGATTTCATTCCTTTTTATGGTTGAGTAATATTCTTGTGTGTGTGTGTGTGTGTGTGTGTGTGTACACAATAACATCTTTTTTTTTTTTTTTCTCCTTCCGATCTAGGGTTAGGGCCAGGGTTAGGGTTATAGATAGGGATATGGCCAGCATGAGTATATGTGCCTTGTATCTTGCAGTTCAGAGATCTCTCCAGAGGATGGGTTTAGAGTTAGTTTTAGGATCTGGGGTTAGTGCTTAGGGTTGTTAGGGTATGTGCCTGGCATCCTGCAGTTCAGAGACCTCTCCAGAGGATTAGGCTTAGTGATATGGTTAGGGCTTAGGGTTAAAGTTAGAGTTAAGGTATGTACCTGGTATACTACAGTTCAGAACACTCTTCAGAGAATAAGACCCCAGACTTCTGCAACAATGAGAATAGAAATTGCAGCCATCCACCAAGCTGAAACAAGGAGGGAATTCAGGGCTTTATAGACTCTTTATTTTTTTAAGATTTTATTTACATTTCATTTAACATACAGTGTTGTATTAGTTTCAGGTATACAAGATAGTGATTCAGCACTTCTGTATATTACCTGGTGCTCCTCATGACAAGTGGCCTCCCGAGTTCCCATCACCTATTGCCTCCATCCCCCACCCAGCTCCCCTTTGGTAACTATCAGTTTGTTCTCTATAGTTGAGTCTGTTTCTTGGTTTGCCTCTCTGTCTTTTCCTTTTGTTGCTTTGTTTTGTTTCTTAAGTTCCACATATGAGTGAGATCATATGGTTTTGTCTTTCTCTAACTGGCTTATTTCATTTAGCATAATACTTTCTAGCTCCCTCAGTGTCATTGCAAATGGCAAGTTTCATTCTTTGTTATGGCTGAATAACATTCCATTATACATATACACAACATTTTCTTTACCCATTCATCTGTCAGTGGACACTTGGGCTGTTTCCATAGTTTGGCTATTGTAGATGATGTTACTACAAACATCAAGGTGCATGTGTTCCTTTGAATTAGTAATAAAATGGAAATAAGGGCATATCTATCAATAATTACTTTGAATGTACGTGGACTGAACACTTTGATCAAAAGATGTAGGATGTCAGAATAGATAAAAAAGTAAGATCTGTCTACATGCTGCCTACAAAAGACTCATTTTAGACCTAAAGATACCTGCAGATTCAAAGTGAGGGGATCCATTTATCACACTAATGGATGTCAAAAGAAAGCAGGAGCAGCAATACTTGTATCAGACAAACCAGACTTTGAAACAAGGATTGTAACAAAAGATAAAGAAGGGCATTATATCATAATAAAGGGGACAATCCAACAAGATCTAACAATTATAAATTTTTATGCATGCATCATGGGAGTACCCAATATACATAACAATTAGTAAACATTGAGGAACACGTTGATAATAATACAATAATAGTATGGGACTGTAACACCCCACTTAAACAGCAATGGACAGATCATCTAAGCAGAAAATTAACAAAGAAACAATGGCTTTGAATGACACACTAGACCAGATAGATTTATCAGATACATTCAGAGCATTTCACCCTAAAACAGAAGAATACACATTCTTTTAGAGTACACATGGAACATTTTTCAAAATAGAACAGATACTGAGTCACAAATCAGGCCCCAACAAACACAAAAATATTGAAATCCTATCATGCATCTTTTCTGAGCACAATGCTGTGAAACTCAAAGACAATGGCAAGAAAAAAAATATGGAAAGACCACAAATAAATGGATGTTAAACAACATGCTACTAAACAATGAATAGGTCAACCAAGAAATCAACAATGAATTAAAAAATATACATGGAAACAAAGGAAAATGTAACATAACATTCCAAATTGTTTGGCATGCAGCTAAAGCAGGTTCTGAGGGAAGTACATAGCAATACCTGCATACCTCAAGAAACAAGAAAAATCTCAAATAACCTCATATTATACTCAAAGGAGCTGGAAAAGGGACAACAAATGAAGCCCAAAGCTAGCAGAAGGAAGGAAATAATAAAGATGAGGGCAAAATAAATTATATAGGAACTATAAAAAATGATAGAACAAATCAGTGAAACTTGGAGCTGGTTCTTCGAAAAAATTAATAAAGTTGATAAATCTCTAGCCAAATGTTTCAGAAACAAAAGAGAAAGGAGCCAAATAAATAAAATCACAATTGAGAGAGGAAGAATAGCCAACACCACAATTATAAGAGAATGTTATTTAAAAAATTATATGCCAACAAATTGGACAAATTGGAGGAAATGGGATAAATTTCCAGAAACAGATAAACTACCAAAACTGAAACAGGAAGAAATAGAAAACTTGAGTAGACCAACAACAGGCAAAGAAATTGAATGAGTAATTAAAATTCTCCCAGAAAACAAAAGTCCAGAGCCAGTTGGCTTTGCAGGTGAATTCTACCAAACATTTAAAGAAAACTTAATACCTGTTCTTCTCAAACTATTCCAAAAAATATAAAAGGAAGGAAAATTTCCAAGTTCATTCAGCAAGGCCAGCATTATCCTGATACTGAAACTAGATAAAGACACTACAAAAAAGAGAACTGCTGGCCATATCCCTCGTGAAATATGGAGCTAAATTCTCAGTAAAATAGTAGCAAACCAAATCCAACAATACCTTAAAACAATCTTTACCATGGTAAAGTGGGATTTATTTCTGGATTACAAGAGTGACTCAATATTCCTAAATCAACATGATACACCGCATTCTTAAAAGGATAAGAACCATATAAGCATTTAAGTAGATGCAGAAAAATCATTTGGCAAAGTACAACATCCATTCATGATAAGATCTCAACAAAGTAGGTTTAAAGGGAACATACTTGCACAAAATAAAGGCCATATATAAAAAACCCACAGCTAATGTCATCCTCAATGGGGAAAAATTGAGAGCTTTTCCTCTATCATCAGAATAAGACAGGGATATCTACTGTTACCACTTTTATTCAAAATAGTACTGAAAGTCCTAGCCACAACAATCAGACAATAAAAAGAAATAAAATGTGTCCAAATTGGCAAGAAAGAATTAAAACTTACACTATTTGAAGATACCTAATACTATACATAGAAAACCCAAAAGACTCCACTAAAGAATTGCTAGAACTGATACATGAATTCACTAATTTCCCAGGGTACAAAATTAATGTACAGAAATCTGTTTCATTTCTATGTACCAGTATGAAGCAGCAGGAGAAATTAAGGAATCAATCCCGTAACTTTTCATTCAGGAAAATATAAAAAGTCTCAGGAATATGTACCATGAATCCCCATATACGCTTCATCTAGTTTTATCAAATATTAAAATTTTGCGCCATTGCTTATTCCCCTCCCATATGTGCTTTGTCTTATTTAATAAGACTCCATTGTATTACAGAAAAGAAGAGAAACATAAAAATTGCACTAAGAGCACATGTAAAAAAGTATAGACACAGGTAGCTCGTGACATATTAGACATTGGTAAATGAGCATCTGAGTATAGAAAAAGATTGAAGGCTAAGGAGGCACCAAGTATGAATAATACATTAAATATACTTGAAGCACCTAGGTATCCTGTGTTCATGAGCCAAACGAGGGTATCAGTATGTCAGTATTCATGAGGTCTTAAATCATCCAGTTATTAATGAGATCCACTGCAGCCTCATGTGTGTTCTGCTCAAGAAACACCCAATTCACTGGTGCTCGTCAGGCTCATTAATATTCACCACAAATCACTGTTTCTGTCTTTCATAATCATTCTGATTATGTGAGGCTTGTTCTCCAGCACAATCCTTAGAAAACATTCAAAGCTTCTGAGCTCTTGCATCTTGATAACAGTTCATAATTCAATTTTTTTTTATACTTGAAGATCAGTTTTGTTGGATATAAATCCTCAATTCACAGTTTCCCTGAGTACCTTATACCTGTTCTTTGCTTTCCATTGCTGTTGAAAAGTCTGAAGATCGTATAATTTACCTAGAAGCCCCAAAGGCGATCTCTAAAGTTCACTACTTTTACTTGAATCTGTCTTGTTTTTAGCCATTCTGATTTGATTTTCTTAAGTGCGTGATGTGTTCTTTTTGTTTTGTTTTTTGTTTTTTAATTAATTAATTAATTCTCAGTATAACAGTATTCATTGTTTTTGTACCACACCCAGTGCTCCATGCAATCTGTGCCCTCTCTAATACCCACCACCTGGTGCCCCCAACCTCCCACCCCCTGCCGCTTTAAACCCCTCAGATTGTTTTTCAGAGTCCATAGTCTCTCATGGTTCACCTCCCCTTCCAATTTCCCTCAACTCACTTCTCCTCTCTAACTCCCCATGTCCTCCATGCTATTTGTTATGCTCCACAAATAAGTGAAACCATATGATAATTGACTCTCCCTGCTTGACTTATTTCACTCAGCATAATCTCTTCCAGTCTCATCCATGTTGATACAAAAGTTGGGTATTCATCCTTTCTCATGGAGGCGTAATACTCCATAGTGTATATGGACCACATCTTCCTTCTCCATTCGTCCATGGAAGGGCATCTTGGTTCTTTCCACAGTTTGGCGACCATGGCCATTGCTGCTATAAACATTGGGGTACTGATGGCCCTTCTTTTCACTCCATCTGTATCTTTGGGGTAAATACGTGATATGTTCTTTTAATATGTATTTTGAAATCTGCTATCTCCAGATTTTGTTTGTGTGTATTGGACTTTGTAGTCTATGTTCTAGTCTCTTGCTTATTTTTACTTTTCAGGTACTCCCATTATTCCAGTATTGTATCTTCTTCGCCTGCCTTTTAGTATTTGACATTTTCCTCTTATTTTTATCTTATATTTTATATTTTTCTTCATTTCTTTTTAAAATTTTGTAACTTTCCTCTTTTGCTTTCTATTTTTAGACATTAATATTGGCTTGATTTGCTCATGTTCTTTCTTTTTCTTTTTTTCTTTTAAAGATTTTATTTATTTATTTAACAGTGAGAAAGAGAGAGAGAGAGAGAGATCACAAGTAGGCAGAAAGACAGACAGAGAGAGAGAGGCAGGGTGGGGGAAGCAGGCTCCCTGATGAGTAGAGAGCCCGATATGGGGCTTGATCCCAGGTCCCTGAGATCGTGATCCGAGCCGAAGGCAGAGGCTTAACCCACTGAACCACTCAGGAACCCCATCATATTTTTTCTTATTTAGTGTTAATTTTTTATAATTATTTTTATGTCTAATTATCTTTTGAGTCTGTGTCCTCATATGTTAGTTTTTCTAATTCTCATTTATGTGGTTCTGTTTTCACATCCCAGATCATCTGTAAAATGTCTCATTTTGAAATAGTGTGTTAATGGTATTTCTCGGTTTTGCATTTGTCTTATCTTTCTCTCATGTTTTGTCTGTAGGAATATTGTTCTGTATCTTTCTTCATTCTTATAAGTTTTTATGATATCTGGCCTTGATAATTTTCTGTTGTTCATTTTTATGTGGATTTTATTTTCCTATAGCTTATAAGGCTGCTTCTTTCAGCTACATTTTCTAGCTTCTTAGAGCTTCCCCATGTGTGTGTACAGTGATAAAATAAGTAGTGACTGACTTTTGTATATTTCCTGGCTGTGTTCCCCTTCTCTATTCCTCCTTCTCCTTACAGTTTCCTACTTGAGTACTGTAAACAATTCCTGACAGGTTGGTTTTGAGAAGCTAGAGGGTTCCAACTGCTGTCTCTTCACATGTATTCCTGTAGTGGCTAAAATCTTTCCTAGTCTCATCCCTGCCTAACAGTCTGGGGTGATGTGCCTTCCATTACTATAAGTTGGCTCTTTTGGCTTTCCAGTGTTCTCTTGGCCAACCAATATCCTGTGACACCCCCCCCCACCCGCTTCTCTGTAGATGTCTTATGTGATACAGATTTTCAAGTCCTTGTTGTCTTCTCCTTACTTGCTTGTATTTGGGGATTCTTGGAGATACGCGGTCATCTCATTTTATTGTGTATGTTAGCATTTATTGTTGTTGCTCTTGATTTTGTTTTGCAGTCTAGTCAGCCCACATGTTTTTAGGTTGGGGTTTGAGAACATTCCAAAAACTTGTTGTTGAAATTATCATCTCCTCAGAATCCTGGATTTATATCTTATATTTATAAAGATAATCTCTTTGGAACTTAATTTTGTATATGGTGTGGGCCATGAATTCAACATTATCTTTCACCAAATGTCTAAATTCAAGATGCCACTTTTATCATTCACTGAATTTCATGTCAATTTGAATCTGTTTTTGGATTTTCTTTTCTGTGCTACTGGTTTGTGTGATGATGTGGTAATACCACATTGCTTTACTTGTAGAGTCTTGGTGGTATTTTTTTTTTAAGATTTTATTTATCTGTGACAGAGAGAGAGATCACAAGTAGGCAGAGAGGCAGGCAGAGAGAGGTGGTGGGGGGAGACTTCCTGCTGAGCAGAGAGCCCGATGCGGGGCTCCATCCCAGGACTCTGAGATCATGACCTGAGCCAAAGGCAGAGGCTTAACCCACTGAGCCACCCAGGCACCCCTGTGGTATGTTTTAATATTTGGGTAAGTCTCACTTCATGGGTTTTCTTTTTCAGGAATTTCTAGCTATTTTTATGTACTTATTTTTCTATACATAAGTTAGACTCAGGTTGATCAATTCTGGCTTAGAAAGGGTTGGTTGTTAGCTATATTTTCACTTACATTAAACTTAGAAATTAATTTCAGGGGATCTGTTGTCATCATATACTTTGTCTTTGCACCACGAATGGGATATCTTTCTGTTTGCTACAATTTGAGCATAAAACTCAGTTTTTCAGGGTTCTGTTTAAAAGTCACTTCTGAGCTTTTCTCTATACCCCTCAAACCACATGTATCTGAGCCTGCAGTTCTTTGTTTGGTATGAGGGGTGTGCATGTTGTGTGCAGGGTGTGTGTGTATGTGTGTATATGTGTGTGCACTTAGAAGGGGGAGTCAGTGATACAGTTTTGCTAATCTTTCTAGAACTATTCGGCGTCTCCATTTCTTCTTTAGTAAGTCTTTAAGAACTGGAGTTCCCTAGGAAATCTGTTCATCTAGCATTTCAAATTTCTCAAAATAAGGTTGCTTATAGTATCTTAATATTGTTCTAATGTCCACAGGATCCCAAAATATGTCCTATTACTCAATTCCTGATTTAATTTTTGCCTTCACTCTCTCTGCTTTTTTGTCAGTATCATCTGAAATTTGTCAGTTTAAAGAATATTTCTCCTTGGTTTATTCCTTGTATAGTGTTTTCTGTTTCATTGTTTTCCATCCTTTTATTTATTTATTTATTTATTCATTCATTCATTCATTTATTTTTACTTTGAGATGGATGCCTTGTTTATTAAAATTTTGGCTGTTTTCCCACGGCCAATATATACATTTAAGGTATATACTTTTAAGTACTTTTTGGTGCGTGGAAGAAGTGTTGAATATTTTCTTTTCCTTTTTTTTTTTTTAAGATTTTATTTATTTGACAGACAGAGATCACAAGCAGGCAGAGAGAGAGGGAAGCAGGCTCCCCACTGAGCAGAGAGCCCGATGTGGGGCTTGATCCCTGGACTCTGGGATCATGACCTGAGCCGAAGGCAGAGGCTTTAACCCACTGAGCCACCCAGGCACCCCAGAAGTGTTGAATATTTTCATTAGGAATCAGAAGAGAATCTTTTTTTCTTTAACTTATGGCTTACTAAGAAATTTATTTCTAAATTTCCAAGCAGATTGGGATTTTGTAGTTATTGTGTAGTGTAGTTCTCTATTCCATAGCATGATTCCATGGTCCTAGGAGATGATTCTCTATATAATATCTCTTCTTAAAAATTTGTTAAGAGGCATTTTATAGCCCAATATATGGTTATTCTTTCTAAATACTCTATGTCCTTGTACAGAATATTTATCTTTTGTTGTTATCTGTAGGGTTTTATACCTTTTATCTTATTGATCCAATATGATTAACATGATTTATTTTTTGTCTGTTTTTTTTTTAAAGCAAGTAACTTAAGAGGTATGTTAAAGTCTTCCTTTATAACTGTGATGTTTTCTGTTTATCCTTCTAGATCTTTCTGTATCTCAAAATATATACAGTTTGAGTGTTTATATTCTCCTGGCTAATATTTCCCCCATTTTGAAATGATCTTCAGATAGCTAGCATAATCGGTTCACTATAATGTTTGTTTTGAAAACTTGAACTTTTTCAAACATAATCTTTTTGTGGGCAATTTGAAGAATGTGCAAATCTCACTTTTTAATTATGTGTAATTTTGTCTCTGGGAAACACTAAGAGAGTAAAATCGCACTAAGCTGAACTAAGCCACATAGGAGAACATACATTCTATCTCTCCTTCCATTTTTTACACACACACACACACACACACACACACACACACACACACACGCTTACCCACACAGTGTTTTGATATTTTCCTCTGATTTCTTCCTTTTTCCTGATTCCAGATGACCTTCCTCCCTCTTTTTCTTAGGAATTCATAAACTATAATTCTTCCCATGCTTGTTTCCACAAGCAAACTTTGTCTTTTTCAAATTCATATTCACTGTAGTATATTTGTAATTCTCAACCTTTTAACACATATAAAAGGTTGTTATTGTTTTGTTATTGTTATTGTTTGTTGTTTTTAAATGTAAGTTATGACACGGTGCTCTTACTTTTAGGAATACATGTGTTGGTTACAGCAGAAATGACTGGTATTCTTCTTGCTTTAAAATCTGTTTTGACTGCTATTACTACAGATGCAACAGTCTTGTTTCTTTCACATGTTAATGTTTTTCTTTTTCCATTGTACGACTCTCTAGTTTGGGATATATTTGCTTAAATGCATCTCTTGTAAACAGTCTATGGATAGAAACCTTTTTATCTAGTCTATTTTTGTTACTTAGCTAAAAGTTTTATTTTGTTGAATGTGATGCCCACATTTTGGGTTTAAATATACCATTAATAATAGTGCTGTTGTCATGGTAGTCAGAGTGTTGGGATTTATGTGCTTTATTCTAGGTTTTTTATCCCCTGTGTTCTTTCCTCCCTTTTCTGTGTTACCCCCTTTTGACTAATCTTTTTTTAATCATACTTTTCTTCTCTATTACTTTGAAAAGTATATCCTCCATATTTATTTTTACTGCTTTGTCAAATAAAACATGTAACTTTAACTCATTAACTTATAATAATTAATAGTTCTCCCTTCTTCTTGGAGATTTTTATTAATCTCTGTCATGATCTTTGTTTTATGATGGTGAGATATTTTAGATACATGATTAGATAAAGATATCTACACCTATACATACCTATGTAGATTAAACCTATGTAGATAGATGGACATTTTGTCTTTAAATAATGTGTCTTGTAATTCATCAGTTTTATCTTGACCTGAATCTAATGTACTTTTCAGCTCATGTTTTCAATCTTTTTTTGGACTATATGGTTCATTTTCACTTTCTCACTTTTTCTATTTTACTGAGATTTTATTCTAATTACTCTAATAATTTATTCTTATTTTTCTAACCTATTAAATCATTGCTGTTCTTTTAGATACTTCTAAGCTTTTCTTTTACTTAGGTCAACACAGCAAGTATATTTTAATAATGCTTGACTGATAAGCCAGTATTATTTTGTGCATTTCTTTTGTCTGCTGTTTCTGATTATTCTAAATCACAAAGTCTTGTTTTCTCATGCTTGGATGTCTTTGGATAGTTAACTATGTGTTGATTTGGAAAAATAATTTTCAGCAATAATTTGAGGCTGGAGATGTGAATTTCTACTTTATTCTTCCCTCTGGTGTTGGGCAGGGATGTGGGAGACTGCAAGATTTTAAGTTCTCTGGAACCCTCCACTGACAAAATTTACACATACTTGTTCACTCAAGTGCACATGTACTTCTCACTCTCCTTCACTGTATTGGTTAGGAGGCAGAGAAGCCAACTCTATTCTGATCATTAAAGATAAATCAGTCCTTATAAAACCAGCAGAAGGACTAGGATAGTGATGTGAGAAATGCTGGGAATTGACTGTGGAAATTGGGGAAGTTTGCAGACTCTCTGGAAGCTTCTGTGAGTGACTTAAGATGCCCACAGCCAAGATGTATGTGCTTTCTGGGAGAAACCCGGAAGCTCTTGGAAAACCTAGCGGTACAGTAATTTCTTCTGCTAGTTTGGCAGAATCTAAAATGGAGCCCTGCTTAAAAGAGATTCTCAGGAAAGAAGTATCCCAGATTCCCAACTCTCTAATATAAAGAACACAGATAGAAAGGGGAGTGAATGCTGGTTGTTGGAAGGCGGCCCAAATTTGGTATCCCAGCACACTTAAAACAGAAGGTAAATCCTTCCAGGTTATTGATTAATTGGGGTCAGGGTCACTGATTCTTTATAATTAATTACTTCAGTTTCTATCACCCTATGAAGTGAATAGTTTCCTCCTAGTTTTTGCTGACTTGTTTTGTGGGGTGGCAGGGGAGACGCTTGCCCTCAGAGCAAAAGAGAGTTGGACTTCATTCTTGGTTTTTGGTTTTGGGGTTTTGTTTTGTTTTGTTTTGTCTTGAGAGAGAGAGCACATGTGAGAGCACAAGCAGGGAGGGAAGAGGGAGAAAGAGAATCTCAAGCAGGCTCAGCATAGAGCCTGAGATGGGGCTTGATCTCATGATCCTGAGATCATGACCTGAACCAAATCAGGAGTCAGAAGGTTAACCAACTAAGCCACCCAAGTGCCCCTACTCTTGGTTTTGCTTTGGTTTTTCTGAGATTTGATTTCATTGTTTCAACTTGTCTTGTAGCCCTTTAATGCTTTTATCATTTTTAAAGAACTTTTCCTTAGTGGGAATGCTGACATGAATCATGTATTCATTTCATGAGTATTGAAAGTCTACAATCCTCCCTTTTTCAGAGTGAAATGTTATCCATTAGAAGTAGAGAGTGTGACTGCTGTCCTTTATTCTCTCAAAAGCATTAAAATTAACTGAACACAAAAGTTACAGCTCTACATACTTTTTTTTTCTTATATTAAAGCATCTCCATTAAGGATTTCATACACTATAAGAAACTCGAAGAGTTTTGTTTTAATGAGTTTGAAATCTATGTCAGTATTTTTTTTTTTTGAGATATGACTTTATTGAGCACTTTTTCTGCTTTAAAAGGTGTTTTCTACATCTTTAAAATAAAGAAAAATAAGGACAGAGATTGAAATAGTAAAGTAAGGTTGGCATATTGGGTTTTTCCAGAAAAAAAGTAATCCAACCACCTAATATAACAAAATAATTTTTAAATAAAAATAAGAGTCTTACCCTTAAATGGGTCTAAAGTATCAAACTGTCATCAAACAGACATCTTTGAAGAACAACACAAAAATGAATGATTCTTTGTGCTTAGAGTCATTCCAGATAACATTTTGCAGCTTCCAGAAGAGTCATGGGAAAAGAGTCATTGCACATTGAACCATATAGTTTCAATGCCAAATAGTTCCCAAAGCTGTATCATTTATGGCCATAGAGAACTTTAAATCTTTGCAGAATCTGGTTCATTACCAGAAATAAAAATCTTTATGCCTAGAATAGCTCAGATTTTAAAAATTTCAACATAAACAGGAGAAGTAGTTAATGAGTTAGAGACTCGACATTATCACTGTATATATTCACTTCAGTAATGTGAGAGCATGTTGGATATGGTATTTCTCTTCTTTTAGCAATGTGTTTTTTGTTGGAATTGAAACACTAAAATTCACTTCTATAGAAGGTTATCTTTCTCTTTTTTTAAAAAAAGTATATTACTCGGCTGAGAAATATCTGATGTATAATTTTTAAAAGCAAATTAGATGAAAGAGTGAACTCTATGGAACAGATTTCCTTGAAAATTAAAGATACAAAAATAGTGGAAATTATGGAAATGTATTCACTTTATCACTTAATAGATAAGAATGGGAATGGGAAAAATCACAGTGTTTATAGCTACTTGTTTCTGTGTTTAAATATTAGTATGGGGAAAATGCAAAGTGTCAGGTGACACATATTTGTGGACCATATCATGGTCTTGAATCAAAGTGGAAGAAACAATGTCTCAGCAGTAATCTGAAAGGGGGGGTTGGGGACTGGGGCAGGGGGACAGCCTGGGTAAAAGGGCATGGGCAGTAGAGCAAGGTATCCCATTTGCAATGAGATACCCATATTAGATTCATTTGGTTAAAACAATGTTTTCTTTTTTTTTAAATCAACTTTAATGAGTTTAATGGATATACCAAAAAATTGCGTGTATTTAATATATATACATTTTGATAGGTTAGGATGTATGTGTGCATGAGAGGAGCTGTCACCACAGTCAAGGAAATAAACATATCCCCTGCCTCCAAAGAATACTCAACGTGACAACTAATCTCTTGACAAGTTTTTAAGTGCATGCTATAGTCTCCCTGTGTCTGCCCCAAATTCCTACATTGAAATTCTTACCCACAATGTGATAGCATTAGGAGTTGAGGCTTTGGGGAGGTTTTCGGGGGATGGGGCTAGAGCCTTCATGAACAATATTAGTTCCCTTTTTTAAAGTTTATAAAAAATTTTTTAATTACATTTTTTTTAATTTTTGAGAGAGAAAGAGTGAGCATAAGAATGGGAGGAAGGGGCCAAGGCCAAGGGAGAGAGAGAATCTCAAGCAGACTCCATGCCAGCACAGAGTCCCATACAGGGCTTCATCTCCTGACACTGAGATCATGGCCTGAGCCTAAACAAAGGTCAGATACTTAACTGACTGAGCTACCCAGGCACACCAAGATTAATTTCCTTTTAAGAGAGCCCCCAGAAGACCTTTTCATCCCTTCTGCCATGTGAGGATACAAGAAGCTGCAACTGGGAAAAGCACTCTCACTTGACCGTGATGCACCCTGATCTTAGGCTTTCAGCCTCCAAAACTGTGGGGCATAATGTCCCTTGTTTAGAGCTCCCCAACCTGTGGTATTTGTCCCCCCCCCTTTATTCATTCATTCATTCATTTATTCATTCATTATTAACATGTAATGTATTATTAGCCCCAGGGGCACAGGTCTGTGAATCGTCAAGCTTACACATATCGCAGCACTCACCATAGCACATGCCCTCCTCAGTGTCCGTCACCCGGCCACCCCCTCCATACCTCACCCCTCCCAGCATCCCTCAGTTTGTTTTGTGAGATCAAGAGTCTCTTGTGTTTTGTCTCCCTCCCAGACCCGTATTGTTTCATTTGCTCCTTCCCTTCCGCTCACAACCCCCATTCTGCCTCTCAAATTCCTCAAATCAGAGAGACCATATGATAATTGTCTTTCTCTGATTGACTTATTTTGCTCAGCATAATACCCTCTAGTTCCACCGATGTCACTGCAAATGGTAAGATTTCATTTCTTTTGATGGCTGCATAGTATTCCATTGTATATATATATCACCTCTTCTTTATCCATTCATCTGTTGATGGACATCTAGGTTCTTTCCATCTAGGTCTGGCTATTGTGGACATTGCTGCTATAAACTATCGGGTGCACGTGCCCCTTTGGTTCCCTACATTTGTATCTTTAGGGTAAATACCCAGTAGTGTGATTGCTGGGTCAGAGGGTAGCTCTATTTTCAACTTTTTGAGGAACTTCCATGCTGTTTTCCAGAGTGGCTGCACCAGCTTGCATTCCTACCAACAGTGTAGCAGGGTTCCCCTTTCTCCACATCCTAGCCAGCGTCTGTCATTTCCTGACTTGTTGATTTTAGCCATTCTGACTGGGGTGAGGTGGTATCTCATTGTGGTTTTGATTTGTGTTTCCCTGATGCTGAGTGATGTGGAGCACTTTTTCATTTGTCAGTTGGCCATCTGGATGTCTTCTTGCAGAAATGTCTGTTCATGTCCTCTGCCCATTTCTTGATTGGGTTGTTTGTTCTTTGGATGTTGACTTTGATAAGTTCTTTATAGATTTTGGATAGTAGCCCTTTATCTGATAGGTCATTTGCAAATATCTTCTCCCATTCTGTCAGTTGTCTTTTGGTTTTGTTGACTGTTTCCTTTGCTGTGCAAAAGCTTTTGATCTTGATGAAGTCCCAATAGTTCATTTTTGCCCTTGCTTCCCTTGCCTTTAGTGATGTTTCTAGGAAGAAGTTGCTGTGGCTGAGGTCAAAGAGGTTGCTGCCTGTGTTCTCTTCAAGGATTTCGATGGATTCCTGTCTCACATTGTGGTCTTTCATCCATTTTGAGTCTATTTTTGTGTGTGGTGTAAGGAAATGGTCCAGTTTCATTCTTTTGCATGTGGCCATCCAATTTTCCCAACACCATTTGTTGAAGACACTATCTTTTCTCCATTGGACATTCTTTC
This sequence comes from Mustela nivalis, assembly GCF_964662115.1. NCBI lineage: Eukaryota > Metazoa > Chordata > Mammalia > Carnivora > Mustelidae > Mustela > Mustela nivalis. The sequence continues at coordinate 36,464,334 of NC_139039.1, forward strand.
CTCCTTTGTTGATTAGTTGACCATAGAGTTGAGGGTCTATTTCTGGTCTCTCTGTTCTGTTCCATTGATCAATGTGTCTGTTTTTGTGCCACTACCATGCTGTCTTGACGATGACAGCTTTGTAATAGAGCTTGGAGTCTGGAACTGTGATGCCACCAACTTCGGCTTTCTTTTTCAACATTCCTCTGGGTATTTGGGGTCTTCTCTGGTTGCATAAAAATTTTAGTGGATGCCTGGGTGGCTCAGTGGATTAAAGCCTCTGCCTTCAGCTCAGGTCATGATCCCAGGGACCTGGGATCGAGCCCTGCATCGGGCTCTCTGCTCAGCAGGGAGCCTGCTTCCTCCTCTCTCCTCTCTCTCTGCCTGCCTCTCTGCCTACTTGTGATCTCTGTCTGTCAAATAAATAAATAAAATCTTAAAAAGAAGTTAGGATTATTTTTTCCATTTCTTTGAAAAAAAAAATTGACCGTATTTTGATGGGGATTGCATTAAATATGTAGATTGCTTTAGGTAGCTTACCTATGGTGTTTGTTACAGCAGCCTGAATTGATAAGACCATGCATGGTGCCATTTTGTTGCATGTTGGCTCTACATTTGCAGCAGATTTCTAGAGCTAACTCATCTTATATAATTCCTATTTACCCATGGAACAGCTCCCCATATCTTCACCCTTCCATCTCCTGGTGACCACCACTCTATTTTCTGATTCAAGGAGTTTGGCTCTGAAGAGGATTCAAGCAGTATTTTTCCTTCCGTAACTGACTTATTTCACTTACTAAAATGTTTTTCAGATCAGTTTACATTATAAATGGTACAATTTCATGATTTTTAAAGACTAAACAACACTCTATTGTATGCATATGCCACATTTAAAAAAAATCCACTGATCCAGTCATTTTAGGTTTTTATATCTTGGCTATTGAGAATAATTCTGCAGTGCGCATGGAAGAGCAGGTGTTTCTTTGCGATCTTGATTTCTAGTCTTTGGGTGTGTACCCAGAAGTGAAATTGCTGGATAATACAGCAGTTCAGTTTTTTATTTTCTCGAGTAACTTCTCTGTTGTTTTCCATAGTAGCTGCACCATTTAGCATTCTTATCAATGATGTATAGGGTTTTCCTTCCTGCACATTGTCACAATAGTTGCTATTAATATTATTTTTCAAGAGGCATCCAAACAGGTATCAGGTTATATCTCATTGCTGTTTGGATTTGCATTTTGCTGCTAGTTAGTGGTGTAGGGTGCCTTTTCATGTACCTGTTAGCCATTTGGATGTTTTCTTTAGAGAAGTGTTTCCTCAGTTTCTTTGCTCATTTTTAAAAAATTGGGTTATTTGTATTTTTTGCTATCAAGTTGTAGGAGTTCCTTATATGTTTTGGATATTAACCGTGTATCAGATTTGTGGTTTGCAAATATTTTCTCCCATTCAGTAGATTGTCTTTTCTTTCTTTCTTTTTCATTTTGTTGATGGTTTCCTTTGCTATGTAAAGGTTTGTTTCGAGGCAGTCCTATGATGGGGTCCTTGAGTACAACAGCCAAGAAAGAACTGAAACATTTGCAGTACACCTTTAGTGAGTTTATTTAATTAGCATGGGACAGGAGCCACGGGCAGAAAAAGCTGCACATTTGCTGTGTGAAGCTGGTGGTTATATGTAGTGCTCAAGGGTGGGGGAGGGTGAGGTGTGCAGTGAGTATTATATCATAAATGTCTTCTTTGGATTTCTGCTTGCAAAACTACTTTCCCAAGATGTCCCTGGTGCTTATCATTGTTTGATATTGACTATCAGTGAGATGTAAGGGCAGTCACGAGCTCCTGTAAGAACAAAGCATCAGCGGGTATTTGACCCTTACTAGAACTATGCAGGCTGGTGGTCATCCTTCTCGGCTAACGGCGAACCTTCTTCTGCCTCTATCCCCCATCAGTCCCACTTGTTTATGTTTGCTTTTGCTGCCTGAGCTTTTGGTGTCCTATCCAGAAAATCATCTCCAAGACCAGTGCCAGGAAGCTTTTCCTCTGTATTTACTTCTGAGAGTTTTACTGTTTCAGGTCTTACATTCAAATCTGTTGAGTGAATAGAAAGCAATATTGAGAAAGTTTGAGGAGGTAAGCTGGGGACAGACCATGAGAAGCCTGGTAAATATGTAGCTCTTTCTATGCTATGTCCTGAGAACTTTTGAAAACAATGAAGGATTTTCAAGGAAGAGCGGGACTATGTAGACATCTGTTTCAGAAATAATCAGTTGCATGGAGAGAATTTATAAATAGAGGCAGGGCTAATGTTGAGAGATACCGCAGTGAGGAAGACATCGCACCAATGTAGCTAAAAGCTACAGTGTCTGAAGTAGAATAGAGATGACTGGATTTTATTTTATTTTTAAAATTTTTTTATATTTTATTTATTTATTTGACAGAGAGAGATCACAAGTAGGCAGAGAGGCAGGCAGAGAGAGAAAGAGGGAAGCAGGGTCCCTGCCGAGCAGAGAGGCCAATGAGGGGCTTGATCCCAGGACCCTGAGATCATGACCTGAGCTGAAGGCAGAGGCTTAACCCACGGAGCCACCCAGGCGCCCCTGTAACTAGAATTTTAAAAAGTAGATGTGATCAAGTTGCATTTAGGAGATAGAATCCTTAGGGTTGGTGGTTACTAGGTGTGTTAGACTCAAGGATCACTGCCAGGTTTCTGGCGTGAGCAACTACGTGGCCAGTGGGACTCTGCTGTTGGAGGCCAGCAAGGAGGAGCGGAGCATTTGAGAAGCAGGTGGCAGTTCAGCTTTTAAAGATGTGAGTCTGAGTTTCCCCATGGAGGTCAGCTAAGGTTCAAGGCAGCAGTTGTCTACATAGGCCTGGACTCCAGGCAAGAGAGCGACACTGCGGACTCGTATGGGGGTGACTGGGCTGTGCTTCCACTGTAGCGCCCAGTCTCGGCAGCAGGGGTGGGTGTCAGAGCGTCTAGGATGCGGCTCCAGGACAGACTCCCAAACAACACTGGGATCCGAATTCGGCAGTGAGCTCCTGGAAAGGCGGGACAAAATCCGGAGGGGCTGGTAAGTCAGGAGAAGTGAGCATGAAAGGCAAGTGTGTTCCTCAGGCCTCCAGGCTTGAGCTGCTGGCTCACCTGGGCTAGAAGGGCCACTGTTAGGAAGCACAGAAGCTGGCCAGTGTCCACAAAAGACATGGAGAAGTCAGAACCCTGGGCAGCCTTCGCTAGGAGCGTACGTTCATGTAGCCACTAGGAAATATGGTACGGAAGTTCCTCAAAAAGGTAAGAGTATACTTAATGTCCGATCTAGCAATTCTGCTTCCAGGTATGGAGCTGAAGCAGACGCAGTCAGATCTCAAAGACCTCTCCGCACGGCCGCGCTCACTGCGGTGTTATTCACGAGAGCAAGCGTGTGAAGACAACCTCCATGTCCACCTGTGGATGAACGGATAAAGAAAACACGTTCTCTCTAGATGACGAAGTATCATGTAGCCTTCCCGTGGAAGGAAGGCCTGCCATTTGCGGTGACCTGGATGGAGCTGGAGGACATGGGGCTAAGTGAAATGTCACGGCAGGACGGGCACTGCCTGATGTCACTTACAGGAGGTCTCTGAAATCGTCAGTTTCGCAGAGAAAGAGAGGAAGGTGGTTGCCGGGGGAAGGGGAATGAGGAGCTGCTGCTTACGGGCATACAGTGTCCGCTGTGCGAGATCAGTAAGTTGCGGAGATCTGCGTACAGCATCGTGCCTGGAATTCACATCATGGGATTATACACTTAACATACATTAAAAGGATAGTTGTCATGTGTTGTGATCTTCCTACAATTAAAAGCAGTTTTAAAAAAGCCTAGGCTTAAAGACTCGTTGAGACTGAAACACACATTTATTTAGCTGTGGGCGAGTTTCGGTCCCGTGATTCGGACCCTCATTTGTTCAGTGGGTACGATGACAGTGACATGTGTTCTGAAAGGCTGTTGTGAAGATTGGATGAGTTAATATGTATAAAATGCTTAGAAGAGTACCAGTGACCAGTAGGTGCTATGTGAGTGTTAAAATAACATTTCACGTCAGCGGAGGACCATACCTGTCTGAAATGTGATGTCGTCAGTGGATTGGCAGTGAGTCTGGGGAGGGGGCAGTGGGATGGGGGGTGGCAGAGGGCATGGACGGGGAAAGTCTCAGTGATGTTGGAAGGATGTGTTAGCTTGAGGCTGATGGAAGGTGTAGGGAATGGTCTGCTTCTTGTGCTTGTGGGGGTGGGGCCACCCGGAAGGCTGGAAGTCTGGAACGCGTGCATTTGTTAACACGAAGGGGGCAGGAAAGGAGCCCAAGAATTCTTGCTTTCTCTTACATCTTGATCCTCTGGAAATTGCTATTTTTCTGGGAGTTAGGAGACCAGGTTTTTGGAGGAGTCGGTTCTGCAATATAGGAACAGCATGATATTGAGCAAATGACTATATTCCTCAGAACCTTTGGATTTCCATATATTAGCATAACAGTGTGGGGTAAACACCATGCACTTTGGGTTACTTCTGGATTTGTTAATACCCTCACTGCAGGTCTGCTCACGCTGAGGTCCTTAGCACTGAGTGCCTGTAAGAGGGTGAGTCTCCCACCTTTTGAAATGGAACACTCTCCCATGTCCATTATTATAGTCCTTTCTGTTGTCCTTCACTGAAATCCTTTGCAACATGAATTGCATTTAAATTTCTATTGGAAATTTCATAGCACCAGTATCATTTGACATGTCTTAACAAGCAGTGGTTGTAAGGCCCAGGTCAGCGCATCTTAGAAATAACGTCAGTTTGAAAGCCAGAAGACCTGCCCGCTTTCCCTCCCTCTAGCCTTGCAACCTTAGGCAGCTCTCCTGTCATTCATGACGTCACCTGCCAGAAGAAAAAGAGGATGGTTCATGACCTTGACCTTTATGTCCTTAGTGCCTGGTCCATTCTGGCCCTGGTGGTAAACGTGGTTGGGTTTCAGCACCCAGGAAGTTGGACCTCCTGGACAGTAGAATCTGATTCAGAAGGAAGGCATACACAGTCTTGCAATGCACAGTCGGTTACCTGGAATGGGCTACAGTGGTTGAGATGGTCAGAGGCAGTTCCTGAGAGGTCACCATGTCAGCAGAGAACTGAAGGAAATAGTCATGAAGGAGCCGAACGAACAGAGTTCTGAGCAGGAAAAAAGTCATCCCGTACCAGTGTCCCGGGGCAGGAAGCAGTGTGACTGTCCACACTATGTAGGAAAGAGGTCAGGGATGGAACCTAACAGCCAAGGAAGAATTCTTGAGATGTCTTTGATGTAAAAAGGTGGCTTACTAATGCACAGGGACAGGACCCCTGGGCAGAAAGAGCTCCTTGGGGTCATGAGGAGCGGCGCATTAGAAACTTTCAGGTTGGGAGGGGTCAGGGGTAGCGTTAAGTCCCTAAGGAATTTGGAAGCAAGGTTTCCAGGACCTTGAGCGGGCTAACTGTTGTTGAGGAAAGGTCAGTTATTACCATCTAATAAAACCTTAGTCATGGGACCCTTCAGATGTATATCGGTGGGCCATATGCTTGGGGGATGAGCTTTGGGGGTTCCAATATGCATCTTGGGGGGTTGAGAGATAAAGGAAGTTTCCAAAAGAATTTTTGTATGTGAAAGTAGACCTATAGGATCCTGGCGCTCAGGCTAGGATTGCGTCTTGCCCTTAGCAAAGCGTCAGCATGGAGGCAGCTGAGTTCCTAGAGGAATGTCACTCTGCCAGTCTCAAGGACTTGTCGGTGGGCTGTAAGTCATGAGGAAACGGAATGATTTTTCTTCTTCCTTTGTTTCCCACGTGATGAGGAGCTGAAAGATGTTCGGTTTGAGGACAGAGGTACAGGTGGGTAGGAGCCATTTCACACCGTCCTGTGGACAGTGACTTCCTCCGAAGGGCAGTGGAACTGCTGACGGCTGCTCTTCACGTCCTCTGGTTTTGTGCCTACTTTCTCCAGCCCCCCATCCCCTGTTGAATATCCTTTAAGTTCAGTGTCTCAGAATTAAGGTGGAGGTAGAGGCTAATGGTGGGGACCCTGCAAACTCTGCTGTACACGGTTATAGCGATGTTGGTTCCTTTAAAAAGTACAAGCGGGGGCGCCTGGGTGGCTCAGTGGGTTAAGCCCCTGCCTTCAGCTCAGGTCATGATCCCAGGGTCTTGGCATTAAGTCCCACATCGGGCTCCTTGCTCGGCAGGGAGCCTGCTTCTATCTCTGCCTTTCTGCCTGCTTGTGTGCTCTCTCTCTCTCTTTCTGACAAATGAATAAATAAATAAAATCTTTAAAGAAAAGAAAAAAATAATTAAAAAAAATAAATAAAAAGTACAAACGTCCTTTATGAATGAGTATGCCAAGCTTCATTCCTTCACTCAAAGGACCAAGAGAAGGGCTGTTCACGCCTTACCACCTAGTGTTAGAGACGCAGAATCACTGGCAGCAGATGCCAAGGAAGCAGGATGGCCTGTTTGCAGGAGGAAGAGCCAGGGGCTCACTTGGCTTTGCTTGTTGTTCTCCCCTCCCCCTGCCTTGTCTCTCTCTCTGCCAAAGCCCCTCTCTCTCAAGTAGCCAGGTCCCTTGCAAGCCTACTGAGACCTAGGGTAGCTCTTGGAACAAGCCCTAAGGATGTCGTGCCTGCATGCTTGTGTGCTTGAGAGTGTGTCTGTGTCTGAGTGTCTGTGTGTCTGTGTGTCTGTGTACTGGGCTATGAGAGGACAGGAGCGGAGGGGCTCGGCCAGGTGGAAGAGAAAGGAGGAAATACCAGCGTCCAGGCCTAGTGATGTGAATCATAGTCTGAACACAGGTTTTCCCCTGCTGTCAAATTAGAACCCACTTCTCCCCAATCCATTTATTTGTATGCATGGCTAGAAAAATAAATAGCGTTGTAGACTGTATAGCTATGCCCTTTACATAGCTGAGCTTTTAAAGATCACCTCTCCAACTTCACCGATGAACAAAATAAGGCCTCGTGATGAAGAGTGGCTTGTGCCAGTCATACCGCAGATGGGTGGGAAAATCTGCATTTAGAACGAGGCTCTTGTCAGTGTTTTTTCAGACTTCCTTAGGCTGCCTTTCAGCCCTGAGGAAGCGGCTCCCGAACATGAAATTTGAATAAGGAGGAAGATAACACATCTGATAAAAGAGCAAAATCCGACATCAGATCAATCAAGCCACAGTTTGAAACCAGACTCTGCAATTCAGAGAATTACCCTGACAGAGTCTCCTCGAGTTGAGTTTTCTTATTTGTAGAAAGGCACGAGTCCTCTCTACCTGAATGGCTCCTGATGAGATTGAAACAAGATAATCATGCGAAAGCCACCCCCCCCAACCCTGCACAATACAGGTTCAATCCAACCTCAACTGGGTCCGAAGGAGGAGGCAAGGCATTTGTAGCTGTAACCATGCAGTGTGGTTCAAACGCTTTGATCGGTGTTGTCGAAATACAGGAAGATTTTCTAAAGTGAGGGGAGGGACGTCTGCTGTGCCCCCGTGAAGGGAGCCCAGAAGCCAAGCAAGCAAAGTGAGCAAGCGAAGAGGGGCATGTCTGGGGCAAGGCCAGGGAGGAGAAGAGTCCTTGAACCAGCCCTGACCCCTCCGAATTCAGGGGCCGGCCCGCGGTCTGGCCACCATCCCACAGCACGGATGGAAACTATGGGATTGCAAGAGAAGCCTCTGGAGGACGGAGAAGAAGGGAATGCAACAGGACAGGTCACTGAAGAATCCCGATGAAGCCCGCGGACAGAAAGGCGCTCTGAGCAGCCAGGAGCCTACCCCAGATCGGTAGGCTGGATTTGCTAAATTTAGCAAACCTTGTTGTACTGATTACTGCTATTATTTGCTGCTTATCAGAGGTGAATGTGCTTAAGAGTGGTTCTGTGAATGACTTTATGAATGCGTGCTTCCTATTTCTGGTCGTTTCATAGGACAGATGGAGCACTTTCAGGTGATGTCACCAGCACCCAGTCTGTGATCCTTGACACTCCAGTGGAGTGATGTCTTTGCAAGCTGATGGGTTGTGGACAGGTGGCAGGTCTAATTTCAAAAATGCAGCAAACCCATAGAATTCACGACCTATCAGCTGGTGACATGCCCCTGGCTCTGAGCATCCACTGGATACAGTTTATTCAAATAAACACACAGGATCTAGAAAAGAGGTTAAAACCATTGATTTGATACATGTTTCTTCCTTGGCATGGTTAGCAGAAGTCTTGGTCAGAGAAATCAGACAGACCTGGATTTTAACAATTTAACATCTTAGATGATGAATTTAGAATTGGCTGCAAGACAATCTCCATAAAGATCTGATTAACGGGTTATATCACCCAGAGGGGATTCTCTAGGAAAGTTCCTCAGAAATCTGTCCTATTTCTTATTTTTATCACGTAATTAAAAACAAAGTGTAGAATATTCAGCAAATGACTTTAGAACTGATTTGTATACACTATGTAATTTGCTGAGCCCTGGCCATTCGAACACAAGTAAGGAATAGTTCTGGACCTCAAGTATCTTATAGTTAATTAGATTCATTAAAAAGTGTAGATTGCACAAATGCAGAGAGCTCAAATATTTGGAATAATGCACGTCGATTATACCATGAGTAAGTAGTAATTCAGGAAGTGCTAGTACAAATGAGATTCTTCTTTTTTTCTTTTTTCTGTATAACCATCCTAATCTGTGTCTTTTATTTCAAGAGCATTACAGCATAGTATATCATAGAGAGCATCTCGTTAACAATGGTCCTGTGAATGTGGGCATTGAGGAATATTATTGTCATTTACATCAAGGATTTCAATGATTTGCTTAAAAGATAATCATGATCAGTGCGAATGAACCCTTTTTGAAGAACATTTCGCAGCAGTGAATGTGATACAGCGTTCTGTCCCTTCTGAGTCTGATCCTCAAGGTCCAGGGCTTGGTCAGAAAACACAGGAGACAGACAGACAGACAGACAGACAAGTGTTGCCCTTCGCAGCTTTGTCCCCTCCAGCTCTTGCATCCGTATGTGAGGAGCCGTTTGTGGCTGTTGATTGTTTCGCGGCGGGAGGGTCATGCAGTCAGGCCGCAGACGCAGGTCATCGAGCCCCGACACCTTCTCCTGTGGCTGCGATGCCGCCCTGTGCGCGCTTCCTCCCCGCAGTGGCTTTCCAGGGCTGTGAATGATGTGCCGAGAGAATGAATGAGAAATGAGCGGAGGAGACAAATCGGCCCCTTCTGCTTTTATGAATGAGGCCACATGTCAGCAGACACCTCGGTGAGCTCTGGCTTTGGCCCGTATTTCACAAGCCTTTTCTTTTGTTCTCCTCTGACTTATAACTGATTAGTTGTAGGAGCTACTGCATATTTGCTCTCGTGCCTTATGGGTCCCATGGCACGGGTCCGTAAGACAAGAGCTGACTCGCGAAAGATCATCCTGAAGCACTTAAAAAAAAACAAGTCAAAAGAAATAGAGTTCCATGAAATGAATGCCACTGGAGTTTCCGGCGGAATATTTATATGCTTTTCCCCCAGACTAGATGCATTTGGCTTGATTACAGCCTCTGCCTCCGCCGCCCAGCCACTCTGCTGTCCCGCATCCCAATTCCTCACCCGCGGGCGTCTCTGGACCAGACGCCGGTGCTCCTGTGCTCCGGGACCTGGTGTGAAAACACAATCACTCCCGCGCTTAGTATTCTTCAGAGAACTCTCTTTATTTCTCTGACTTGAAATGTCAGAAATCCTTTTTGGATATCCAAGGGGGAGAAAAAGAATATCTCAATGGCTATGCAAAAATAATCAGATTCTCTTTTTATTTTATGCTGAGGAACCTCAAAGCGAAAACCTTGCCAGCTTCCCTGTCATCTTGGAAGCAGAGAAGGCGAGGGTGGGCGCCTCGCTCCGGGGCAGGGGCAAAGGTGCTTCTCCAGACACGGGAGGGACGGCTTCTGATGGGGAGGGACACGGCGTCATCCCTGGAGCTCGTGGTTGACTCCAGGCCCGCTCTGCCCATGACTGAGGCACCAGGCACTTTGAAATGGGTTGATTTAAATGCTTAATCTTCCTGGCAATACCACCATCAACTTTTGTATAAAGAGGAAACAGAACTTAAAAAGCTTAAAAGATCGTGGAGTTTGTACTTTGAAGAACTGAGCTGTGAACCCAGGTTTTTCTGACTCCAAAGCAAGCATTCTTCGCCTTACCCCAGTGTGCCCACTGGAGCCTTTTCCAACATTTTCCGAGGGCTTGAGCTATTTCTGTCTACTCTGTGGGTTGCTGTAAGAGTATTTGCCAATTTAAAACAATAGCAAACTGGTTCCTGACTTTTTTATGGTATAGTTTTGGATTTCATTTTGTTATTTGGTTTTGTGATGCCTTCTTTGGAAGCATGAATGTGGGGGGACAGTGAGGTGGACATTACAGGGACAAGTGCCCTTTCTGTGTGTGGTCTGTAGACATGCGTCCACATAGCTACAGATGAGCTGGATGGGCTGTCCGTGGTTTCTGGGGGTCAGGAAAGAAATTTCATAATCACACATGAAGTTAACATTACTGTAAATATTAGTTGCAGTTTTAATATGTTTTAGTTTGAATATGTACAATCAGCAATACAAAATTCTTATTAATATAGCATCCAATGTATTAATAGCATCCTCAAATAGTGTGATTTCAACATTTTGATTGGAAACTGTTCATTATGATGGTGGAGTAAAGGGACTTTTAATGGTATTTGCAAGAAGTCTTTTTTTTTTTTTTTTAATTTGAGAGAGAGCACGAGTAGGGAGAGGCACAGAGAGGAGGGAGAAGCAGACCCCCACTGAGCAGAGAGCCTGATCTGGGGCTTGTTCCCAGGACCCAGGGATCATGACTTGAGCTGAAGGCAGATGCTTAACCAACTGAGCCACCCAGACGCCCCTCAAGAGCTCATTCTGTCCAGTGCTCCCCACCCTGCGTTTCACCTGAGAGCCACATAAACAGGACCAGCGGAGGGAATGACTTTGGAGGCGTGCAGGACAACCACATACCAACTTCTAATTCCGTAGCTAGTGTTGGTCCTTTTCCATCTTGAATTAAAATATTGGAAGCAATAAAGACAGAGATGGAGAGGTGAAGATATGTGCCATCAGGAACCATTATGTATGTAATGCTTAAGACATGACACAATTAATGTTTTAAAATAAATATGATGGGGCACCTGGCTGGCACAGTTGGTAGAGCTTACAACTCTTGATCTGAAGGTTGTGAGTTCAAGTCTCATGTTGGATGTGGAGCCTACATTAAAGAAATAAAATAAAAAGGAAGTAACTAATGTCAACCAAGTAGGAAGGGGGATAGACTTCACCCTAGCAAGTGACTCAGTAGGAAATAAACACACACAAAAACAAGGACCCTCTCCGCCATGCACACATGAATGCTGTACCTCCTCGCAGTAAAAATCAGATACCCTTACTCCTGATGCCATTAAGACCTTGGCTCTGTTCTAGATGTATTCATGGTATAAGATCAGTTTGGCTTTGGTCAGCCTTTTAAAACCCACCCTGGCCCCTGTCCACATGGTGAAGGTCTGTAAAACCAATGATTTCTGCTATCTTCTTTCTAGGTAAGTGTTAACAAACTGCTAGATACTGTAGGGAGAGCCAGTTTGTGGTGTTTCCCTTTAATAGAAATGACAATGACTGTCAAGAGTTGCGAAGGGACAAACACAGGGCTGTGGTAGCTCTTTGGGATTGTGTGATGGCACCATCCTCTTGTGGTCACGTTCCGTTTTCCCCATCCGATGGCCCCGTTCATCAGCGGCGGACTCCCCAGGTCGGCACAAGAGGCCGAGCAGGTGAGGAGACCTCCAGCATCCCTCCGTGATCCCAACACACTGTTCCTGAAGGGTTTGCCTCCACATTTTAAGCTGCAAATGAGAGAGAACCATCGGGGACCCATTTTCTGGACTAAGAAGGGGCGTTGCTTCAATTTCATAGTTTCTACATAAAAGGACCTTGGCCCTTCAAAGGGTCTCTGGCCAACCCATGGCAGATTGGTCGGTCTGAATACATGGTGGGTTAGTCATGTCATAACTGGCAAGGAAGGAAGGAAATGTTGATGAAGTAAAATGCTGACTGAACCCCAGGGAATAAGGAAAATCTAGACTTGAGTCTACATTACAAGTGTTGGTCATTACAGGTGGCACTGGAAGCTGCAGGGAGGTGAGAGAGAAGTTCTTGGGAGAATCTCAGCCTGCAGCAAGGATGGGGGTCACTGTTTCTCTTGGTTGAGAGCACACTCTGCACTCCACGCCTGTGGACGGGGACCTGAGACTGAGGACAAAATCCACTTCCCAGCACAGGGGTGTGTGTGTCTCTACGGTGAAAAGGCCCAACCCTCCCAATGGCCAATGATTTCTTCAGTCCCGCCTAGCTAATGGGGTTGCCATAAAACCCACAAGAGTGGGGTTTCCAGAGCTTTCCTGTTGCTGGGCTCGTGAAGGGTCGGGGAGAGGGGCTCGCTCTGCACAGAAGCTCCTAGTGCTTTCTCTGCTGTGCCCTGAGCATCACCTCTATCTGGCTGCTCCAGAGCCGTCTCCTCTTGCAGCAAACCAGAAGTCTAGTGAGTGAAATGTTTCTCTGAGCTGCTCTAGCAGATTAGTCGACCCCAATGATGGGGTTGCAGGCACCTTGAATTTTGTAACTGGCACATCAGAAGTGCTAGTGACAAGCCGGGCTTGTGACTCAGCCCTGAAGTGGAGGTGGGGACAGTCTTGTAGGACGAAGCCCTCCGCCTGTGGAATGTGCTGCTAACTCTGGGTAGGTGGTGTCAGAACGGAGTTTAGCTGGGGCAGCCCCTCCATATGTGTGTGGGACCCTCGTCCCTGGCCACACACACCTTAGAGACGGAGTCTCAGAACTGGCTTATCTCACGTCAGAGTGAGTGCGGGAGCTGCTTTATTTCTGTCTGCAAAGTCCCTTGTGTCATGTAAGGAATCTTGTTTCCAGGCACGAGATGAGGGGGACACAGTGCTGCCCACTGTAGACTGTGGCGGCGTTATCTCTGCTGAGATGATGGAAGCCAGTCAGGATTGACCTGGACTGAGATGAAAGGATTTAAAAGAAAATCCTCATACATCTGACGAGTTGCAACCAGACTCAGGGACACTGGCTGTCTCTCTGTCCTTTTTTTTGCCTCACCCTGTGCCGCCTTCATGGTCAGACAAGCTTCCTGTTGGGTAGCCACTGTGAGCTTCGGGCTCTCTCTCCTACACACTGAGCAACTCCACAGGACAGACTGTCTCCCCTTAATGGTGTCTGGAATCCAGGTACCAGAGCTGAGTCTCCTTGCTGTCTTTTGTGTAAACACACACACACACACATGCATGCACACACACGCACACAGGGCTTGTCCTCACTGCAGGGGAAAGCAAGTGGTGTGGCCAGGCCTGGGGCAGTGTAGTCCTAGGAGGCCAGAGCACTGGGGGCCTCTGTTCTATCCAAACTCTTGGGCTTGGAAGGAGTGGAGGATATTCCCCATAGGAAAACACAGTGATGGCGACCAGAAGACACCAGAGTAGAGGCTGGACAGGCAAAACTGGGTCTTTTCTGGGGTTTGGGGTTTTTGTCATTTAACCCACAGGTCATTGCTAAGGACTCCTTTGTGAGTAAACCTATAGGTCTGTTCAGCTACTTGATCTATCAAGATGTCTCTTAATCAAACGTCTTCATCTCCCTACCCCTGCACTGAACTGTTTCAATTCTGATACTGTTTGACTCTCAGGTAAACAAATGTCTCCGTTTCTCTGTTCCTAGATGAGGACAGTGTGTCACGCTCCTTGATTTTGCCAGAAGAACTTGTAACTAAATGTTTCAACTGCAGCTCTTGGTTCTGCTGGAAATCTCTGCTCCCTGACCTTGGCTAAGGTCACCCCAGGGCCCTCTGCTCTCTGAGCTGACTCCTTCTTTTGTGGCCAAATGTATTCCATGGCCTCTAGATCATTAAATTCAGCAAGCCACAGATGTCCCCAAGTGGCCTGGGCCTCTCCTCCTCTTCAAGTTGTCCCAAATGTGATGGAAACCATTGGTATATTTGGGGGCACCGCTGAATAGACAGCAGATTAAAAATAAATTGTCCCTGCCTTTTCATGTTTGATACCGATGGTGGCGCAGAGCACCGGTGACACAGAAGATGCAGCCTTCGCTGCGGATCCTTCTGATTGGGACTTTGGCTCAGATAACACACTGACGTATGCCTGGGCTCTCCAGGGGGTGCTGTCAGATTAGCAGGAGCCACTGAAACGTATCAGCTGGCAGGTGAGTCTTTGTGCCAAAGAGTGACAGCTCTGCAGAGCCATTCCGACTTGCCTTACAGCCCAAGGGTGGGTGTTGACAACCTGTTGTCGAAGCTAGACGAGAAGCACTGTTCTAGTGGGGACAGTCTGCGGCGTGTAGATGATCACGGAGCGAATAATGAAAAGTCTGCTGTGTGCGGACCGCGTTTTCTGTGGTAGGGAATGGGGAGCGGTTCTCATGTGAGCTGTGCTGGCCCGGCACGGGGAGGACCGTGGCATCGTGGCACTGGCAGAAACAGTACGTGTGTGTGTGCATGTGTGCACGTGTGCACCTGTGCGCGTATGCGGACACAGGTGTGTGCACCGACTGTGTGCTGTCCTGTGTCCCAGGCTTTTTCTTCCCCCTTAATCTGACTGACCTCTACTGTTGGGTGGAGGCTTGTCCTCCATCTTTGCGGGGAGCCCCTTGTGACAGGCACCCTCTCCTGCGCTCTGTAAGCACTGTGTGCACTCCGACGCCAGCCCGCGTCACATCCCATCAGGAGCTCAGGTCGGGGGGGGGGGGGCGTGATTCTTTTGTTTTTTTAATCTACGTCCTCTGTGTCGATCACAGTCCTTAGCAGAGAAGTCCCTCAACGTACGAGCTGCGCGAATAAAGCGTGTACCCAGTAAAACAGCAAACACCTATTCATGCAGTTCTACTTAAGAAACCCAACTAGTTTCCACTTTTCTGATCTCAGACTTTGCACTTGAGTAAACAAAATTTCACAATAGCCTAAATACAAATACGTACCCTTTTTTTAAAAAAAAAAAAGATTTTATTTATGTATTTGACAGACAGAGATCACAAGTAGACAGAGAGGCAGGCAGAGAGAGAGGGGGAAGCAGGCTCCCCACTGAGCAGAGAGCCCGATGCAGGGCTTGATCCCAGGACCCTGAGATAATGAGGTAGAGGCTTAACCCACTGAGCCCCCCAGGGGCTCCCAAATATGCACCCTTTTAAGAAAACAAGATTTTTCTTCTTTTTTTTTTCTTCAATGGAAGTAAGGGTGATACATATTGTTACCTTAGTTTCAGGTGGACAGTGTATGAGGCACCAGTGCTATGTGATGCTGTACTCACAAGACGCTCACAAGCCTAACTCCCCTCCGCCACTGCACGGCGTTAGCCCCGCAGCATCGGCTGTGTTCCCTGTGCTGTGCCTCTGACGTCTTCATTCCCTCACCGGAAGCCTGACCTCACCTCCCCATCCCCTTCACCTGTGTACCACCCCCAAGCCCGCCCCCCCTCCCCTCGTGACCATCCGTGTGCTCTCTGTATTTAAAGGTCTGTTTCTGCCGTTTGTTTCTAAAACAGTATTTTCCTTCTACGTTGTTTAAGACTAACCTTTTTCTGGACCATTTATACCAATAAATACAGCATTCCTTCATATCGTGACTTCTTAAATACTTCACTGTGCCCCTCAGGTCACACAGCACAACTGACCCGCAAGGCGGGCTGCTGTCCCCATCCCCGATCTGCTGGGAAATGCTGGAGTGGGCAAGGAGGGGGGCTACCTTCACAGGTGTCCACAGGTGGTTCTCTAATGGCTTGGGCCAACACCAGTACCGTGAAGCTTTTTTGCCTGTGTTTTTTGTTGGAGTTTCAGGTCTGATGTTTTATTCTCTCATCTTTTTTGAGTTGATTGCATGTGGGATAAGAGAAGAATCTAATTTCATTCTGCTGCATGTGAATATCCAGTTTTTCTGTCACCATTTATGGAAAGGACTGTTCTCTGCTGTGGTGTATTTGTGCTATTGTCAGTTGACTATATATGTGTGAGCTTATTTCTGGACTTTCTATTCAATTCCATTAGTATTTATGTCTCTCTTATGCCTGTACCACATGGTTTTAATTAGTAGAGCATTGTAATATATGTTGAAATTAGAAAGTACGGGGTCTCCAGCTGTGTTCTTCTCCCTCCAGACTGTTTTGGCTATTCTGGGTCTTTTCTGGTTGCACATGAATTTTAGGATTATTTTCTCTTTCATTTTTCTTGTTTTTCTTTAAAAGAAACTCTCGTTGGGATCTTGATAAGGATTGGATTGAATCTATAGATCACTTTAGGTATTTTGAACATTTTAACATATCAAGTCTTCCAATTTGTGAACACAGGTTGCTTTTCCATGTATTTGGGTTTTGTTTGTTTGTTTGTTTGTTTTCAGTCACTGTTTTGGCAGTGATTAGGTATCACTGGGTATGACACCATAAGCAGAAATAATGAAAGCAAAATAGACAAGTAGGGCTACATCACAATAAAAAGCTTCACAGCAAAGAAAGCAGCCAACAAGCCAACAGAGTGAACATGGAACCAAAGAGTGGGAGAAAATGTCGACAGCCTATCTCTCTCAGAAGTGGTTAATATAAAAAATATGTTGGCGACCCTTATAACTTAATAGAAAACAAGCAGGGCGCCTGGGTGGCTCAGTGGGTTAAGCCGCTGCCTTCGGCTCAAGTCATGATCTCAGGGTCCTGGGATCGAGTCCCGCATCAGGCTCTCTGCTCAGCGGGGAGCCTGCTTCCTCCTCTCTCTCTGCCTGCCTCTCTGCCTACTTGTGATCTCTCTCTGTCAAATAAATAAATAAAAATCTTAAAAAAAAAAAAAGAAAGAAAACAAGCAAATAATCCTACTAAAAAATGAGCGAAGGAACTGAGTAGACATTTCTCTGAAGAAGGCATACAGATAGCCAGCAGGTGCTTGAAAGATGCTCAGCCCCATTCAGTCCCTCGTCACCGGAGGAATGCAGATCAAAACCACAATGAGCTGTCACACCAGTTAGACCAGTTAGAATGGCTAGTATCATGGAGCTCCTGGGTGGACCAGTCTGTGTCTGACTTTTAATTTTGGTTCATGTCATGATCTTAGGGTTTTGAGATCAAGCCCCACATTGGACTCCATGCTTAGTGAGGAGTCTGCTTGAGATTTTCTCTTTCTGCCCCTGCCCTCCCCATTAAATAAATAAATCTTAAGAAATGACTAGTATCAAAAAGACAAGAAATACTAAGTGCTGGCAAGGATGTTGAGAAAAGAGAACCTTGTGTACTGTTGATGGGAATGTAAATAGGAGACAGTCTCTATAGAAACAGTATAGAGGTGCCTTAAATAATTAAAAATATCATCTGCAAAGAGTGATAATTTGACTTCTTCTTTGCCAATTTGGATGCCTTTAATTTCCTTTTGTTGTCTGATTGCTGAGGCTAGGACCTCTAGTACTATGTTGAATAGCAGTGGTGATAATGGACATCCCTGCCATGTTCCTGACCTTAGCGGAAAAGCTTTCAGTTTTTCTCCATTGAGAATGATATTTGCGGTGGGTTTTTCATAGATGGCTTTGATGATATTGATAATATGTGCCCTCAATCCCTACACTTTGAAGAGTTTTGATCAGGAAGGGATGCTGTACTTTGTCAAATGCTTTTTCAGCATCTATTGAGAGTATCATATGGTTCTTGTTCTTTCTTTTATTGATGTGTTGTATCACATTGACTGATTTGCGGATGTTGAACCAACCTTGCAGCCCTGGAATAAATCCCACTTGGTCGTGGTGAATAATCTTTTTAATGTACTGTTGAATCCTATTGGCTAGTATTTTGTTGAGTATTTTCGCATCTGTGTTCATCAAGGATATCGGTCTATAGCTCTCTTTTTTGGTGGGATCCTTGTCTGGTTTTGGGATCAAGGTGATGCTGGCCTCATAAAATGAGTTTGGAAGTTTTCCTTCCATTTCTATTTTTTGGAACAGTTTCAGGAGAATAGGAATTAGTTCTTCTTTAAATGTTTGGTAGAATTCCCCCGGGAAGCCGTCTGGCCCTGGGCTTTTGTTTGTTTGGAGATTTTTAATGACTGTTTCAATCTCCTTACTGGTTATGGGTCTGTTCAGGCTTTCTATTTCTTCCTGGTTCAGTTGTGGTAGTTTATATGTTTCTAGGAATGCATATAGATGATATGATACTATATGTGGAAAACCCAAAAGACTCTACTACAAAACTGCTAGAACTTATACAGGAATTCAGTAAAGTGTCAGGATATAAAATCAATGCACGGAAATCAGTTGCATTTCTCTACACCAACAGCAAGACAGAAGAAAGAGATATTAAGGAGTCAATCCCATTTACAATTGCATCCAAAACCATAAGATACCTAGGAATAAACCTAACCAAAGAGACACAGAATCTATACTCAGAAAACTATAAAGTACTCATGAAAGAAATTGAGGAAGACACAAAGAAATGGAAAAATGTTCCATGCTCCTGGATTGGAAGAATAAATATTGTGAAAATGTCTATGCTACCTAAAGCAATCTACACATTTAATGCAATTCCTATCAAAGTACCATCCATCTTTTTCAAAGAAATGGAACAAATAATGCTAAAATTTATATGGAACCAGAAAAGACCTCGACTAGCCAAAGGGATATTGAAAAAGAAAGCCAACGTTGGTCGCATCACAATTCCGGACTTCAAGCTCTATTACAAAGCTGTCATCATCAAGACAGCATAGTACTGGCACAAAAACAGACACATAGATCAATGGAACAGAATAGAGAGCCCAGAAATAGACCCTCAACTCTACAGTCAACTAATCTTCGACAAAGCAGGAAAGAATATCCAATGGAAAAAAGACAGCCTCTTCAATAAATGGTGCTGGGAAAATTGGACAGCCACATGCAGAAAAATGAAATTGGACCATTTCCTTACACCACACACAAAAATAGACTCAAAATGGATGAAGGACCTCAATGTGCGAAAGGAATCCATCAAAATCCTTGAGGAGAACACGGGCAGCAACCTCTTCGACCTCTGCCACAGCAACATCTTCCTAGGAACAACGCAAAAGGCAAGGGAAGCAAGGGAAAAAATGAACTCTTGGGATTTCATCAAGATCAAAAGCTTTTGCACAGCAAAGGAAACAGTTAACAAAATCAAAAGACAACTGACAGAATGGGAGAAGATATTTGCAAACGACATATCAGATAAAGGACTAGTGTCCAGAATCTATAAAGAACTTAGCAAACTCAACACCCAAAGAACACATAATCCAATCAAGAAATGGGCAAAGGACATGAACAGACATTTCTGCAAAGAAGACATCCAGATGGCCAACAGACACATGAAAAAGTGCTCCATATCACTCGGCATCATGGAAATACAAATCAAAACCACAATGAGATATCACCTCACACCAGTCAGAATGGCTAAAATCAACAAGTCAGGAAATGACAGATGCTGGCGAGGATGTGGAGAAAGGGGAACCCTCCTACACTGTTGGTGGGAATGCAAGCTGGTGCAGCCACTCTGGAAAACAGCATGGAGGTTCCTCAAAATGTTGAAAATAGAACTGCCCTATGACCCAGCAATTGCACTATTGGGTATTTACCCTAAAGATACAAATGTAGTGATCCAAAGGGGCACATGCACCCGAATGTTTATAGCAGCAATGTCCACAATAGCAAAACTATGGAAAGAACCTAGATGTCCATCAACAGATGAATGGATCAAGAAGATGTGGTATATATACACAATGGAATACTATGCAGCCATCAAAAGAAATGAAATCTTGCCATTTGCGACAACATGGATGGAACTAGAGCATATCATGCTTAGCGAAATAAGTCAAGCAGAGAAAGACAACTATCATATGATCTCCCTGTTATGAGGAAGTGGTGATGCAACATGGGGGCTTAAGTGGGTAGGAAAAGAATCAATGAAACAAGATGGGATTGGGAGGGAGACAAACCATAAGTGACTCTTAATCTCACAAAACAAACTGAGGGTTGCTGGGGGGAGGGGGTTTGGGAGAGGGGGGTGGGATTATGGACATTGGGGAGGGTATGTGCTTTGGTGAGTGCTGTGAAGTGTGTAAACCTGGTGATTCACAGACCTGTACCCCTGGGGATAAAAATATATGTTTATAAAAAATAAAAAATTAAAAAAAAAATTAAAAATAGAACGACTATATGATCAGCCATCCCACTTTTGGATATTTATCGAAAGCAGTGAAATCAGGATCTCAAAGAGATCTCTACCCTCCTATGTTCATTGCAGCATTATTTACAGTAGCCACAACATGGGGAAAAACTAAGTGTCTATTGATGGACAAGTGGATAAATGAAATCTGGTACATCCATCCCAGAGGAAATACTATGAAGCCTTAAAACAGAAGGAAACCCTGCCATTTGTGACAACATGGGTGAACCTGGAGGACATTATGCCAACTGAAATAAGCTGGTGACCGAAGGACAAATACTTCATGCATTTTCTTGCTTTTATAAAACATCACAAGCAGTCATACCCGTAGACACTGAGAGAATGGTGGTTGACCGGGGCAGGAAGGTGGGGGAAATGGGGAGTGACTCTTGGTGGAATATAAAGTCTCACTTACACAAGACAAGTAAGTTCTTGAGTTCCATGATACAACATTGTGCCTATAGTTCATGATACTGTGTTGTGCACTCAAAAATGTGTGGGCCGCGTAGATCTCAGGGTAAGTATTCTATAACAATTTAAAAAATAAGCACAATGAAATAAACTGAAATGAGCTGGCTCGGGCTGCCTCCTTCCTGCTGCGTTCACGCTGGCTGGGCCCTGCCCTCAGCCCCAGAGCTTTTCTCCGCAGTGCTTAACGAAAGGCAACCCAATCAATTGGCAGGTGATTAAAAGTGATTATCCAGCTGCCTCCACTATAGGTCTACGGGAAAATTGAATCCCTCACTGCTGGCAGAACTTGGCAGGTTATTCCAGGATCGCCAGACCTGAGGGTATCGGAATTGGTAACTATTTACAATGCTTTCCTTTCTTCACCGAGACAAGGGGCAAATGAGCTTCAGGGGTGGTGAGTATGTAACTGACAAACGTAAACAGACTACTTGACCTTGTTTGAAAATAACAGCAGCGACAGTGGTGATCACTTTGTTCAAAGGACTGCACTCATCTTTTAAGTCTGCCCCCTCCTCGGGAAGGTAGGCAGCTCTCCCCATGCCGCGAGCAGGAGATTCGCTTGAAGAGATCACACTGAGCCCGCACAGCCCAGGATTGTGCCGCCACACTGTCTATCTGTACACTGACGTGCCTTCTTATTATCAGAAGCCGTACTTAGCAGGTGCGTCACCGTCACTGCAGAACTCCCCTGTAGGTAGAGAGCATGGTGGTTTTTCTTCACATCTAGATTTTCTAGGAATTTCAGCAGGAATGGCCAGGCTGTCTCCGGATGGTGGCTTCAGACTGTTTGTCTCTCTTAGTTATTTCCAATTTCTCTTTCTAGTCCTTGGTCCCAAGGTGGATCTGACCAGGGTTTGGGGTGGGGATGCGGAGGGCAGCAAGGATGGTGCCTGTGACTTCCCAGTTCTGACAAGGCCATGTGACATTGGAAGAAGGTCATCTGATGGGGAGTCAGAAAACGGGTGGGCGATCATGGAGTGCTGGAATGGGCTCCGAGCAGGCCCCCCGACCAAGGCGTGACCTCAATAACCCTCCAGACATCACACAGTTAATAAGTGGCAGAACTGAGACAAGAACTAATGGTTTTAGTCTACATTCCAGGTTTTCTTCTCTGTCCTCTGTCATCACGGAAGCTAAGGAGAGGAGAACATTCTTCCTGAGGGAGGTGCTGTGTAGCATCACGGGCATTAGGAGTGCCCTTAACCTTGGGCCAAAGTCGACCTGCCTCTCCCCCATGACCACAGTCCCATCTGGGACGTGTCCCCCCAAAGCTTCTTTCCTAGAGTTACACACTATGAGAAATGGCCCTTAGAACATTACAAAGGGCAAAGGAGTTGGCATATCGTGCATGATCAGTCAACATTCTTTGGGTTTTTGGACAAATGAACTAATGACATAGTATATAAAGGGAGGAGAATGAACTGGATTTTTAACATACAAAGTGAAACCAGTGGGAAAATGCTGACAATTCCTTGAATAAGAAAACTCAATGTTTCAAGCAAAAGAGATGTTTAGTACTAAAAAGGAGTAGAGTTTTTAGGCAAAGATTCGGGACTGACTCAGTGTTATGAATGATTGGACCTTTTGGGGGGAACTCACCTGTGGGTTTCTGTGGAGATGCTATAGGCCCTGACTGTATCCCTCCACCCCCAAATCACAGGCATGTTTTCATGTGGACAGTCCTGGTTCAGCGAAGACATGAGCAGGCTCCTTGCTCCACAGAACATCAAACAAACCTCACCACAGAAGAGGCGGCCGAGGGGGGCTGGGCTGCTGGGCGCTTCTCACAGCTTGTCTCCCTCCCGCTCCTTGTCTCCTCCACTCAGGCCACTTCTCTCCTCCCCAGATGGCCTTGCTGGGCCACATCTCAGAATTTCTCGTGAACATACGTATTTCACTTGTCTGCCTTCCTCATTTCCTCTTCTGAAACCACAAATGCTGCTGCTCCATTTTCCTTGCTGGAGAGACATTGATAGGGTTCCCACTCTTCTAAGGGTGAGTGTGTATCCCATGTTCCTTGGTTTGCTTTTGATTTTTCATCGTGCATCTCGACTCTCTGCCCCTGCTCCACACAGTTTGGACACATAGTTTGGCGTTCTTTTTGTATGTCTTATAAGGATGTCAAATTTTCATCCAGGTTATTGATTTATCTTAAAACTAGCTGCCCGTTGCTTGGGACAGGGCATGAATGCCCCACCTGCCGAAGGCACCATGTGGTCTCCGTCTCGGTCCTCTGTGCATCTCCTCGGAGCTCTTGGACCCCTGGTACTCCATGATCTAGTCTTTCCACACTACATGCCATCTTTGTGTCTTTAAGACACATCAGGATGATTTTGTTATTATCTATTTTGGAAATGATTCTCAAATCCTTTTACTTAAAGTAGTAGTTCATCATTAGGATACATGTAAACTCCACAAAATTCAAGAATTACAATTTTTCATGATAGAACAGCAAAATTAAAGAGGAATGTTACATTTCTTCACTTTGGGCAGAAATTTACTATTTGTGTATAGTATTACTGATTGTATTCCAACAAGAAGGTCTGATTGTACACATACACACACAATTGATTAATCCCAAATGAGAGCACCAATAATTTTTTTGAAAGTTTAATTTTTTGTCAAGTAGATATCCTAATATGTAGTTTACAGGGGGAAACCAAAGGGATCTTCCATGGATTTTGGAAGTGTTGGGGATCTTTCCTCTAAAGGAATCCTCAAAAGGGCATACACAGGTCTTCACACCATCTTTTTTTCCTGGAGAAATCTCACACGTATTTGAGAGACAGAGCCAGACATGCAGCGTCTGTGACTCTGTTTCTGCCTGTGGGCAGTATGAGCTGAGGCCTCCCCGTGACCTCCCAGCATGGGCAGATGCAACACATTCGAGGTGCTACATCCTAAGCACTGGGTTTTCTCATCCTAGTGTGTGTGCACCGCAATCCGACGCAAAATTCCTGTCTGAAGTCATATTTACGCTAAGTTGAAAACAATAAAAGTAGAGTGAGGGGGGCTTTAAAGAAGAAAGAGGACCGGGGAGGCTGCGCACGACGAGGAGAAGGACACCTCGATGGACGCTGGGCCAGTGGGAAGCCTCGGGCCTGCGCCTCCAGCTGCCATTCGCCCTGGGGAGGGGAAAGAAGTCTCTTTTGTCAGAGGACTGGGAAGTCCGCAAATCTGGCCGAGACAAGTTCAGTTGGAGACATTAACTGGTTGTAAACTAAGTTTGAGGGAATCTTAAATCTTAAATCAGACCTTCTTGCCAGTGCATGAGCAAAAGTTGCCAGAAGAAAAAAGATGAGAGAACGAACATTTATAGTGGGTCTAGTGTGTGTCCAGACCTATATATGAAAAGCTTCTACATGTATTCTTTTATTTTATACTCCTACCATTAAACCAGGTATCCTCATTCCCATTTTATGGATGAAGACTTGAGTGCATACAAGTTAATCCTACTCCATAAGCATATTGGAAGCAGTGTATGACACGTGGTATAAAAATCAACGACGTCATAATCCTTGACGTTGAGCTTCTTGATCTCGAGTAGGGATGGCCAAAAGAATTCAACACTCTGAGCAGTGTGTTACATATCATCGCTCAGAAATGTGCTCAGGCTTATGGGTTTGCAGGTGTGGGTATGATTCAGGAGGTCTAGGGAACACTCCATAGAGAGGGTAATAACAATGGAGTTGAGACCTTCAGGATAAATAAAAGCCAGCTATAGGAAGGTATGGAGCGGGAGGAAGAGGGAGAGCATTCTCAGAAGAGGAAAAGGCATATACATGAAGGCCTGGTAGCATCAAATGCCCACAAACAATTTGCTGTGGCTTGAGAGAAGGCTGCTTGTAGGGAAATTGTAGGAGTAAATGTCAGCACCGGGGAACAAAGGGCTGTGGGTACCTCAACGTGACCTCACATGCGGGGATAGTAAGTGCTGCAACAGGTATATAAATGCACAACGGGACCTTACCAGCCAGTTCAGGCCTTTACCCAGAAACCCACAGCTTGGAAACAGCAATGATGGGGCCCGTGTGAAGTCAGTGAGTGAGCTGAAACCCCACTGAAACACGGAGGAGGGCCAAGGTGCGTGATCAGGGGTTAGAGAAGCAAGTTCAGTGTCAGAGAAGCAAGTTCAGTGTCAGGTAGGAAAGAGGAGCACATACTGAGATTCAAAAATATATGCCTGTTTCCTAAGTGTCCATCAGTGGGTGAGTGGGTGAGGAATGTGTTTGTAGAGTGGAGTAATACTCAGCCACGAGAAAGAAGGAAATCCGCCATTTGCAGGAACATGGATGAACCTTGAGGACATGACGCTAAGTGAAATAAGTCAGAGAAACACAAATACCGTATGACCTTACTTACATGTGGAGTGTAAAAAAGCCCAATTAGTAAAAGGAGAGAGTGGATTGGTAGTTCCCATATCGGAAGTGGTGGTGGGAAGAGGGAGACGAGAACTGGGGACATGTTTAAGGGCGTATCCATACACCTAGTAGATAAATAAGCCTGGAAGACCTAAGGCACACGTAGTGATTAGGGTCAATAATACTGTATCATGAACTTCGGAGTTGCTGAGAGGCTAAGTCTTACTGTTCTCACCACAGAAAAGTGATGATGATGTGACATCAGAGAGGCATTAACTTAGCAGTATGGTGGCAAGCATGTTGCAGTGTATAAATGTATCAAGTCAACAGGCTGCATCCCTTAAATGTACCCTATATCTTAGGCCCATTTTTGTCTTGATCACAAATAAGACCCTATGTGTGTGGCAGAAATATTCACATGAGCGAGGCTTCCACTGTTTCGAATGTCATCTCGTTCCTCTTTAGCCGCTTGTCCATCCTGGAGAAGCTGCCTGAGTCCGGCAGGCACCGGCATCAGACTTCACAGCGCCTTAGACAGCCCCCTCACCCCCCAGCAACATGGGGGCAGAAGCGATTACAGCTATTGATTTGAGGTGTAGAACCGTACATTTCAAGAGAAGGGAGATTTTTTTTTTCCTCTCCGTACTGTTACCAGTTGCCTGGGCAGAGTTGTGGTGTGGAATGCATTATTTGCCCCATCAAACCCGTCCACAGGCTGCGGGGAGTTCGCCGGAGTGAACAATACAGACTGTGTTCCAACTGGGAAAGTCTTTTAACGGGATTGAAAACAGTCTCTTTCTTCTCCTTTTATTTTCCTTGTTTTGTTCTTGAGTAATTTTTTTTTTTTTGAGAGAATCTCAGAAAATTAGATGCTTAAAAAATATACCATGCAAACAATGTGGGAGAGATCTCAGGATGTATATCACGTAATAACTGTGTATATCTATGTATATATCAAGAAATGCAGTAATATTGTGACTGCATTTTAGTATTATGTATAGTTTTTGTTTAAGCCCAATAAGAAAGTCAGTAAAGACAGCTTTTGTTACTAATTCCCCGTTAGAACCTTCTGAGACAGAAAGTCTCATCCTAGATTTTGGAGGAAAGAATTCTGATTTAGTTATCATAATTATTTATACTGCCTCTCCCAACCCTGCAGTTTATTGGCTTTTGGAAGAACCATGTTTTTAACCCCTCTAACACCCACGGTCTCCTGACCTTCTCTGTGTCCTGTGTCTACCCTTTTAAGTTGGATATCTAAAACATTCACATTTCCTAAAGGGCTGTTATACCCTCCTGTGCTTTATTGAATTCTGCCTATTGATCTAATTTGAATACACAGTCCCAGAGGCCTTCAAATAATGATGCATTTTTTTTTTAAGAGGAAAGGGATTTAAAAAGAAGAGAAAACCTGTATTTTATTTTTTGTTCTTATTGTTTTCAGATCGAAATTTTACCTGGGGAAAATTTTGCCTGGGGATCTAGTCTCTAACAAAAGAAACATCTCTTTTAAAAAGACAATATCCTACACATGTGTTTGGGAGGCTATCAAAAATTACAGTTATGAAATTTGGAGAGGAAATAAAGCTACTTATTAATCTGTCATTTAGAGATGTTTTGAACTAAATAAGTGTAGGAAGAGTGTTAAACATGGATATAAGAATTTTCACATACGACCAAGTAACTAACTTGGATTTGCCTTAAGAATCATGGCTTGGTGCGGTGTTGGTGACTTGATGTGGCTCTGGTCCATGGGAAGTAGAGAGTCGTGAGGCAGAGAAGCAGGAGCCAGTCATGCTGCTGATGGACAGGAAGTAAAATGGGTCATATCACAGATGTTGTAGCCTGAAAGTCACATACAACACATAGTGTCTTCAGGTAGGGACAGTGATACAATGGCTTGTGGTACTTGGTGTCTCTTTTTCAGAACTCAGATGGGCAGATGGGCAACATGTGAAACTAGGGAGATGTACTATATTACTATGATATTACTACGACTATGCGTGGGAAGGGAAAGTAAGAGCCAAAATAGATATGACTATGAGCAGATGATACTTTCTCTAATAAATTTGCTCCGAATTTCTTCCCCAACTACCTCTAAACACTGTTACCTGCAGTGAAAAGATACTACTTCATCAAAAACAGATCCTACAATGCACTGGGGACATTGATTTTAGTGGGATAAATGGAATTCTAAAGTCAAGGGGATGCGTTTCCTCATATAAATATTTGATCTGAGGTTATATAATACTGAAGGATGGTAGTTGTAATATCCCCGGCAACAGTTTTCAGACTTTTGTCCAAATGCTCTGGTGACAAAGTGGCCACAAAGTGAGCCCATTGGGAGGTAATTCGAAAGGTAAAGTTGATAATTGTAATCATTCATCAAATGGCTTTCGCCCATCCCTTTAACTTTTGTGTTGACTCTAGTTGTGACCCTGGAGCTAGGGAGAGAAAATTTAAGTGCTTCTTCACATAATAGTCTTCTCCATGTGAGGGTCACCATTGGGTCAGCCATTGTCTTTCTTTTCCTGAATAAACATCATGCATCTTTACCCATCTCAGAAAAATGCACAAAAAGGGTGCAATGATTTCTATCTGTAGCATTGTCTCCTGGAACCCATTTCCATTCTTTGACTCTGATGGCACCTTTAGTGGGACTTTAACATCTTGAGAATGACATTGAAGACAGTGTCCAGCCAGAGAACTGGCTTTGAATGGCTGGGAGTGAAAACATCCAGAAATTGTTCATGGACCCTTCTGTTTCTTCAGCTGTCCACAGATTCAACTAAAGCTTTCTTTTCTGTTTGGAAAAATATTTTCAGTGATATGGGGGATATTGTGTGCCATCCCTTCCAGAACAACAAGACTAAAATGATCCTACCACTGCCACGGGAAGGGAAGTCTTTGTCATTGTGTTTGGCTTCTCAGAGTCCCCAAGACAGGATGTTGCTTTCTGATGCCTATGTAAATGCTAGCATATGCTGATTTGTAGCGGGTAATCAAGGAGCCAGAAAGATTGGCTGGAGAGAGTTGAATATTAATAGACTC
The DNA here is from genome assembly GCF_964662115.1 of Mustela nivalis. Classification (NCBI taxonomy): domain Eukaryota; kingdom Metazoa; phylum Chordata; class Mammalia; order Carnivora; family Mustelidae; genus Mustela; species Mustela nivalis. The sequence goes on from NC_139039.1 coordinate 36,492,461, forward strand.
TGCAGAGGGAAAAGCAAATGTTCTGGAATAAGAGAGGGTGATTGAGCTTGTCAGGCAGCTGAGAGCTCTGCTGAGCTGGGATGGTCCTGCCAAGTGCAAATCCTTGGTCTCTATGGAATCAAAGAGAGGGCGGCAGGTAGAGTTTCCACCTGTTTCTTCTGGTGTGTAAAGATATAAAAAATGATTTTCTCTGGGAGCCATGAAGAAGTAGCCCAAAAAGTCTAATTTATTTTTTCCACATGAAAACCCCATGATGCAGGTTTCTTCTGAGGTATCATTGGGAGGTACAGTACTCTGTGCTTTTTAAGGTATAAGTAGTTGTGTGGATTTTTGATTTAACACATTTGCTCCTTTGTAGGATAGTCATTCTCATTGAAGTCAAGGGTGGTTTGGGACAGTATTGCAATTGACAGTGTAGTTAGAAGCTATCTTGCCTCCTAGAAGAAGGTGCAGGATGGATGCAGTATGAGAGAAAATATGAATTAATAAGTAGATAACAGAGAAAAAATGAGTCTCATCTTTTGAGAAGAAAGTACATAGGGAAGTTTAAGGTTCCCGAGGAGGGAACCTCGGTAGAGAGTTCCACATCTTCTCTAGGGAAGAGTAAGACCGCAGGAAGCCAAGGGCAGCTCCTCACTTTAGCTCAGACCCTATAATTGCTTCAGAATCTTGAATCCCGCTTAGGAGGATTTCCAGAACTAAGCAATGAACCTGAGAAACTAGTATCAGGATTTAAGAAATATGTGAAGGTACTAGCCATGGGGAGACTAAGACACATGAGAACCCTTCAACATCTGGGAATACACCCTTGGCCTCCACTTAGGAAAACTGATCCTGGGGTGCCTGGGTGGCTGATAGCTCAGTTAGTTGAGTGTGTGACCCTTGGTTTTGGCTCAGGTCATGATCTCAGGGCTACGAGATTGGCCTCCACACTCAGCGTAGAGTTTACTTAAGATTCTTTTGCTCCGCCCCTCCCACACGTGTTCTCTGCCCCCCTCTCTCTCAAACAAATAAACCTAAAAAAAAAAAAAAATTGATCCAGAAGGTATATAACTAAAGCACTATCAGTGATGCTTTAAGGCATTAGTTCTTTACCATTTAAAGTCTTAGTAGCAGGAGGGGTGAGTGGAGATACGGGGTGACTGATAACACCGTCTCTCTCTCCAGGTGGGTTCCACCCATTGACCCTAATTCTGCTCTTTTCAGTCACAGAGCAAGTTTGATGTCTCTCACACATGACATTAGCCTACCAAGGCTAAGAGAGTGGGGAGCTACCTGTTCAACACCTCCTGCTTATGCGCAGCTTAGCATACCTAGAAGCTTAAAGGTGCAGCTCAGGCTCCCAAACTCTTGTTGGTTCTGGAGCACAGGCCCAAGTGGTCAAGGTCCCTGGAGAATGTATTTTCATCTGTGTCACCTGAGCTTGCCCCTCCAGATCCATCCATGGGGTTACACTGGGGATAGTTTCTGGAAGTGAAGAATCCCTACTCTCTATGCTAGAGGGTGATAAACTTGTTTATTCCAGAGGATGAAGTGTTTTAAGTCATCTATTTGTTGACTCAAAAACTGATTATATCAATACAAGGCATATCTGGTCTTTCCATGACTTAGCTTTGTAATTTGTGGAACAGGTCTGGGGGAGACAACTTTGTATAATTTTCCCTCCCTTATTATTATTATTATTTTCTTTTTAGAGAGATCACAAGTAGGCAGAGAGGCAGGCAGAGAGAGAGAGAGGGAAGCAGGCCCCCTTCCGAGCAGAGAGGCCGATGAGGGGCTTGATCCCAGGACCCTGAGATCATGACCTGAGCTGAAGGCAGAGGCTTAACCCACGGAGCCACCCCGGCACCCCTGCAACTGGAATTTTAAAAACTAGATGCGATCGAGTTGCATTTAGGAGATAGAATCCTCCTTAGGGTTGGTGGTTACTAGGTGTGTTAGACTCAAGGATCACTGCCAGGTTTCTGGCATAAGCAACTAAGTGGCCAGTGGGACTCTGCTGTTGGAGGCCAGCAAGGAGGAGCGGAGCATTTGAGAAGCAGGTGGCAGTTCAGCTTTTAAAGATGTGAGTCTGAGTTTCCCCGTGGAGGTCAGCTAAGGTTCAAGGCAGCAGTTGTCTACATAGGCCTGGACTCCAGGCAAGAGAGCGACACTGCGGACTCGTATGGGGGTGACTGGGCTGTGCTTCCACTGTAGCGCCCAGTCTCGGCAGCAGGGGTGGGTGTCGGAGCGTCCAGGATACGGCTCCAGGACAGACTCCCAAACAACACTGGGACCCGAATTCGGCAGTGAGCTCCTGGAAAGGCGGGACAAAATCCGGAGGGGCTGGTAAGTCAGGAGAAGTGAGCATGAAAGGCAAGTGTGTTCCTCAGGCCTCCAGGCTTGAGCTGCTGGCTCACCTGGGCTAGAAGGGCCACTGTCAGGAAGCACGGAAGCTGGTTGGTGCCCACGAAAGACATGGAGAAGTCAGAACACTGTGCAACCGTTGCTAGGAGTGTACATTGGTGTAGCCACTAGGAAATATGGTATGGAAGTTCCTCAGAAAAATAAGAATCTTTTCAGCTATGTTAATCCCAGAAGCCTCAACAACCTAGCTGGACGGACTTCAAGTGTTACTGAGGACCTACAAAAACAAAATGGAAGCCATTCACGTTATGACTGCATAGACTTGATTTAAGGATTTATCATGATTGGATTCTGAGTGTATGTGACCCAGAATGTATCCTCTTTGACTGATATCTCAGGAGAATCAGTGGCATGGTCCTTTTTATTTTGTCTTTGTTTTTCCTTCCAACCCAACCAAACTTGATGCTAATGTGGAAGCATTTATACACTGGATGCATTTCCTTTCAACACTTAGCACTTCTTTAGATTCTAGGCATAGTTCCAGACGTTGGGGCTAGAAAAGTAAATGAACTTAAAAAAAAAAAATACTTGCTCTAATGTCTGACATTCTAGAGTGGGTAGCCAAGCAAGCCAATCAAACATGCCAGTTGATGATAAGTATTATCAGGGGAAGGGATTCGAGCATGTTTGGGAAAGGTTTGTGATTTCCAGTGGATGGGTCTCAGAGCATCATAAAAAGAAGGAGCTCCTGGAGAAAGGATCTAAAAAAGAAAGAGGGGATTCTGGAGCATGTTTGGAATATATCTGGCAGAAGGTGTCTCAAATCTTAAGACTCTGAAGCCCATGTACCTGGAAACTTCCAGGACCGATGACTAGTATGGCTTGGGTGGAGTTGGTGAAGAAGTCGGAGATTAGCTCAAAAAGGTGACAGGCAGCTGGTAGTGGCAGATTATCCTGAGTTTTGTATTTATGAACACGGCTCGTCAATTGGAGGGTTCTGAGCAGAGGAATTATGTTATGTGGTTCATATTTTATAAATATGACTTACGGATAGTAATTTTTTTAAAGATTTTGTTTGTCAGGGAGAAGGAGAGAGAGAGAGAGAGAGAGGGAGAGAGAGAACACAGCACACAAGTAGGGGGAGCAACAGGCAGAGGGAGGTGCAGACTCCCAGCTGAGCAGGGAGCCCAGTGAGGGACTCAGTCCCAGGACCCTGGGATCAGGACCTGAGCCAAAGGCAGACTTAAATGACTAAGCCACCCAGGTGTCCGAATGAAAAATTATTAACTGACAAAAAGGCAAGTGTAGTAGAAGAAAGACAAATTAAGAGCTTTTTATAGTTAATTCAGCTACTGTTGATGGTGCCTTTGACTAGGGGTATTCATGATCGTTTCAGAGGTGGTTGGATTCCACATACATTTTCTTCCAACCCTTTATTTTTTGGGAAACAAACACTTAAACACCTAGCTACCCATATATACCTTTTACCTACATTCACTGATTTGTAACATTTTGCTATATATGTTTTGACTTTTTTCTTTGCACACAGACCCATGCACCCATATGTACACTCATAAAAACATGCGGAGTAATCCCTGGAAAGTAGCTTGTAGATAGAAAGATAGTTCAGCATCTCCTGAGGAAAAAGTCATTCTCCTTTGTAAGTTAAATGCCAGTACCACACATAGGGAATTATCAGTGGTGACATAATCTCATATTTGATTCATATTTAAGTTTCTCCAATTTTATTTAAGTATTTTATACTGCTATGTAATTTTTTTTGCTTGATTTTAATATGTGGCATGTTTTATTGCATGCAGTACAGCAACAAATATTCCCAACACTTTCAATCTGGCCAGGACAGTACTACTTCCCAAGAGATAGAAAAGCTGCCCTTGACCCTTCATTTTAGAGGCGGCTGAGATGACAAGATTGGCTGAAGAGGTAAACGTGAAGTAAGGGAGAAGGATGGGTCAGAGGAGCTACAAGGTGTCTGCCCTGAACCAAACTGGATGAGCAGACTTGCTGCTTGCCGAGGTTTGTTAGACGTTAAAGTTCAAAGAGAAGTCAGGCTGGAGCTGTAAATTTGGGAGTCATCAGCATATAATTGGTCTTGAAGGCCAAGCAATTAGATGAGCTTACCCAAGGCACAAGTTTATCTGAGAAAAGGTCCGCGACTGTAGCCTGGGGCTCTTCAAAATTGAGAAGTCAGATCACTGAGGAGTCAGCAAAAGACACTAAGAAGGAGTTGCCAGAGCAAGAAAGGAGGAAAAAGGAATGGGCTGGGGTTGTCGTGGGTGACCTGAGAGCAACAGTGACTCGGAAAGAAGTATTTAACCACGTCAAACCCCGGTGGAATGAGATGAAGCCTGGAAACTGACTTTTTGATTTACCAACGCAAGGTGCTGGGAACCTTGACCCTAAGCAGTTTTGTTATCACATTGGGGCAAAAGCCAAACTCAGATGGGAGAGAGAAAAGGAGCAAAGGAATTTAAATCATCAGGGGATTTTCCTGTAAATGATGACAGAGGAAATGGGACAGTAGTACGTGGAGGAGGAAATGGGGGTCAAAGAATTTTCCTGACTCGTGAAGAAAATTGGTTCAGAAGACAGGGGTGTTGTGGGATGAGTGTCCTTCAACAGGATATGTGGGAGCTAATTATCATGCTTGTATACCATCCACAATTGCATCAGCCAGTTCCTTGACATAAACCTGTCTGTCTGTCCATCTGCCCACCTACATATCCTTTGGGTTCTTTTTTCTCTGCAGAGCTCTATGGGATGCAGTCCAGTTCATAAATGGATGCATTTCCTTTAGGAATGAGAGTGAAGAGGGTTTTTTTTGTTGTTGTTGTTTTGTTTTTTTCTTTTTGAGTAATGAAGAGAAATCGCTGAATTGATGGAGGGACGGAGCTTGTGATTCTCCTGAGGGTTTCGGATGCTGGGCGTGATGAGTGTTCAGTGAGGCTGGGTCATAGGTGTGAAGTAAGACGTCCGCAGTGGTGCATCTTCTCCGCGCGTGTGAGCTGCGCGGATACCGGCGCAGAGCGGCGGGAAGGTCTCGTTAGCTACGGCGGAGATCTCGTGAAGCAAGGACCGCGGCGTTGGTGAGGGCAGAGTTTCCGACGGAAGCTGACATCTGTGATATTGCTCCCGGAAATGCAGGCTGCGAGAGGAGAGACGGGAGGTAATGGCCAGCGCCGCAGGGGCGATGGCTCACGGCTGCAGTCCCGATGGAAGCAAGAGTAGCGCGGTGAACTACTGGACGGGGGACGCTGATCGCACACTATATATTCATTGAGAGGTTAAAGTCCAAAATATAGAAAAAGACAAAATTATGCATAAATACAGACATCAACAATTGAATTAAAAGTGGGCAGGGGGCCTGAACACATGTTTTCCGAAGAAGACATACAGCTGGCCGATAGACGCATTAAAAGATGCTCAGCTTCACTCTTCGTCGGGGAAATACAAATCAAAACCAAAATGAGCTATCAGCTCACACCTGTCAGAATGGCTGAAATCAGCAACACAAGAAGCAGCCTGCGTTGGCGAGGGTGTGGGGAGAAAGGGACCTGCATGCACCGCTGGCGGGAATGCAAAGTGATGCACCTGTGGAAAGCAGCACTGAGGTCCCTCAAAAAGTTAAAAATAACTTTTTATTTTTAAATAAATAAATTACTGGGATCCAGTAATTCCACTGGTGGGTATTTACTCAAAGAAAATGAAAACACTAATTTGAAAAAATGTGTGCAACTCCTTGTTTATTGCAGCATTATTTACAATAGATATGGAAGTAATCTAGAGGTCCATCCATAAATGAAGGGATCAAGAATGTATATTTTCAGAGAGTGGAATATTACTCAGCCACAAAAAAGGAAAGATCTGAGACCTTGCCATTGGCAGTGACATGTGTGGACCTAGAGGATATAATGCTAAGAGGAGTATATCAGTCAGAGAAAGCACGTTCCATATGATCTCATTCATATGTGGAATTTAAGGAACAAATGAGCAAAGGAAAAAGAGAGACGCAAACCAAGAAGTAGACTCTTAAGTATAGAGAACAAACTGATGGTTGCCGGAGGGGCAGCGGGTGGAAGGACGGGTGAAACGCACGGTCTCAGGAGAAGACTTACTGCAGCGAGCACTGAGTAAGAGAGAGAAGCGCTGAGCCATTATATTGTATGCCTGAAAGTAACGTAACACTGAATGTTAATTATGCTTCAGTAAAACAATTGTAAGAATGAGATCAGCAGAGAAGGGGTAGAGTATACTGTTTGCCACTGAGCTCAAGGAGGGGTAGAAGAATTTGGCAGTAATAAATCGGGTGTGGCCATGGGGTTGCCTGGCTTAGAAAAGGTTGGGCCAAGACAACTTAAAGGACAAAGTCCAGGTACTATGTGGACAAAACACGGGAGGGGTCTTGTGCCTACATACTGCCCTCATTGAGAAACACAGTGTGAATTGTGACCATGATCTAGGAGCTGATGTCTTCAAGACATAAAGATGGGGAAAAGCCTGGAATTTTGTAGATAACTTGAGTCCACCAGTTTGTGTCACCCGCTCACTCTTTAGTGCATACCTGGATAGTTTTAGGATGGAAGGAAGGATTATTTGGGGGCAGCAACAGGAGTAAGAAGATGTGGTAAAAAAATGATGCCTCCATCCTCCAAGGATGTCTATACCCTAACGCAGGGAGCCTGCAAATACATTATAAGGTGGGAATCCCCCAATCACAAGACTCCTTACAGAGAACCTTCCCTAGTTGTGGTTAATGGAAGATTTGACTATGGAAGAGATGTCAGAGAGAAGCTGGCTTTGAAGATGGAGAAGGACAGCCAAGAGACCAAGACTAAAGGAGCCTGCAAATTGTGAATGGCCCTCAGCTCCCAGTAAGCAAGGAACTTCAAGGAAGTCAATTCTGCCAGCAAGTCAAACAAGAAACAGATTCTCTGCGAGAGCCTCTGCAAAAGAATGCAGTCCGCTGACACCTGAATCTAGCCCTCCAGGACCCAAGCTGGGACTTCTGACCTACAGTGATAAGAAACTAGTACAGAATTGAACCGGCCCTGCTAACAAGTCCAGTGATGTCAGGAAATGAAACAAAAAATCACAGCTTCAAAAAGCCGTGGAGAAGTGAATTTCATTATGCTCATATTTCTGCTTGTGAAGTTGGAGTTACTCTTGGGACATCACGGCCAGCTCTGATCCTGACTTCCTAAAGAGGCACCTGTGTTCTGAGAACATGGTCAGCTACGTGGGGCTGACACCCTGCTGCCAGAGAATCAAAGGGTAAACTTGATGTTGAAAGGGCTGGATATATGAATTCAGAATCTTTTTGCTCCAACACAGATTTTTTTGAGAATTCTATGTCTCCATGAGTAAAAATAGAACATTCATTAGTGGAAGCCAGAATCAGGGAGTCATTTGAAAAAAAAAAAAAAAAAACAAGACTTACTCCTAAAATTCTTTCAAATTCCTTTACTGGATTTATATCCATGTTCATTGTCCAAGGCCTGATTCTCTTTAATGTAGTTAGGATAATAGCCTCCCGGAGAGAACAGTCTCTCACGGTGTTAGCACCCACCCCACGCCACTCTCCACAGAGCACCTGCAGTCTGCTTCATCAGGGCCCTCGCTTCTCCCAAAACATTTCACGGTGTTTGGAAACGCCCTGGACCATTTCCACTGGTGTTTGGAAGGAAAAAAGGATGATATTCCATCACGCTGTCTAGAACACTCCTCCCTGTGTCTGTGCAGTTGATTTGTATTATCTTTTGTATCTCTGCATAACCCACATTCTCTCAGGGGAGCGTGCCGTGGTTCCTGAATACTTGGTTAATTACTCTTCCTGTATTTCTCCTAGTGCCATATAACCCCACCGGTAGACATAATTAGTGGGGAACTATCTTTAGTTGAGGCTTTGATTAGATTTATTCCCCCACCACGAGAAACTTGAAGATACGACTGGAGGTAGGATCATGTCTGTTTTCACTCTCTATCATCCCACAAGGTGTCTGGGACATGCCAGGTACTAAACAATGGCAATGAATCAATGAATGTCCATGAGAATACTTCTCCTCGGGGATAGAAGCAGCAAACCCACAGTTGTGAGATTTCCATGAGAAAACCCATGGAAGGCTCTCCGCTTTGCCTGCTAAAACCCAATTGCCATTTTTAAGGAGGACATCTGGGGATCTGGACCATACTGTAGATTCCTGATGGAATGCACGGTGGGAAACATCACCAAATATTTGGGTGACCTAGCGTGAACCAAGGTAGATGTGCAGGTGACCTCTGACCTCGTCCTCATCACTTCGGAAGTGGAAAGGAAGCATGGACCATGGTGTTGTCGGTAAACTGGAATCCATGGAAGGGGTATTTGGGCAACGTCCATAGTTCAGACCTCCAGGAACAGCATTTTGGGACATAAAATGATCAGTTTGTGCAGGCAAATGGTGAGGGTCTGGAGAGGAGGAGAGAGGGCTTCTCTAGTTCTCAGCAGAGCGCTTTCTCATGGTCTTCCCATGCTCCTCTTGTCTCTGCGCAGTATTGTCTAGAACGAAGCTACATGAGGGCACTGTGTATGATAGGAAGGTGTGGGAGCCCTGCGTTACCAGCTCCTCCTGTGAGCCCCTCCGAACAACGTATCAACGTGTGTTCATGTTGGAATATGAAAACTTGGTGATGGCTAAGTCACTGCTCTTTTTAGGAAGTTACCTTAATTTGGAGAATATGAAGCAGAAGAAGGTCAAAGCCTCGTTTAATGGGTAGTTAGGGCTTTGCATTTGTTAGGATGAGGTTACAGAGAAACTCTGAGTGGTAATAGTAGTAGCAGTAATAATCATAGTGGAAACAGCGACTCAGAGGTCTTGTCTGTCAGGCATTATGCTAGCCTTTCTGAATAGGTCAGCTCATTCAGTCCTCACAGAACACTTTGAAATAGGAATTGCTGTTATCCTCATCTTAAACATGAGAAAACGGAAGCTCAGAGATGTTAAACTTCCAAGGTCAGATGGGACAATATGTGCCTGTAAATGTTGTGTTTTCCTTCTTCCTTCATTCCTGTCTTCTGCCAGATCAAAGTCTCTAATCCTTCAAGTTAATTCTTATATTGCAAAAAGTTTAATTCATTTGAGAACATTAGAAGAGTAGTAAGAAAGAGCAATATAACAATATTTATTCCTGGATTGTTTGGGGGGGAGAAAGACATATAGAGGTACCATTAAGGGACAATACTTTCCATAATTATTTCAATTGCTTGGAAAAAGGAAAATCCCACAGCACTGCTTTGGGGGAAATAATCTATAGGGGAATTTGTAGATATTACTAGGTTAGATCAATGGTGCCGCAGGAAGCACGTAAATCGTGTTTATCAAAAGGGAAAATGAGCTGCCAGGCACTTCTGCCAACATGACTGAGGACCAGCACAGAGCGCTTGGGGACGTGCGTCCCTAGGAAGCAAGATAATGATGTACGTGGCCTGTTCAATAAGCACTTAGCCCGAGGTCATTCCAACATGCAAAGGAAAGCAAGTGTGCGCGTCCACTTTTTTCTGTCTTCTTTGGCATGCTGTCTTTCTTGCAGCAGCCCCAGACTTGTCCTATAAAAGTTCTCTAATTCATTTATCCTAGAAGGCCTTCATGGTAGCTGCTGTTTGAAGAGATTATAAAATGTAGGCTTAAAAGAAACATATCTGAAATGGATAAATGCGGCTAATGAGATGTCTTATAATTAAACTGTAGAACTTGCTGCCACAAGTTATTAAGACTTAGAAATCTTCAAACAAGGATTAAACAAGGAGAGCATTGGCAGTCCCATTAACGGAGATAAAATTAGACGGAAGATCAATCATTCTACTTTAGGGCATTCTCTGAGGGCCAAATAAGTTGGTGAAGTTGTTTCTTCATGTCGTAGAATATCACTTAAGCATTATAATTTCACACTTGAAACCCTTCAATAATCTTAAGCAGGGGCAATTTTCCTATAATTATTCCCTTTTGATATCTATCACATATTTACCGTGAATTGCCTAATGTTTCCCTTTTCAATACTGGATGCTCCCAGTTTCCATCCCTGGTTCCCACAGTAGAATGGTTACAACATTCTGGTTCCTCTTAGATCCATGGTGGTTTGAGATTGAGATGGCACGAGGAAGGATTATCGGTTGGGAAGAAAGAAAAGATGCCAAGGTTTACGATCTTTTCCTCCAGTGGATGGCTTGCTGAATCCTATGTAACAAAAATAATAAGTAAACTTCCAAGTTTTTAAAAATGTTGCTTCTTTTCAAACTATCCTAATTTGATTTGTTTTCAGGATCCGCATTTGAAGGTTTTAGCTTAATTTAGTTTAGGTTTTTTTTTTTTTTTTTTTTTTAAATAGGAGAAAATATATCTCTACCTAATGTTTGAACTGACTTCGAGTCAGAGGACAGTGCTAGAAAAGAACTCAACATATTTACCCTTTTCTCTAATATGTCCTAATTATACTTTTCCTCAAAATAATTCTCCTGCTATCCTAATAGGAAGTCAAGCCCCTCAAGATAGTATATTAATCTGTATATTTTACATGTAATTAACACATAATAGATTGAATATTTTACAAATAAAAGTTCCAGCAACATGGTTTGCAATCTGGGGCACAGATGTGGTAATAAAAGACCAACAAAATTGAGGAAAATTTTATTACATTATTGAGTGGGTAGTTTTTGAAAAGTTTCTGACAGAAATAAGTGATCAAGCTCTGAAAAGCAAATTTTGATAGGGCATCTGAAATTCAAGGGTTATTATTTTCTCTCTGGTTTTCAATGAGATTCTACTAGAATTTAGGATCTGAGGATAAAGGATGATGGTCATAGACATGATTAAAATATACATGTTAGAATCACAGAACCTTTTCCGCTCTAGAAATAATCTTCGTTTTAGATTGTTTATTTTTTTGTTTGTGCATGCAAGGCTTCCTACACATAGAGGATGCTTAGCATGTGTCCCATGTGTCAATCCAGTAAATGCCAGTCGCATCAGTCACTGCCCTCGCTCGTCATGTGGCAAGCCAGTCGGTCTGCATTTCAGACATTTGTGGAGCTGATCTTTCCGGTCGAGGATGCTCAGATAAGAGTGGCCAGAGTAGTTATGGGTATTTCCTCTCTCACTGTCTGTACCACCGTACCTCCAAGGTCACTGAAGTTATCAGTGGCACCTGGAGTTGGAATTGTGGCCACCGAGCTCCTGTCCTGCTCTGTTCCCTTTAGACCACACTTAGGCTGCCCACAGAGACTGCCGTGAGAGTAAACCGCTAATAGTCAGCAGAAAGTAATCACCTGCCTGTAAAGATCACAGACAAAGGGCAAGTTTTCCAGGTCATTTCCAAATATACCTTTTTCCTCTGGTATCTTAAGTGCTCTCATCAGAGCAAAGAACATAACACTGGTAGCTTACACAACTGTTTTCCTCTATGAATAAGCACCTGCATTGAGGTTACGTACCCACGGTGCCACCTAATCCCAAATAAAGGGCTGTCAGCAGAAAGGGGATATTACTTACCGAAGAGCTAAAGCCCCATGCACTTTGTTGCAAAAAAAAATAAGTGGGTACTTTTCAAGGAGGATTTAGAATCCTTGCAATCTCAAGGCAACTCCAGTTTGTGTGTCAGAAAGCCAGTCCTGTTTCCCTATTCAGTGTCCATGGCAAAGCCAACATTCAGGATGCGAGAGAAGTGGAAAAGTATTTGAGTGTGACCTTCTCCATTTTAGCTTTCTTAACATGTCATTTGTCTATTGTGAGGAAATGATGTGAATATATCCATATTCACATCATTTAAGCATATTCTTAGTACTTCAAAATCATTCTAATATTTATAATTTTAAGACAAAAATAACTTTCATCTAGGAATCTTTTCACTGGCCCAAACACAATCAACTTGTGATCATAGAACTGAAAGACGGGAAACATAAATGCATACTTCTTGTTCGTGTTTGGTAAGAGTGGGCATGGAAATAGTTGAGAACCAGATAGTTGGCAAAATAATAAATAAACAAACAAACAAATGAATAAATAAAATGCAACCATGTGGTAGTCTAAAACTAATCATGTCTTTGGGTCTTAGGATCCTTTCTTCTTTCCTCCCTCTGTTCCTTCCCTTTTTCTTGGTTTCTTTCCTTCTTTCTTTGATATTACATAAATTTATCTCACTTCCACCCCTCAGGAATTATTATGACTTTGACTCTGAGTTGTTTCAAAAATTGACTAAGAATGGAAAATAAAATTTTCAGTACCTTTAGGTTTATTTTAAGTTATCTTTCTTAGATTTTTCCATTTCTGTTTCTTCTTAGTCATTGTCCTAAGAGACATCAGTAAGTTGAAATATTGGAAATTCTAAGGTATTCTAGGGAAATTTGTGATCTATTTCAGTGGACCGTGTTATCTCTCCTTCTTGGAGATAGGAAGTACTCTAGACTGTAGGGTCCATTTAGTGACCTCAGAACAATGTTTTGCCATTAATTAAATAAGCTAATAGGACTTTGTGACAAAATATGAAATCACATATATATGAAGGATTATATTGGCTCCAGACCAAGTTCCAAAGAGTACAGCGTGGTGAAAAGGGAAGAAAAAACTGTCACATTATGTTGACATGTGGCAAAGCTGGAAATCAAGTCAATGTATTTGACAGGTGATACGTGCGGACATTATACTCTGCTTTGCTGTAACATAGGGAATATTTTGCTGCGGATGAGTAGAACAAGTCAGTTGGCTGAATCTTCTAATATTTGTGCTCCCCTCTAGCAGAAAGCAGGGAGAGAGTTTAAAACTTTGAAGTTTGGTCTTTTAACAGAGTTTATGTAATTACCGGAGTGTACACAGAGGGATCAATAGAGAGAATTGTGTCACCCCTTTTCCACCCAAAGTGCACCTGACTTGTCAAGAAACAATGATGCCAGGCGACACTGTGAAACCACTTGCCAATTACTCCAATGCACTGTATGAGACTAGTAAATAAAACATCCATTTAAAAATTTAGGTGACATTTCCTCATAGTTGTTCTTAGCTAAAGTGAAATGTGCTTTACCTTTCAAGTAAACTGTTTAGTTTTGCTTTATGTCACTGTTGCTATCTTGGATACTTCCCCCGGAGCTCTCCCAAGCTAACAGAAGGGTGTGGAACTAGTAACTAACATGGGTCATAGGATGTCACTGAATTCCAAATCCATTAGATAGAAACAGTGAATCCCATTTGTGAAACTATAGGTTGTAAAGCTATTTTAGAAGACTCAAGTAGGCCATTTCTTGAATGAAGGCTGTGTACCTCTAAGAATGGAATGAGATAGTCGAGGAAATTTGTTATCTAGAGTTTTAGCATAATTCACATCTGCAAAGTGGGCCCAGATAAATTTCTGTAACTCAGTAATATGTTCTTATGTAGAAATTGAGAAATTGGGTATCTATATCTTTACAGGGAAAATATCTTAATAACATGGTATTTAGTCATTCAAAACCATTTGTATGGACAGTTTTTATGGGAGTAAGGTGTTTGGGGAATAGCTCTTCATCTCTTGAGTAAGAATCCCTTTCTTTTAACAAGTACCGCATCTCCTTATAGTTAGGACAGCGTTTGCAGTGAGAGGAGCAAGTAGACCTTGTAATAGTCTCTACGGTGGGACCTGAGAATCCTTGCTTTTGCTATTAAGTATACACATCTTTCTTCTTTGTTCTTTACTTCCCTTCAAAAAATATTTACTTAATTGTAAGCACATGTAAAGTATTTTGACTTTGGGTTATAGGAGTGAATCAGATTCAATACCTGTGCTCATCTAGGTCATAGTCTAGGAGGTATTTGTGGTCATGCCTCTACCTTCAATACAACAGTCTTGGCTTTAACGTCCAAAGGAGTCAGAAAAGAGAAGTTGTATGATGATTTTAAATGTCAACATTCAGACTCTTTGCACCCAATAACAAATAGATCCTCTAGATTCCCTGCTCCAAGAAGTGGAAAATAAATAACATGATAGATTGGAGTTGAATGTAAGACAACAACTTCAATTCCCAGATTTCATTCGCCGTATTTTAACTATGTCCTGCAATGGGTCTTCCTTTCTAGTGCTTGTTTCTGCAAGTGAAGTGCATCTACTTTCTAGGTCATGGCCAGGCAACCCTTTGAGAGACAGTCGTGTTGAGATGCAGCTAAAGTAAGCAAACAATGTTTTTGTACCTTGGTTTTGTTTTTTGTTTGTTCTTTGTTTTGTTTGTTTTGTTTTGTTTTTACCTGTGTATTCTTCTGTAAAATCAGCTCCGTGCTAACTGGTGTCCGGCCTGGTACCAAATCACGGTCTGTCTGCCCCAGAAATTGTGGCAATTCGAAGGCTCTGGTTTGCATGGCGTCAGGTTGGTTGTAAGTCCTGAATGTTTTTTGGATGATCGAGAAAGTTTGTCTTCCCGCCTTTCTTTGAGGTGTTTAGACCAGAGTTTGAAAATAAAGAAAATTTTGGGCATGGAAAATTGTATTATTATGTTAAAATATGTTAAAGGGAAATTAGTGATCTTTTTGGCTTCAAGATTAAAATCTTTTATTCACATGCAATGACTATTTATGTAATTACTGAGAACAGAAATGAAGGTCATTCACTCTCACCTTCAGGTTCACCTATTAGTACTTATCTCACCGAATGTGCGGGAAGCCGGAGTCACGGACTGGCAGTCCAAGTCCTCCTGAGTCCTCCTCCGGCTCTGATGCCCGTGGCTTTCTCTCCACCTTCTCTTCCAGTACCCTGCCCTTTCCCACTCTACTCTCGAACACCAGCTCCGTCCTGTCTCCCAGCGAGCGGAACATCCTCCTGCCTTGGAACTTCTGGACCCGCCGCTCTCCGGCATGGCGAGCTCTGGGCTCGGCTAAATTACCAGCTCACCCTCTTGCTTTCTTCAGGTGTTTGTTCAAAGGCTGCTTCTCAGAGAGGCTTCTTTGCCCATGCTATTGGATATTGCATCCCTCACCTCTTTTTTCTTCTTATCTGACTCTTCCTTTTCCTCTGCCTTACCTCTCTCCCCACCGGGAAGACGGAGTCCGTGAGCATGGGGACTCTGCTTCACTCACTGTTCACTTATTTGTGTCCTCAGGTCTTAGAACAGTGCTGGGCATATCACGAGAGAGTGCTGCTTACTTAATGAGTGAGTGAATAGTTGATTAGTGCCTCGGCGGAGATAGCCCAGCAGCACGCACACAAGGAAGGAAACCAAGAATAAATGCAAGAGGAACTAGGGGGGATATCTGTGTGCCCCTCCATTTCCTTTACTTCAGTGCCTCCCTCCTGGGACTGCACAGAACCATGTGATTCCGTAAAGACATTAATAAGGCTTCTTTGTATTCTACATCACCCAAACACTCAAATGGAAATGGACATTTTCTGACCAATCTACCTAAAATGTTCCATTTCAGTATCAACATATTTCAGCACAAAGAGGAAGCACACTCTGGCTGGAAATTCTTTGGAAGGTACCAGATTTTTATTATGCTGCTAAAGTAAAAATAAATTAATTTTTCGCAATACTTGTCGTTACAGGAAAAATAAAAGCTAGAAGTGTTATTCCTAGTTTTAGATCAACAAGTTAGTAAACAGAAGTACTCCCAAAAATGTCCTTATTGAATGAAAACCAGAAACGCCTGTTTGATTCTGTTTTTATGGTCTCTTTTACTCCATGATTGAGCTTGGTGCTGTATGGCCAAGGTCAGCTGGGGTCGGCTGTTGATAAGAGGCAACATTTTTGTTCTACGTACTAGTAACGTTCATCATTTAGGAAGAAGTGCTGATACAAAACCAAAAACAACTAAAAGCAAACCAAAACAAAACCCCTCCATTTTGCTCTATGAGTAATGTAAGCTTTGACTCGAGAACCCAAGTACGTTAAAGAATAATGGGGATTTTCTCTGGTGGTAGGCAGAGACAGATTCTTCCCGTGTTTTTCTGTAGTTTCGAGGGCTGATGGTAGAAGGAATAATAGCCGCCTGTCAAGCGATTACTTGGAAGTAACTCAAAGAGGGTGAGCAGAGACGCTGTGCAGAGCTTGGCACCTGGAGAGTCAGGTGGGCTCCTCGGAGGGGTCCAGAGGCAGGCAGGTCGATCAAAGGTGGCAGGTGGTGACTTGGAGGTTTTGAACATAGAAACCCTAGAGATTTACGGGAGGAGGGAGAGAGCGGCTGAAGAAAAGAAGGTCTTTCAGCGGCCTTCTCCGAAAAGGACATTTTCACGGCTGATCCAAACTTTCTCTCTCTCTCTCTTTTCTCTCTCTCTCCTAAAGTTACTTATTTAATTCTGTCTAGAGGTACTTTGTATTATGAGAGTCATAGAGACAGTAGGAAAAAAATCTATTAAAGTCCCCTCCCTGCTCGTTACCCAATTATGTTACCTCCCAGATGTTGGGTTTTGTGGCTCTTACTTTTGTTCAAGGAATATTCTTTAAGATGTGTGATCCTTTTACAATTAGATGTGCAGTGCTCATCGGTAAAGAAGGCTAGTGGGAGTCGAAGGTGCCGGTGAGAAGCTGAAACAGTAGAGTCGGGAGCCATGTCTAAGGAGAGGGGGAGTGGAGCCAAGCAGGTGCCATTAGGTTGGGGCGAGGGGCAGTGGGTGAGCAGACGGAGGTGCTGAAAGAGGTCAAGAACTATGTTATGTTGTGAGTGTGGGAGCATGTGTGCGTGCGTGTGTGCAGAACTGCCACGCAGTGATGTCTGCAGTGGAGGCTTGAGGATTTCGGATGATGAGGAAGTCCAAGATTGGGGGGGGGGGGTGATGAGAAAATCTGAGCAAGCAGGGAAGTCTTAACTGTTTGGGTTTGGTAGAAATAACAGGTGTTGGAGATACTGCAGGGAATGAGGTTGCAGCATCACGCTGGTGTGGGATCCCTGCCTTGGAAGTGCTATCTGAAGATGACTGAGGGGGGCCACGTGCCAAGGACATCTCGGAGTATGAGGCAAGGACGTTGACATAGTAGATGGCGACTTAAAACACCAATTTTTAAAAAAAATTTTTTTTAAATTTAAGGGTGCCTTTAAGGGGTGTCTGGGTGGCTCAGTCAGTTAAGCATCTGTCTTCGGCTCAAATCAGGATCCCAGGGTCTTGGGATCAAGCCCTGCATCAGGCTCCCTGCTCCGCAGGGAGGCTGCTTCTCCCTCCCCTCTGCCTACAGCTCCCTCTGCTTGTGCTCCCTGTCTCTCTCTTAAATAAATAAATAAAATCTTTTAAAAAATTGATTGGTGATCTATAGTCATGCAAGATGTGGTGCTGCATTTCTTCCTGGCCTCTAATTATGAGGTCCCACAAGCAAAATTCTCTCCTGCGGTGACAGTTGCAAGGGTCCCCAGTGCTATTAGGGTTTTCCAGGCATAGTAGGAAAAAGAATAACAGATATTAGGAGGAAATCCATCCCTGATAGCAAAACAAAGGTCGAAATGCGAAGCCATAAAAAATGAGTCAGATTCAGAAAGGGAAGACATGTGAAGTGATGAGAACACGGAAGGTAGTACCTCTCGCGGAAGACGGATATTCTTATCAGTAGCGGTGGGCACAGGGCAGATTTTGAATGTTGTGTGCATGGCTCCAGGGAGCCCTCAGTGCCCAGATCAGAGGGCCGCGGGTGAGCTCTATGTTTTGGGGGGTTCTAATTCTACCATTTTCTGACTCATGGCAGTGAAGGGTGCTCACAGCCATGCTGAGGTCTTAGTGCCGAAAAGGAGACTGTGTTGTCTAAACCATTGCCCTTGGTGTGGAGACCATTCTTGTGTGATGTGGGTTCTTCTGTTGCAGTGTGAGCTCCGTAGCTGTCGATCACAGACACGAATGCTGCGTGATGTCATGAATTCAGAGCCGAGTCCGTACTGCGGTCTGTGTTGCTCGACACGTGTTCACGAAGCACAGCGCATTTTGGATCTTCAAGGTGTGTGGGGTTGGATTTCTTTTGAGTGGGGTTCTGTTTCCATGGGCCACTCTCTTGGCCATCTGTATCTTAATATGATAATCGTCTTGTGGGTGAGAATGACAAACTTAGGTATTAAAAAGTGGTCTGCTTCAGGATTGGTTTTTGTTGCTGTTGTTGTTGTTGTATAAAAGGGTAAAAGAAGCTCAAATTCATTTTTGAAGTGCAACTGTTCAGTTCACAGCTGTTGTAATTTTACGAAGGTGACATTCCGTCGTCCTGTGAGGGAGTTGGGGAATGTTTCCTGTCAGGTGTCAGCACTTCGGTGCGGATGCGCTCTCACCTGTGTTGGAAAAGACCCAAACAATGTGAGGGGCCAGACGCACAGTTTGGGAAGGTGTGAGTTAGCCAAGAACTCACGTCTCCTACCATCGTCAGCTTCCAGTTCTGTAGCCAGAAAGCAATTACTGCGAGGAAGAATCACAGTTTTCTTCCGTGCGGAGCAGAGACTGTCACCGGCACCTGCGTGTGGGTGGAGGGAATCGTGGCGGCAGCTTCCCTGGGGTGGGCTCTGGGTTCTTTGTGTGCAGCCAAACCAGAGAGGAGCCCAGCTGATTCCGTTCCTGACGCCTTTCTTACTTCTCTGGGAAAGCTGTCATTCCTACGGGTCTTTGGGCCTTGAGCGTCAGCAGCTCATACGTAGCTGTTGGTGGACGGAGATTGCTTCTGCCTCGAGTCTCGATTTGCTGCTGCTCCAGGTTCTGTAACACTTACAGCGTTGTTCATAGCCCTGCTTCTCGAAATTTTCTGATGTGGAGAATAACCGGGAGTACCTAATATGGGCACCCCCAGGCTTCAACTGCTGAAAACCCCCAGAGCAGGAGCCCGCGCCGCTAAGTACGTTGTGAGCTCTCTGCTCACTGTACTCAGAGAAACCTGGGAAACAACCTTCTGTGGTGATCGTACACTCATATCTCTAGTCAGATTCTGCAAGAACCCGCTCACATGTGCCCCAATGAATGAAATCTTACTGTCTCCCTAAAGCTTAAGAAGGCCATGTGCTTTTTATACTAAATGCACACACCTGCCTCTTACTTTTTATAGTGGTAGGGCAGGAAACTCATTGATAATTCACATCCAAAGGAAACATGGAAAACAAGCAAAAAGCAAACAGCGCCTGTCTTTAAGCAGAATTTCTGGGGCAACACAGACATTCCGAGGCCCCATGGAACCACAGAGCTGTGCTGTGTCATTGCTCTCACAATCTCCTCTCTTAGGAAACTCATATGAGCTACAAACAATCAAAACCACACGGAGAAGGTGCAGGAGGGGCGCAGAGAGGCTGGGTTTGGGCGTGAAGCAGGTGCCACACCGGGACCTGGGCTCAGATCCCCAGTTGCTGCGAACCATGCGGGTCACCTGTGGCAGTCGCTCACCCACAAAGCCAGGGAGACTGTAAAAAGAGCAGCGGTTGCCAGGGGTGCAGGGAAGGATGACAGCATGCAGCACAGACGACCCGGGGCCGTGAGACTACGCTGTGAGACCCGACAGTGACAGACACACGCCAGGATACATTTGCCTGAGCCCGCAGAGTGTGCGACACCAAGACTGATCTTGAAGGTAGAGTATGGGTTCTGGGAGATGATGATGTACCCGTGTAGGGTCACCGATGACAACCAGAGTGCCCCCTCGTGAAGCCTGTTGATATAGGGGAGGCTTCACGTGTGGTGTGGACAGCGGGAATATGGGAAGTCTTTGGACTTGCTCAAGTGCTCTGTGAATCTAAAACTGCCTTAAAAATAACAGTTAATGGGCGCCTGGGTGGCTCAGTGGGTTAGAGACTCTGCCTTCGGCTCAGGTCATGATCTCAGGGTCCTGAGATCGAGCCCCGCATCGGGTTCTGTGCTCAGCCTGCTTCCCACCCACCCCCCTGCCTACTTGTGATCTCTGTCTGTCAAATAAATAAATAAAATCTTTTTTTAAAAAAAGTAACAGTTACTAATTGAGGGGAAAAAACAGAAGGAAAGGGATGCTTCTGTCGGCGGCTTTGCTGTTTCCAATAGACCAGCTGAACTGTCACACAAGGTGGCAGGCATCCTAGATCTCTCCTGGCCGTCCTGAAAGAGAAAAATGGGCACTTTTTAGACTTCACAGTCTTCTCAGATTAGTTTACCTTTACCAAAATATACCAGTATTAAGGAACCAACAGATCCATTTCCTGCAGGATTTTTCTGTGGAATTGGAGTGAAACTCTCTTTTCAATCAAGCTCCACTGTCTTTCAGGAGGAAGAATCAATTGTGGGTCACACACAATGAAAAACAACCTGAATTTTACAAGTATATTTACTCTGAAGAATACCCGAGTTCCTTATCCTGACAGTTAAGGTTAAATGCTGGAGGAGGATAGGAAGAGTCGTTAGAGAAAAGAGAGCAAGAGAGTAAAGGGATAGTAAAGCCTGGCATTTGGGAGAGAAACCCATGGAAAGACAAGGATGCCAGGGTTGAACAGGAAGAAGCCAGACTCCGGAAAGCAGGGCTCTCTTCAGAGACCCAGATCTCTCGGCTGTGGGGCGCGCCACCCGTTATCACGTGTCGTCACACCTGTAAGATTGCGACAAGCTCCTTTGCAGTTTGGAGTCACTTTTTCTACAAGACGGGGTAGATTCCCCACCTCCAGTTCCCGCTCACACGTGTGCTTTGAAAGAAAGGTTGCTTTTCCCCACGGAACTCAGGCCTTTGTCAATGTTGAGGTAATGAGTTAGCTTTAGACGCCGACTGTGGAAGGCCAGCATTATCCATGTGTCTACCACCTAAGACTGGATTTATCTGACTCACAATATTATCTGCTTCTTGCTTTCTTTAGCTTTTAATCTATTGTTCTGAATTAATCTTGAAACAAAATGCGATTTAAAAAAATCTGTGTCACTGGAAATAATACAGTCAGGAGAACAGTGATAGCTCTTATTGAAAGTTTCGTTAAAAGGAAGTATTTACAACCACCGTCCACTTGTCGCTCATAAGAGGGTGCTTGTGCCAAGGTTATGGGGAGGGACAGGCAGGCTTTTGCTCTCAGGCGGTTCTGAATAAACCCAGGTGTATGCCATTGGGTCAACATTGGGCAAAACGTTGACTTTCCACATCCGTCTGAGAATTTGGTCTCAATATACAAGTGGGGTCCAGTCAAAGTTGTTTGGCAAAAAGTGCAATTATGGTGGCTCCCTGATATGTGGTAAGAGCTGTGGGCAGACCCTTGGCCAAAGACACCATGAGATCTCCTGCAGTTGGTGGCGGTGCAGACGTTAGCAGTGGGCATGGTCCAGAAAGGGGTAGACCAAGCACGTTTTACTGGTGAAGTGTAAGTTGGGAAGGGGCTAACTCTCTATGGCCCTTGGAGGAAAAGTAGTTGTGGAGTCCGTCAGTTTCCTGAGGTGGTCTAGTGAGTTTGGAGTTCAGGCTTCGGTCACCTGTGTGCTGGGGAAGTGGAGGGCGTGCTGGTTGATCTTAGTGTGTGTCTGTACGTGTGTGTTTCTCTGTTTTAGCAGCATTTGTATATTAAAAGGAAAAATGAAGATGCCAAACAATTGTACTTTAGATGTCTAGATTGTTCTGATTATGTCATTTTGTTCGTATTATTTCAGAAAAGCATGACTGGGAGCAGGGGGAGGCTGTTAGGTGACCGGAGGACCTGTGTCATCCTCAAGGGCAGAGTGTTGTTGGTGTGGGCTTGCTTTTGTTTTTATCAATTTACTCATATCTGAGTCTCCACTACTCAGCACAGCATCTGGGGCCTGATGTGTGCACCAAGTGTAATGCTGGCTAAATTTCAGGGGACCGGGATGCCTGCTCTTTGAAGGGGAGGGGGCATTGATCATGTCTATGTATCTAAAGTAGAAGGGCATGTATCTAAAGTAGAGGTAGGGCATTTCTGTTGTTTCTCCCCAGAATTTTAAATGATTATTTACTGCAAATATCATTTTGCACTTGTAAGTATAGAACTGCTGGAATTGATATTCTTAGGAAGTTTTGATGAGGGAGGGGCTCGCTGCAGTCACTCGCAGTCTGTCCTTTGGCTACAACAGCACTGACCTGGGTGTGGGCAGCTGTTGGCTGGGGTGAAAAGGGCCTTTTCCAGGCTTGCCCTCCGGACCGTCCCCGACTCACTCTCCAGAGAAGCCAGGACTTCACTGTCAGCAGCTGTCCCCAAGAAGGAAAATCAGCAGTATCACTGCAACGAGATTGCCAGAAAATGCAAATGAATCACAGAATCGTGTGCTGTCTTTTTTTTATAAGCAAGACCACAGAGGACGTAGGGTAAAGGCCATGCTTAAGGAAAAGGAAAAATCCTCACGCAAAAACGTAGCATTCTGTAAGGGGGCAGCGCAGGCGTGGATGTTTCCAGCTTCCTCTAGTTTCAGCGAGACACAACTGAGTCTTCGTGGACGCAGACGCGTCGTCCTGGCTGCTCCTGACGTTTCTGGTCTGAGTAACTTCTCCCCTTCTCTCTCGCTCTGTCTCTGTCAGTCTCTCTTCTTAACTTTGTGCAAGGTCCTGCGTAGCATCTCGTCTCCTTAACTCTGTCTAACCCTGTCTGTTGTGTTTCTTTTATTTTCAGCATTTTCTTTCATTAATCACACTCAGTCTCCTCCCATATGATGTAATGTTTGAGCTGCTCCCAAATCCTTCCTGTTCCCTCCAACCCCTCCCTAGGGTGGAGCTAGCCTGCCTCCACCATATTGTTCCAGCCCCGTTTGCAAGTGGGTTTTCCATTTCTAGTGTGACAAACGGGAGCGGGTACAGGACAGGTGGGGTGGTGGCCACTTGTAGGGTCCTCTTTTCAACTCACTTGGACTCCAGCCCTGTGCATGGCTCCCCGCACTCCCACCATCTCAAGGAGGTGAACATTCAGCAGCCTCTGAGTTGTCTTGCCTGTTCCTTCCCTTGTCTTGAGGAGCTCCTTGTCTCGTCTCTTCCCCTCCCCTCCCCTCCCCGCCCCTCCACTCCCCTCCCCTCTCTCTTCTCCTCTCCTCTCTGATCTGCTTTGCTCTCGTGGAAAGGACACTTGAGATCTACCCTTTTAAGAGATTTTTAAGTGTACAATATGGTATTGTTGACTACGGGCATGATGTGTACAGCATATCCCTAGAGCTGATCGATCTTCCTTTTTTCTTTTTTAAAGACTTTATTTATTTATTTGACAGAGAGAGAGAGACCGTGAGAGAGGGCACCCAAGCAAGGGGGGGTGGAGAGGGAGAAGCAGGCTTCCCGCCGAGCAGGGAGTCCGATGCAGGGCTCCATCCCAGGACCCTGGCTGGGGTCATGACCAGAGCCGAAGGCAGACGCTTAATGACTGAGCCACGCAGGCGTCCTACATCTTTCTTGATGGAAACTTTATGCCCATTGATTAGCTTCCCTGTTCCCCCTGCCTCCAGCCCTGGACTACTCCAGCCCCATTCTACTCTTTAATTCTGCGAATTAGCCTGTTCTTGCAGCCCAGAGTTTGTGTCCCTGGATCCCCTGATTTTAAATGACTGTGTCATGTGGAGAAAGTCTCTTCCTTGAGTGAAACTTCAGAATTTATATGAGAAATGATGTTACTATTCCCTGTTCTTCCGTGTTACAGACCTGCTGTGAATTATAATTTGAGTATTTTGAAAGTGCTTTGCAAATTGTAAACTACTCTATAAAAATTTCCGTGTAAAATCAGATCAGCTCAGAATGGAGCTGTCAAAGGAAAATTCAGATAAAAAATTTATTTGCCTGTGTGTGTTACTCATGCAAGGATGGTCTTACCAGCTCTCGCGGAGGCTGGAGGCCAGCCACTAACAAGAGAAAAGAGATCCTTTTTCAGGTGAGGCCAATGGAAAGATTTCTGTTGCTCAGTGCCACATAAGAAAATATCTCAATGAAGAAATTAGAACCCAGTCACAGTTTCATTATTTTCTGGTCAGAGACCTAATGGACAGAAGTCTCAGGTGTGAGCCTGACACTTGTCCTGCCCTTGGAGTCCCTGGTTTATGAATGACCCGCTGGTCTGGCTCTTTAAACTTTTCAGCTACATATTGGCGTTGTGTCACTTAGGCATCCTCCACGAGACCGTGGTCATGTATTTGGCATATGTGGCTAGACAGGTCAACCCTGGGTTCTGTCCACACTCACAGGGGGTGCCCAAGCCCTTCGTGTCGGAATCGATCTAGTCATTATGCCAGTTCAGAGGAATGATTTCTTGAGTTTTCATAGCTGCTGAACCTGTTAGAAACATTCCTCAGTCCCAGGGATCACGTGAGGATGGGGCAGGGGCTCTGTCTCCACGTTACAGGTGGAGAGGCTGAGCTATGAGAGACAGCTGACTTGCAAGCAGGTCAAAGAGTATCAGATTCTGTTGGGAGCTCTGGTTTGGAATCCTGGCTCTGGCACTTAGTACCTGAGCACCTTCAGAAATTTTTAAAAAAATTATTTATTTGAGAAAGAGAGTGAGTGAGAGAGAAAGAGAGAGAACACAGGAACATGGGAGAGGCCGAGAATCCAAGCGGACTCTGCGCTAGCACAACCCTGATACCGTGACCTGAGCCGAAACCACGAGCCAGACACCCAACTGCTAGAGCCACCCAGGCCCACCCTTCAGAAATTTATTTAATCTCTTTCTGTTCAGTTTTTTTTCATCTGTTAAGCCTATGTATTGGAATTAAATAAGCTAACATCTGTAAGGTACTTAGCATTATACCTTGTACCTATCTGGTGCCCAGTAAATATTAACATAATACTGATACAATGATCTTAACTTTGTGCATCCATACCAGCCTACAAAAGAGTAGAAAAGGGGCACCTGGGTGGCTCAGTGGGTTAAAGCCTCTGCCTTCAGCTCAGGTCATGATCTCAGGGTCCTGGGATCGAGCCCCACATCGGACTCTCTGCTCAGCAGGGAGCCTGCTTCCTCCTCTCTCTCTGCCTGCCTCTCTGCCTACTTGTGATCTCTGTCAAATAAGTAAATAAAATCTTTTAAAAAAAGAAAAAGAGTAGAAAAGGAGGAGCATAGCGGTTGGTATCTTGGCGCTCTTTCAGTGCAATTCCGTATTACACAGAAAGAAGGATGTCTCACCAGTGCGATGTTGACAAAGGCCAGGATTCCATCACGTTGGAGGGGCTACAGGCCACGTCTTGAGGCATTCATATTCTCATGAATGGTGGTACATGCCAGGGATAATCCACTGAGGGATAGCAGAGTCTTTTAAACCCCAAATGGGAGTTTACTTTCCCTGGAAGAGTTTGTCCCTATGTTCATGACTTTGGGCAAAAGTAATCAGCTGTTCTGGCCAGAACTGTTGTCATTGACCAGGTTGGGGGAGTGTGAATCAAGAGACAGAGAATTCCAGGTGTTAGTGCAAACAGAATGACTGGAGAGGAAGGTGGGTGCCTGGACCGGCTTTGGCCCGTGATTTGGGCACCGTGGCCTGTAATGAGTTTATGTGCGAACTTCATTCAGCCTCCGTGACGTCATTTGCTGATCCCCAAGCTACAACTCTACAACTTGTTCATTCTAACTTACGGATCTTTGTATGAAGAAGGAGTAACTGCAACATTGTTTTAAGTTAGAATGACTAGCTAGACATGCCAGGGAGATTTGAATAGTTGAGGGCATCTCCTAAAGATTGGATGTAGTAAAGACATTTTTAAAAATTGCATTGTGCAATTGACTTATAATGTTGTGCATAGAGCATGTGGCAGGGCAGACTGAGTTTGGGGCCTGCTCTTTGGCCATGTAGGCTGAGCACTGCTCAGGGCCAAGCGTCGCTGGCCAACGCAGTCCCCTGAGCCGCCATATACAGTGGTTCTTTGGGTTTTGAATTTGCTTGGGGAAAACTTCCCTCAATTCAAAGCATGGTTCAATTTACAAATATGCTGGGGTTAATTCTAAAGAAGAATGAAAGAAAATCATTATTTGTAATTATTCTTCCTGCCCCTATTTGACCATATTACAATGGCACACCGTCCCCTTAGGGAACAGATGCAGTCATGCTGTTGAACATCACCGTCGGCCGCTCCAGGAAGTCATTTGGATTGATTACATGTACTATCCTGGGATCCTTTCACAATTTAGTTCCACATAAGGGAAGGTCTATAATTCCCAGCATATATTTAATAGGCTTTGTAAAGTTAGCTTTTGGGGGCTAATACATGTGCAAACTTGTTTCAGCCCCAAATCCACATTTTTACTTCTTAAAAAATGAATAATTTGTGATAAATATTTATTTTAAATTTATTTTTATGGTTTTAGTTTTTACTCCTTAAAAATGAATAATTTATGATAAATATTCATTTAAAATTTATTTTTATGGTTTTTAGTACTTTTCCTCCTTTTCAGCCAAGGCCCAAGACCAGGTCTTCCCTTCCCGGGGCTGGTCCTCGTGTGTCTTCCTGTCCACAGTATATACAAGCTTGCATGTGGCATTCTAGAATGTGTCCTCTCTGGTTCCTAAAATGTCTCAGGACCTAGTAGATTCTCACCAAATGTGAACTGAATAATTGAAATGTATTTGGCATATGATTCAAGGGAACTGTGACAAGAATAGAGTTAAAAGGGGCCCCTGGGTGGCCCAGTCGGTTAGCGTCCCACTCTTGATTTTGGCTCAGGTCGTGATCTCAGAAGTGGGGAGATCCAACTCCACGTCGGACTCCATGCTGGGCTGGAGCCTGCTTGAGATTCTTGCTCACTTACCCTCTGCCCTTCCCTTGCCCCTAAAAAAGAAAAAAATAATAACATGAAAAGTGCAGAGTCTTTACTCATGAGTAAGATTTAGAACTAACTGCTTCTATTTATTAAGGGCTTACAACATATTTTCTAAAATACAGCATTTAATTTAATCCTTATAGTAATCCTCTATAGTTGGTTTGCGGTATTTTTGGTAAGACTCTATTTTTTTAGAGCAGGTTGGGGTTCAGAGCAAGATTAAGAGCGAGATACAGAGGTTTCCCATGATCCCTTGCACCCACACACGCACAGCCTCTCCCACAACACCACTCCCCCCAGACGGGTGCATTTGTTACAAGTGATGAACCCACAGGGACACACCGTTATCACCCTCAGTGCACAACTGACATTAGAGTTCAATCTTGGTATCGTACATCCTGTGGGTTTAGATAACCGTATAATGACACGTATCCGTCACTGTAGTATCATCCAGGAGTTTCATTGCCTAAAAAGCCCTCTGCACCCCCTCCATTCATTTTTCCCTCCCTACAAGCCCTGGGAACCACTCATTTTTTACTCTCTCCATAGTTTTATTTTTCCCAGGGTGTCGTATAGTTGCAATCATACAGATGTAGGCTTTTCAGACTGACAGGCACTTGGTGACATGCATTTAAGGTTTCTCTGTGTCTTCTCATGGCTTGACAGCTTATGCCTCTTCCGTGCTGGATAATAACCCATTGTCTGGATGGACCCAGTCGATCCATTCATCTATAGAAGGACATTTTCATGGCTTCTAAGTTTTGGCAGTTATGAATAAAGCTGCTATAAAAATCCTTTGCAGGGTTTTCTGTAGACATGTTCTCAGCTCCTTTGGGTAAATATCAAAGAGTTCATTTGCTTGATCCATATGGTGAGAGGGTGTTTAGTTTCATCAGAGACCACCAAACTATTCCTTAGTTGGTGACAGTATTTTGCATTTCCAACAGCAATGAGTGAGATTGCCTGTTGCTCCACATTCTCTCCAGCATTTGATGTAGACAGCGTCCCAGATTTGGGCCATTCTAGTAAGTGGGTAATAGTTCAATATCACATTTTAACTTTTTGTATTTCTGAGATAAGAAAATGGAATCAGTAGTGGTAGAGTAACATCTGAGCTCACAGTCTCCTGTTGGACAGAGTCGGGATCTAACTACAGTTCTCTTTGATGACACAGCCTGCCACCACTTGTAGCCACTATGTCCTACTTTTTCTCTGGATGAACACAGTTTTCCTCAGACTTAAAAATAGGGGACTGTCATGTTTTCCTTGTGCATAGGTTTATATTGAAGATAAAGTGAGATAAGCTAAGAATACTTTGAAGATTGCAAAGTTCTAGGAATATAGGCAGTATATTATGTTGTATTATAGTATGTTATAGGACTTAGAAAAGATGAAAACATTGTAGATACATTTCTAATGCCATTTTCATGACTTTTAAGTAAATTGGTTTCCTGATCTGTATAGTGAGGGAGGGTTACATTTTAGCAATTACTGTGTGACTTATAGAAGTGTGTGCTAAGTATTAGTGGCATAAAAAATTGCAGTGTCAATGAGATACCACCTCACACTAGTCAGAATGGCTAAAACTAACAAGTCAGGAAACAACAGATGTTGGCGAGTATGTGGAGAAAGGGGAGCCCTTGTGCACTGTTGGTGGGAAAGCAAGTTGGTGCAGCCACTCTGGAAAACAGTATGGATGTTTCTCAAGAAGTTGAAAATAGAGCTGTCCTATGACCCAGTAATTACACTACTAGGTATCTACCCCAAAGATCCAAATGTAGTGATCCGAATGTTTATAGCAACAATGTCCACAATAGCCAAACTATGGAAAGAGCCCAGATGTACATCGATAAATGAATGGATAAAGAAGATGTGGAATGTGTATGTGCATACATACACATACACATACAATGGAATACTACTCAGCCATCAGATAAATGAAATCTTGTATTTGCAATTACATGGACAGAACTAGAGGGTATTATGCTAAGTGAAATAAGTCAGTTGGAGAAAGACTTACATGATCTTACTGATATGTGGAATTTAAAGAACAAAACAAGGGATCATAGTGGAAGAGAGAAAAAAATAAAACAAGATGAAACTAGAGAAGGAGACAGACCGTAGGAGACTCTTAATCATAGGAAACAAACTAAGGGTTCCTGGAGGGGAGGCTGGGGGTGGAGTAACTGGGTGATAAGCATTAAGGAGGGCACCTGTGATGCGATGAGTGTTCTATAACACAATGGGTATTATATAAGACTGATGAATCACTGACTTCTACCTCCAAAACCAATATTATATGTTAATTGAGTTTTTAAAAATATGGGAAAGAAAAAGCTATTAGATTAGCTAATGCGTGAAAATGCCTTCATTGTCTGATGAGAAACATGTACATTTTAATAAATATTTAGGCTCTTTAAAAAAAAAATTGCAGTGTGTAGGCTTTGTAAATCTTCAGGAGGGTAAGAGATTTTGGGAAATCAGAGTAGGAATCAGGCAGCAATCATCAATATTTGTGGCAAGAGGCCAGAGGCAATGGGTCAAAGGAAGGTCTAGATGCTGGGGTGCTGAATAGGTACTAGATTCCTGTCTACCTCGAGGAAAACATCATGCAGCTTATCACAAGAAATCACCAGATGGCCAGGGCCGTGACTGATGTCAGTGAGGAACGCAGGCAGCCCCTGCTCATGTGCCACATAAGGGTGTGACCACTCAGGATCAAAGAGCTGGTCAGTCAAGGGGGCGGGTGGAGGCGGAAATACCCTGGGTTTCTTCCCTTTTATGTCTTTTTGTTTCTTTTAATTTCTTAAAGTGAAATTATATATCCCATTTAATAATTAATACATTGAATCGTAGTGACTGTTCATTGAAGAACTAGATGTGAGCTGTTACACGGGTGGGATCCTGATGACGATCCTTTTCTCCCCCCTCCTAACGTACCTGGAGGTTCTGAGCTCATGTCAGCTTGCAGGTCTAGATTGAATCACTGGAATTTTATGTGATGAGACGAACTCCTTTTTAAACTGATGGATACACGAAGACAACGTTCTATGGATGGGCGTTTTTTATAGGTCTATTATAGGAATGAGAATATTAGCTTCTATTGCAACATGCTCATCTTTATCATCCATAAAGCTACATTCTCCAATCCATTTCCATAGTAAATTTGGAGTTTGGAATCATTTTTGCTCTGAAACTTTATTATGTGCATTAGAGAAATGTTTCCTCTACTGCCTTTTCAGAGAGCTCATGTTTATAACAAGTGATTTTGCTGCAAAAGGATGTTGGGACAGTAGCTCCAAATCTTGGACCACCGATTCCAGAAACACCGTTATTATTAACGTTTTCGTCCATTGGTTCTAGACAGAAAAGCTTGGTAGGAGCAGACAAACACACTTGCCTATTTCGAGAATAGAGACAGAAATATTTGGCCTGGGGAATTCCCAAAACAAAGCAAGAAGGGTGACGGCTCTGATGGCCCCACAACAGATGCTTCCTATGGTAGGTTAATTTGCAAAAACACAGACTAAAACAAACCTACCCATTAAAACCTTCTCATTTAAGTCCCGTTTTGAATTGGACATCAGAGGATGCCGTATAGCTGCTGCGGGGATCGGGGAGTGACGTGTTTTGTTCGGCAGAGTTGTTTTATTGGTGCATAATTTGGTGCTTCACATTCTGATCCATGGCTGGCCATCCATTAAGATCCCTTCCCTAAAGGGTACGATTGCCCATTCCAATGTTTATTAACAAGAGGGTGAGACTGATTGAGCCCACAAGCCTGGTCAGCTCCATTTATTGTGGTGCATCATTTAGGAGCTGTTTGAAGTGTATTAGAGGTAATAATTGTCGGTATTACCAGGTGCAGTATTGCAGTGAGGAACCCGCTAATGTAATGCCGTGAGCTCCCCGAGAGGGATGTGGTTCTTTCTGGGAACCAGAGACCCTTGCTCTTGGCTGCCAAGTAGTGTTTTTTGGCGGATTACTGTCACAGAACGCTCAACAGAAGTACCCTTTGGTGGACAGTAAAGAATGCGAATGGTAATTCATTCATTGAGTAATGACTGCTTGGGGCAGACTCTGAAGTGTAATGTGTCGTAAACACTAAACTATCAGCCTTATTTATGACACCTTGTTTCGGTGCTCACCAACTATGGAGGTGATTTTCAGCTGGTCGCGTAGATCTGTCTCTTAATTGCATATTACTGTTGTGGGCGATTGAGCATTATTTCTCCTAGATCCAAGGTATGAAGGTTTGAAACACTACCATGTTCATTCGAGAGAGTATGTCTAGTTGATGGTGGTGGGAGCAGGTCCAGAGGACCAGGCTCTGGAGACGGCTGGGCCAGCCCGGAGATGCTGACCTTCTTCCAAGCAGAATGCACTGTGGTGGATGGAGGTGCTTTTCACTCGGATTCCCAGACCTCTCCTCCCAGTCACCTTCTGTTAGATTTGACCCAAGTATGATCATAGACTCCTAGTCCTATCTCAGTCTGCTACATCCACAACTGACTTTGGCCTTCTTTTCCCATCTCCTTATTGTGCAAGGCAGTGTCCCCCCAGATCTTACCGGAATCTGACCTCAGCCCACCCATGACCTTTCCTTTGCACTTTGCCTCTTTCAACTGCTGACCACGAGTCTGCTCTGTTGTGGAACCCAGACACATAAGTTGCATAAAAGGTAGGCCAGCCTTTGTTTTCGCAACTTGTGGTGTTGGGCAGTGGGTTCCAAGCCATGGGAATCATCTACAGTGAGAAGAAAAATAAGCTTATTGGTCAAGTCTGTTAAAACTTCATAGATGTTATATAACAAGACATCCAGAAGATGTCCCTGGTAAAAAAGGAAAAAAAAAAGGATCATTATTTGTAAGCCAGAAAGAGGAATGATATTTTGTGCTGTGTTGTGTTTTTTCCAACTTTGCTTAGCAATTATATCTCTTGCAAACTTGGAGATCCTCACAAAGTCCTTGGCTTTAATATTTCTTTTCTAAGTACCCATCATTACTCGGCAGGCCCACACGTGGGCCATTGATTGGGACACTAACGATTTGTCCATGGGCTCACTTAATTCTGAGGACTGTCCGATAGAAAAGATAAAAGAAAGAAATGCCTCCCTCATGTAGATGGCTGAGTGCATGAAGCAATCTAATGCTTTCTTGTAACCAGCAGTGATTTTTTTTCCCCCTTTTTGATTATGGAACTCACTGAGTGCCCCATTGTAATGACAAATACCAAATAAAGCTTCTTTCACGTGGTGAAAGTGGCTGCAGGGGAACATCCTTATTTCAGAGATGTTGCACAGAGCTAGATTTTCACCCACAGTAAATCATAATGCTGTTTTTCTTAGACTTTGAGATAAGACACACCTGTTGGAATAAAGCTATATATGTGCTAAACCTCTTTGTTGGCTTTGAGAAACACTTTTGTTTCTCCTCTTAAAATGAAAATCAGCTCGGAGACAGAGGTAAGAGAGAAACAAGGCTTACTGAAAGAGCAAAACATTTAACAATAGAAAGAAAAATCCTTTATACGTCTTAGGAGGTGCTTTCTTTAAAGACAGGAAAATCTGCTTTTCTGTTTCTAAAAGTTAAACCGTATGGGGTCTTCGTGCGGCATTGTAGAATCATCAAAAGTGAGCCCATCTGTAATGAGAAATCGAAATTTCACCCTTTGTCAGGAATTTTCTTTTTTTTGTGTGCGGACCACCAAGATGGAGGCTTCCAAACCACGTTGCCCCCCTCCTGCCGAGGTTGGAATTGAAATTTCTTCTCACGATGCCGGAGCCGCGGGTGAGGTACCAGCCTCTCGCTCTACACATGGCGAGGACAGCGTGGCACTGACTCGTGCAGACTTGGTAGGGATTTCCGCTCAGCAAATTAAAATCCACCTCCCTTGATGGGGCCAAAGAGAGGACGCAGTCACATTTTGCTGCGTCTCACCCAAGGTATCCGGCATCCACACTTCCAAGGAAATTCTTCTTTAAAGTTTTTTCAGATTTGAGAGATTCTTTTAAAGATGTGTCTGCATTCCACACTTTCTAGGAAGAAAAATTTTCCCCAGAGAGAGAGTGGTGAAGTACCAATAAAAGAGTATTTCCCCCACTCCCCGGGGGAAAAATGTATATACGTTATTGGATTAGTACTTGGTGTGAGATGGTCAGCATGTGGTTTTGCATCTGAATGACAGAAGAAGGGTTGGTCGGCGATTGGATGGACACCCATTTACCATTCACTTTTTTTCCCTACTTTCGTAGGACATCTGCTGTGCATGGTCGTGGCCCAGAATCTGTGGTAGGTGCAGAAATAAATAAGATGAGATTCTGTGATATTTAATTGTGGGCATCAGCTTGACTGGCCCACGGCTGCCCAGATAGCTGGTTAAACGTCATTTGGTGTGTGTGTGAGGGTGTTTCTAGACAAGGTTGGCATCTGACTTAGTTTTTGAGGGTGGGCTTAATAAACCAGGTGACCCTTCCCAGCATCGGTGGACACCATCCAATCCACTGAGGGACTGAATAGAACAAAAATGCAGAGGAGGGTGAATTTGCTATTCACCTCTGAGGCCCTAAAATGATGCCGTTGGCGTTCTGGGTCCCCAGCTTGCAGATGGCAGATCATGGGACTCCTCAGCCTCCATGATCAGTCCTATTTCTCTGGAGGCCTTGACTGATACAGACCTGCTCCACTGTTTCTCCGTATAAGGTTAGTAACTGCTAGTGGTATAGAAAGCATCCTCTGATATTTGAATGCAGTGTGTGTGTGTGTGTGTGTGTGCATATGTGTGTATTTGGTAGAAAGAACCTGTTTCACTTTGAAAGTTAAGAAAGGACCACACAATTCCAATGGGGATTTTATCACTGAGGAAGAGAGTCCTCTTACTGGAAAACTGGAACCACATCATGGGCCAGCCCAGAGACATCTGCCATAAATGCCCTTGAGTTCAGCTAGGAACTGAGCCTGAAGTAGGAACTTCAGCTAGGAACTTGGAGCAAGCCTTCTTCCCAAGGATGGTTTCAGTTCCAGTGTCCTCTGGGCCCTTATAGGTGACGTTGGAATACTGATTGTCAAATATTTTGAGGCTCCAGAAAACTCAGTGCTTGGTTAAGGGCATGATAAAAGAGAAAGAAAAGAGCCATGTGGCTAGCTCTAGGGCAAGTAGAAGGGTTACACAGTTGTTGGGATAGTTTAGACGTGGGCCAGGGAGCATGTTAGAGTTTAATAATGGAGATAGATTATCAGATTGTGTGAATGTAAGACTAAGAACCTCAAAGAATGTTATGTTGGGTTGGGGGCAGGAGACAAGGAGAGCTGGGTAGCAGAAGTGCCATGGTGAACAAAATACCATTTTCTAGGTTTTTAAATAAATTAGCTCAAGGGATTATGTCAGACTTAGGGGCTTCAAGATAAGGAGATACAGCAAAAAGAGGAAACACAAGAATGAGCCATGAATTTGTAAGGCTCTCAGAACATTGCTAAACTGATAGAGAAATGAGCAGCCCTGTGATATTGGCATGTTACCCAGAGAAGCAGGAGTAGCATCATTTCTTCTTGACCCGGTATATACCTCCTGCCTTCTGGTGGAAACCTTCCCCATGTTTCTGGGTGGAAAGAGACTGTGAAGGGTGAGTAAACCTAAATGAAGATAGAAGTGATAAAAATGTAAAACCAAACCAAACCAAAACAAAATAACTGAGTGCAAAGTTTAAAGTCTAAACCTACTTTGAAGCTGCAGAAACCCTTAGCCAAAGAGCTGAAACCCTAGATGAACACTTACAAAATCCAAGGGGCCAGAGTGTGAGTGAGTGATTCTAAACTGCTCAGTTCTACCCCATTACAGGAGTATTTTGACCGTGATCATTCATTATACTGTGAAGCTATTTCCTTATGTAACTGTAGTTTCCTCCTATTTGCAGATTTTTCACGTGTTTGTCCTCAACATATTGATAGTAAAAATACCTTTGTTTTAATCATGCATTATGATACCAGGCAGAGTGTAATAAATCCAGCAAGTGAAACAAGCAAATTTTAGGTGAATGCTAGCGGAAGTGGCTTCCTTAGCAGGGGAGGATCAAGGAAGACCAGGTGGTTTGGGGGACAAATGGGTTCCTCAGACTGTTAGGAGGAATAGAGGGCATTTCAGAGTAGGAGTGGTGGCTAAGCAATAGCATGGAATAGCCCGCACGGGGCCCGTCGGGGGAGTGACATCTGGTTTAGAGAGACTGGGTGGTGGAAGCGAGGAAGTCCGATAGGATGTAGGCTGGGTATTTAGTGCAGGAGTTGGAGCTTTCCACATCACTCAGCATCAGGGAAGCACAAATCAAAACCACAGTGAGATACCACTTCACACAAGTCAGAATGTCTAAAAGTAACAAGTCAGGACCGGCAGATGTTTGAGAGGATGTGGAGAAAGGGGAACCCTCCTTCACTGTAGGTGGGAATGCAAGCTGGTGCAGCCATTCTGGGAAAACAGCATGGAGGTTCCTCAGAAAGTTGGAAATAGAGCTACCCTATGGCCCAGCAATCGCACTACTGGGTATTTACCCTAAAGATACAAATGTAGTGATCTGAAGGGGCATGTGCAGCCTAATGTTTATAGCGGCTATTATGTCCACAATAGCCAAACTATGGAAAGAACCTAGATGTCCATCAACAGATGAATGGATCAAGAAGATGTGGTATATATACACAATGGAATACTATGCAGCCATCAAAAGAAATGAAATCTTGCCATTTGTGAAGACATGGAAGGAACTAGAGGGTATCATGCTTAGCAAAATAAGTCAGTCAGAGAAAGACAATTATCATATGATCTCCCTGATATGAGGAAGTTGAGAGGCAGGGCATGGGTTGTTGGGGGTAGGGAAGGAAAAAATGAAACAAGATGGGATCAGGGGGGAGACAAACTATAAGAGACTCTTTATTTTACAAAACACAGTGAGGGTTGCTGGGGCATGGGGGGATAGGGAGAGGGTGGTTGGGTTATGGACATTGGGATGGGTCTGTGCTAGGGTGAGTGCTGCGAAATGTGTAAGCTCGATGAGTCACAGACCTATACCTCTGGGGCAAATAACACATTATATGTCAATAAAAATAATTTTTTAAAAAAGGAATTGGAGCTTTGTCCTGTGGAAATGGAGAGATTAAAAAATGTTTCTGTAGAATTAGCAAATATATATACTCATCGTGTTAAAAAATACACACTGTGTCTCTCTTCCACCTACCCAACACACAGCCCCACCTCCAACATCCACAGATAACCATTTTTATTTGTTTTATGTGTATCCGCCCACAGGCTTTTTATGCAAGTAGAAATCTACATTATTTTTTCTCTCCTTTTATGCAAAAGGTAGCACCATACCCATTCCTTTTGCTGCTTTGCTCTTTACCCTTAAAATATGCATCCTGGAGACTTTTTCCACTTTTATAATAGCTGAATGCTGTGCAAGTAGATATTATGCTGTATAATGTATTTATTAGTCTCCTACTGACGTTTGAATGGCTTTAATCTTTCACTGTTACAATGTAAAATCATCAGTTTGCATGTAGCAGGGATAGGTCCAGAATGAATGGCAAAGCCAGGATTGTTGAGTTCCAAAGATATTGAATTTCTAATTCTGATCGTTATCAACACTTGTCATTTCTGGACTTATGTTAATTTATATTCTGTGTGGTGCTTCTCTTGCAATGGCATTACCGACAGCACGCTACTCATCTTTTAGATTTCGACAATCTGATCAGTGAGATAGAGTAATCTTAGGATAGTTTAATAACTACTTTTGTTTTTAAGAGTGAATTTAAGGTCTCTCATGGATGTTGAGATTTTTTTTGTGTGCTTATTGTCAATAAACTCACTATGCACCATTTTGGCTTCATTTTACTGAGTCAGTGCTCTTATAAGTTCAAAGATGTTAATTATAAGTTCAGGATAGAAACCCTTAAAAAATCACATGAATGGCAAATAGTATTTTTCCTAATAGATGGTTGTTTGACTTTGCTCGTGGCGTCTTGTTTGTCTTGCCCTCGTACATTTGGCTTAGTGGTTAGAAGGGTCTGTACTTTTCCAGTGTTCTACACTCATTCTACCATTTTAAAAATTTCAGGCTTTTATTAATATTAACTCTTAAACTTTGATCCTCTCTTTAGATGATCCGATGTAAAATGTGGGATAACACTGGTCCTCTTCTGATATATTTAGTCAGTTGTCTAAACACAGACTGTTTCCTTTTTGGGGGGGTGGATTTTATTTATTTATTTGACAGATAGAGAGAGAGAGAGGGATCACAAGTAGGCCAAGAGGCAGGCAGAGAGAGTGGGGGAAGCAGGCTCCCCACTGAGCAGAGAGCCCAATGTGGGGCTTGATCCCAGGACCCTGAGATAATGACCTGAGCCGAAGGCAAAGGCTTAACCCACTGAGCCACCCAGGCACTCCTAAACATAGACTGTTTCTTAACAATCCACCTTTACCTAAGCAGGTCACCAGCCACCTTTTATCAGGTACCTAGAAGAGACGGCAGGTTCCTGTCCATAAAATAGTATCTCTAATGCCAGACTGACACACACACAACCAGATTTTAAAATTAGCTGGGTCTTGATATGCTGAAGAAGGAAAGGAAAAAGGTAAAAGTCACAAAATCCAAGGAAATGCTCAAAAATTAAAGATGAAAAGGAAAATGAAAATAAAGTTAATGAAGGAAAATACATTGTCACATTAAAGAAAATGTATTTTCAAGCTCCTGGGATAAAGCCACAGGGTGCAAGCCCACGGGAGGGACAGGATGGATGGAACACAGTAGGGTTGCCGGTCCCCAGGGTGTTTCTGTGGACATTACTTCACCTGGTTGGGGTTTTGTGTTTTCGATACGTCTTCCGCTTTCATTTTAATCAATATGCTTTCCTGTGAGTTTCCATTTCTTCCCTCCCCCCCCCCCGAATTTCTCTTTTCTCTGTTGGCCACTGTGTTTCCTGCAGTATTTGGATTCCCCCTTAGGATCTCACCAGGTTTGTCTTAAATTATGATCAGTTTTTCTTCTCTTCTCAGGTCTGCAAGCTCAGATTTTATTCTCTCCTGCAGCTTCTTCCTCTCTTCACAGAGCTGTGTGGTTTTGCTTCGTGTTGGTGATTGCTACATTTGAGATTATTTTTTGAAAGGCAGAGACATTTTTCTTCTCATTTTTAATTGCGGTATGACAGCATCTTCCTAAGAATATTTGTCCATCTGTTGACAGAATTGTCACCTTTTTTGTACTTTGAAAAATTTTAGTGAATGTATCTACCTTTCCGTTTTCGTCTTTTCCTGACCAGCTGTTCACAGAAGTCCCTAGAGCGTAGGAGCAGGCGGCTTACCTGGCTTCCCCGCCCAATGGCCTCTCCTTCCTCCAGAGGGAAGAGAAGGACCAATTCCTTCCAGCTTCCTCTGTGTCAGTTCTCTGATAGCCTCTCCTTGGCTGGTCCGCCTTGCCGGGTCCCATAATAGTAGTCAGAGCAAAGATTGCAGCTTCTGCGAGCGCCTGGGCGCCTTCCGATGCCAGCCCTGGAAACTGCGTCTTTCCTTTTGGCTAATAGGACAGGTCTTGTCTCCTAGCAGAGCTGCAAACCCAAGCTTGTGTTCGCTGTCCATGGTCCTGACGGCGTCTAAGTCGCAGACGCAATGTGGTAATGAAAGAGCTGACGAAGGTAGCTGGTGGCAGTAATAGGAGCGTGTGACGGCTTCTCTTCTACCCCACGTTCCAGGCATGCCACCCTCACAGCACCTGTGAGCTGAGCCAGCCAGCTCCACTTCACAGAGAAGGAAGCAGCCACAGAGGAGGTCAGGTTGCGTGGGCACTGATTTGTGCTTAGCTGATAAATGGAGCAGCGGGCATATGAACCGAGATGGTCTAGTTCAAGTCTCCATGCTTTGAGCGGCCATGTGTGTGGTCATGCTTACGCTGGAGATCTGGTTTGAACATTTTATTTATTTATTTATTTGAAAGATTCTCTTTATTCATTTGTCAGAGAGAGAAAGAGAACACAAACAGGGAGCATCAGGCAGAGGCAGAAGCTGGCTCCCTGTTGAGCAAGGAGTCAGAAGCGGGACTGATCCCAAGATGCTTAGATCATGACCTGAGTGAAAGGCAGACCCTTAATGGACTGAGCCACCCAGGAGCCCCAGGTTTGAAAATTTTAGAACTTAGAAGTTAACATGTGTTTAAAACTGTAAGTGGCAGGGGTGCCTGGGTGGCTCAGTAGGTTAAGCCACTGCCTTCGGCTCAGGTCATGATCTCAGGTCCTGGGATCGAGTCCCGCATCGGGCTCTCTGTTCAGCAGGGAGCCTGCTTCCCTCTCTCTATCTCTGCCTGCCTCTCCGTCTAATTGTGATCTCTCTCTGTCAAATAAATAAATAAAATCTTTAAAAAAAAAACTGTAAGTGGCAGTAGTATGAAGGAGAAGGGCAGAGAGTCCTTCAGGTAGAAAGGGCCAGGTAGGGCCATGTAGCGAGAGATAGATAGGGGTTATGTGATTGGGCTCACAGAAATCCCAAAGATGTGGAGGTGTTTTTTTGGGGGGTGGTTCTTATTTATGACAGTTTCCTGTGGTCAACAGAAAATAAACAGATCCTAAAAAGAAGTAAGCCATTAAAGATGTTATCTCTAGTCCTTAATCAGTGGTGCTGCCAGTAGAGAAGTCAAAAAGATTTAAGTTCCCTAGTTAGCCTTAAATAAAAGACTGACCCTAAAAGCCCTCAGTGGTAACCCAGTATGGACCCTTCTCTCTCCAGAGAGCTTTTTCTGTATTCTTTATTGCTTTACTCACTCTCTTCATCTGTGAGATTCATTCTTTCACTCCATGAGACAAGAACCTAGCTCTCTTGCTTCAGCAATTTTCTCAAAGTTTTGTGCATGTGGGAACCACTTGGGAGTTCTGCTAAGATGCAGATATGATCTGGTGGGACTTGGGAGTCTGCATTTGTAACAGGCTATCCAGGGTCTGCTAATGTACTCTGAGTAGCTAGGATGTAGGACACTGGTCAGGCAACTCAGGGCAGAGAGAAAGGGAGTCTGAACTAGCACATCATCCTTAGGTATGAAAAGAACCAGACAGAGTGAGAGAACGTAGCTGCAGGATCATGAAAACTGTTGACAGGTTGAATATGGGCAGTGAGGAATGAATGGGAAATGATGATTCCGTTTCCTAACCGGGGAGATGCTTTCAACCTCTGAAAAGCAAACATAGGAGGCAGATAGCTAGGTAGCTTTGGAGATGTTGGGTCTGAGTTTTTGATTTCAAGTTAAAAGACACCCCTGTGGGAATGCATAGCATTCCGGAACTGTGGCCATGGTCACTGACAAGATAGCACAGAGAACTTCTGGAACTATGACATATGGTAATGTAAACTACTCAGCAGGTAGGCAAATGCAAGTCACCTGTGGAGGGGGACATAGATGACACTGGCGTGATTGGGGTCCCCCAGTCCTTAGGGACAGACAGGAGAAGGAAGGAAGGAAAGTGCTCCTTGGTTCAGAGTGCTTGAGATGAACCTGTAAGAATGGAAAGAGGGAAATTTTTTTTTCTTGTCTGCTTTCAGTTGGGAAACCCAACTAGAAACAAACTATAAAAGCTCATCTCTTAAAACATTCCTGGGTCTCTTGGAATATTTCCTCTGATCATGAGTTCACACTTCTAAGAACCAGCCTCTCTCTTGCTGATCAACCTCCCTATTTGTCTGGTTTCCATAAATTAAAATCCAATTAAAATTCAATCTTCTCCCTTTATGTACAATCCCTTGGTTAGTTCTGGTCTCTGAAATGCATGATAGAAGCAATGAAGACAATGGTATGAGCCAAGAAATTCAAAGTAGTGTGTCTCATTTTGGTCCAGTACTGAAAACTGAAAGATCAATTTTGATTAAACCTTGCATTGATCTGAGAATCTGTTTATCCATAACAAGCTCCCATAACATGCCTTCTGGAGTGGACATATGGAAACTCTAACAAGATCCATCTAAATCAGGGATTGACGTTTCAGGAGGTAATACCGAAGAGCATTCCCCACTTTTCCCATGTGAACTCTTTTCATCAAGGTTCCGTTGCCCAAATCATCTTTCTACTGGAAATGCATGTGCCTCTCAGTTACTTAGGCTTAGGAGACATGATTCATGCCCTCAGGGCACGTGGGCTCTACTGGAGCGGGGGAATGAGAGGCATTTTTGAAGTATTCCACCTCTTCAAGAGAGGAAATTGCAAAGATTCCCACATGGGTTGCTGAAGTAGGCAGTGTTGTTAAGTAGGAGGTGATGAAGAGTCGCAAGACACCTACAAGCTGGGATCTGAAAGGGCACAGAGGGGAAGACGGGGAATCTCAGACTCTCCTTTGCCAAATTTCCTTATAGACAGTCCTTCCTGGTATCCACTTTGAACACTAATATTATGAGATCCTTGTATCAGCTCTCTATTTGCAGTGAAGTCTAAATATGATAGAAGTTTTTCATTTTGATACTTTTGTTACCCCTGCAGGTGTATACCATCAGTATACATCATCTACCCATCCCACCTTTTTTGGGCTGGAGAATGGAATCACATGCTGTCAGGCAAATTATTTAATTTTCCTCCCCTTGCTTTCTCTGCTTTTCCTCTCATTCTGTAATCACAGCCTCCTATTTATTTTCTTCCTCTTTTCTAAGAACAGTACCTAAATAAGGTTCTAAGAGTACATCGAGAGTACAATCAATCTATTGCACAAACCCAAAATGCACATCAGTATTTTGGGATTTATGAAAAATATAGATAAATTGCAAGTATTCTTAGGATTACATGCATTTCCTTTTTTGTTGTTGGACTTACCAAATCACTCCTATTAATATGATATTCTCATACATTATGTAACAGCTGAGAACAAAGAATAAAGTCTGAGATCCCTACATTTTGGAAGCTTGATCACTTTCATAAAGGGCGTGAAGCCTTGCGCACCAACCGCCTGCCTTTTACGTTGAGTATGACCTGTAATGCAACGGTAGGACAAATGGCCTAAACTCCTACTGCAACTCCTATCAAAACATTTCATGGAAGTTAATTAAATTTTCCAATATTTCTTGAGAGAAGAACAAGGCATGGTGACTTTAAAAATAGATCTATAACAGAAGTAATAAAGAGTTTGGGATACAGAAATTTCATGAAACAAGAAAGGGAAAAATGCATTAAGGAGAAAATCATAATGAATCATAGAATGTTAGAGTTTAAGCAGTCCTCAGAGATCTTTGTTCCAAGCCCTCATTTTAGGATGGGGGGGCTGAGGTCCGCAGTAGATGTCATGTCAGGTCACAGAGCATCATAACGATGTGGATGCCCACTTGGTGAACGCAACTCTCTGTGAGGCTGTTGGGCTCTTGTGAAGGTTTCATTCTTTTTTTTTTTTTTTCCAGTCCACTAGGGCACTCTTGGGTGCTTTAGAAACACTAATTTCCCTGTAGTAATCTTGAGCACTGAGGCTATCAGACTGTAAAAATTAAGCTGGGCCTTAGGAATTACTCAGAATGGCCTAGGATCTGGGATACTCAGACTTCTAACTCCAGAAATTCAATTTTGACCATTTACCAGGAAATGATCAGGCTCTGGGGAATGGACAGATGTAAAACTGACTTATGAGCCATAAATATAAATATTGCCATGTACTGAAAGGGGAAATCAGCGAGAGATGAACTTTGTAAAACGTGTAATGCTGTGCATGGGAATTAGCATTGATAACAATGAAAATAAGATAATTGTAATTATTATTGTTCCACGTGGTTAGGTCCATGCAGAAGTCCCAGTTATGTCTGAGGCATTTTCATTATGGTTATAGCCTGACAAGATAACCCACATCATCTTCAGGGACACTAAGGTTTAAATAACCTGTTTCTAGAAATTACCCTCTTGGGAATAGTGGGGGAATTTAGCTAGTCCTTGCTAGATCCAAAATTATACAGGGGAAAGCATCTGATTAAGACTCCTGAGATAAGTCCAAGTCTCGGTGGTGCTATCGTGTGGTTATACAACCCAGGACAAGTGCAGAGGTTGCTCTGAGCTCTAACCTTCTCATTTCCAAAATATGGAAGTTGATCTTGGTTGTGTTTCACAGTTGTTTTTGGTGTTCACACTCTCAGACATCAAGGAACTTCCTTTTCTGAACATCATAAGCCCTTCTTGTGCTGCCTTCCTGCTTCTTACTGGCACTCATCATGGTATTACCATTCATCATATTTTTATGATATATAGTGATTTTTTTGATGTTATGTTCAACAATTCATTAGTTGTGTATAACATCTAGTGCTCATCGCCACACCTGCCTTCCTTAATACCCATCACCCGGTCACCCCATCTCCCCAGCCCCCTCCCTTCTGTAATCTTCATTTTGGTTCCCAGAGTCCAGAGTCACTCTTGGTTTGTCTCCCTCTCTGATTTCTCCCCCTTCAGAATTCCCTCCCTTCCTGTATGGTCCTCTGTGCTGTTTCTTGTGTTCCACATATGAATAAAACCATATGATAATTGTCTTTCTCTACTCGACTTATTTCATTCAGCATAATCCCCTCCGGTTCCATCCATGTCAGGGAAAATGGTAGGTATTCATCTTTTCTGATGGTTGGGTCATATATGGCACATGCCATTGTATATAGGGACCACATCTTTATCCATTCATCTGTTGATGGACATCTCAGTTCCTTCCACAGTTTAGCTCTTGTGGACATTGTGATGTACAGCGATTTCTAAGTTAGCTGAGATGCTCAAAATTTGCAAGAAGGTGGAACCTGAGACGCACAAGAAATGCTGACACTGAATTTGGGAGGACCAAGGCTGGAGCAGTGCAGGTGACGAACACGGTGGGAGTGAGGATTGAAAGCATGCTGGGAAATGAGGAGTGGACCTGTGCACTGCTGCAAACACAGAGTGCAGGACACTGACCAGGTCTGTTTGCTCCACAAGTGGGACATTTCCAGGCTGGTGTGCACAGAGAACCTATCTATACCTTGGAGCAGTCCCCATAGAAAGAAAAAAGTGGGTGGAGAGATCCATCTATACCTCTCACATTGGTTGAGTTTCATCACTCTGGGGAGCTAACTCTCCTGCACCTCTCGACTGTGTCATGTGCTATGGTAGACTCTGAGGGAGCCAGAAAGCCGCCTTGCATACCATCCATGACAGAAGTGAAGGATATCTGTGCGCAGGTAGGACTCAGTGTGTCAGGAAACCCAACAAGGGCTTTGACAGTGGTGAATAGTGATTGGGAGGGCTTTGCAGAAAGAATGCAAAGACAGCTTAGCTGAAGGGTCACACAAAGTGTGTGTCCCATATGGTCCTCCCTTGCACCATGTGTATGTACCGTTCTGACGTGTTTGTGCTCTCTCAACCACTTGTGCATTGTGATGTGCATTTTCCTTTTTCGGTTTCTGTTCTGAAATGAAAGCACTTTCACTCTCGCTATAAGCACAGTTAGAGGACTCTCCCCACCCTGAAGCTCAATGCTACTTGTTGTCTTCTGCAAATCCTAAGCTAAAAGATTAGTGATCCAAATGACAGTCTGCATTGCTTTGGTTGGGATGAGGCCATATTGATATTCACTGTCTCTCTCCTTGATGACTCATTTTAGGGTTCCCTTATCCTCACTTTGACCCATCTTGGTTTATTATCTGGTGGGGTGATCTAGACCTTGAACCTGAGGGTCTGGATCCTTGGTTTATCTCCTTTTGTTGGGTTATAGTTGTTATATTTCCTCCACAAATGGTCATTGCCAGGCCATGGAAATGCAGAGGTTCCCCATGTGCGT
This sequence comes from Mustela nivalis, assembly GCF_964662115.1. Classification (NCBI taxonomy): domain Eukaryota; kingdom Metazoa; phylum Chordata; class Mammalia; order Carnivora; family Mustelidae; genus Mustela; species Mustela nivalis. The sequence continues at coordinate 36,537,207 of NC_139039.1, forward strand.
CTAGCTGTCCTGCCTACCTTCACTGTTCTCTGGCAACCTTACCTTTTCCCGGTAATTAGGACGGGGACCCAACTAGTGAAACAACACCATTTTGCCCATGCATCCTTTGTCCCAAGAAGATAAAACGGCCAGGAGATGGTTGAAGCTCCTACTCCAGTGGAACTCAGATGTCTTGGGGCATTACTGCCTTGCCTTCTCTTCCTGAGATCAGGGCACTAACCAGCACAGTGCTAGATTTGGGGCAATAGGAAGCCCAGATATTGAAAATGGGTCTTCGGGTGTGGTAGTGAGGGGGATAATTTTTATTTACACACATTGGTGACAGGACCCTATTGTGAGCCATTTGGATCCACTGTGGTACAGATTTGGGCCCAAACTCCCTCTTGGTACCTGGCTTCTCTGAGCTTCCAGTCTACCCAGGGGTTGATGGTGGTGTTTTAGGTTCTCAGTATTTAGGGGCAGCTCAGACCTGACTTGTGCCTGTCATTGAGAAGTCCAAATAGTCCATTTTGCTCATTGCATGGGTACCCTGGAGGGTGGTTGCAGGCCCCTTTGCAGAAGGGTCAGAAGAATGACACAAACTCCTTGTGGATTGTCACAGTCCTTCCTCAGTGTCTTCCTATGGCAGTGGTTTCTGTGCATTAACACTGTAGTCCTTATGATTATGCAAATAACCCATTAATCAGCTGTTCATGTGTCTGACTCTTAAGGAAATCATGACCTGATTCATTATCATAAATAGACACCCAGACACAAATAGACACTCTGCTTTTGCTGCCCTGAAGCAATGATACCCACTTCATCTCTGATGCTGGAGGTCTGCCCCTGGCCTTTGCCTTTTTGAAGCCCTAAGATCCCCAGTGATAATCCAGTGGTCCCAGGACCACCACACTGTCAACCCAGCCATGACAAGGCAGTTACTATGTCTTGAAAAACATGCAGGAGTCCACCCTTAAGAGCATTTTTTCACATTCTTAGTGGAACTCCTCTAGGTACCACACACTATAAATCCATTCTAATTTCCTACTTTCTCCTTCAGATTCCTTCAACACTAGACTAGGAAAATTCTGGCAGGTCCATCTCATGTACGATAGACCATCATTAAATCTTTGTTACTAGGCCCTCAACTGTTTAGGGCCAGCCCCAGGAATTAAGGACAAAACATGAAAGCCCAAATCCTGGGTGAGCTTGCTCATGTTGATTAATTGTCCCCTACCCAGTCTTGTACTCTGCTCTCAGATATGCTGACAATGCACAGATGCCCTTTTGCATCTCTGCCCCCTTTATAGTCAGATTCTTCTCTTGATTCTCAGCACTCTGAGAGGTGAGGTCCTCCCAAAAGTTGCCACAGAGACTTCCACCTTGTGCCTCTGTTGTACGTTGGAAGCTGAGGGTCCTGAAGCTAATGCTGTGTTGCACCTTCTCTGGGGGCATCAGAGCAGCTCCTGTACTGCACAGCCATTGTCCCCATGCTGGCTGGGTCCAAGGCACCTGTTCTCATACCGATTTGTCTTCCATCTCTACATTATCTCAGTTAACCACTGGTGAATGCTGAAGCTCTTTTGATACCACTGCTTGCCAGAGGTTATCATCATCATACTATGGACTTAAAGTTTGTGTTCTGCCAAAACTCATGCACTGAAACTCTCTTCTCCAATGTGATGGTATTTGGAGGTGGGCCCTTTGGAGGTAATTAGGTTTAGATGAGGTCATGGAGATAGAGTTCCCAGGATGCAGATTACGACCTCAACAAAGAGGAAGAGACAATAACGCTCTCTGTCCCAAGGAAAGGCCATGCAAGGACATACCCAGCAGGACCCTCATCAAGAATCTGACCATGTTATTGGACTCCTAATCTCTAGAAGTGTGAGAAATAAATGTCCATTGATTAAGGCAGCCAGCCTCTTGAGCTGATTAAGACACTTGCTATCCATAAAGGGCTCCTACTGCTTTCACAGAGATGAGCTATCCTACTGCACATCTCCATGTTGAGGGTTGCTTTTCACAAGCCCAGTGGCTCCAGTTGTTTTAGCCTGGGTCTTTCATAGAGTCCAAGGAGAACTTCTGTATGTTCACAATGTATTGGGATTTTCAAGCCTAAAGTGGTAAGGCTGTGGATAAAGGCGAAGTGTGGAAGAAGGAAACATATAGAGCAATGATCCTTCTTATGCCTGTTCTGGCCACCACTTCACAAGGGCCAGGAAGAGACCCAGTGAATTTGTCAGCGGTCGTGTTTCTTGGACTGTGTGATTTTGAACGTGCGTCAGGGAGAAACTCACACACACACAGCTCAGAGCGGTCCATGAAGGGAACAAAGAAGGCTGTGTCATGGACTTGGTTCTATTTCATTTCTCCTCTCTGACTGGCAAAGACTTACACCAGAGCAGTTTCTCTCTAGTTCTGGGTTCTATCTTCTGGTCACTTACGGGCCTCTGAGGATGCCACATCCAGTCCCTGGAGTGTGACACTTCATCTGCACCTAGAAGTGGAGGAGTCCACATTACGTAGCCTGTAAGTTTCCTGAAGACCAGGGCTCAGTGAGATGTCCACCAGTTTGGGAAGCGAGGCCAACCATGACCAAAGAAAAGAGGCACTTCCCATTGTGGCTGGAGTCTTCGGAAATAGGGAGGGAGTGTACAGAGTTCTGGAAACATACATGGCATATTTGTTACCATGGTAACTCGAGATCTAGAGATCTACTAGAGGACTCTAGAGATCTGCTGTACAGCATGGTGTATGCAGTTAATGTATGCCTAAAAATGGGCTAAGACATTACATCTTGTGTGAAGTATCCTTATTCCCAAAATACTAGTAAAGATGATAGAGGAGGCGTGTAGAGGTGAAGGATATGTTTATGGCATAGACTGTGGTGATGGCTTCGTGGTGACACTTATCTCCAAACTCATCAAGGTTTAGACATTAGATGTGTCCGCCTCTGTGGATCAGCTACACTCCAGTGCAGTGCACAATCATTGCCTTCAGCGACTTGCTTCATAGTTAACAGAGGATATCCTGAGGAGTCACGTCGTCGTTTGTCCTAACTTGGAGACAGTCCTTACGTGAGGTGTTGGTTGGTCCCACCAAAAGAAATGGCTTGGGAGGGGGATGGGGTTACTGGATGGCAGGCATCAAAGAGGGCACATGATCTGGTGAGCACTGGGTGTTCTACTCAATGAATGAATCGCTGAACATTATATCAAAAACTAATGATGTACTATAGCTTGGCTAATTGAATTTAAATAAAAATAAACAAAAATAAAAAATAAATAAAATGGGAAGGGGATAAAAACAAAAGAAATGGCTTTTGGCTGCCTTGATTTGAGGTTTCTTTTCTAACCAGTTCCTTCTTTTCCTGGAACGGTAATCCTGGATAAAGACCCTTGGCACCCAGGTGTGAGAGCGAGGATTGAGACGTGCTTGGGAGGGCTTGGAAGGTGCCTCATCTTCATCATGCCTGTTACTCACCGCAGACAAACAGAATGAAAACAGGCGTTTCCCCTGTCTCAGTACAGCCCTTATGTGTTCTCTTCTTGGTCGCGCACAGCCGGTGTGCTTCTCACTCTTGGGACTCTGGTATTTTGCCTTTAGATGAGGTTTGCCAATGGTTTGCCAATCTTTGCTCTCTCAGAATATCTGCACAAACAGATCTTAAATAGCATCTAATCCGACATTTCATTTGAGAGATGAGGATTTTGAGGGCTACAGTATTTCTAGCTGTCCAAAGCGTACACGGCTCTTCTCTTTACAAAATCCTTCTTTTTCTTACTGTTTAGGGAGGAAGTATCCTGGCAACTTTCTCTAAGTAGCAGAGAACCAACAAGCTCTAAGGGAAATTAAACACAGAAGAAAATTTTGCTTATCTGTATGATCTAAAGAGTATCTTCTACTGAAATATTAAATATTAAGTACTGAATCATAAGAACATGTCATCTCAGGATTTTAAAAGTGGAGTGAAAAATGACCAGCTGGACGGCATGAAGTGGTGTCCCAGGAATGCTACAAGGACAACCACCTCTCCCCCACGTCACCTTTCATGCGGCATTTGCTCGGTACTGAGTTGGATGATTATCCAGAAGACAACACTCACATAATGGTGTTCTCTTTCCACAGAGACAGCTGTTTCCTCGAGCTGAGACTTCATGTCAGCCAATGGATTCTGCCAAAATTAATACTGATACAAAATAATATTATCCCCAAACTCTTTAGTTCAAAAAAGTAAGAGAACGATATGTTCTGAGAAATTGGTTTTTAGGGCTTGACTTTGTGTTTTCAGGACCCATGTGTATGTGTAAAAGAGGGAGAGAAAGAGAGAGATAAACATAATGTCATCAGTTACCACCACCTTTGGATTAAAAGTGATCTTAGAGGATGCCTGGGTGGCTCAGTGGGTTTAGCCTCTGCCTTCGGCTCAGGTCATGATCTCAGGGTCCTGGGATCGAGTCCTGCATCGGGCTCTCTGCTCAGCAGGGAGCCTGCTTCCCCCTCTCTCTCTCTGCCTGCCTCTCTGCCTACTTGTGATCTCTCTCTGTCAAATAAATAACAAAATCTTTAAAAAAAAAAAAAGTGATCTTAGAGTTTCTCTAGATGAATCTCCCTAATTTTAAGGAAAATCAAAGTGAGACTAAAAGCAGTGGCTTGACCACTAGGGACAGACACACTGTAATCATTTAATTTTCGAGTCTTGAAGATCTCTCTCATTTTTGCTAGAGGACAAAATAGTTATTAATGCATGAATACTTAAATAATTAACAAAAGGAAGTCTCAGGCCAATGAAGAAATACGGGCATTTATTCTGTACATGTTTTATAACTTCTTCACCCGCTCCTTCTTTTCCATCATTTAGACTAGAGAAACTGCCTGCCAGAGAGAACCTTGAATTCCCCCGCGTGCCTTCTGAGGGATTGAGCTCATTTGAGTGCCCATTCCTTGGTGCCACAGTACATCCTAGAAAGAGATGGAGTGGTGATTTGATTGAATTACAATAGCATCCATTTCAATTCTTCTGTTCGGATGCCCCGGCTGTATTCCCGCAGACTTGGCGTCCTGCAGATTAGAAGTGCGAAGCCTATTATAGAGGCGCACGAACATTACGGTCACGTGGTATGTTTATTAGGCTCAACGATCACAAAATATAAAGGACCCAAGCACCATACCCTGCAGAGTGACGGCCCTTGAAACCGTAAGCCTTTAGGAAGTGGAGTGCACAGGAGAGCCACGAAAGTATGGGGAAGAAGACGCAGTAGTCAGGTGGCTGAGCTTAGACTGCCGTCTGTAGGGGGTGACATGCCACTGTTGGGGAATCCTGGGTCCAGTCCTGCCACCCCGCAGAAGGGCCTTTTGTGGGTGACTCAGATAATGTTTGTAAAGTATTGAAAACCTTTACTACCATGGATTTCAGCCATGTCCCTTTGAAAAGCCCTGAGCTCTCCCTTGTGTTTGTGTTAAAAATGTGTTTTTGTGTTTGAAAAGTCGTTGCCACGATCAGGTATTCCTGAGGTCAGGGTGATCCTGGAAGATTGTTTGAGAAGCACCTTTGCGTGGGGGCAGCTGACAGACTTTGCTCTGGGGAGCACCACAGAGCTTGAAACTCGAAAGTAAAATATCAAGCCCTTGAGTCTCCCACGTTCGGTGGCTCCTGTACCTTTACTGCCGCGCGCGACAGCAGTTCCGGCGACGGGCATGCTCCTTAGTGGCGCTGACCCGGCTAGCGTGGCATTCCTGGGACCTCGAGAGCATTGCCTCATGCCCAGCCAGGTGCCTGGTCTGCCCCTCACCGCTCTTTAACCCCCAGCTCCTCAGCGCCATGGATTCCTGCTGCTGCTTTTCCTTCCAAGAACCCTTCGAGGCGCAGGCTCTGGGCTATTGCCTAACAAGACCGAGACGTTCTGGGACCCAGGGATCCCCTCACTGGAGGACAGGATCAGCTGTGCAGCTGTGGGTGTGTGTCCCCGAAGTAGCCCTGCCTGTGCATGTGAGAGGACGTTTTGGGTATAGTTTCCGGAACAAAACCAAGTAGAATGGCATTTAAAAATATTTCAAGGCATTTAAAATAATTCAAGGCATTTAAAAATACTTCCCAGTTTTATAGGAGAAAATGCCATTGTATGTGAGCACTTATTTTTGTAGTTCATTTGCTTGATTTTCCAATTTTTCTTTTTTTTTTAAATTAAAGATTTTATTTATTTGACAGTGAGAGAGGGAACACAAGCAGGGGGAGTGGGAATGGGAGGAATAGGGTCCCTGCTGAGCGGGGAACCCAATGCGGGGCTCGATCCCAGGACCCCAGGATCATGACCTGAGCTGAAGGCAGACGCTTAACTGACTGACCTACCCAGGAGCCCCGATTTTCTAGTTTTTCAAATAAAAAGTGGCATTAAAAAGCTATACTTGAGTAGTAGTATTTACAACATTACTTTGGGAGGACTGGGGAGAAAAACTGAGATTTGACTTCAGTTTTGTGTTAATATTTTCAGTTTCCTACCTTACCCTAATTCTTCACCGTCAGCCTTTTTTTTTCTTTTTTCTTTTGTTTTCTCCTTTCTTACTCTCTTTTGGGCATCACTAGGATGCACGAGATTCAACACTAAGATCCTGAGAGAATCCTGTGAGCCATCCACGGGGATAAAAGCTTATTAAATGATAAGGCTTTATTTAAAGGTTATCACTCCTAGCACTGTTTGTGTTTGTTACTAGCACTGTTTGCATTTTAAGAGGAAAGTAGGCTGAAGCCAAGGAAACTTACAAGGCATAATGAAGTTTCAGGAAAGCCTGGACTCTCTGAAGTCTCCGAATCCAGCCGTGTTTTTAGCTGCCAGTTCCAACTATGTGCTGTGCCTGTCACACGATTTTGTTCCCAGAGGACTTGCCAGCACTCGTGGGCAGTCAGGCGGCCTGACCAGGAGGGGAGGAGACGGCAGGTCAAGGAGGACAAAGGCACCTGTTCAGCCCAGGGTTTGCCACAAACCCTCAGGCACGTACCTGGAACTCGGCCTCCCTGGGATGTCTGAAATGTCCGATGGCCGGCTCCTGCGGTCGTGATCATGGACTTCATCTAAAACACCCTGGTCGAGGGGTGGCCAGTCCACATTGGAATGTCACCTGGGTGGGGGGAATAGCTACTCACCGAAAGAACAGTAAGAACAATATTTTAAGAAAGCCTTTGAGCAGTCATACTTGTATTGAGCTACAATCCCTTAGTACGGTAGATTTTTTAAAAATTATATAACACTTTCAATGTGCCAGGCACTAACTAACTCTAGGCGCTTTACACATCTTAATTAATTTAATCCTTAATGGGGATGTACTATTTCCCCCCCTTGTACAGATGAGAAAACTGAGACAATTTAGAAGTTTTCAAATGAGAACCTGATTCAAACCCAGGTGGTCAGGCTCCGGAATCATGTTTTAAAATACTCCGTATGCTGTACTGCGTTTTGTTTTTTGGTTTTTTTTTTTTTTTTTTTGCTGTGGGTACTTCAAAGGGAGAAATAATAACTGGTATTTTCCATAGGACTGAAAATTGCAGTCTTCTAGTAAATTAAAACAGGCTTCCCAGCAACGTCACCAGTGTGCATACGGAATAAGGTGACCACAAAGATAAGATTCGAGATATATTGAATATATACACAAATATAAGACTTGATATAAATATATAAAACAAATGTAGGACTCCATTCAGCCCTTGGTTGCCTGGTTCAATAGTTCTAAATAAGCGGGTGTGATTCGCTGGTTTTTGCACCTGTGAGTCAAGGTTACCTGGTGAACTTAAGACCAGTGCAGGTAAGTTTGGATTCCTGAGATCTGGTTGGTGCTTAGCATTCTGCATTTATTTTTTATTGCTTTTGTTTTCTGTCTGGTTTATTGAAATGTAAGTGGCATGTAATATCCTGTTAATTTCGGGTGCACAGCATAATGAGTTGATGTTCTTACACATTACAGAGCGGTCCCACAATGAGTCTGCTTAACCCCTGTC